>NC_140281.1:7367056-8067056 GCF_964030765.1 Micromesistius poutassou
AGCAATCATAAGAGCCTTGCTATTATTCTGCAGCGATATACACTCCTCGGACACTCCCAGGAGTTTACTGAAGGCGTTCCCCTTTAGTAAATTGAGTTCATTACTCAAGGATATAGTTTATTTGAAAACCGACGCACCAATGAATGCCTTGATATTAATTAAAGCATTGATGGATCATATCAGAGATGAACTATCAGGTCCAGAGGAAACCTAAATCCAGATGTACAGGATCATTCACAGGATGAGATGGACCCCAGGTTGAGGTGGAGACCCTGGACAGTGTAGTGGTCCACGCCAAACCAAGAACACTGCTCCCTTTAGAACACATGTCATATATCCAAGTCTTAAGAAACCAAGAAGGGGCTCTTTCAAATCTATTGTTCTAGATCACCACCTGGAAGAGCACATTCACACATCAAAACATTACAATTAAATGTTCATTTGATGGCTAATCAAATGTTTTGTTTGACAATTGTTTCAATATGTTGTCATTATATATTCTTTAATCATACATATATAAATATAAATAAATAATATATAAATTAATAAAGGGGTTATCCTGAAAGCCTCTTCAGATTTACAGTCTATTGAGTGCCTTGCTATTGCCTTTGTTTCTTAAGTCAGTTTCCCTTGTAGACTCAGCTGAAGCAGCCTCAGTCTCCTCATGTAGATTCAGCTGAAGCAGCCTCAGTCTCCTCAGAGATGAAGCTACGAATAGTCTTGTTGTTGTCGTTGTGCCATGTCTTTGGAAGGCACAGAGGGTCGGCTCTCAGTCTACTGACCTTTTCCTTCTGTCTCTCAACTGGGATATCTTTCCAAGATGAGATGATTGGGCGCCTGTTGCTAGCATTTGACTTAACTTTTTATGACATTTGATAGGAGTATGTTCAATGAGTTATTAGTTATTGCTCGCTTTCACATTTTGCTTTTATATTCGTGTTTTGCTGACATTGTTCTTCTGTCCCATTTGTTCTTTACAGTCCTTGAATATGGAGATGATAATGATTGCTCATGATTATGGAGCATAACGATAACAATGGAGATGAGACTTCAGTGCATGCAGCAGAATAGGAGACGGATTCCTTGGTTATGCCGCATATGAATATCAAATATCAAAAGACAACCGTGTTCGGATATGTTCATAGGTCCGAAAGACGCCCTGAACCAGGACTGAGATCTCTATGGGGTCCAGGGTGAGAGGGACTCCCTGAACCAGTACTGGTACTGGGACTGAACCAGTAGCAGGGTGAGGGGTTCACTCCCTGAACCAGTACTGGTCCTGAACCAGTAGCAGGGTGAGGTTCACTCCCTGACCCAGTACTGGTACTGAACAAGTACCAGTCCCAGGGTGAGGGTCACTCCAGGCCGAAGGTGCTGGTCTCCTCCACGGCAGTCAGCAGCTTGTCGTGCAGCATGGTGAACGAGGGGTACGGGGGGAGGTCCAGGCGGTTGAAACACGTGTGAGCCCTGAAACACATCGTGGAGGAGGACGACGTGAGCAAGACTTTAAGATAAGTGAGCCCTTAAAACACAAACACATCTTGGAGGAGGAAGACGTGAGCAAGAATCTAACAAGGCCTAAAAAAAAAAAAGTTTGGTTCCTGTTGGTTGTCAGTTGAAGTCATGGGTAGGTAGTAGCCTGGCTATTGCCAGACCAAGCTCAATTGTAGATTGCACTTTGGTCTGGGGAGGCTGCTGTCATTTTCTTCAGCACAAGTGGCGTGATCAACGGGCCTAGTTCAACTGACTCAGTACGCAATTGGCTGCTTGCCGTTGCTTCCCTGTCATTATTGTGTCCTTCTGCAGAGTGAATTCAAATCACCGGCAGAACGTGCTGGGGACACCCAGTCTAGGTAGGTAGGGAATTTGTTTTATTTTATTTTTCCAGTGGCAGTGAGGTAGGTAGGAAATGTACTTTATCATTCTTTTTCCTTTACAGCAGCGATGGATACTCTTATTCATGAAATAGCATATATGTACTACATGTACTACATGTACCAGCTTGTGTGTCCCAGCATGTTACACACACACATTTTTATATGAACAAAATATATTTTATTATTATTTTATATTTAAAATGATCATGATAGTATGATATGTAATGATATGAAAAATATCTTATGATAGCCACATATTTTTTCATATTATTACATATAATCATTATTATGGAAGCCCTTTCCCGCCAGTAAAAAAAAAAGATGAAAAGATAAAGTCGAAATTAGTGTCATAAAGTCATAATTATGAGATAATAAAGTCGAAAGAATGAGATAAAAAATAAATAATTATGAGATAAAAAGTCATAATGAGATAAAAAGTCATAATGAGATAAAAAGTAAAGTGTGCATGCTCTCCAGTAGCTCTGTTTTAAAAGGTCCCTTCATCGTCACCATCATCGCTGTCATCCCCAACCATGCTTAAATTAAACAAATTAGATCTCTATTCGTGTAGCTTTGACTACACGAACAGAGATCTAATTTGTTTAGTTGTAACGGTGTACTTATTGAAAGACTTTAACAAAAGTAACCATAGCTGTAATTCTTACCTTATTCAGGATTGCTTGTCTTTTGCATGGTTCGGGATGCCAGCGATGATGGTGACATACTTTCTATCTCATAATTATGACTTTTAATCTCATTATTATGACTTTTTATCTCATCATTTCGACTTTTTATCTCATCATTATGACTTTTTATCTCATTATGACTCATCATTTCGACTTTTTTTCTCATAATTATGACTTTTTATCTCATAATTTCGACTTTATTATCTCATAATGACTTACAATGGGGATTTTTTTCATCTTTTCACCTTTTTTTTTTTTTACTGGAGGGAATGGGCTTCCATAAATTATAATTTTTAGATCTATTTAGAATAGGATAACTCCAGCAATGTTTTACCCCTATTCATAAAATGGGTGGCTTAAATCAAGCGATCTGATTGGTTCCCAACTGTTGTATATTGAGCGTATACATACAGCTATGACGCCCGTTCAGTTTACAGAGTTCAGTATCACTCCGCGCCTAACTTGAACTGTTGTTTATTTATATATAAAAGCAATAGCATAGTTCACTGAAGCCTAAAAATATGTTGATTGCTGGAGAGGGTGGAAATGTTGTAAAGCAATAGGCACACAGTGAGTGAACTCGATAGTAGGCTAAATTTGCCGGCGAACCGAACTACCGTCTCTAGCCTTCTCTCTGAAGGACGCTACAGTGTGTTGCATAGCAACCGCCGTACACTTTGCTGGCAGCCAGGAGGGACTACTTTTTTGTATTCGTAAAAAAAAAATGCTTTTCCAACTTTTGCGCTTTTTCAAAATTGAGGGTGTCTATGACTTTCATTTCACCATACTTACGTAACCGTTTTATAAAAGAAATAGATCACTTCAGTCAGTGAAATGTGGTCATTATACCACAGTTAAGGGGGTCGCTGTGGTATAATGAGAACCTACAACAGCCTCTCGTGATCTATTGCTTAAATATAACGTCTTTCTGACCAATCACAGTTCAAGGCCCACCTGGGCTGTGCCACTTGGGGAGGGGCCCTCATTTACTCCTCTGCACATATCGACCTGGTTGCGACGTTGACAGTTTGTCAACGTTGTTTGTAACAAACTTATAAACGCAATATTATTATCCTGCAGTAATCAGCGATTGGCTCTGGGGCACAAGTGCTAAATATCTGAACTGAAATAAAGATACGATGCCACTGATCAGCTCAGTCCACTTTGCCGGCTTCTGACACGAATGAAGTGCACTGCTTGACTCGTTTTCATTTTTAAAAAGAGAGAATGCGCTCACCCCTGTACAGGATGAGGAGGTGCTGTACCAAAACTTAATTATAGTTTTCCTCAAAATTGTTATTTGTGTATTTTAATTATTTTTCATTTAATTATTTCTTCCCCAAGCTCATAAAATAATTTGGGTTGCACATAAATTGACAGGGTCGTTCAGAAACCGGAACCAAAATTTTTTTTAGGCCCAACAGCCAAAGCACATTTTGACTTTGTTGTGTGTGCTGGGGAGTCATTTGTTGGACCTGTCCTACCTGGGCAGCGAGGTGACCTTGCCCCACTTCTCGATGCAGAAGCGCCGCAGGCCACTGGAGCCCCTGAGGGACGAGAAGCCCTCGTACGGCACGCTGGACGTCCCGGTGACGAACTGCAGCAAGCGCAGGCGCTGCTCATTGTTGAAGCACTCCACCGCCGTCCAGAACCAGCGCATCACCACATGGCTGTCATGGTAACCTGGGGGGGAGAGACAGCATCACTACGTGGCTGTCATGGTAACCTAGAGGGAGAACCAGCATCACTACGTGGCTGTCATGGTAACCTAGAGGGAGAGACAGCATCACTACGTGGCTGTCATGGTAACCTAGAGGGAGAGACAGCATCACTACGTGGCTGTCATGGTAACCTAGAGGGAGAACCAGCATCACTACGTGGCTGTCATGGTAACCTAGAGGGAGAGACAGCATCACTACGTGGCTGTCATGGTAACCTAGAGGGAGAGACAGCATCACTACGTGGCTGTCATGGTAACATGGAGGGAGAACCAGCATCACTACGTGGCTGTCATGGTAACCTGGGGGAGAGAGGACCAGCATCACTACGTGGCTGTCATGGTAACATGGAGGGAGAACCAGCATCACTACGTGGCTGTCATGGTAACCTGGGGGAGAGAGGACCAGCATCACTACGTGGCTGTCATGGTAACATGGAGGGAGAACCAGCATCACTACGTGGCTGTCATGGTAACCTGGGGGAGAGAGGACCAGCATCACTACGTGGCTGTCATGGTAACCTGGGGGAGAGAGGACCAGCATCACTACGTGGCTGTCATGGTAACTGGGGGGAGGGAAAAGTACTAAAATACTAAGTACTAAAAGTAAACTAAAATAGCATAACGCTACAGAATGGGTGCCTCTAATCCTAGGTCTCCACCATGAGATGAGGGTTCTCTGCTCCAAACTTCTTTCTGTAGAGACAACTAAGGGCGTATTCACACCAGGAAAGTTATTTAGTTCACTCTCTCTTTGGTCCGGACCAAAATACAATGTTTATTTTTTGGTTTGGTGCGGTTCCTTTTCACATTGCAATTTTCTCAACAGTCCCAGAATTTGACAACAAACCCACATGTGTGTAAAGATTGTTCAATCATTGGACAAAAAGGTCTGGGCGGGGTAAAGCGTTAAATAAAAAAAGGGGGGGAAAAGCTGGTGAAAGTAAACAATCATGAATATCCAGCGTGAGATACATTGATCTGCGGACCGGTCCAACTCCTCCCTTATCCTGGTGCTGAATGTGTTAAATGCATCAGCATTTTTGTGTGTTTTCAAGCATACTTTTTACGTGATTTTGTTGGACCGTTGGGTGAAAATGAGTCGTGGCTCAACATGGAGCAGAGGAGACGGAATGTCTATTGGATATTAGACCCAAATATCAAACAACACAAAACAAAAACAATAATTCCTATAATGCGAGCAACTGAGCGGATGCATTTAGAACTGGATCGGACCAAGGTGCGGTCGCATCTCAAGCGAACCGCACCAGGGTTAGTTTGGAAGCGAACCGAGACCACCTCTCTGGCTGGGTCTCGTCCGACTGTTTGGTCCGCACCAGAGTTTGATCGTTTGTATTCACACCAGCCCAAAAGGTCTGCACCTTTTTTGGTTTGGTTCGAATTAAACAAGGCAGGTGTGAATATGCCCTAAGAGACAGAGAGGCTATTTGGAGAGAGCTCTCTGCATATATATTTGACTACTGAGATAGTCATTAATAATTCCCCTTCCCCTTAATAAAACATCTCACTTCAGATGCCTCCCTTCTTTACTGCCGCAGGAAAAAAGGAATGAATTCTCGCTCCACATCTGATGTTCAGCGGAGCAACGAAAAGGTAGATGAAGAAAAGGAGGCGATGGCCTTTATAGGCCATCTGTAGTTTCCTTCACTAAGAAAGTTCCCTGAGCTGATGTTAGCCCTAGCTGATGTTAGCCCCTAGCTGATGTTATAGTCCAGTCATTTTAAGCCAAAATGGGGGTCAACCTAGAACAAATTGCAACAGAATATGTCCTTAGTAAGGAAAAGAAAGCCCAGAAGAATCCCATTAGGATAAAGTTTCGAAAAAGACCCAAATATATCCTACTCATACTCATACTCATACGCCTATTCATTCTTTTTCTCATGTGAATAGGGTAAAAGTTTATTACTTACATCAAGACCAACAAAAAATATATTACAAGTTTTTGGAAATTGTTTTTTAACATGGGCAAACGGTGCATAATGTAATTATGTAAGTACTAATTTGCATAAATACCACAACAGATCTAAACATTGGGTTAGCCAGGTGGAAATGTCTTGACATCTTACAGTAAAATACTATAAAGGCAAACAAATGTCACCATAAGGGGCAGAGATTCAGTCATTCATTCAAGGTCCACTCAACTTTAAATCAACTGTCACAGGTAAGAAAGGTTGTTTGATCCAGCCACTTTTTATTTTACCTACCTTTTGTCTTCTGCATTCCCCTTACCCTTGTCTCCTGTTCTTCCCTCAGACTAATCCCCCAGAAACAGTCCCACGGACCTAGCCCCAAACCCCATCTCTGCAATAATAATTAGGCTGGTTTAAAGTACTTCTTCCTGCCTCTATGTATTAATGCTCATGGGTAGCCTAAATGGGTTCCATTCAAAACTTGTACTGTAAGATGTCAACAATACATTTTCACCTGGCTATACCAAATGTTTATCTGTTGTGTTATTTATGCACATACTGTATGTAATTAGATTATGCACCTTTTGCCCATGTTAAACAATTTCAAAAAACTTGTAACACATTTTTTTTGTTTGTCTTGATGTAAGTAATCAACTCAGTAATTTTGATGGTGATATCTAAAGGTTAAAAAATGTACCATATTCACATGAGAAAAATAAAGGCGAATGAATAGGATATATTTGGGTCTTTTTCTAAACTTTCCCCTAATGGGATTTTTCAGGGCTTTTTTTTCCTTACTCAGGACATATTGAGGATACAAAATATATATATATATATATATCCTGACGTTTGACCTCCTGAAAAAATACTACCCCTGAGGTAGTATGTTCTCCGGAGGAAATGCTAATTACCTTATATGTAAATGAGCAGTAGGATGTCGGCATTTCACACCAGTTGTGTTGATGACGCTTCGGTCTACGTTTGCATGTCATTAAGTGGCACCCACACCCTAATCGATAATCAGCCTATTGCCTTTTGTTCGCTGAATGCTTTAAAAAATATTTGAATGTGGCACTGCTTTTCAGAGTCATTCGTGGTGAACGCTAAATGATCGGTCTTATCGTAACCCTCAAAGTACGCATCATACAATAAATTACAATACATGAGTTCACAGCTGCACACGTATATAGAAAATGTTTTTTTATTATTATGTTACACCTTTCCTGCGGTCGGCTCCCAAACCGTAGTCGAGGAGCACAAGAGGAACATTCTCTCGGGGGTAACAGCAGTGGGTCTGCTTATAGGTTTGAATATGGTCGGAATAAAGCGGACTCGTTCATTACTTCACTAAAATGACACACGCTACCGCTCGCTCTCCTCGCTCGTCCACTAACACACACACACACACTGCCATTCTCACACACACACATGCGCTAACTCTCGTAACACTTATTATTGACAACAGTTAGCTGAACATTATATGGTCCCGTCCTTCCACTCCCTGTTTTCTCAGTTAAACACAGAAATAAACTACATTTGTCCCAGTGTTTGTTAGATGTGAAATGAAGCCAAAAAAGACGCTCTCTTCCTCCGGTAACACAGTCATTCGTGACGCCTTTCTTATTCGTCGTTTCTTCTATTTGTCTGTAACTCATGCTCCAATCTTTCATCGATTGATGCGGATGTTGTGGATGCAACGGAATATATGATGCATCACTGCAGCAACATTTAACATGATCGCGATGATGATGAGCGAGTTCTGCCCATCCTGCCTCCGTTGCTGTCTGCGGTCAAACCAAAACACACCTGAGTGACAGGTGCCGCCAGATAGTTTGTTGTTGCTTTTACGTTGCCGTAAACCGGAAGTGTCTTTAGTACCTCTTGTTGAAAGGACTACAGCGCCACCTAGCACAGCGGAGTCAGCCAGGTCTCCGACCATTATTCCAATCTGATCGATGTACGTACCGTAATTTCCGGACTATAAGGCACACTTGAATATAAGCCGCAGCAGCTAAATTGAATGATGTGTACATATATAAGCCGCACTGGACTATAAGCCGCAGGTGTTTTAATGTTTAATTACCATATGTAAAGCCCAGTTCAGACCAAAGATTCGCGATGCAACGACTTGCAACGAGACTGTTTTAGAACGTCGCAGGGGAAAAGTTGCAGCAGTGTGAACTGGTCGTCGCAAGGTGGCTGATGCCGTTGCAAGGAGTTGCAAGGAGTCGCCGAAGATTGAACATCGCCAGGTCCAGTTTTAGAACGCAACGATGTGGCTATTTCTCTTCAGCCAATCAGGACACAGCACAAAACAATTTAGGCTTATTAAATAGGCCTACAAGTTGTAGATTCTTATCTTTGGTTCCAGAACAACGATTGTAGATAATGTTAGGCTTGAGCTGATTCATTTACATTATTTTAACGGGACCACCGTTACCGTTACACGTTAGCTGTTGTTATGATTACATGCTGCCAGTCCGACATGCTCCACTTCCGACAGTTCTGTGCGCGTATGCAAATTAGGCATGTGCGCCAAACATAAGAAGGGCCCTATCTTGCGCTCGGCGCAATTGACTTTCTACACTGACGCATGTGTCGTTGCTAGTTTGCACCCGGCACAAAGCTGATTTTCCCCCGCAGCAACCAGGCACCACTACACTTGCGCCTGGAGAGGCGTGTCGGCGAAAAGCAGGGGCGTGTTCCAGCGCAAATGATACTTGGTGCTATTGCATAGAAATAGCGTGTGGATTGTGGAAACATTTTTTTCCATAGGGCTGCATGAATGAACATGAATGAAGTATAGTAGGCTATGCCATGCGTTAAAATAATAATAATAACAATAATACATTCGAGCAAAGTATATTCCAGGCTTCCAAAACAAAATATAGTTTTAGGGTAAATGATTGGTTAAATTATTTGGGAAAGAACAGCTGATACAGCGGTGAGTTGTACTTTTAAATCAATGCATCTGCAAACACTGTAGTCTACAGCAAACACATATGTTCTTGACCCAGACATCGTGTACAAGCCCATTACTTTTAAGATTGATGAGTATTTGATCGTGAGAAAATATAGTTTTGAATGAATGAATGCGGGTGATGCTTGGTGCGCGTGTGTGTGCGCGCCCATCTGTCTAAACACACGCAAATTAAACACGTAAGTGTATGAGAAGGAAATCGAGTCAGTCGACCTGCGATAAGCAGCTGATACTGAACGAACTCGTCTTCGAGATGGACGTGTTCTAACTCATTTTTAATCAATGAAATGTTAACACAACAGTATATATCTGACCATTTCATTTTCGAAATTTTAGGTGAAGCCGAGCTTCCCTTGCAGTCGAGAAGTCGCCACTACGAAAGAATGCAATGTATCCAACTAGCGGGATCTAAACAAACTAAGCTTCAGCAAATTACTACAATGCAGAAGTAGTGGAGAATGGTGAAACACAGCAACTCTAGCCTACTCTCAACCAAAATAAAACTAATCGCAAACCTAAGTTAGGTTACTTTTTAGCAGGATAGAAGTGATGCTGATGCGGCTCTCAGCTGTGCCAGAGCGTTCACAGTTGCTAGGGAAACCACCTGCCATCGCCGCCCGGTGCAGCAGTGCACTGCCCAGTTTTTAGAATGTCTCGTCGCAAGGAGTCGCAAGGAGTTGCGAGTTGCAAGCAGTTGCGTGAATCTTTGGTCTGAACTGGGCTTAACCTGTAAAATCCATAGATTTAGGAGGTCCCCTAGTGGCCGTTAGCTGTAAAAATTCATAGATTAGCCGCACCGTTATATAAGCCGCAGGGTCAAAAAATGGGAAAAAAGGCGCGGCTTATAGTCTGAAAATTACGGTATACTCAGACAAGTGACAGCCCCCCCGTCGAGTGGCAACATCGTTATATGGCTTAATCCATGATAAGTCGATCTGGTCCGACCATGTAACTGCAGTCAGTGTGGAGGGGGGTAGGGCTAAGCTAACCTAGCCTAATGGCTCCACCATGTGAGTGTGGAGGGGGGTAGGGCTAAGCTAGCCTAGCCAAATGGCTCCCCTACCTCCTCTGTACTCCGTGTGGCTCCTCCAGTCACTCAGGTCAATCTCTGCTGTGCCGGCGATCACCAGCTCCAGCTCCCTGGCATCGAACACAGACACCAGCCGGGAGTCCACCACCTGGCAGGACAAGCAGGCGGACAGACGGACGAGACAGACAGGACAGAGATAGAGACGGACAGACAGAGAGACGGGACAGACAGAGAGACGGGACACGCAAAATGAAGGACGTGCAGTATGTGTGCTTCTTTGCCTGTGTGTGTGATTATGTTTTACAGTGTGTATGTGTATGCGTATGTTTGTGTGTGCACCTCGTAGAAGCCCCGGACCAGCGCCTCGTTCTGCTGCCCCACCCCTCTCTCCGCCCGCCACCGCACCATGCGCTCGATGTAGTCCTTCTTGTTCTTCTCCGTCACCTGAAGGTGGCCGCCGCCCGACTTTAGCTCCCGCTCCGTCACCTTGGTGACAGGAATGTGACGGAAGGACAAAAGTATTCTTTATAAAAGGTAAAGACATAAGAGCTATCATTTGAGTGCAACTAGTTTGAGATTCTGTCCACAGCCTAGTGATGAAGAAAGGTGAGAACGCGTTTTGTGCTGACCTGAGACCTGAATTAAGACCACGCCCAGCTCACGTCTGATCAATCAGGGCCAATGCTCCCTGATTGGTCAGGGGATTCCACCTTGCCTGTCAATCACAGGTGCAGAGACGCAACATGGTGGAGAAACGCCTTCTCTTTGGGGGGCTTTCTCTTTGGGTTGCTGCCCTCTTCTGCTCTCTAATCGAACCCACAGCCCCTGATATACGCACTTAATGACTTCTACTGTAGGAGCTGCCTCGTACGGCTACAACCATAATCCCGTTCTCAGCATGCCTTCCTCCAGCCAAGTGATCACTTGTTGAATCTAACACACACACACACATACAAACACAAACCTGTCCAAAGACCTCTTCATTGACGGTGAAGGTGAGGTCCAGGATGTCAGTGATGGTGTTGTCCTTCATCCACTGCAGGGACTGATGGAACTCTTCGTCTAGGTACTCAAGGTCAGAGAGGTCTGTAGCTCTGAGGATCAGATATATAAGAGGTCAGAGGTCAGAGAGATCTGTAGCTCTGAGATCAGATATATAATAACAATAATTTGAATCCAGCAAAAGTTCACAAAGCTGAATATGTATATTATTTCCAACCCACAATGCATTGTGTTTTGGTTAGCTTGTAGTTGGGTTGGAACACGTGAAATGAACCGAAGCAGAGTTCACTTGGAGGGGAACGAGACCTAAGACCCCATGAAGCGCGACAATATCGGGGGAACGCTCCAGTGTTTGGATTCAAACGGACCAAATGCCTCAGGTGTGAAAGCGCCCTTACTGACTTACTTGAGCACAATCTTTCCCTGGAGGTTTTCATCCTAGGCCAGACCTGTGTCCCCGGCCTGACCACGTTAAAGTTGTTAAAATTAAACTCAGTTGTGGTCCTGTTCTGATCATAATTAGAAAAACTGTTTCTCAAGGACATCACAAACAGCATTGGTTCAGGCAGCTGTTGGAAGACCAATCCTATGACTCTGTTCCTCACAGTCTAAGGAGAGCTTTGTAGAAGGGCCTGGTGAAGAAGACGTCCAGCAGGTAGTGGTGGATGAGGCCCAGACCCAGGATACGCCCACTGAAACGGAACCTGCACACACGCAAGCACACACACACACACACACAAATCAGAAATGGATTCTAACCATCCTATTTGGAAGTCTTTGCATTTGTGTGTGCATGTTTGTGTGTGTGTGTCAAGTCAAGTCAACTTTATTCATATAGCACATTTCATACACAAGGCAGACTCAATGTGCTTCGCATAAAAACATGTCTTACAATAAAATAAAACATGACTTTAAAGAGTGCATAAAATACATTCAACAACTGGACTCAAAAGAATCCATAAATCCAAAACAGCCCTCAAAACACACCTTTTCACTAGCTTTTAACCTTTAAACTTTCTGTTTTGTTTGTTTGTTTTTGTTTTGTTTTCATTTTGATTTGTATGATTAAGCTGCTATTGTGAAGCATCTTTGAGCATTGGGAAAAGCACTATATGAATCAGATGTATTATAAAATACACTTTTAACCATTAACTCCCCGGTGCCTCAGACTGTGATGGTTGTGAGGTCTGTAGGCCTCACAGCAGCTAGAGGGTCTCCTCACCATTGTAGGTGGTTCTCCACCAGCGCGGACATAGGGTTGATCTGAAGGGTGTAGGTGTCGTTGGCGGAGTATTCAAACAGGCCATAGTATGGGTTGAAGAGCTCCTGGGACAGCAGGAAGAAGAACTCTCTGGAGGGGCCACTGTAGTCCAACCTAAACACAGCAGGAAGTCAACACCACAACAGGAAGTCAACACCGCAACTGGAAGTCAACACCACAACCGGAAGTCACCACCACAACATATGTGTGTGGTGACTACTGTGATACTGTCAATAGTCCAGGGTTGTTTGTGAAGTGAAAGGTCAAAGCGTGGACATACCCCTCCTCGCCCAGGAAGCTGACGTAGAGCTTGTTCTTCTGCAGCTCTTTGCGGGAGAACGCCATGACCTGGTCGAAGGTCCCCTCCAGGAGATGGTCCCTCCTGACCAACAACCTAGAGAAGACCAGACCTTCATCACGCTGCTTCTCAACTGCTTTACTTCTCAACTCTCACTCTTCTTCTTCTCAACAGTCAACTATGTGTACAAGTGAAGCTATGTGTGTGTTCTCCTTGGTAGTGATCAGAGATCAAGAGACTCACTTCATCTTGCCTGGCCCCTGGCCATAGCCTTTGGCCTCCAGCTTCCTCGAGAAGTTTCGTAGTTTGGCTTCAAAGTCTCGACGATACGGAGCCGGAGCTGGGGCCCTCTGTAGGCCTGCACACATGGACACGCACACGGACACACACGCACACACACACACAATTTGTTGTCCCTCTGGATTAATTGTGTTGTTTGCTTGCATCTTTCCTTTTCCCCACATTCTTGAAGAAGGCTGCTGAGGTCTCAAAGACGTTATTCAGGGCCTGCTGTGTACACAGATATTAATACGAGCAGAGAAAGGCTTTTCCAGGTCACGGTTTGACAAGGAAGAGTTTAAAGGAGAATAATGAGAAGCACAAAGGGAGAGAGCAGCCAGACAAGAAACCTCCTTCCTTTGATAGAACTCTGATAAAGTGGTATGGGGAAGTGTGTGCGTGTGTGTGTGTGTGTGTGTATATATTTATAATGGGGTCATTACTGGATGGAGATATTTATGATAATATATATAAATATGAGCAAGTAAGCTGTGCTCTACTTCACAAACATAACAGTTGGACACATGAACATAGAGATGGAGATATTAACATAGAGATGGAGACATAACAGTTGGACACATGAACATGGAGATGGACACATGAACATAAAGATGGACACATTAACCCTTCACCAGAGATAAGAGAGAGTGTTTAGATGCATTAAATGTGGCAATGTGGTGGCAGCATTGAGGGGGGTGAATCCAGGACGCTGGTTTCATTGTTAAGCGTTCAGGAGGTGTCGTGGGCCTAACTTAACGAAACATCTGTGAAAGAGGGTGCCTACTTGATAACCCCAATGATATTCTGCTTACTGCATACTGCTGTATTTACTGCTGTTAGTTGGGCTAGTTGTCTCGTGTTTTTCACCTTTGGTTGGTAGCTTAGTAGCCAGTGTGCTTATAAGGTTGGTTTGGTCAGGAGCTGGAGCTTGCACTTAAACGGAGCCTGGGTCTGTTGAAGGTGGCATTGCTGTCTTTAGGCTGTGATAGCCATAGGATAGGATAGATACATTGTTATTATTATTATTATTTTTTTTTTTTGTATTTACTACTGTCAGTTGGGCTAGTTGTCTCGTGTTTTTCACCTTTGGTTGGTAGTTTGGTAGCCAGCGTGCTTGTAAGGTTGGTTTGGACAGGGGCCTCTGAATTTATGTTTTCCTTGGATTTTGGCACAAGGGATTATAACATCTGATCCTGTGTATTAATGAAATACTGAAGCTAGCTTAGGCTAGTGACTGTGAATAGGGCAGCTGGCAGCTAGGGAAAGACCTTGTGACAGCACAGAAAGACGGCTGACAGGAGGAAATAGACCCTGCCGGGGCCGCAATGGGTTAGCAGCCCATTGTGGGAGTAGCCCAGGCTTTATTAAGCTATGGGTTACACCCTACCAAGCTACTAAACTATATAATGGAAAAATACCCCTAGAGTCAGCGAGAGCAGGGGTGGAAGATGACTGAGTACTTGGAGGGAGTGCATAAAGATGGGGAGAGGTTCAGAGAGATGGTGCTTCCCGCAGATATCCCACCTATTGGTGAATTAAGTAGTCAGTGTGACAATAGCCCACCAAGGTGGAAAGAGGTACAAGAAGTAATAAAACATGCAAAGGCCTCTTCAGCCCCGGGACCTAATGGAGTGCCCTACCGATTATATAAGAGCACACCAGGTGTTTTAAGATTTCTATGGAAGCTAATGAGAATAGTTTGGAAAAAGCAGAGTATTCCCAAGGCGTGGCGTAGGGCTGGGGGAATATTTATTCCCAAAGAGAGGGACTCAGTGGAGATTAATCAGTTTAGACCAATTAGTCTACTGAATGTTGAAGGGAATGTCTTCTTCAGTGTTGTGGCTCGGAGATTGACAAGTTAACTTGAAAAGAATAGACTAATTGATACCACAGTTCAGAAAGCTGGAATCCCTGGTTTCTCTGGATGCTTAGAGCATACCAGTATGATTTGGCACCAAATTCAGTTAGCGAAGCGCGAGAGGAGAGACCTGCATGTTGTATTTCTGGATTTGGCTAATGCCTTAGGGTCAGTACCACATAGTCTGTTATGGGAGGCCTTTGATTACTTTAGAATCCCAGGTAGCATTAAAAGCCTAGTTAAAGCTTATTTTCTGGATATTCAACTTTGTTTTAATACGGCAGAGTACACCACAGGGTGGCAACAGCGAGATAGGAATTATGGCGGGATGTACAATCTCCCCACTCGCCTTCACAATGGCGATGGAGGTCATTATCAGGGCCTCTAAGTGGGTGGGGAGAAGTTGCAGGGAGGGCCACGCCTCCCCCCAATTAGGGCTTTTATGGACGACATAACCACTCCGTGCACCAGCAGGTTGCTGGATAAGTTAAATAGCAATCTGCAATGGGCTAGAATGAAGGTGAAGCCAAGTAAGTCTAGGAGTCTCTCAATCGTTAAAGGGAAGGTAGTAGATAAGAAGTTTGCTATAAATGAAGAGGTGATGCCTACATTTCTGGAGAAGCCAGTGAAGAGTCTGGGAAGGTGGTATGATGCAAGCCTTAGCGATAAGGCACAGGTTGAAGGATTGAGACAGGAAACTAGACAAGGTATTGCAAAGATAGACAAGTCAGGGCTGCCAAGTAAGCTTAAGTTGTGGTGTCTGCAGTTTGGTCTATTGCCCCGGCTAATGTGGCCATTGACAGTGTATGAAGTTCCTCTGTCAAAGGTAGAACGGATGGAAAAAATGATCAACTCTTTTGTCAGAAAGTGGCTCGGAGTCCCACGCTGCCTAAGCAGCGTAGCCTTGTATGGGAAGGGCATTGTAGAGTTGCCCATATCTAATCTGACAGAATAATTTAAATGTGCTAAGGTTAGACTGGAAATGACTCTTCCTCAGTCCAAGGACCCAGTGGTGAGGAGGGCTGCACCCACAGTTAAAGCAGGGAGGAAATGGAAACCAAAACAAGCGGTCCAGCAAGCTCAATCGGCACTTAGGCATAGGGATATCATGGGCCATGTTCAGCATGGGCGGGGGGGCTTAGGGAGGGACGTAGGTAAACCCTCATGGGGTAAGGCTTCTGCAGGAGAAAGGAGGAAAATGGTAGTGGAGGGAATACATAGACAGGGGGAGATTGTAAGATGTACTAAGGCAGTGTCGCAGGCTAAACAAGGGCAGTGGAGGCTAAACATGGAGCATGGAGGCTAGCAGGATCAGATTTATGATAGGTGCCACTTATGATGTTCTCCCATCTCCCCAGAACTTAAATCAGTGGTTTGGTGAGGATGAGACATGCACACTATGTTTCCGTGTGTGCAGCCTCCGCCATATCCTATCAGGGTGCAAGGTAAGTCTCTCCCAGGGGCGCTATACGTGGCGTCATAATCAGGTATTGAAATGTTTGGCAGAGGCTGTTGATGATAAAAGGAGAGAAGCTAATTCAGCAGCCGCTAGTAAAGAGGGTAGGCAAATTAACTTTGTGTGTCAGGGGGAAAAGGCTAGACCATGTAGAGGCAGGCATAGAGTCGGGCAGCTAAGTAATGGAGGAGCCTGGGAATTGAAGGCGGACCTTATTCAGCAGGTTGTTGTGCCTCCACACATTGTTAGCACTCGGCTAAGACCAGATATGCTATTGTGGTCAGACTCAGAGAAGATTGTTTATTTTATTGAGCTTACAGTTCCTTGGGAAGACAGAGTTGAAGTAGCCAATGAGCTTAAGAAAGCGAAGTATGCTGAGATGGCTGGAGAGGCAGCACAGCGAGGCTGGAGTACGCGACTAAGGCCTATTGAGATCGGTGCGCGGGGGTTCGTGGCTAGATCTGCTATTAGCTTGCTGACTGAACTGGGTATTTGTGGACGAAGTCTGAGGCAGGCAGTTAGTAACATGTCTGTGGCAGCAGAACGAGCAAGTGAATGGCTGTGGATAAGGAGAAAACATACTTCCTGGGGTTACCAAGCTAAGGTAAGCCAGATGTGCTAATGTGTGCTATTGTGCTAACGTGTTTGTTTGGTCAGGGTTAGGGGTAGGGCTAGGGGTACGATGCAGGAAAGAGTGTTTAGATGCATTAAATGTGGCAATGTGGTGGCAGCATTGAGGGGGGTGACTCCAGGACGCTGGTTTCATTGTTAAGCCCTCAGGAGGTGTCGTGGGCCTAACTTAACGAAACATCTGTGAAAGAGGGTGCCCACTTGATAACCCCAATGATATTCTGCTTACTGCATACTGCTGTATTTACTGCTGTTAGTTGGGCTAGTTGTCTCGTGTTTTTCACCTTTGGTTGGTAGCTTAGTAGCCAGCATGCTTATACGGTTGGTTTGGTCAGGGGGGCATTGTCACTACCTGGAGCTTGCACTTAAACGGAGCCTGGGTCTGTTGAAGGTGGCATTGCTGTCTTTAGGCTGTGATAGCCATAGGATAGGATAGGTACATTGTTATTATTATTATTATTATTATTTCTTTTGTATTTACTGCTGTCAGTTGGGCTAGTTGTCTCATGTTTTTCACCTTTGGTTGGTAGTTTGGTAGCCAGCGTGCTTGTAAGGTTGGTTTGGGCAGGGGCTTCTGAATATGTGTTTTCCTTGGATTTTGGCACAAGGGATTATAACATCTGATCCTGTGTAATAATGAAATGAAAGAGAGGTAGCTATGAACATTGGTTTAAAGTAGGATACAGTAGGGTACAGTAGGATATACAGTAGAAGATACAGTAGGGCGCAGCAGACCTACCAGGAGAGTTGTGAGGCGAGGCGATGGGGGAGCTGCGAGGGGAGAATCCCCGACTGGTGTGGAGGGTGTGAGGAGCCACGAAGGACATGATCTCCTCCTCGAATAAACTAAAGGTAAACAACAGAAGAACTCTTTAGAATCTTTACCTCAGTAGGACTCATGTTCTCCACTAGAACCTTTACCTCAGTAGGACTCATGTTCTCCACTAGAACCTTTACCTCAGTAGGACTCATGTTCTCCAGTAGAACCTTTACCTCAGTAGGACTCATGTTCTCCAGTGGAACCTTACCTCAGTAGGACTCATGTTCTCCACTAGAACCTTTACCTCAGTAGGACTCATGTTCTCCACTAGAACCTTTACCTCAGTAGGACTCATGTTCTCCAGTAGAACCTTTACCTCAGTAGGACTCATGTTCTCCAGTGGAACCTTACCTCAGTAGGACTCATGTTCTCCACTAGAACCTTTACCTCAGTAGGACTCATGTTCTCCACTAGAACCTTTACCTCAGTAGGACTCATGTTCTCCAGTAGAACCTTTACCTCAGTAGGACTCATGTTCTCCAGTGGAACCTTACCTCAGCAGGATTACCAGGTCTGCATCACACGACAGCTTCTCCAGTGCCTGAGAACCCTCCGTTCTGATGTAGTGGATCTTCTCCCTGCAGTAGTTAGATTTAAGCAATAGATCACGACAGGCTGTGGTATACGGTCATTATACCACAGTTAAGGGGCGTTGTCCGTCCCGACGCGCAGCGGAGGGACGGCGAGTGATACCACAGCCTGACTGAAGTGATCTATTGCTTTTATAAAACGGTTACATAAGTATGGCGAAATGAAAGTCATAGACACCCTCAATTTTGAAAAAGCGAGAAAGTCGGAAAAGCATTTTTTTTAACGAATACAAAAAAGTAGTCCCTCCTGACTGCCTGCAAAGTGTACGGCGGTTGCTATGCAACACACGGTAGCGTCCTTCAGAGAGAAGGCTAGAGACGGTAGCTTGGGTCGCCGGCAATTTAGCCTTCTATCGAGTTCACTCACCGTGTGCCTATTGCTTTACAACATTTCCACCCTCTCCAGCAATCAACATGTTTTTAGGCTTCAGTGAACTATGCTATTGCTTTTATATATAAATAAACAACAGTTCAAGTTAGGCGCGGAGTGATACTGAACTCTGTAAACTGAGCGTCATAGCTGTGTGTATACGCTCAATATACAACAGTTGGGAACCAATCAGATCGCTTGATTTATGCCACCCGTTTTATAAATATAAATATACACATATGGATTTAGTCAGGGGATTTGAAGGACAACACAGAGCTGGGTGATCTCACAATTGTAATCCATCTCCGAGCTTCACTAAAACCTTCGTTACCAATAGCATGATTCTTTAATCGTAAACCTGCCTGCCACCAATCTAAACAAAAGTAAACAGCACTTTGGTCTTTGTGATGAGACATCTTGTAAAGTACTTGTACGGTGATATTGTGGTCCACAACCTACCGACCGATCACATTGATTCAACAAGACGGAGATGCTATATAGCCCTTGTTGACATTCGTTGCAGGCGCACCCTGAATGCTCTTCCAAAGGATTGGTCAATGTTTGCCAAACTATATTGATTCTGTGTGAGGATAGAAGACTGTAACCATGGATATATCAGCCAGACCGGAATTGTCCTCAAAAGAATACGGCCAGTGTAATAACTTATTTTTGCATTTTGATGCTTTATTCATGAAGATACAGGGAGTGAGACAGGGAGGGTAGGGGAGAGAGGGGAGGACACGCAGCAAAGAACCAGGGCAAGTCAGTGACTCACTGAGTATATAACTAGGAGCTAGTAGCTAGACAGTGCCTCACTGTGTATATAACTGAGCAGTAGCTAGTCATTGTGCTTGCTCATTGTAAGTAGGAATAGGAAAAACAGATCAGCAAATCTAATTCTTAATGAAGACAACATCCAAAATGAAATCTATAGTTTTAATATTTACATTTTGAATTCAAACATTTTCCTTCATATAACTATGAATTACTGAATACATGGTTTAAATAATTAAATAATGACTGAATAATTCGGATTTTGATGGTGTCCCCTTGGTCATTTGGTAGGCAAGGCAGAAATAGCTCTGCTCCAGAACCATACATCAGTGGCTAGTTTTTCATGACTTTCTAAGTGCACCCTTGGTACAGTATTGTTTGTATCTCCAATGTGAGGATTTGTATTGGTAGGTTTGCTTCCCATTTCTCCATGTAGCCACGAGGGGACCGGTGAGCAAGTGTGTGTTAGTGTGTGGGAGGCAGAACCAGAGGACCAGCAGTGGGACTACCTCAGTGCAGGGTTCCTGGCCAAGCTGGCTTGTCTCTCCTCTAACATGTCAAAGACATTGGGCTGCCACAGAAACGCCACAATCTTGTCATTGTAGGCTAGGGAGAAGACAGGAAGACAGAGAGGAGAGTGACCCTCTCTGACACTATGAACACACTACAC
This sequence comes from Micromesistius poutassou, assembly GCF_964030765.1. Taxonomy (NCBI): domain Eukaryota; kingdom Metazoa; phylum Chordata; class Actinopteri; order Gadiformes; family Gadidae; genus Micromesistius; species Micromesistius poutassou. The sequence goes on from NC_140281.1 coordinate 7,387,286, forward strand.
ACACTACAGTACAGGTCTGTTACATTTCAGGATGAAATAAAGATAAAATCTCATTGCAGACACCAACTCCCAAATGACAGACGATCGACCCACTAACCCTTGTGGCTGAGGACAGCGGCTCCCCCACTCCACTCATCCCAAGCTCATTAAACATTTCAGTCTCCAAATAGTTCAGTAAGTGATAGATAAGTACTATGATAGTAATGTAGAGTGATGGATAAGTACTATGACGGTAATGTAGAGTGATAGATAAGTACTATGATAGTAATGTAGAGTGATATATAAGTACTATGATAGTAAAGTATTTAATACTCAACATGCTTACAGGGTGCTGCTAGCGGTGGGGCGTCCTGCTGGCTCCGTCCGGCTGGGACAATGCTGTCGCGGGGCTGCACCCTCAGAGACGACCTGGGACGTCTGGAGACGTCAGAGGCCTGGAGGCACACAGACCGTCAGTCAGCATGACCAGCACTGTGCTACTGTCACCGTCAGTCAGCATGACCAGCACTGTGCTACTGTCACCGTCACTGCGTCTGAACAGCAGCCTGTTCCTGTTCCTGTTCCTACTTCCTGTTCCGTGTTTGGCATCCTATCCAAATGTCCTTTCAGGCTTTTCAAATCAATGATGTTGTTAATATGAAGGACCATTATTTTATCATTAATAATTAAGTATTTTTGAGGAGGGACGGTCTGTGGCTGGAGGGGCGGTCTGTGTGAGGGTGGAGGGGCAGTCTGTGGGTGGAGGGCCAACCTCCCCAGCCTGTAGCGGTCTGTGGGTGGAGGGCCTACCTCCTGGCCTGTAGCGCTGTGTGTTGGGCCTACCTCCTGGCCTGTAGCGCTGTGTGTTGGGCCTACCTCCTGGCCTGTAGCGCTGTGTGTTGGGTGGAGGGCCTACCTCCTGGCCTATAGCGCTGTGTGTTGGGCCTACCTCCTGGCCTGTAGCGGTGTGTGTTGGGTGGAGGGCCTACCTCCTGGCCTGTAGCGGTGTGTGTTGGGTGGAGGGCCTACCTCCTGGCCTGTAGCGGTGTGTGTTGGGTGGAGGGCCTACCTCCCCGGCGCTGTAGCTGCGGAGCCGCTGCAGGTGGGGTCGGTTGGAGAAGGGGCCGGGCGGCCGGCCGCTCTGCAGGGAGATCCGCGGGTCGATGAAGGTCGTCGCTCGGCTGTTGTGGTCCACGAAGAACGACTGCAAGGAATAGAGACGACAAAAGCCTCATAAATACTGAAGGAAAACGACAGACTTCTTCACCTTTCGTCACTACGACCGGACAGCGGAAAGTGGACGTCCTGCCTTGGTCAGAGTGAAATTGTAGTGAAATTGCAGTTATGAGTTGATTCAACTAAGTTCCAGGTAAGATGCATCTACGTTTGAACTACTCTTGTTGTGTGAATAGGCATATGTTGTGTAGCTTTGTGTTGTTCTTACTTTCTGCTGTGACACCCAACAGATTAATAAAGTACTACATTATCTCATGTCCCTCAGGGAATGAGTCCCATTTGCGTTTGCTGCCCTACCTGTGTGTTATTGGGTTAATGTTGGCTCCAGTCCCCTCCCCCTCACCTTTCCCTCCCCCCTCCCCCTGCCCTCCCCCTGCCCTCCCCCCTCACCTTGCCCTCCCCCTGCCCTCCCCCCTCACCTTGCCCTGCAGGTCCGTCTTCATCTCCCAGCCCCGGGGCAGCTCCAGCCGGGGGTCTGCGAACGTGTTGAGGAAGACCACCAGGTCGCGGTTGTGTTGGTAGCGCTCAAAGTTCCTGGCGTCGCGCCGGACCTTCAGGATCATGTGCTTCACGCAGGAGCTGTTGGCGAACGTCCGGTACGCCCCCTTGGTTCAGAGATGGAGAACGTTCCATTGATCTTCATGTGGATTAACAATGAACAACGGAGCTGATAAGATATGTCATAGATTTAGATGACACTGTACTGTCACGGCACAAGTAGCTAACATTTACGTCTTTGGTGTGGGAGGGAAACCGAGCGTGACCGGAGGAGACCACAGAGAGGACCTACCAACTCAGGGTTTGAACCCAGGACCTTCTGCTGTGAGGCAGCAGCACCGAACACTCAGAGACGGTGTTAACCAGCCTTTTGGAAAATCATACTGATCTGTAGCTTATCTTTTTCAACGTCAAAGTTCCATTTGTATTACAAGTTACACTTCCTTTACATTTATAGTGCACTTTCTCTTCTGTCTAAGGATGGAAGACCTCACACTGCTTCAACAGAGTGGCCGATGGGTATCTTTGATTTGTTCACACAGGCCATCAGAAGTTACCCTCTGGAACACTTCACAACACGCTAAGTGATGGCCTGGAGATGAAAGGCAACAGCGTCTCACTTTGACCCAGGCTGACCCCTGAGGTTCCTCTGAGAACGTTGGCAGATCCAGCTTCAACAGAACCAGAGTACTGAGGTGTACGCATGCTGTGTGTGTGTGTCTACACCTTCATGTTCCTGTCAGAGTTCAAAGGATTATGATGCATGTCTATACACACAGTGTGTGTGTGTGTGTGTGTGTGTGTGTGTGTGTGTGTGTGTGTGTGTGTGTGTGTGTGTGTGTGAAAGTACTCACATAGTTGGCGTGCAGCACAGTGAAGAACTCTGGGTGGGTGATGAACTTGACAGCAGGAGACTGAAGCAGAAGGCTAATGCTCTGGTGATTGACAGGTAAGTGGTTTCTCCTCGGCTCTGGAACCAATCATACAAGAGGAAGAAAAACATTATACTGATATTCCAAAAATATAGAGCAAGGCAAGTCTGCCTCAAACTCATGGGCATTTGCAGTAGCTAATGTACAATAGCATTAGCAGTAGCTGATGGACATTAGCTAGATTAAAGGTGCAGTAGTTAAAGCACAGTAGCTATTGCACAGTAGCTAGATTAAAGGTGCAGTAGTTAAAGCACAGTAGCTAGATTAAAGGTGCAGTAGTTAAAGCACAGTAGCTAGATTAAAGGTGCAGTAGTTAAAGCACAGTAGCTAGATTAAAGGTGCAGTAGTTAAAGCACAGTAGCTAGATTAACGGTTCAGTAGCTAATGCACAGTGTGCGTTGTAGAGAGAGGATGGAGAGAACAGATGATATAGAACAGCAAATATTTTAATTACACTCAAATTATAGCTGTTTAATGTCAACTACAGCACCTCAAAGACTCTAATACCCTGAGTAGTGTATGGTACTCCTGTGAACATCTATGTCTCCTGGCTCTTACAGAGGCAGCTATTTTAATGCGTGATCTACTGTTTGCACTACCCACTAAAAACCTAAACATATATAACTATATAAAGCCTATCTAATATATATTCACTCTACTCACCTTGCATTGGTTATTCCTATGCCTTCTCTGCACTTGTTATTTCTTAAACTAAGTTGACAGCAGCTTTTGATTTTACTCACTTGGAGACATCTGCTAAATGACTCACTGCTGGAGTCCACTCAGTGACCCATTTCTTATGGTTTAGTGGTGCTTTGTGTAACTCTGTACCTGCTGCTGCTGTTAAAATGGCTCCATCCTCGGGGCCGCCTCTCCTCTCCAGCCTCCTGCTCCCCTGCTCCCTCTGCTCCTCCTCCCCCTCCTCCATGGTTCTCTGGTGGTTCTGGTATCTATGGAGAGAGGTTGGGTCATGGATCATGTCTAGAGTTGGTTATCGATGGCCTCTCTCTCCTCTCTCCTAACTCTACCCGGGTCATGAGCTGCCTGTGGGGACGTCCCGGTCGTGGTTCTTTGTGTGCAACCGGTTTGTGTTATAAGAGTTAATTGATGAACTGATGTCTGTGTTTGATTGGTTGGATGTGTGTTCCTTGCTGATTCGCTAGCCAGGTGACAATTTATGGAGCAGTGGACCAACCACATGCCGTGAAGTCTATTGTATTTGTATCATCGTTCACAGTTACAGTCTCTAAGAGCTTTGGAGGTCCCGTTTCAAGACATCACCCTCGTCCCATAAAAGGCCTAGGGCAAACTCCCTTAAAGCTGCAGGGTGTAGCATTTAGTGGCATCTGGCGGAAGAGACTTGGCAGAAATGGAATATTATTTTCATAAGTATGTTTGAATGAGTGTATAATCCAATGAAAATAAGAACCGTTGTGTTTTCCTTGGAATGATTATTTAATATCTACACAGGGAGAGGGTCTTCTTCCACGGAGGCTGCCATGTTGCACCGCCATGTTTCTACAGTAGCCCAGAACAGACAAAAGGGTCTAAATTTGACACTCTCCACACACCTTCTGTTGAGCTGCTCCATCTGCTGGGTGGAGCCGGAGCGGGGGAGGGCCTGGGTGCACTGGGGGGGCTGGCTGGGTCTCTGCCACATGGTGGTCCGGTTGACGTGGTCCACGTAGAACACTCTGCCGTGGCTATCGATACGGGCCTCCCAGTCTGTCAGGGAGAGGGGGGGGGTCAGAGGTCTGGTAGACCAGTAGGGGTCTGGCTAGTGGAGCTAGCCTGATCTGGGGACCAGGGGTAGACGGTGTCACTCGGCGGGGAAGCAAACTAGAAGCCTCTGAACATGTGAGTCACCCCTAGTGGGGTGAGGTGAAAGTGTATCATGTCCGTGAGGCAGAGGAAGTGCTCTGGAGAACAGGAAGAGAGGAGGATGGCAACAGGAGGCCCCGTCACAGTCGGCCACAAGGGACCGCTAGAGCCCCCCTAGCCCTGACCACTAGAGGCTGCTAGAGCCCCCTAACCCTGACCACTAGGGACTGCTAGAGCCCCCCTAACCCTGACCACTAGAGGCTGCTAGAGCCCCCCTAGCCCTGACCACTAGAGGCTGCTAGAGCCCCCCTAACCCTGACCACTAGGGACTGCTAGAGCCCCCTAACCCTGACCACTAGGGACTGCTAGAGCCCCCTAACCCTGACCACTAGAGGCTGCTAGAGCAGAGACTGCTAGAGCCCCCTGACCACTAGAGGCTTCTAGAGCCCCTCTTCTCACTTTCTAAAATGCATTTTTTTTTTTACTTTACTTTTATTTTCTATCTGTTTTACTTTTTACTTATCTATTATTTTCTTTTATTGTATGACAATGTTTATATGTGAAGCACTTTGAGTCTGCCTTGTGTATGAAAAGTGCTATATAAATAAAGTTGCCTTGCCTCTAACTCTAACCCTGACGCCACACAAAGAACACATCAAAATAACCATAGAGATCACCCTGTTTTACCAAACTAAAATCTGGGTTTTATAGAGATGTTGTTTTGTACAGAAAACAAAACGTAACCCTGACCCCGGAGACCCGCAGAGACACTGTCTCATGTCCCGACCAATCACACAGGAGGCGCACAGAACACATGAACACATGAATACATGAAAACATTGAATATCTATATAGATATATATATATCTATAGGGGGATGGAGTAGGAGGAGGAGGGGGAGGAGCAGGAGGAGGAAGAGGAGGAGGAGGAGTTGGGGGAAGGACACTGGACTCCAGAGTAAGAGCGCGATGCCCCAGTTCTTACTTGGAGGTAAAGTGTGGTCTGATTGGACAGGGAAATGGTCTACGTCCCGACCGGACCACAGGGCAGCAGGTGGGCTGACAAGAGGGCCTACAGGACACCAGAGAGGGATGGCATGAAGACACACACGGAGACCCACACAGGGATACACACACACACACACACACACACACATTGTCTCCATGTGTGTGTATCCCTGTGTGGGTCTCCATATGTCCACACATGGATACACACAGAACACACATGAAGATGCACACACACACACACACACACACACACACACACACACACACACACACCGCAGGGCCTCACCGATGGCGTCCTGCTCGCCGGACCCCCCTGGGGGCCCCCCGCCCTCTGCTCCCGACCCCTCGGGCCCCCAGTGGGCGTTCCAGGCTCTGCCCGCCCCCCGCTGGCCGCCGGCGGAGGAGCCGTCGGGGTCCGGGGCCCTCTCAAAGGCGCTGTTCTCCTCGTCCTCCTCGTCCTGGGAGGAGAACACGGCGCTGCCGGAGCGCCGCGTGCTGTCCACCGACGAGAGCCGCTGGCTGCAGAACCTCCCCCGGCCGTCGTAGCCCGAGTGGCTGTAGCAGGACGTGCTGTAGCAGGACGCGCTGTAGCAGGACGTGCTGTAGCAGGACGTGCTGCGGCAGGAGGTGCTGTGGCTGTGGCAGGACGTGCTTTGGCAGGACGTGCTTTGGCAGGAGCCCTCGCACACGTCGCATTCGTGCTCACCGGGAGCGTGACATGTGCCGCCGCCGCCGCCACCGCCGCCGCCATGCCGCCGCCCCCCCCTGCGGCCGGCGTCCCCCTCCTCGCCTCCCCCGTCCCGCCCCCCCGGGTCTCCCCCGCCCCTCTCGCCCTCCAGGAGGTGGTTGAGCTCCGACAGCCGCTCGATGGACAGACTGCGGGGCAGGGTGCGGTGGCAGCAGGAACCGGCACACTCTGGGACCTGGGGCGGGACAGGGAGGGGGTCATGGAGGGGGTCATGGAGGGGGTCATGGAGGGGGTCGCCACACATGGAAGGACATGCAGTCAACACTCTGTGGTCCCCTTCCTGGGGTCTTTTGACCGGCCTCGGGGGTCCCTCATAAACTACAGTTTATAAGGCCGACCAGTAGACATTTATTTGTATTGTTTTCTATTTGTAACCGTCTCATACGATGTGCAGCTACACTAACTAACTACCTAAGGTAATGAGCAGAGGTCTGACCACAACCACTAAGGTAATGAGCAGAGGTCTGCTGGCCACACCCACCTGAGTAGGAGACAGAGTATCTTCCTCATCAGCATCCTCCTCCTCTAGCTCTCGGGCAGGTTTGAGCTCCAGCGAGACACAAGTCGCATCTTCTGCAGTGGCGTTCGGGAGGGTGGCACTCTCCACGTCCTCCCTGTTCTCTGAATCCTCTTCCTCCTCCTCCTCCTCCTCCTCCTCCTCGTCCTCCTGGCTGGGGTCTCTGTTCTGGGCAGAAGGCAGACTATGGAGGAGATGATGGATTCGGATGTAATGGGACCGAGGTGTTTCTGGTTGCCCACAGGTTGCTGCGATGACGGTCTCCAGCTCAGATACAGGGAGAGAGCAGGGGCGTTTCTGAGGTGGGGAGGGGCCCGCTGGGGAGGGGCCCAGGCAGCTGCAAACCTCTGGAGGAGGGCCTGGACAGGTGCAGGAGCGAGGGCTGCAGTCCCCCAATCCCCCCTCCTGAATCTCTTCCATTCCGTCCTGCTCTCTTTCTCCAGCAGCGCTCAGTGCTCCCTCTCCTCCCGTCCCCAAGAGGTCGTCCTCAGAGTCAGGGTCCATCAGAGGGGGCGCTTCCACCGCAGGCACTGCGTCCTCCGCTGACTCGGGAGTTTGACCTACGTCAGCCTCGGCTTCTCCTTCCTCTGCCATCGCCGTCCCCTCTGTGGCGTCTCCAGAACTTCCAGAATCCTCCTCCTCCTGCACCTCAGCTCCTTCCTGTTCTGCTCCTCCCTCCACCTGGGTGAGGACCTCCGGGGGGACAGGCTGGCTCTCTGCTCCTCCCTCCACCTGGGTGAGGACCTCCGGGGGGACAGGCTGGCTCTCTGCTCCTCCCTCCACCTGGGTGAGGACCTCCGGGGGGACAGGCTGGGTCTCTGCTCCTCCCTCCACCTGGGTGAGGACCTCCGGGTGGACAGGCTGGCTCTCTGCTCCTCCCTCCACCTCGGTGAGGACCTCCGGGGGGACAGGCTGGGTCTCTGCTCCTCCCTCCACCTGGGTGAGGACCTCCGGGGGGACAGGCTGGGTCTCTGCTCCTCCCTCCACCTGGGTGAGGACCTCCGGGGGGACAGGCTGGCTCTCTGCTCCTCCCTCCACCTGGGTGAGGACCTCCGGGGGCACCAGCCGGGTCTGTGCGGCTCTGTCCTCAGCAGTGCTGCCCTCCTCAGACCCAGCCTCCTCCTTCTCCTCTAGAGGAGCAGCTTCTCCAGAGACACGGAGGTCCAGCGCTGGCGGCGTCAGGGGGCTGCAGAGCTCTGGGCTGGGCGGTGCTTCATCTAGAGGTAACTCTGGCATATCATCCCCCAGGCTCAGCGTGTCAGCGTCCTCCACATCACTGGGGTCCTCCGCCTCCACCCAGGCCTCCCCGTGCTGGCAGACCGACTCCAAGGCTTGGGAAACCTCCTCATCATCTGACAGGAGAAGAGTCCAATGAGGCTCAACACAGTGAACACCTAATGTGTAACAGTATATTTAATGTCGTACTAAAGCAATCCAATGCTCCGCCCCACCTGAATAAATGCAGGTGGTCAGCTCAAAGCGGAACTGCAGCTGGCCGCTGACCTGCTCTGTGGGGAGTCTGCGGCCCAGAGGGTAGCTCACCAGCCGGTCCCTGGGGCCCGAGGAGGTGTGGAGAGAGGACAACATGCTGTCAGTCATTCATGAATTTATATACAAATATCTACTAACTATAAATCCTGTGAACCATGGCCAAATAGACCCATATTTGGCCAATTATCTATCTGCAAATTTCCCCAACACATTATTCTATCAAGATATAATCATTGGCATTGAATATTTGTATGTTATATTAGTTCCAATGTGTTTCTACTCTGTTGTAGTGGGGCGGCATTAGCTCAGGAGGTAGAGTGGGTTGGCTGGTAACCGCAAGGTTGCTGGTTCAATCCCCGGCTCCTCCTAGCTGAGTGTCGTGGCTCCTGATGAGCTGGCTGTCGCCCTGTGTGGTTGACTCCGCCATCGGTGTGTGAATGAGTGAATGTCAGTCAACACTGTAAAGCGCTTTGGATAAAAGCGCTATATAAATGAGGACCATTTAGTATATACTACAAAGAATAGTTAAGCTTTATTATTCTCTACAAACTTTTGGACCTATCTCCTTCCTCAAATTTTCACCTAGAGACTCCATTCCAATTTTAAAATGTTCAGATTGGCTTGGAATCGCGCAGTTCTTTTCAGATTTTTTAAATATTTTATACTTTAAGATATTCTACTTTTAAAATACTATTTTTTACAATGGAAGTCAATGGGAGGACGGTGGAGCTGTCTGCCAATTCTCTGACACTTAATTACAGACTTCATAACTTGGTCAATATTTTATCGTTAACCTTCGTTCAAAGGTTTAACAAATCAAGACACTTCTCCAATAATCTGAAAACAGAATTTTGATTATCTTTATACTTTTTTTCATTTTTCACCCGCCTGGTTTTCAGTTGGTCTCATTGATTTACGCTGAGGTTAAAGCACGAGGATGTCCAAGCAGTGTTGCCAGATTGGGCAGTATTTTTCCGCTCATTTGGACTACTTTTTACTTCAGGCAGCGTTGCCAGATTGGGCGATTTTTCCTGCATAATTGGACTACTTTTAATCCCGTTGGAAAAATGGAAAAATTAGCATTAGGCAAGTACATACAAATTCGGCTAGTTTAAAAAAAATACCATACCATTCCTTGGCCAGAGCCTACAGTAGTTTAGGCATCGATGGAGAGAGGAGAAGGAGAGCCATCCGCAGTACCACGGAAGCGGCAGAAAGGGCCTCAAGATGGCTGTGGCTCAAAAGAGGAGATCCATGGAGTCATGGTAGCTAGCTAGCTGTCTGGACACAAGCCGGGACTTGATCAACCCCGGCTGGGTCACCTGGAGGAGGGAGTATGATAGTTGAAAGACCCGAAACGTCCGGTGAATCCAGGAACATCACTGATGATGTGTCCAGACTAGGCATCAGTAGATGTATGTACACAGCGAATACCCTGAGAGATCAGTGACAGCCAGGAAAGACTGGATGACAACCATGAAGAGTGTGGTGACTACTGGAGAGTCAGTGACAGCTCGGAGAGACGGCAACCGGGGCAGAACGGGTCGGCAACCCAATCTGCATCCTCTGAGAGGAGGAACCCAACCAAGCTACGATGAACTTAATGGAAAAATACCCCCAGGGGTGCCCGAGAGGGGGGGAGGATGAGCACCCCAGTCGGACGGACACAACGGTTACAGACCCAGGCAACGGACAATCGACTATGAGCAAGACGTGTACATGCGGCAAAGTCTGCAAGAACATCCATGGCTTGAAGATCCACAGAGCGAGGATGAAGTGCCCGTTGTGCAGAAACAACACAACGCACAGGTGTTACACCTGGTGAGACGCAGGAGGTGCCAGGCCCGGAGTCACCCCACAGTGCCCAGAACCTCCATGTGTTGCAAACTAATCCCTCGAGCATCAAGTCTGACAGGAGGCGGATCAAATGGCCTGCAGCTAGCATGACCTCGCTCTGGAAGCAATTCGACGACGATGTCGACCAAATTCTGGAGGCAATGGTGAAGGGAGACGCCAACGGGAAGCTACAAGCTATGACAGCAGTCATTGTCAGCATCGCAGCAGAAAGGTTTGGCGAGGAGGAGAAGAAAAGCTCCGGAACAACTTACTCAAAGAATCAAAGAGCTGTAAGGATCCACAACATCAGGCAGGAGATGAAAGCACTGAAGTCCCAGTACAAGGCGGCAGGACAAGAGGAACGCATTGGCCTGGCCCAGCTAATGTGCATCCTTCGGAAAAAGATCAGAGTTCTCCGCCGTGCAGAGTGGCATCGGAGGCGGCGACGCGAGAGGGCACGTAAGCGTGCTGCTTTCATCGCTAACCCCTTCAAGTTCATGAAGGATTTGCTGGGGCAGAAGCGGAGTGGCAAACTGGTCTCCTCGCAGGAAGTCATAGACCAACATCTGAAGCAGACGTACAGCGACCCCGCAAGAGAGCAGGAGCTGGGAGAGTGCAACATCCTCATAGACCCCCCTGAACCAGAAGTGCAGTTCGACATGTCGGAGCTGCAGCTAAAGGAAGTCAGGGAGGTTGTCCGCAGGGCAAGGGCGAGCTCTGCTCCAGGACTGAGTGGCACTTCATACAAAGTGTACAAGAACTGTCCCAAACTCCTGCTGCGTCTGTGGACAATCCTGCGAGTCTTCTGGAGAAGGGGAAGGATCCCTGAACAATGGAGAGTGGCTGAAGGGGTATGGATCCCAAAGGAGGAAAACTCCACTCAGCTAGACCAGTTCCGCATCAGCTCCCTGCTGTGTGTTGAGGCAAAGTTTTTCTTCAGTGCTGTTTCCAAGCGGCTGTGTACCTACCTGGCAAAGAACACCTACATCGATACATCTGTCCAGAAAGGTGTCATTTCAGGAATTTCAGGATGTATGGAACATACCGGTGTGGTGACACAGCTTATTCGTGAGGCCAGAGAGAACAAGGGTAACCTATCAGTGCTGTGGCTTGACCTGGCAAATGCATTCGGCTCCATTCCACACAAGCTTGTCCAGCTCACTCTGACGAAACATCATGTACCCAGCAGATGCAGAGACCTCTTTGCTGATTATTACAGCAATTTCAGGATGAGGGTCTCTTCAGAAGCAATAACATCCAGTTGGCACAAGGTGGAGATCGGCATCATCACAGGGTGTACTGTCTCTGTGACACTGTTCTCGCTAGCCATGAACATGCTCACAAAATCTGCTGAGCCAGAGTGCAGAGGGCCCCGCACGAACTCCGGACAACGGCAACCACCCATCAGGGCATTCATGGATGACCTCACAGTCACGACAGAATCAGTCCCAGGCTGCCGTTGGATTCTGAAGGGACTTGAAAAGCTGGTGGCGTGGGCTCGGATGCGTTTCAAACCCGCCAAATCAAGATCTATGGTGCTGAGGAAAGGGAAGGTGGAAGACAAGTTCCGGTTCACCATCTCAGGCACAGCCATTCCATCGATCTCAGAGAAGCCTGTCAAGAGCTTAGGGAAGGTTTTTGACTGCTCTCTGAGAGACCCAACATCTATCCAGTCGACATGCACTGAGTTGGATGGCTGGCTGAAATCCGTGGACAAGTCGGGCCTACCGGGGAAGTTTAAAGCCTGGGTATACCAGCACGGCATTCTTCCCAGGATCCTGTGGCCCCTCCTGGTCTACTCCGTCCCCATCTCGACAGTTGAGTCCTTAGAGAGGAAGGTCAGCAGCCACCTCCGGAGATGGCTTGGACTGCCAAAGAGCCTGAGCAGCATCGCTCTCTACGGTAACAGCAACAAACTGCAACTGCCCTTCAAATCCTTGGAGGAGGAATTCAAGGTCACCAGAGCCAGAGAAGTGGTTCAGTACAGGGACTCAAGTGATCCGAAGGTGGCTAAGGCAGGGATCCAAGTGAGGACTGGCAGGAAATGGAGGGCAGAGGAAGCGCTTGAAGAGGCAGATGCAAGGCTCCGGCACAGGTGCCTGGTTGGAGTGGTCACACGAGGCCGAGCTGGGCTAGGATCTTTTTCATCTCCCCAGCTGAACACCAAGGGGAAGGACGGGCGACGTCTTGTCCAGGATGAGGTGAGAGCAACAGTGGAGGAGACGAGAACCTGCAAGGCTGTGGGAATGAAGCAACAGGGTGCTTGGACAATCTGCACACATGGGGCATAGCAGAGACACCAGCATGCCCACTGTGCTCCAAGCGAGGAACCCTGGAACACATCCTCAGTTGCTGTACAAGGGCACTTGGAGATGGACGGTACAGGTGGAGGCATGACCAAGTCCTTAAGACCATCGCGGAAGCCATTACCGCAGGACTGGCATGGGCTAAACAGTTCCGCCCCTCCAATAAAACCATTGCCTTTGTCAGAGCTGGGGACAAGCCCACCACGGCCAGAAGAACATCATCTGCAGGCATCCTGACGTCTGCAAGAGACTGGCAGTTGTTGGTGGACCTTGAAAGACAGCTGAAGTTCCCCAGCCATATTGCAGCTACCATCCTGCGACCAGACATTGTCCTCGTGTCTGAGTCCACCAAACAAGCAGTGCTACTGGAGCTGACAGTCCCGTGGGAAGATCGCTTGGAAGAAGCCTTTGAGAGGAAGCTCTCCAAGTACGCAGGACTGGTCAGCGACTGCCAGCTGGCTGGTTGGAGAGCAAGGTGTTTCCCTGTGGAGGTTGGTTGCAGAGGATTTGCAGCCCGTTCCTTGGCCAGAGCCTACAGTAGTTTAGGCATCGATGGAGAGAGGAGAAGGAGCCGTCTGGACACAAGCCGGGACTTGATCAACCCCGGCTGGGTCACCTGGAGGAGGGCGTATGATAGTTGAAAGACCCGAAACGTCCGGTGAATCCAGGAACATCACTGATGATGTGTCCAGACTAGGCATCAGTAGATGTATGTACACAGTCATATGGCATGTTGTTTGTGCAGCTAGTAACCACTTTTACTTCAGCTACTACTACTACTACTACTACTACTACTACTTCAGCTACTACTACTTCAGCTACTACTTCCGTTACTGCTACTACCACAGCTAGTACCACTACTACTACTATCTTCCAGCTTTGACAGTATTACAGTTTACTTTTGTATTACAGCTTTTGTAACAATGTATTTCAGCAATTTGCTTCTTCAGGTAATGCAATTCAGCGTCAGTTTTCGATTTCAGCTTCCAGGTTTTTCAGCAGTGCAATGCAATACATTTGACCTTTCCGATTTTTCAGCAGTGCAGGGAAATACATTTGACCTTTCAGATTCTTCATTTCAATTAATTTTTTTTTTCATTTTTAGCAATGCTTTGTGCTTTTCATTCTGCTGTCACTTTATTTGTTTCCAACCATTTACATTTTTTTTTAATGGTGTGCATATTTACATTGTTTACTCAATTTAGACTTTTGAACTTTTGTTCAAATACCTTCACTTGATTTAAGACATTTAACATTTCTTTATGTCTTAAACTATGTGTCTTTATTGAAACATATTTTCAACCTCACTTTGCACTACAGCACTCACCGCATTTTCTGCAGGAAATGCATTTTCTAGTAATTAATGTTATCTGTAACTTCATGAGGAATGAACGGTCTGCAAGATGAGGTGTCATTGAGTTTTAATATTGGTGGTCATGATAGCGGAGTGATCAGTGAACTCTTCAGATGAAGGCTAGTTCCTCCATAACTGATCAGTGAACTCTTCAGATGAAGGCTAGTTCCTCCATAACTAATCAGTGAACTCTTCAGATGAAGGCTAGTTCCTCCAGGAGCTCTGATCTCATACTGACCCGATGGCGTTCTTCTCCAGCAACCTCTGCACGGGGACACAGAGTTTGCCCAGGAAGCGTTTGATGATCGGTCGACTTTTGGCAAACTTGTCCTTGACTTCGATCTCCAGCACGTCGGTGGGCAGCGACAGGAAGCTGAACCTCTGGGTGAGGAGGAGAGGGAGAGCGGTGTGTTGTGTCAGGGGTTGGGTGTCTCTGAGAACAGGGGTCTGGGTCATATGGACGCCTCCTTGTTCCCATTATGAACACAAAAAAACAATCAAATCAACAGAAGAACGAGAAGAAAGCAAACTGATACTGGGTTGAGCTGATACTGGGTTGACTTGATTTCATTGAAATAGTGATGTTTACTGAGAGCACTACTCTCACTGTGTAGATCTTCAGAATATTATAACTTCTTATAAGTAGGACAATATTAATAACACCAATGATATCCAACTTTCTCAATCCAACTTTTCCAACACACTATGGGGTGCCTGCATTATGACTTATAGAGCAGTGTTTGTAAGTGCACTGTGTTTGTGTCTGATTGATACATTTGCACATGAAGTCGTATTCATTACCCTAATTTTCTGTCTCAGATTAAATAAAATATATCTTATTCAAATTGACAGTCACACAGGCACAGACACACTTTGATGCCCAAACTGCCATGGCTTTCTTAGGGAACATCCAGTCACTGAATATAATCAGTTCACTTAAGTCCTGCGATGCTAGGTGCAAAACATCGAGGAGCTAGAGAGTTAGAATGAGAGTGAGAGAGTGAGAGTGAGAGTGAGAGTGAGAGTGAGAGAGAGAGAGAGAGAGAGAGAGAGAGAGAGAGAGAGTAAGGTCCCCTCACCTCTCTGCTCCACTGAGGGTTGACCGTGTTGCAGCTGATGGCCGAGCGTTTGTCCTGGCCGTGGTGTGGCAGGGAGGGGAAGGCGCTGTGCTTTCCGGGCTGAACAGAGAGCTTCAGGTATGGGTCGGGGTTGAAGAACATCCCCTTCTTCAGCCCCAGGGCCTGGACGTCTGGCAACAGGGACCAGGAATATAGAGTCAGGAGGGTGGGGAGACAGATAATAGATATATAATCATATAAATATTGATTTATATGCAGCTTTAGGTAGCTTATAGCTATAAGGCCTATCGTTATACAATATAGGTTATATTAACGGGAGACTATTTCTAAAATAATAAACAAAATGTAGAAAGAAAATGGGAAGTGAATGATGAGGACAAGAGAGACACAAGAGGCACATGAGAGAGACACACGAGTGAGACACGAGAGACACAAGAGAGACACGAGAGAGAGACACGAGCGAGAGACACAAGAGAGACACGAGCGAGAGACACGAGCGAGAGACACGAGAGAGAGACACGAGAGAGAGACACGAGCGAGAGAGACACGAGGGAGACACGAGAGAGAGACACAGAGAGAGAGAGACACAGAGAGAGACACGAGAGAGAGAAACGAGAGACACGAGAGAGAGAGAGACACAAGAGAGACAGGAGAGAGAGGAGAGAGAGAGATACAGAGAGAGACATACGAGAGACACGAGAGAAACACGAGAGAGAGAGACACGAGAGAGACACGAGAGAGACACGAGAGAGACGCGAGAGAGACACAGATAGACGCGAGAGACACAAGAGAGACATGAGTGACACGAGAGAGAGAGACACAGAGAGAGAGACACACAGAGAGAGACATGAGAGACACGAGAGAGAGAGACACAGAGAGACATGAGAGAGACACGAGAGAGAGAGACACAGAGAGACATGAGAGAGACGAGAGAGACACGAGAGAGAGACACAAGAGAGACACGAGAGAGAGAGACACAGAGAGGAGACACAGAGAGAGACAGAGAGAGAGACAGAGAGAGAGACACGAGAGAGAGAGACACGAGAGAGAGAGACACAGAGAGAGACAGAGAGAGAGACACAGAGAGAGAGAGACACAGAGACACAGAGAGAGAGACACAGAGAGAGACACAGAGAGAGACACGAGAAAGACATGAGAGAGACACGAGAGAGAGACAAGAGAGAGATATGAGAGAGACATGAGAGAGACAGGAGAAAGACAGGAGAGAGACATGAGAGAGACAAGAGAGACATGAGCGAGAGACACGAGAGACATGAGAGACACGAGAGAGACATGAGCCCACCTGATAGCGAGAAGTTTATGAGTCTGCGGCCGCCGAGTCCATGGTGGGCTTCTGGACTCACCACTGGCTTCACCTGGGGAGAGACAAGACCTGGTGAGACACCTGGGGAGAGACAAGACCTGGTGAGACACCTGGGGAGAGACAAGACCTGGTGAGACACCTGGGGAGAGACAAGACTTTGGTGAGACACCTGGGGAGAGACAAGACTGGGAGAGACACACAGGGAGAGACACCTGGAGAGAGACCTGGGGAGAGACACCTGGGAGAGACCTGGGGAGAGTGGGAGCACTGGTGCTTGCTTAGGCCCCAGAAGGCTACAAAGTAATGGGTTCGGCTAACCCTTAACTAACTCAGAAGGTTACAAAGTAAAGGGTTAGGCTAACCCTAAACGTACCCTAACCTAACCTAGAAGGTTACAAAGTAAAGGGTTAAGTTAACCCTAAACGTACCCTAACCTAACCTAGAAGGTTACAAAGTAAAGGGTTAAGTTAACCCTAAACGTACC
The DNA here is from genome assembly GCF_964030765.1 of Micromesistius poutassou. Taxonomy (NCBI): domain Eukaryota; kingdom Metazoa; phylum Chordata; class Actinopteri; order Gadiformes; family Gadidae; genus Micromesistius; species Micromesistius poutassou. The sequence continues at coordinate 7,403,898 of NC_140281.1, forward strand.
CTAACCTAACCTAGAAGGTTACAAAGTAAAGCCATGCGATACTAAGCCAATCATCTCTTCCCAGCTGGGTTGCTGGAGGAGGACAGCGATGAAGGTGATGAAGGTGACTGAGCTGTGGTTACCCAGGCTCTCCAGCGCAGTAGGGGCCACCTCTTCATCCTCTTCTCACAAAGGGGCCACAGCGGATGACATATGCCCTCCATGACTCACAAGAAGCTTCTTAAACTCCCTATGCACCACCTCCTCTTCCTCTGCAGCCTCTTCTCTCTATCGTCCCGTTTCTGATTTAAACTATTCAACCCAACATCTCACCTGTCCATTCTCTATTCACAGAAAAAGGGTAGAGAATCAGTTCTCTCTCACCCTTCTATTCTCTCTCTCCCTCTCTATCCTTCCCTCTCTCCCTCCCTATTGATCCAGGGGTTATTTTTAAACCTCTGCCTGCGGGTTGTGGATCATGTTCAGGACTCCTCAGTGAACCACGAAGTGAACGGAAGTCCTGCAGTAACCTGAGAGTAACCTCCACCCAGGGCCAGAGAGGAGCAACCTCCACCCAGGGCCAGAGAGGAGCAACCTCCATCCAGAGAGGAGCTGCTCCAGGGGGTGGTGTTCTCCGCCCTCTCTGTTCAGTGGGTGGGGTTCTCCGCCTTCGCCGTTCAGGGGGTGGGGTTCTCCGCCCTCTCTATTGAGTTGGTGGGGGTCTCCATCCGAGCCTTAACTCACAGGTGCAGCGGTGCTGGTGATGGTGAGGGTGGGGGTGGTGGCTCGCAGGGCGCCCGTCCCACCATGGTAGTACCTGAAGCACAGGGGGCCCCCCGCTGAGAGGGGAGAGGGAGGAGAGAGGGAGGGAGGGAGAGAGGAGAGAAGGAGGGAGGAGAGAGGTAAGAGAGGGAGGAGAGGTGGAGGGAGAGAGGAGAGAGGGCGGGAGAGAGGAAGGAGAGAGGGGGAGAGAGGGAGGGAGGGGGAGAGGGAGGAGGGAGGGGAGAGGAAGTAGGGAGGGGGAGAGGGAGGGAGGAGAGAGAGAGAAAAAGGGAGGAGAGGGAGGAAGGGAGAGAGGGAGAGAGAGGAAAGAGGGAGGAGAGAGGGAGGGGAGAGGGAGGAGAGTGTGAGGGAGGGAGAAGAGGGAGGGAGGGAGGCGAAAGGGAGGGGAGGGAGGAAGAGAGGAGATGGGGGAGGAAGAGAGAAGGAGGGAGGAGAGAGGGAGAGAGAGAGAAGTCCATTATAACCAGCAGTACTATGGGAGTACCTGAAGGACAACAAGCTTTCTTTCCTTATTCTCTAGCTTTGAGCACTTTCAAATTTGTTTTTAAATAATCCCATCCTTCCCAATGTTGCACCTTGTGATATCAATCACATGATCAAACTGATTCAGATTCAGATTGTTTTCTTCCGTTTAGATAAAGGGCGAGCTAGATAACTAACATGGACTGCGGAAAGGACAAGACAGCCTGGGCCGGGGGGGCGTGTCGGTGTGGAGGAGGGTGAAGGAAAGAGCAGATAAACAGAGGAGGAAACACATAAAGCTGTGACAGTGATTTAACACCGAGTCAAACCACCGAAGAGGCCATATATTTTCTATGTTTCAACTGGGAGCACATTAGGTGTCTTCAATGAATCTTGACACACACACACACACACACACACACACACACACACACACACACAGTAGATATCCACTAGCTTAAGTGTCAATTTCCCCCATGCGTCTTTATCCCTGTTTCCTATCTCTCCACCCCCTCGCTCTCAGCTCCTCTCTCCTCTCTGAGTGCCATGGTTCTCCCTCTCTGTCTCCCCGGTCTCTACCATCTCTACCCTCATCACCTGGTGCTGCCCAGTGGGCCAGCAGCAGGAGCAGTATCAACCACACCACCACTTTGATGACGGGATGTGCACCACCTCCGGTGAGACTACCTAACATTAACCTTCTCCCCATCAGATGGTCCACCACCCATACTGCTCTGGGTTTATTTGTGGGGGATAAAGATCTTTACTTTCACAGAACAGGAGGAAGCAACAAACCAACATATAGAATCTTTACTAATCTTTAAACTGGGTTGTTAGGACTCTGCATGGACAGGGTAAGGATGAGGGATAATCTGTGTCTTGTGAGCAAATGAACCTGAACACATAATCTGCAACATACTTATTACTGGTTCGTAAAGCCTTTGAATCATTTGCATTTCCATCCGGATGCCGGACAATATGGAGTTCCCTGGGAAAGGTTTATACATTCTATTTGAAAATATTTTATTTCTTAAATAAACAAGAATTATATATTTTGATGTGTGTGTTTAAAATGTTAAATGATTATGTTTGGAGGAAAAAGGAAAAATAGTAATTAGCAATTTTTTTTTTCAAATAACAGTCACATCAACTGAGCCAATCAGGGTGACGCCTAAAGGGCAATTCATTGATGGCCGCGAGTCTATCGGTGTGGGGCAGGGACACCTGCTTATTATTATAATACTTCAGGACCTCAAGACACAGGATTCCAGCCCCAGATGGATTCAGACCAGTACTGGTGTTGTACTCATTCTTCCCACATGTCGTCAGTTGAGGAAATCAAGCCTTCTTAGAAATACAACAGAACCTTCTCAGAGTTTGAATCTGTCATTTATTGACGGTTTTCTAGCCAGGGATTTTAGGAAGACACTACAAACAAATGAGCTAGGTAACATTTACATGCATGTGAGGGACTGGCGTGGTCACCCCACGTATTAGGGATACGGACAACCAGATTTGAGAGTGTGGGCCAAAAACGAGGGCAATGGTGTTAGGACAAAAAAAGTGTTATTTACTCCAAATCAAAGTTTTATTTACTCCAAACCAAGGTCCAAAAATAAATAAACAAATCCATTAGTTACAAAAATAAAGCAATGTTCCAAAAAGAAACAACTGTTTGAATCAATCAGCAGCAATAAGCCTAGCATAGCCTAACAAAACATACCATGTGCTCTAGTTCTGGCCTCTCGTCAAGCCAGCACCTTCCCCCCAGCCACAAAATGAGACTCCCCTTAAATAAGCCAATCAGTCCCAGGTGGACTGATTGGGCCACACCAATAACAAGGGGAACTTCCCTGGCCAAGGCTGGGTTAACCTTCTGCCCCCTAGTGCTCCAGAAGTCCAAATACCACATTAAATATGATGTGAGGGGAGGGAAGAGACTCCAACACAGAGCCTCTAACCCATAGTTCATGATGGACTGACTCCGACGACTCATCATGGGTGGACATACTCCAAAAAATAGGTTCTAATTCCGGTTGACAGAACCTCTACCCCATAGTTATTGGTGGTTAGACTCCAACGCTTCATTATCTCCAGCAACGGTTATTTACAGGAACAGTAAAAAAGGTGTCATTTCAGAAAAGGTGCCAGGAACATCCAATGGGGGGGCAGGCACACACTACGATCCATTAGGGCCACACTTTTCTTCGTCATCGTCTTGATGCCATGACCACCGAGCTCCCCTAGTACCTGCCTCGGGTCGTCCTTCCAGCACCTACTGCTGTAGGAGTGCTCCTCCTCCCATTAACCGATGTAGCACTCCTCTCCATCGCTGACGCCGTTGTTGTCACTGTCCGTGTAGTCGTTCCTCCATTTGACCTCTCGTCTCTGCCCCTTGTCTCTCCAGTTTCTCAAATGGCGTCAAAATCCCACCGCTGCCACCAAATGTGAGGGACCAGTGTGGTCACCCCACATATTAGGGATACGGACAACCAGATTTGAGAGTGTGGGCCAAAAACAAGGGCAATGGTGTTAGGACAAAAAAGTTCCCTGGGCAGACATTATATACATGAAAAAATATTGCACTAGATCTTAATGTTGCTGGTTTAACAAAAGGATTGATTGATGTATAAAAGAGTGTCTAAGTTTGTTGCGGTTGAAAGATGGAACTCTAAACCTGTTTGAAGGCAGTAGCTGATATTCTTGGTGTAGAATGTGTGAGATGTCAGTGGAAATATATCTGGCCAACCTGAGCATGCTTTTGGTTGTGGGCCTCCTGGAAGAGGTGTACTACAGGCAGTCCAATAATCTTTGAACAGATTTTGATTTGATGCTGAAATTTTGCCTTAACTTTAACAGAAAGGCTACTCTGCCAGACTGTGCTGCAGTAAAGCATAACACTCTGAATCACAGATGTAAAGAACAGAGAGATTATTTGGGTGCTATCTCCAAATGATCTTAATCTCCACAGGAAATAGATACGCTGTTGTATCTTTTTACAGGTAAATTCTATATGATGGGTCCATGATAGATTTTGGTCTATCATGACACCCAGGTATTTGTAAGTTGGGACTTGACTGATTTCTGAATTGTGGCTCTTCACTGGGGGCAGTTGGAGATTGGATGGTTTTCCAAGAATGATTTCCTCAGTCTTCACCGTGTTAATAATGAGGGAGTTATTATCACACCATTGAATTAACCAATCCACATTGCCCTGGTACAGTGTATGATCCTCAGATTGGGTGAATAGGGTGGAGTCATCAGAGTATTTTAAAAGATACTGATTTGGCACATTGGTGGTGCAGTCTGAGGTGTACAGGGTAAACAACACAGGGGAGCTTATACAGCCCTGGGGTACTCCAACATCCTTTCCAGTTGAACTGCGGCAGAGTAGTCAACTGATGTTGATGAGTATATTTAAGTTTTTACTTATTCCTGTATATATTTAACAAAAAAAATTGGAATAGTGCCTAAAGAAAACCCTCCAATTTATTTATTTAAGGGTGGGGGTGTTACATGGTAGTACTATATTGTACTGACTTTTGTGTTTGCACTAATATCTTGTTTTTGCCTTGCTCCTGCATCAAATCACCTCCTGGAGGCGGAGCATTCTGACTACGAGGTGCTGACTGGCTCTCCCTGATTGTTGGCTCCGCCCCCACTCATATAAAGCCCAGTGGAAGATGGCGTCTCTCTCTCTCTCTCTCTCTCTCTCTCTCTCTCTCTCTCTCTCTCTCCTATTGAGCACAGATGCTGGTACACCTGTACATTGGTTACTCTATGTTAAACCTTGTAAATCATTACTGAATGCTTTCAACACCTTACCTTTGTTACTTTTATTTTCGCCTCGGTGGTTACTTTCCTCACTTTAAGTATAGGATCAGTTAGGGTAGTGAGTTAGCTTACCCGGAAGACGCACTGTTTTTGCGAGTTGTGCGTCAGGCTCGGGAGAAAGGTAAGGTGCTCCACCCAGCTAGTGAGCGTGAGGGTTTTTCTTTATCGTTTTTCCTTGCCTGTCATGTGGTAACCACCTTGGTCGTTCTGTTGATGGGTTTTTTTTCCAGTCGATCGTTCCTCTCATGTGGAACCAAAATATCTTTGTTTCAACAAGTAAAGACGTTTGACTTTCCCCTTAAACCCTGTCGTCAGACTCTTTATGTTGGGTTGTCCGAATCTGAAACTTAATAATTTTAGATAGGAGTATGTCTGGCTGAATGGTGTTAAATGCAGATGAAAAATCAAGAAGAAAAAAAAAGAAAAAGAGCCCTGTGTTACGGCTGCCGTCTAATGTGTATTCATTGTGTTTTGAGTGATTCTGCCCGTTCTCTATCGTGTTCGAGACTGACTCTCCACTACATATTCCATATGTATGGGAACTGACCCCCACGGGGGCAGTAGACGTGGATACTCTTTAAGACACATTCACCTGTAGTGGCCACGCCCTGATTAGCAATCAGTGGGGTAACTTAAGCCCCACCCCAGCATGGCCACATTGATCTTTTGATTTCCACGAGCAGCAGACGTGTTGTTATCAGAAGCAGTTAGACAAAGCATCAGCAAAACGTGTGTTGGCTACGTAGACTTTGGTCCACTTACTGTGGTAAGAAGGAGAGTAGGTCTGGAGTAGGCTCCTCTCTGGACGCTTCGTGAGTCCCGTTCACACGTTAAAAGCTGGAAGAATAATAGTGGCGCTGAAATCTGCCCGATGGAGGACACGCCAGCTATTTTTTCTTTTCCTTCATCTGGTGAAAAGCCGAGCCCTGTGCAAAGCTGACCTAGTCGGCGGAGCGCTTGGCCGGTTATCGCAACCACCGGCTTGGTACCTGACGGGCCATACCTCTGTTCAAATCCGACCACGTCGGAGGAGACTTGGGTCGGCCGCTGGGCCATTGCCGACGTTGGGAAGCCGACCTCGCTGTGAACACCATAAACAAAGAAAGGGATTCCAGCGTGTAGTAGTCTACCATCTCGACTTCCTCGTTGACGAAGGCAACGTCAGCGTGGGGGAGGGGCGCTGGTGCTACAATTGGGCAAGCTGCACTGCGCCCTAGCAGGCAGCAAGAGGGCAGTGTTGCCAAAAGGTTGGCGAGCTCACAGGGTGTGAGAGCATTTAATAAATAATAAAGCAAACAACATGGCCAGTCCAGGGGCCCACACTTGTCTGGGCTGTGGGGTAAGAATGCCTGTAGAGGACGGCCATGACCGATGCATGACTTGCTTGGGGTCGGACCATGCACGCATGGCCGGTCAAGACCCAGCAGCATGCATGAATTGCTTTATCCTGCCAGCCAGAGTAAGGGAGGCCAGGGCCCGGTCGTTTTCTCTTGAACCCAGAGCGTACACTGCGCAGCAGCATCCGGCCAAACGGCTCAGATATGTAGCTTGGGACGACCAGGTGACTGTGCCACCCCCGGCGGTCACAACAAGGGCCCAGGCGACATCACGACTCCCCGCTCCCACCTTAGTTGTAGGACAGGAGGAGGAGTATATGGAAGAGATTTCTGAGGAGGAGGATGATGTTGACATTTTGGGGTTTGACCTCCCCTCTGGCCAGGGGCAGGCAGAGGTGACACAGGTGGAGGAGGGGCAAGAGCAGCTTCCTCCCCCCATACACAATCTAATTGCCCGGGCCGCTCATGCGTTAGACATAGAGCTGCCGACAGGGCAAACCCGAAAGACCTCCCGGTTCGATGACGAAGGGGACCAGCCACGCCCCCTCACGATACCTCTGCTCTCTGATGTAGAGGACCTGGTGCTGGAGCAGTTCTCAAAACCAGCCGACGCCCATCGCTGGTCAGGGCTAACTAGGCGGCTGGCAGGTGTGGAGGGTCGTGAGAGGATTGGCTGTGGCCAGGCTCCTCCCATGGACCAGGCCTTAGGGGCCTTAGTCTCCCCCACCTCGTCGGTTTTGGGGAAGCCAAGTTGCCCAAGCAGGAACACAAGGGCTATGGATTCCAATCTCATCAGAGTACATGGAGTCTTGGCGATTCAGGGTCAGCTGGTTAACACAGGGGCTATCCTTGCCCTGTATCAGAACCATCTGACCAGGCAGCTGGGGAGCGGAGCCCCCGCCCCCCATCTAGTGGCTGAGCTACAGCAGGTGTCTTCGCTCCTGGCAAAGTCTTTGAAGGAGCAAGCGGTGGCAGCTGGTAGAGCTTTAACCTCACTTTGGGTGGCAAGGCGCCACCTCCGGTTGTCTCAGTCGCAGCTACAGACAGACGATCAAAGCTGTTTGCTCAGGCTGCCGGTGGTACCATCTGCAATGTTTGGGCCAGGCGCAACGGCAATGCTCGAGCAGGCCCGAGATGCCCGCAGGTGTGCTCGGGAGATGTCGGGGGTCCTCCAAAGCAACCGCAGTAGATGGGTCTCCGGGGCACCTCGGGCTATGCCTCGGGCTGCGGCCCCCCAACCAACGCAGGCAGCTCCAGATGACCTGAGGGTCCAGCTGGACACTGCACGCCGGAGCAGGGCCGGACGGGGCCGGCGTATGGGGCGGGGCCGTGGCAGAGGCCGAGGGCCTCGTGCGGCCCCGCCTCGCTCCTGACAGTTTGGGGGACCCAGCCCCCTCTTGCCGGCTCCTGGGACAGAGGACGTCCTGGGAGACAATTGGGGCGGACCCCTGGGTGGTTTTGACCATGACTCAGGGGTATCGGCTGCAGTTCCTGCGCGCTCCCCCACGGACACGGTCTGTCACCTTCACAGTGGTGGCAGACTCACAGCACAGAGGGATTCTGGCTGCGGAAATCGACACTCTGCTGGCGAAGAGAGCCATCAGAGTGGTGCCGCAGACCAATCAGCAGGCTGGGGTGTTTTCCCGTTACTTTCTCATCCCCAAAAAGGATGGGAGGCTGAGACCGATTTTGGACTTGCGGGGACTCAACACATTTTTGAGGCCCCTGCGTTGCAAGATGTTGACGGTACCGAGGGTCCGTCAGTCCATCCTCCAAGGCGACTGGGTTGCCACAATCGACCTGGAGGACGCTTATTTTCAGATTCCAATATGGGAGGGACACAGACGATACCTCAGGTTCGCCTTCAACGGCAGAACGTTTGAGTTCTGTGTCCTCCCTTTCGGCGTTTCCCTAGCCCCCCGCACGTTTACGAGGTGCATGGACGCAGTCCTGGCACCTCTGCGGCGGGAGGGCATCCGCATCCTGAATTATTTGGACGACTGGCTCGTATGTGCTTGCTCAGAGGGGCAGTGCAGCAGCAGCGTGGCTCGGCTCCTGCAGCATATGGAGCACCTGGGCCTGCGCCTCAACAGGAAGAAGAGCAAGCTCCAGCCGTCACAGTCCACAGAGTTCCTGGGCATGTGTTTGGATGCCAGGGCAGGGACGATGTCCCTTACGCCGGTGAGACAGGCCGCTCTCAGGGCTTGCTTGTCTCAGTTTCGGCTGGGGGCCAAGGTGCCCTGGTGGTTGTGCCTCCGCCTTCTGGGGCTGATGGCTTCCACAGTGCATGTCGTGCCCTTGGCTCTCCTGAATATGCGGCCAGTCCAGCGCTGCCTCCTGGGGCTAGGCCTTTGTCCACAGAGAGACCTGCTGACCATGGTGTCGGTGACACGCAGACTGCGATTGGCCCTCCGCTGGTGGGAGCAACCGGCTACTCTGACAAGGGGCAATACACTGGGGCCAGTACTGCGCCGCCAAGTGGTGTCCTCCGACGCCTCCCTGACAGGCTGGGGAGCGGTCCACGAGGGTGTAGGCGTCAGTGGCCATTGGCACGGACCGTGGTTGATGCAGCACATCAACCTCCTGGAACTGAGAGCAATATATCTGGCTCTTCTACGCTTCCGGTCATTGTTGAGGAACCGGCATGTCCTGGTGAGGACAGACAGCACGGTGGCTGCGGCGTATGTCAACAGGCAGGGGGGCTTGGGCTCCCCTCGCCTTTGCAGACTGGCACGGACAATGTGGGAGTGGGCGCACCCCCGATTCAAGTCCCTGAGGGCAATGTATGTGCCAGGTCTGACGAACGTGGCGGCGGATCGACTCTCCAGAGGGGGACCCCTCACAGGAGAATGGAGGCTGCACCCTCAGGTGGTGCAAGAAATCTGGAGCCGGTTCGGTACCGCCGTAGCCGATCTGTTCGCTTCGAGAGAGACAACGCATTGTCCTCTCTTCTTCTCCATGGGGAGGGACGATCCCCCCCTGGGCACAGATGCAATGGCACATCAGTGGCCGCAGGGCCTCCTCTACGCCTTCCCTCCCTTCGTCCTCCTACACCCGCTCCTGCAGAGAGTCCAGGTCGAGGAGGTGAGCCTCATCCTGGTGGCCCCCAATTGGCCCCAGATGACGTGGTTCTCGGCAATTGCACCCCTTCTTCAAGGGCAACCGTGGGAGCTCCCGGTGCGGCGGGACCTCCTGTCTCAAGCCCTCGGGACGCTCTTCCATCCCTTCCCCCAGGGACTCAGGCTCTGGGCCTGGCCCCTGAGAGGGCCGAGTTTCTAGCCATGGGATTGGCCCCGTCGGTGGTTGATACTTTGCAGGGAGCCCGGGCTCCATCGACAAGGACGGCATATGCGTACCGATGGGAAGCGTTCCGGGTGTGGTGCAATATGAGACGGTTGGATCCCCTCTCTTGTGGGGCTCGTGACATCCTCCAGTGCCTCCAGGAAATGTTGGAGGCAGGCAAGTCTCCTACGACTTTGAGGGGAATGGTGGCAGCCATAAAGGCGGCCCGCGTTGGGCCTCGGAAATTAACAGAAGGTTGTTGTGACCTTATTAACCATTTTCTTAAAGGGGCTCGTAGGGTTCATCCCTCGCGGGGTAGACAGCCAGCCCCCCCTTGGGATTTAGAGGTGGTGCTGTCGGCCTTGCGGCACGAGCCATTTGAGCCCCTGGAAACTGTGGGGCTGCAATGGCTTTCTCTAAAGACGGCATTTTTGCTGGCAATCGTGACAGCTAAGAGGATAGGCGAGCTGCATGCCCTGTCTGTGCATGAGGAGTGCTGCCGCTTCCTGCCTGACGATGCTGGGGTGGTGCTGCGGCCGAACCCTGCTTTCCACCCTAAGGTCTGGTCAGGGTCCCTAGCCAGTCAGTCCTTTGAACTGCACCCTTTCAACCCTCCACAGGGCGGTGAGACGGGGTTGAGCGGGCAGTCTTTATTGTGCCCTGTTAGGGCTTTGAAGAGTGTACAAACGTACATTTGGCGGACCGAAGACCACAGATTGACAGACCAGCTCTTCGTCTGTTATAGACGCAACTGCCTCGGGCAACCAGTCTCTAAGGCTAGACTTTCCCATTGGGCGGTGGACACGATCCAAGAGGCGTATGCACAAGCAGGCAGGCCAGCCCCGACAGGGGTGCGGGCGCACTCAACACGGAGCCTCGCTACCTCATGGGCTTTGTGGCGAGGTGCCCCTCTATCAGAGATCTGTACGGCGGCCTCATGGTCGACCCCCTCCACTTTTGCCAAGTTTTACTGTGTGAATGTGGCAGCCAATACCCCATTCACGGAGCGTGTGCTGGGCTCTACGCGGTAGTACTGTGCATGCGGTACTTACTGTACCTACTATGCCTCTGAGACCTCGGCTCCCTAAGGATAGCCTTGGTTGGGAGTGATGTCGGGTCATTTTCAGCTAGCCTGGCATTTGCAGGCTAGATGACAATTTTATGTACCGGTCGACTGGCCTTAGCGTCTGGCGGGGCCAGCTGGGCCTAGGTAGCGTCTTGCACCTAGGCCACGAGTCTAGTTGACTGGCCTTAGCGTCTGGCGGGGCCAGCTGGGCCTAGGTAGCGTCTTGCACCTAGGCCACAAGTAAAGTTAAATCCTTGGGCGAGTGTTAGTTTGGAGCACTTATAGGCTCTGATGCATTGAAGTTAAACTGCCTCAGGCTGCCGCAGGGGCAGCTGGTCTGCTTATTTCCTCGCGGTGTGTCTTACAGCATTCCCATACATATGGAATATGTAGTGGAGAGTCAGTCTCGAACACGATAGAGAACGTAGGGTTACACTGTAACCAAGGTTCTCTGAGTGGAGAGACTGACTCTCCACCAGAGCCGCTCCGAAATTCGTTCCAATCAAATTTAATCAATGTGGCCATTTTGGGGTGGGGCTTAAGTTACCCCACTGATTGCTAATCAGGGCGTGGCCACTACAGGTGAATGTGTCTTAAAGAGTATCCACGTCTACTGCCCCCGTGGGGGTCAGTTCCCATACATATGGAATATGTAGTGGAGAGTCAGTCTCTCCACTCAGAGAACCTGGGTTACAGTGTAACCCTACATTATGCAAATCCAGCTGTGTGATTCCCTGTCGAGGATTGGTCCTTCTACTTCCTGTTTGCTGTTTGCTGACATCTGATTGGTGTGGCTGTGATTCCGGCGGCTGTGAACCATTGATCAGTTCGCCTCGCTGTTGTTGCATACTCCTTGTTTTAGGTTAGAGAATTTAGAGTGTTTATATCTTAGTATTGCCTGGCTGTTGTCTGAGTGGTTTCAGCCAGTGCTTTTGTAATCTTTGTGGCCTGTTTAGTTTGTATAGTGTACCAAGAGTTGGACACTCTTTTGTTTGAGACCTTTTTAAGCTGCAGAATAACTGCTGGTTTGTTTTTTGTTCACTATTTTGTAAGCTTATGGGTGCTGATCTCTTTTTGTTCTTTAGTGTCATTCAGTCAACTTCATCTTGTGTACTAGTTATTTGTCAGCACCTGTATAGCCTCTTTTTGTTATATTTCCTTGTGCAAGTGCACTCTCCTTAGTTAATTATCCATCTGATTTTAACCTGAACCTGTCAATTGTCGCATTCCATCTAATTTCCAATCCCAATTGTATGTTACTGCTCTCCAAAACGAGCCGGGTCATAACATAAATGGGGGCTCGTCCGGGATATGAAATGAAAATTGTACATTGGTAATTGTAAATTGACATTGGAATCGGGTCTGTCAGTGTTTAGTTAATTGGTGAGAGTTTGCTGAACTCATTAGTGGATTCAGCTGTCTGCTTGAGTGAGTGCTGCTGGCTACTGAGCACCATGGCAGAAAAGTTTAATTTGGATACATTTGTAGAACATCCTGCTGTTGAACAAGTATATAGTTGTAGGAAGGATGATTTAGTGGAGATAGCTACTCACTTCAATATTCCATTTGTCAGGTCCATGCTTAAAAAATAAATTAGAGAACAAGTGATTAGTGGATTGGTGGAACAGGGTGTGATTACTCTGACTGAACAGTTGGAGTCTGTGTCTCTTCCCAGTTCCTCAGCAGAAGCAGAGAGTGGTCCAAGTACTGAGACACCCTCAGACTCTGGGAAAGTCTACCAGGCAGGTGAGCGAGGGAAGACCCAGTTTACTATGCCTAAGTATAATCCTTCCCCACAGAGCAGTACTGGCAATATCGAGGCACAGCTTAAAGTCTGTCTGGCTCGGCTGCAACTGGAAGCTCATGAGCGGGAGATGCAATCCCAGCTCCAGCTCAAGTTGGAAATAAGAAAAGCTGAACTTCAGGCTGAGACTGAGAAGGCAGTGAGACTGAGACAACTCGAGCTTGAGGCTTCTGAAACAGGGCGGAGTGCTCCTAGAGGCTCAGGTATGTCACCACCTTGTTGCATGTGGCTTTAGTACCTGTATTTCGGGATAATGAAGTTGACTCCTATTTCAATGTGTTTGATAGGATAGCGGCTGCTTTACAATGGCCACCTGAAATATGGACGCTTCTGCTTCAGTGTAAAATGCATGGTAAAGCTCAGGATGCTATGGCCGCACTCCCTGTTGAAGATAGCTTAAATTATGAAACTGTTAAGACGGCTATCTTAAGAGCATATGAACTTGTGCCTGAAGCGTACCGACAGAAGTTTTGAGGTCACAAGAAAACTTCTGCTCAGACCTATGTTGAGTTTGCTTGTGAGAAGGAAACTCTATTTGACAAATGGTGTGCAACATGTAAAGTTGGTGATTTCAATGCGTTGAGAGAGCTGATCCTGTTAGAGGACTTTAAGAAGTGTTTGTCTGAGCGTATTGTTGTGTACCTGAATGAACAGAAAGCAGGTACACTTTCTGCTGCCGTACTGGCTGATGAGTATGTGTTAACCCATAAATCTGCTTTCTCTCCAGTCTCTGCTGTTTCACGTCCCTCTTCTCCTCCCAGATCCTCTAACCCATGTGGGCCAAAAGAGGAAAGGGAATGTTATTATTGCCACCAGGTCGGCCATGTCATTGCAAATTGCTTGACACTAAAACGCAGAGAGCAGTCCTCACGCTCTTTTCAAACAAAAGGGGTAGGATTGATTAAAGCAGATCATGGGGTGAACAGTGACTCATCTGATCAGAAAATTGATGACTGTTTTAAGCTATTCGTATTTGATGCCTTTGTGTCATTGACTGGTGAGTCAGCTGATAGACACTCCTACGGGCTTTGCGAGATACTGCTTGCTCTTAATCTGTTATTCTGGCATCAGCTCTGTCTTTTTCTGATAACTCTGCTTGTCATTACCGTTCAGTTCTTAGAGGAGTTGAAATGGGTTACGTGCCACGGCCAGTGCACCGCGTCCATATTCAGTCCTCCCTTGTTACTGGATTCTTCCCAGTAGTAGTTTGTACTGAACTGCCAATCCCCGGTATCGTACTCCTGATGGGGAACGATATTGCAGGAGGTAAGGTAACGCCCACACTAGAAGTTCTAGATCAACCCCAGTGTGATGGGATCCAGACATCAGATCAGACACCTCCGAATGTATTTCCAGCCTGAGCTGTAACTTGTGCTCGCTCCCATGAAATTAGCCCAGATGATCGTGAAGTTTCGTTGTCCGACAGTTTATGCATGTCAGTTTTTTCAGGTGACAAAGAGGAGAAAGAGGCTGAGAGTTTCTTATTGCCTGTTCAGGATGAGTCTGCTGAGCAAGCGCTCCCGACTAGCCCGGAACTGCCGTTAGCCGGAGGTGCGGCATTTCCAGTCAACCGAGCATGCTTGAGCCAGATGCAGAAAGCAGACCCGACAATGCAAGAGTGCTTTGCCAAGGTGGTGAGTAATGACAAAGCAAGGGATGAAAAAGTGGCATATATTATGGATAGTGAGATGCTGTTACGTAAATGGTCTTCCTTCGTAACTGGTGATTCTGATTGTGATTCTGTTTACCAGATAGTTGTTCCTGCAGTATGCCGCCAGAATGTGATGTCAGTGGCTCATAAGAGTAAGTGGGCAGGACATTTGGGCATAACCAAAACATATCAAGCCATCCTCTGACATTTCTATTGGCCAGGTCTAAAGTCTGACATTGCTAAACATTGCCGTGTTTGCCATGTGTGTCAGGTTGTCGGGAAACCTAACCAGATTGTCCCTCCTGCACCATTACACCCCATTCCTGTGATAGCAGAGCCATTTGAGCGAGTGATTATTGACTGTGTTGGCCCTCTACCTCGAACTAAAAGTGGAAATCAGTATATGTTATGTGCACCGCCACTCGTTACCCAGAGGCTATTCCACTCCGTTCGATAACCGCTAGTGCCGTAGTGAAGGCTATACTTAAAATTTTTTTCTACTTTTGGATTACCGCAGGTGATCCAGACAGACCAGGCCTCTAATTTTAAGTCTGGTCTCTTCAGACAGGTACTCAAGAGCTTGAGTGTGCATCAAATCATGTCTTCTGCATACCAACCCCAATTGCAAGGAGCTTTAGAGCGCTGGCATCAGACGCTAAAGTCGATGCTCAGAAAGTACTGTGTCGAGACTGAGAAACAGTGGGAGGAGGGAGTCCCCTTTGTCTTGTTTGCTGCCCGTGACGCCGTGCAGGAATCGATTGGCTTTAGTTCTGCACAGCTTGTTTTCGGCCACACACCTCGTGGGCCGCTTAAGTCACTGCACAAACAGTTCTTGTCTTGTGAGTCTGCCCCCAAAAAGCATGCGTTAGACTACGTCACCCAGTTCCGTGAGCACCTTCAACGAGTTAATGCCCTCGCTAAAGCTACCCTTAGTGACTCACAATCCGTCATGAAGCGCTACTACGATCATTCCGCTGTATCTCGCAGTTTTGAGGTAGGTGATAAAGTTCTGGTGTTGCTGCCCATCATCAGTTCCGTTTTCGCTGCTAAATTCTCCGGTCCGTATGCCGTTAAAGAGCGTCTTAGCGACACTGATTATGTACTCTGTACTCCAGACAGAAGGCGTAAGACTAAAGTCTGTCACATAAACATGTTGAAACGTTACCAGTCCTGCTGGGACAATGTTAGCTCTGCTGTTACCTCGCCCTTAGTAGCTGAACCGTCAGATGTTAAAGCTGCTGCTCTCATTGTGACAGAACCTGTGGGCGCTCCCCACGGAGATGATCCACAGATGCTCGTTCCTACACATCAGCCGGTCCGCCTTCCAAATTCGGAGATGCTTGCAAACCTGTCATGCTGTTTTCAGCATTTAACTGCTGAACAACGTGATTTGGAGGTGCTGATTGGCCAGTACAATTGTCTATTCAGCGATGTTCCAACCCACACTTCTGTCTTGAAACATGATATAGAGGTAAAAGATGCGCGCCCCATAAAACAACATGCTTACCGTGCCAATCAGACCAAACGTCAGTTGATGAAACAGGAGGTAGAGTATCTCCTACAAAATGATTTGGCTTCTGCTAGTTCCAGTCCGTGGAGTTCGCCATGTTTGCTAGAAGCTAAATCTGATGGCTCCCCCAGGATTATCACAGATTTCCGCAAAGTAAATGCAGTTACTGTTCGAGATTCGTACCCTCTCCCTCGCATGGAGGATTGTATTGATAACCTGGGTGCCGCAAATTTTGTTAGCAAGTTAGACTTGCTAAAAGGTTATTGGCAGGTACCTTTAACGGACCGTGCCAGAGAGATTTCCGCATTTGTCACACCCGATCATTTCTGCCAGTACAATGTGATGGCTTTTGGTATGTGTAACGCTCCTGCTACATTCCAGAGACTAGTTAACACCGTGTTGTCCGGTTTGCCAAACTGTAATGCTTACCTCGATGATTTAATCATTCATGCAGATACATGGGAGAATCACATGCATGTATTGGAGCAGGTTTTTGACCGTTTGGCCCAAGCTACATTGACTCTAAATTTGGCCAAATGCAAATTTGGAAAAGCCACCGTAACTTATCTCGGTCAACAGGTTGGACAGGGAGAAGTGCGCCCCATTGAGGTGAAGATTATTGCCATTAGGGATTTCCCCATTCCAACCACACGTAAAGCGCTGCGTCGGTTCCTGGGAATGGCTGGCTACTATAGGAGTTACTGTCGCAACTTCTCTAGTATCGCTTTTCCGCTAACCAGCTTACTCAGCACTAAGGTAGACTACGTGTGGACCACAGAATGCCAGGTGGCATGCGATACAGTAAAGATTTTGTTAAGTCATGCTCCAGTGCTCGCAGCCCCTGACTTTTCCATGCCCTTTAAGCTTGAGGTAGACGCCAGCGCAGTGGGCACTGGTGCGGTTCTGTTACAGAGGGGGGAGGATGGTATTGATCATCTTGTTGCTTACTTTTCCTGCAAGTTCAACCGACACCAGGCAAATCATTCCACCATTGAGAAGGAAACCCTTGCTCTGTTGTTAGCACTACAGCACTTTGAGGTCTATGTTGGGTCTACTTCTCTGCCTGTTGTAGTTTTCACTGATCATAATCCCCTTGTTTTCCTGTCCCGTATGTTTAATCACAACCAGCGGCTCATGCGGTGGGCTCTGTTGGTACAAGACTTCAACCTCGACATCCAACATAAAAAGGGGTCTGAAAATGTGTTCGCTGATGCTTTGTCTGGGCGCTAGAGCTTAACTATGTATTATGTATGTAACCTTAACGTCAAGCCGCAAGGGCTTGTAATTTAAGGGGGGGGGGGGGGGGGGGGAGTGTTACGGCTGCCGTCTAATGTGTATTCATTGTGTTTTGAGTGATTCTGCCCGTTATGCAAATCCAGCTGTGTGATTCCCTGTCAAGGATTGGTCCTTCTACTTCCTGGTTGCTGTTTGCTGACATCTGATTGGTGTGGCCGTGATTCCACCGAAGCTACCAATCGGGAGTCTCCAATCAAACCCAGCTGCAGTTAAATGGCTTGTGTGTCCACAGTTCAGGGCGGCTGTGAACCAGTGATCAGTTCGCCTTGCTGTTGTTGCATACTCCTTGTTTTAGGTTAGAGAATTTAGAGTGTTTATATCTTAGTATTGCCTGGCTGTTGTCTGAGTGGTTTCAGCCAGTGCTTTTGTAATCTTTGTGGCCGGTTTAGTTTGTATAGTGTACCAAGAGTTGGACACTCTTTTGTTTGAGACCTTTTTAAGCTGCAGAATAACTGCTAGTTTGTTTTTTGTTCACTATTTTGTAAGCTTATGGGTGCTGATCTCTTTTTGTTCTTTAGTGTCATTCAGTCAACTTCATCTTGTGTACTAGTTATTTGTCAGCACCTGTATAGCCTCTTTTTGTTATATTTCCTTGTGCAAGTGCACTCTCCTTAGTTAATTAAACATCTGATTTTAACCTGAACCTGTCAATTGTCGCATTCCATCTCATTTCCAATCCCAATTGTATGTTACTGCTCTCCAAAACGAGCCAGGTCGTAACACCCTGGCATAAGTCTTTGGTTTGTCAAGATGTTTAGATATGATGTGCACCAGTGTAACCACTGCATCCTCTGTACTACGGCCTTGTTTATATGCAAACTGGTATGGGTCTTGATACCTCCCCAGCTGTCTATTTAGGTGTTGAACTATGATATTTTCTAGTGACTTCATGATCACTGATGTAAGGGCTATTGGCCGATAATCATTATGTTCCTTGGGGCATTGTTTTTTGGGGATTGGCCTGATGTGGGATGTTTTCCATGCTAGAGGTATGGAGTGGGTATCTACCGACAGCTGAATGATGGGTTGCCACACAGGGGCTAGTTCCCTGGCAAAGGATTTTAAAATGAGTGCACTGCAGTGGTCAGGCTCTAATACTTTCCTTGGGTTGTTGCGCTGGAAGGTACCCCTGACCTCCTCCACAGTTATGGAAATTCTGTCTGTTTCAGAAGGTTTTATGGTCTTACTTATGTTTTCACATTCATTGAGGTGGGTGGAAGAATCAAAACGACAGAAAAAATCATTTAGTTCATTTTCAAACATGTATTCATTGCCAGTCACGATGGGTTTATTTGAGGAGGACATTCCAGTAATTTTTTTTCATATTGTCCCAGTCTTTTGGGGTTTCTTTCTTTGAATGTTTCCTCCAGCTGATTTCTATGTACCTTTTTAGCTTCCCTTAGTTTGTTTTTTAAATCCCTCTCCAATTGTTTGCATTTGATGGTATCTTTATTTCTAAAGGCCACCTTCCTTGAGTTGATTATATCCTTAATGTCCTTAGACACAAACCTTTTATTGTTGGGATAGATCTTTTTTCGTTTAGTGGGAATAACCAATTGTACACAAACATTAATTTAGTCAGTGGTGACTGTAGTGGTTTCATCTAGGGAGTTC
The DNA here is from genome assembly GCF_964030765.1 of Micromesistius poutassou. Taxonomy (NCBI): domain Eukaryota; kingdom Metazoa; phylum Chordata; class Actinopteri; order Gadiformes; family Gadidae; genus Micromesistius; species Micromesistius poutassou. The sequence continues at coordinate 7,422,516 of NC_140281.1, forward strand.
TGATTGTGAATTAAGTCCCAGTCAGTTAACTCAAAACATGCTTTCAGCCTCTTACAGGCTTCAGGAGACCAGTATCTGATTTCTCTCTCTACTGGTTTACAACGTTTCAGTTTTGTTTTATACGTTGGAATTAAATGAACCACGTTGTGATCCGAGTTAGCAATGGGAGGTCTGATTTTAAAACCATAAGCATTTTTAACCTTCCCATAGCATTTGTCAAGTATTCTGTCCTTCCGAGTCCCATTTTTAACCATCTGATAAAAGCCAGGTAGAACAGCATCTAAGTGACAGTGGTTTAAGTCCCCCACCACTATGGCAGGTGCATCGGGATGTGTCTGTAGTAGTCTATGAACATGGTCCGCGATAGTGGCTGCAGCCAGCGCAGCCTTGCCACTAGGTGGAACGTACACCACAAATAAAAGCACGCATCCAAATTCACGTGGCAGATAAAAAGGTCTTAATGTCAGGCAGAGCATTTCAACGTTGGAGTCACATAGCGCCTCTTTAACAGTGAACTGGCGACACCACAGATCATTGATGTACACACAGATCCCACCGCCCTTACATTTCCCAGAGTTGGCATTTCTATTGAGCCGGATCAAAGTAAATCCATTCATCTCAAATAGGGAGTCGGTGCATTTGATTGAAGCCAGCTCTCTGTGAGACACATTAGAGATGCTTCACGGAATTCGGAGCAGTACCTTGCGTGGGTTCGGAGGTCGTCGATCTTGTTGTTCAGTGAACGAACATTGCTGAGGACAATAGATGGGAGCGGAGGTCTGGTGTGTCTTCTCCGGAGCTGCTTGCGTATTCCACCTATCCCGCCTCGTTTCCTGCGCCTGGTAGGCCTTCTCAGCTCAGAAGGGATGTCATTCAGGAACGTCGGGGGCAGCGAGGTTGATGGTTTATGGCGAAGTAGGAGCAAAGTATCCTGACTGTATCGTGGATTGTGTCGAAGTTCCGGGTAAGATTATAATACCATTTCGTTCATAGCCGCAGCAGCACAGAACTTATTGAAGCGTGCCGAGGGCTGCCCTCCAAGGGTTACAATCCCGACTAGAGTCAATATAGTCCATGGGTAATTCATCTTCCAAGTTACATAAGAACAGACGAGAAGAGTTGCATTTTAGAAAAACAACTAACGGCACGGTTACACTAATTGACACATATAACAAACTTAAACGAGCATAACATGCCCAGGACGCAGTTCGCAGCCGAGCAGGGCACCGGAAGTTCCCGATATATAGAAATCCATTAGTTACAAAAATAAAGCAATGTTCCAAAAAGAAAGGACTGTTTGAATCAATCAGCAGCAATAAGCATAGCATAGCATAACAAAACATACCACGTGCAAGTACTGGCCTCTCATCAAGCCAGCCACAAAATGAGACTCCCCTTAAATATGTCAATCAGTCCCAGGTGGACTGATTGGGCCACACCAATAACAAGGGGAACTTCTCTGGCCAAGGCTGGGTTAACCTTCTGCCCCCTAGTGCTCCGGAAGTCCAAATACCACATGAAGTATGATGTGAGGGGAGAGACAGTGAGAAGGGATTTTCACCTTCTCACAATGCAGAACAAGGAAACACCCTCACATTCAGCATGGTACCATCACATTAACTTCACCAGGACATATACAACAGGGTTTATACACTGATCACTGAACTCTGTAGTCTCTAATGTCACCACAGTAGTAAGGGAACAAACTGTTTCCCCCTGGTGGCGTGTGACCGGGACGCTTCCTATAGCTCACTAACAAGTCAAGAAGACATCTGCATACTTACACTCAGGGAAGTAGGAGCTGGCTTCAATCTTCCAGATGATCTGTCCCTTCTGAGAGCCGTTGACCCCCCTGTTCTTATAGTCCAGGAAGTTCTCTGACAGAGGCTCGTCTGGAAGACACACAGCAAGAACTATGATAAGAAGGTTATCCTGTTACTATCTCGATAAAACAACATGTAAACCAGGCATATCAAACAAGGTAAGTCCGTATGCATGGTCCCGGGCCCATCAAACAAGGTAAGTCTGTATACATGGTCCTGGGCCCATCACACAGACAGGTCAGTCCATATACATGGTCCTGGGCCCATCACACAGACAGGTCAGTCCATATACATGGTCCTGGGCCCATCACACAGACAGGTCAGTCCATATACATGGTCCCGGGCCCATCACAGACCACAGGGTAACTCACCCATGTGGTACATCCCTATCAGGGTAACTCACCCACGTGGAACATCCCTATCAAGGTAACTCACCGAGGTGGTACATCCCTGTCAGACCACTGGGTAACTCATCCACGTGGTACATCCCTATCAGGGTAACTCACCCACATGGTACATCCCTATCAGACCAGAGGGTAACTCACCCACATGGTACATCCCTATCAGACCAGAGGGTAACTCACCCATGTGGTACATCCCTGTCAGACCACTGGGTAACTCATCCACGTGGTACATCCCTATCAGACCAGAGGATAACTCACCCAGGTGGTACATCCCTATCAGACCAGAGGGTAACTCACCCAGGTGGTACATCCCTATCAGACCAGAGGGTAACTCACCCAGGTGGTACATCCCTATCAGACCAGAGGGTAACTCACCCAGGTGGTACATCCCTATCAGACCAGAGGGTAACTCACCCACATGGTACATCCCTATCAGACCAGAGGGTAACTCACCCATGTGGTACATCCCTGTCAGACCACTGGGTAACTCATCCACGTGGTACATCCCTATCAGACCAGAGGATAACTCACCCAGGTGGTACATCCCTATCAGACCAGAGGGTAACTCACCCAGGTGGTACATCCCTATCAGACCAGAGGGTAACTCACCCAGGTGGTACATCCCTATCAGACCAGAGGGTAACTCACCCAGGTGGTACATCCCTATCAGACCAGAGGGTAACTCACCCACATGGTACATCCCTATCAGACCAGAGGGTAACTCACCCAGGTGGTACATCCCTATCAGACCAGAGGGTAACTCACCCAGGTGGTACATCCCTATCAGACCAGAGGGTAACTCACCCAGGTGGTACATCCCTATCAGACCAGAGGGTAACTCACCCACATGGTACATCCCTATCAGACCAGAGGGTAACTCACCCAGGTGGTACATCCCTATCAGACCAGAGGGTAACTCACCCACATGGTACATCCCTATCAGACCAGAGGGTAACTCACCCACATGGTACATCCCTATCAGACCAGAGGGTAACTCACCCACATGGTACATCCCTATCAGACCAGAGGGTAACTCACCCACATGGTACATCCCTATCAGACCAGACGGTAACTCACCCACGTGGTACATCCCTATCAGACCAGAGGGTAACTCACCCACGTGGTACATCCCGATCCAGTCCCCGGCGTCCACCTGCTCCCTGATGTCCCAGGTGAGCACCAGGTCCTGGCTCTGGCCCACGGTGTAGTGGCAGCAGCTGAGGGCCAGCGTGGAGCGGCTCTCTGGAGCCAGCAGGTCGGGGTCGCTGTTGGCCCGCGCCAGGCCCGGGGCCAAGGGGTCTCGGTTCCGCCCACGGCCCCCCAGGCTCTCTGGGCCGTAATCAAGGCTACCGGCATCTTTACACGGCCGCCAGCTCTGGCTGCTCCGGGTGGGGGAGGCCATGGCCGCCAGCCCCAGCAGCCTATTATGGTATGTATTCTGAGGAGGAGAGTATTATGGTATGTATTCTGAGGAGGAGAGCATTATGGTATGTATTCTGCTGTATCCTTGTAGAGAGCGAAGTACACACACACACACACACACACACACACACACACACACACACACACACACACACACACACACACACACACACACACACACACACACACACACACACACACACACACACACACACGTGTGAGGGTACTGACCTTAATGCTACACAGGTGTGTCAGCATAATGACTGATCAACTCCAAACAGACCAATACCTGGGAGAAGGGGAAGGAAAGACACATTACAGTACAGAGAGAACAGAACCAGACAACATTGATGATATGGTTATCCTGGGTTTGGTTTCAGGAGAACCGAGGGACAGAGCATCATAAGGCATGACCGCGGCATGTCTGTCCTGATTGACAGTTCTCTTGGCCAACAAGCAGTGTTGTAAACTTGAGCAAGGTGTTGAGTTAGTTTTGCAGGGTATCATGCTTCATGGTCATGGCTATATGTTATGTTATAAACTCTTCAAATACATTTTCCAGCTGTTATCGGTTAATATATTTTACTAACATGCTCACTCACTAGCTGAAAATCTGTTGCATCCCAGAGACATGGTAGGGGGGGCGTGTGTATCATGAAGCCCCAGCGGCCCTGGGCTAGAGGCCAAGTGTGGATCCTGATTTACTGGCTCAAATGTTTAGCAATGTTTACGTCCACAAACCAAATCTGTGAGCCTCTAAACAACTTTGCAAAAATCCATGAGTGACCTCACAGAAAGGCTGCTCCCATACTTCTTTTCATTAAATGACCTGATTAAGTTCACCCATCAAACAGTGTTTGTAGAAGAATATCATCAATTGGCTCAACGGAATCATGGTTAGTGAGCTTCGTCCATCTTTCCTCTCAGCAGACCTGAGTTTGGTGATATCGCCCCATCTGCCTGACCTGCTGCTTCAAGCAGTTGGCAGCCCTGCACGGATTAGCCAAATCGTTGTTGGTTGTGAGAACAAAGAATATCTGAGCCTCAAGACAGAAGGAGTGAAATGATGAGGACACAAAAAGATTTAGAGGGAACATTGGAAAACAAATTGAATTGACATCATGTGACCGAATGGGACAGGAGACATTAAGGGCTCAATCGGACGGACACAAATAGAACATGGAAAGACCTTTCATGTGTGTCTGCAGACGACAACTTGGTTTGCATTGCAGCAGGGAATCTTGAAAGCCTGCAAAGTAAGATAAGGGATTGCTCAAAAGCTTTCCTCCTCCCACCACAACACGCTGTTGTCCACGCTGTAAATGGAATGGATTACCGATCGCCTGCTCTGTCTCCCCATCTCCATGCTTGTGCCTTAAACATCTCTCTCTGCTTTGTTTCTAACTAAGTTACACAGAGAGCTTCTCTCCTGGATGTCTACTTGATGCTGCTCGTGTGCAGCTATTGTTCCCACTCTACCAGAACAAGCTTATCTGAACAAGGCAGAACCATTCGATTAAGACATATTGATCTTTCAGCATAAAAGGGGTAGTACTACAGTGAGAGAACACACATACTTGACAATGGATTGGGTTGTAAAGTATGTCTATGTGTATGGTGTAATGGTATCCATGAAATAAAGCGTGAGATATGGAGAGTTGAGGTGAGCCCGTCTGAACGGGGGGATTGGAGGCATTATGGTCAGACTGTCTTTGGTTTCTTTACTTCTTCTACTGGAAATGCCTTCACACAGCCTCCATTTTTAAGATACTGGCAACTAAGCTAATAACGACACTGGCTGACGCGGGAACTTGAGTTTATATGATGACATCATTCAATGTTTACGCTGCTGGGTTGGTAACTAATTATAGATTTAGCAATACATCCACATGGAAATACATTTCTGTTTAATAATTTGATATTAATCTACAGACTTTAATCTGTACATAAAGTGAGGATTATTTTACAACTACACAGTGCAAGCAGCTGAATTAGTAGTAGATAGTTAATTATAGAAATGCAGGGCCAACATGTGAGATCACCATGCTCAACAGAACTCATTCAAGACAATGGAAATGTGAAATAAGAACGATCTCCATGTGAAATTCCAGTAATCAACATTAGTCAATGTTTCAGATCCCGTCATCACAGTGAACAGGAGAGCAGAGGTGGTTCCCAGTGTGAGTCTGCTAGAGAGGACACAGCAGAGCCAGAGGACCCATTACTGTACCCCCTAACACAATCTGGACACATTAAGGCTCTTCCCGATCAATGCCCCGGCCATCTCTGAACAGGATGTTTCTGTTAGCTGATGACTAGCCAGCAGCAGGAACATGGCTCCCTCTAGGAATAAGGAACTCTGATTCCATCACATGTTACAAATGACAGTCCATCCCATTGGAGACACTTCTTCCAATGACCAGTGGAAGAGTTTGCACTGTGCTCTGCCAAGCAATGCATCACTGCTAGGCGCCCAAACTAGCATCACTGCAAGCCGCCTAACCTAGCATCACCGCTAGCCTCACAAACTAGCATCACTGCTAGCCGCCTAACCTAGCATCACCGCTAGCCTCACAAAATAGCATCACTGCAAGCCGCCTAACCTAGCATCACCGCTAGCCACACAAACTAGCATCACAGCTAGCCACCCAACCTAGCATCAATTAATAGTTAATTACCAAAGTTTCCCTGTCTGGTCGACTTTATTCATTAGTGACAGCATTCCAGCGCACACAGAGACAGCTTCAAATTAGAGCAAATACTGAGGAACTAATTGTTTTTTTATCATATGAATATGATTGGCTGCTATTTGAACCATAAATAATAAAGCTTTGCATCTCAATAAATGCCCAGGTTACCACACACACACACACACACACACACACACACACACACACACACACACACACACACACACACACACACACACACACACACACACAATGTTTGATAATGTGTTCAACTTGATAATCAACAGTCTGTAACTTATATTAAAAGTGTTCATTAGGAACAGATCATTTGGATTTTAATAAAAACCAAATCCTAACAACTGTTTTGTTCAAAGTTTGATCACTGAACACAGAGATGCTGTTCCCTAATACAGAGATGTTCCCTAAACACAGATGTTCCCTAAACACAGAGATGTTGTGGAGCCCTATACCTAAAATCTAGCAGAGAGTAGAGCCCTATGAGCCTCTATACCTTAAGACTAGCTGACAGTGGAGCCCTTTACCTTAAGACTAGCTGACAGTGGAGCCCTTTACCTTAAGACTAGCTGACAGTGGAGCCCTTTACCTTAAGACTAGCTGACAGTGGAGCCCTTTACCTTAAGACTAGCTGACAGTGGAGCCCTTTACCTTAAGACTAGCTGACAGTGGAGCCCTTTACCTTAAGACTAGCTGACAGTGGAACCCTTTACCTTAAGACTAGCTGACAGTGGAGCCCTTTACCTTAAGACTAGCTGACAGTGGAACCCTTTACCTTAAGACTAGCTGACAGTGGAGCCCTTTACCTTAAGACTAGCTGACAGTGGAGCCCTTTACCTATAGCTGACAGTGGAGCCCTTTACCTTAAGACTAGCTGACAGTGGAGCCCTTTATCTTAAGACTAGCTGACAGTGGAGCCCTATACCTTAAGACTAGCTGACAGTGGTGCACTATGCTGTGAGCCTCTATACTTCAGATCCTCACATCCCATCAGGTAGGCCATATCCTTAATAAATAACTAAGATGTACAGCAATAACCACAGGGAACAACAAGTGGGGCAGAGTAAGGCCTTCCACTGTCTCATTATGAGGCAGCCAAAGACATCAATGATGTCCTTAACTAACTGATCGGCCCACTTTATTATTATTCACTGATTATTGCTGTGATGAGATGTAAGACTCTTCATTCGTAGGCTAATCACCTGAGAATAATTCTCCGTGTAGACCACATGCTCATCAACACTGCCTCTCTGCACATACAGCGGATGTTGACGTCATGTCCACCGGGACAGCAGAACAGGTGAGACACAAGTGAGGGACAAGTGAGAGACAGGTGAGAGACACGACACGTGACACGTGTGATGCTCGGGATCCTCGCGCTAAGAGGAAGACGTGAGAGGCCTCGTTTACGCAGAATCTCAGGACGGGTCTCGGCCGGTTAAACGGGACGGAGACGGCGGGTCGGGACATCGTGTAAACAAACGGCATAAGGTTAGAGCCCGCACCGTACACCGAGGTCCACCGGACACCGAGGTCCACCGTTAAGCACCGGGACCGCTGCGGTGTCCAAAGCCCCCACGCGCCTCCTACCTGATGCACGTGCGGTCGGTGAGCATATCCGGTCGGGTCGCTCGGCGTCACGGACCTTATCGGCCGGTCAGGACTCTGATGGTGAAGGAGATAACCCTAACCCTAACCCGTCCCTATCACATCAACACAACCTCCTGACAACAGCCCCGTGCCCGCGAGAACCACGTCTCAAGTCTCATCCCCCATCCCCCATCCTCCGTGATCTGGGTACCAGGCCAACAGCCAATCAGAACCATCCTCCGTGATCTGTGTACCAGGCCAACAGCCAATCAGAGGGCGCGTCTCCTTGTGAGGCAGACCGGAGCTCTCCATCTTTATCCTCTGTTATGATTGACCTAGTTAGTATCATTTAAACGATGATAACAATAATAATGATGATAATCATCTAATTGTATTATTGTTAGGATTATTACGATTATAATCATTATTAAAATTAATTATTATAGTAAGCCAGAGTCACTTTCGATCAACCTAATAACAGTCGAGCCTGTTGACTTTCACTGTACACATCTTCACTTATGTCTTCACATATGTTCTATTCTATTCTTAGCTGGACTCCCGGTCTCCGCTATTAAACCTTTGCAGCGTATCCAGAACGCGGCAGCGCGCCTCGTGTTCAACCTACCTAAGTTCTCCCATGTGACTCCCCTCTTCTGCCACCTCCACTGGCTCCCTGTAGTAGCCCGCATCAGATTCAAGATGATGGTACTGGCATACAAGGCAGTCGATGGAACTGCCCCTGCCTACCTCCAAGCCTTGGTCAAACCACACACCCCAGCTCGATCCCTCCGCTCAACTACCTCAGCTGGACGTCTGGTACCACCATCACTAAGAGCAACCAAAGGTCGATCAGCTAAATCACAACTCTTCTCTATCTTGGGACCACAGTGATGGAACGAGCTCCCTGCTGATGTCAGGACCGCAGAGTCGCTCACCAGCTTCCGCAAACGACTCAAAACCCACCTGTTCAGAGTTCACCTAGACTCAATTGTACAACAATTGTTTGTTGTACGTCCTGGCACTTGATGAACACACTTAATGTAGGTTGTATTCATTCATTGTACTTAATTGTGTAGGCTGTACTTAATTGTGCTGTGCATGCATGTTGTGTAGCATGTACTTAGTTGTGTAGCATCTGCAGTAGCTAGCTATCACTGCTGTATACGGGGAATGGGGTTAGCCTGGTGATTGTTAGTACTTGCACTTGGTTCTATGAACATCTTTACTGTACCGACGGCGATATATTGTTTCACTTCTTATGACAAATGTACTTATTGTAACTCGCTTTGGATAAAAGCGTCTGCTAAATGCCCTAAATGTAAATGTAAATGTATTCTTGAATATCATGACTATCATGTTGAAAAATGTCTCTGAACGAAGTCTAGGAAGAGAGAGCTAAAATAAGACGTCATGCGATGCATGCAATCTGTAATGGCAGCAAATCAAGAGCCATTGTGTGTAAACCCTTAGTAGAAAGCATTCAGGCACCTCATTAAAGACAACGTCATCCACACAGTGGAGACACAATCACACACACACACAGACATGTGCAAGCACACACACACACACACACACACACACACACACACACACACACACATTCATACACCCGCATACACAGTTTCGCATACATGCAATCACTCAAACAGACAAAAACACAGTCATGCACAGGCACACACACAAACACACACACACACACACACACAAACAAAAACAAATACACACCTACGCACAGTCACGCACTGTTACGCACCCACCCCTCCTTAGTGATTTAATAGAAACATAGATTGAGGCTAGTGCGATGAAATCAAGTCACACCATTAAGACACATTGGTAAACTGATGGTTTGGCCTCAGGGAGAAGAAACAGACACACAGAAAGTTTATGTTTTCTATTAACCAATGGTTTTCTTACATTTTTGTGGTGCCTACATAATAATTATTTGAAAAAGACTATACTTTCAAGACCATATCGAGACCATATTACTAATTAGAAAAAAATGAAGCCTCTCTTTACAAGATTAATTAATTTTAAAGCATTAGGGAAAGTCTAGCCATCCTTATCAAATGGTATTGTTCAACATTATGACATTATTATTATTACTACACTATTATTATTACATTATCCAATTATTATTATATTATTATTATTATTATCACATTATTATGATCACATTTTAACATTATTACATTGTTGACGTTATAATCTTAACATTATGTTATTGTTATTATTATAGGCCTATGGTCAATGCCTCCGTTTTGTTAACAGTAGAATCAGAATCAGACCAAATATAAGCGTGGTATAACGCAATCACAAAGTAGGGCTTGCATTTTGGTAAAAATTTGGTAAAAATACACTGGATCTACAGGAAATACCAGAAGACATTATTTAAAATGGAAAGGTCAAATGTTTTTATTTATATTCATATTGAAATGAGTAAACTATCTTTCTCTTAACTTTGTTACTCTTCAGATAAAAAGTCTGTTTATATTTCAGTCTATAATCAATAATATTATTAATTAAAGCCTCCCTAAAAAATGTTCAAACAACCGTGGGACCAAAGGCTATGACATCCCAGTGCTTCACAACCACATGAATGAACATCTCTTCTGGAGGAAGTGCTCACTCAGCGGAGGAGAATGGAGGCTGGGTGAAGGTGAGGAGATAAGAGGAACAGGAGGTGGGTGGAGGAGAAGTGAAGATGTCGGGTTGTTATCTTGTCAGAGGAAGGCAACACGGTCCACTGCAGTGGTTCCGCGTCACACGTGATATACCGATCACAGCCACTTGGAGGCGCTGCTGCCATCTCCGCAGCTGTTACACAACTGACATCCAGAATAACGACATACACAAAGGCTCGCAGTTCATTCTGTAGCATCATGTGGTTCTATCCATTTCCTCTCTCTCTTTCGCACCAGTGGCCAATCTTGTATTTACATAAGAACCGGGGGAGATGTTTGTGTGTTTGTAAGTGTATGTGTGTGTGTTTGTGGCAGCCCATATTTTAGTGTGAACAAGACAATATTGGTTTATGCAATGTCAGTGTCACCCTGCAATGTGCATCACCCTTATATGAAAGGAACATCTAATATGACCAAGCACACACACACACACACACACACACACACACACACACACACACACACACACACACACACACACACACACACACACACACACACACCTCTATCTTCTCTCTATCTCAACCTCCCATCCTCTGCCTCCTCCTTCACTTCTAATATTTAACATTTGTCACACTCTGTGATTCTCTCTCTCCCCCCTCTCCCCTCTCTCCCCTCTCTCTCTCTCACCATGCCTCTTTTATGTTTCTGAAAGCCTCCTGCTTATATTTCCCAGCGACAAGTGTCAGGATGACTGAGTTGCTGGCTAAAGGCTACGCACACGGACCTGATGATCCACAGCGAGGGGCCAGCAGCCTTGGACTGAGTCTCTGACCGGTACCCTCAGAGGGGCCAGCAGCCTGGGACTGAGTCTCTGACCGGTACCCTCAGAGGGGCCAGCAGCCTGGGACTGAGTCTCTGACCGGTACCCTCAGAGGGGCCAGCAGCCTTGGACTGAGTCTCTGACCGGTACCCTCAGAGGGGCCAGCAGCCTGGGACTGAGTCTCTGATCCTTCCGAGGGGCCAGCAGCCTGGGACAGCAGCCTGAGTCTCTGAGGAACCCCTTCCAGGGGTTTAGTTAGAGAAGGAGATGGATGGGTGGAAAGAAAGACAAACAGAAAGAGAGATGGATGAGTAGATGAAAGATAGAATGATAGAATGATGGATAGACAGATGTGAAGAGGTGTTGTTTTAGTCGCTTTCTTTCTCTCTCTGCACAACCATACATGTAGGATGCTAACAAATGCTAACATCTACACATGATGCTAACATATGATGCTAACATATGCACATTATGCTAACATATGATGCTAACATATAATACTAACATATGCACCTGATGCTAACATGCATACAAGGACAGCAGGCGTGTTTCATTGGCCAGGAGAACATTTGAATTACCTCGCAAACGAAGAGGAGAGCGGAGTGACATTTCAACAGCTAGTTATTTCAAACCATGAATGATTTATGTACAAAACACAAAATATTGTTTTTATATGAAAAGATTGAGAGAGGGCAAGAGCGAGAGACAGATAGACAGAGAAAGAGAGAGAAAGCAGATACGGTAATATAATGGAGCTCATATTGGTTATAGATGGGGGTGATTGTGAAACCAAATCATTATGAAAACTCAAGTGGGAACTTCATTTGTGTATGAAATTTGCAGGTTTTATTACGTTTATGTCTATATTGATTTGAGACTTAATGTAGTAGCTCAGAAATATCCTAATGAATACAAGTCACACTAAAGTTGTGAATCGTCATTGGTTTGCAAGCTTTATCTTTTGTGACCACACCAAACTCTACACATCAACAGTAACCTAATCACATTGGTAGGAGCTGTATGCTTACTTTTATCAAAAGGAATAAAAGAACAAGTATATTTTTCAACCCAAACTACTTTGGACATTCACCTTTTCTCTACAAAGTGTGTGTGGATCACCAGTCAGCCACCGAGTGAGTGTAGCAGGAGCCGATGGTCGCTGAAACATTCATCGTGGCAGACTGGGATAATAAATCACTTGAGTGGTGGAGCAGAGGAACTTAATGAGATCATAATGTCACGATGGCTGTTAGGGTGGAGGAAGGCTGCCAGTGCGGCGCGTCTGTGTCAGTACCCTGGGTCTCCACGTCACCTCAATCTATCAAGACAAAGAACACGTTAGGCTCCCAGAATAAACAAACAGGCACCGAAAAGGAACTGACACCATCCTGAGCTGGAGAGGGGAGGAACAGAACAGATTCCAAGCCGAAGCCCCAGAGGTAGAACCTGCCACATATTCAGCTCAATCAAGATCATCAAGTCCACGGGCAGCAGGAGCCAACAGAGCTGTGCTTCATTGGGGGGTCATTCTGAGGAGCTTTCACACCTGAGCTGGTCGGCCTGTTTTAATCGTACCCTGGAGCGTGCGTTTCATCTGGGTGGAGGAACTCCTTACTGATAGTATGGGTGGAGGAGCGACGCAGTGCAGACCGCAAGCAACCATCTGAGGAGACATTAGCATTGAAGAATTAGTATAGCTTACAGTCACAAATTCAACACCATTTATATATATTTTTCAATACAGTACAGCTTTAAACTAGTGTTTAATCATCGTGGTGCCGTGTAACTGTAAGAGAATGGGCACACGCCTCTTTAAAACATGGTGCTTCAGAGACAAAGAAAGAAACCAAAGACATGATGAGGGAGAGAGGATGACCCAAGATGTCAAAAGAGGTGCAATACTGCCAAGTTTATAGTCATTAAATATAAGCAGATAAGACGTTTTCATGAATAGGGCTTTCCATGGAGGGGATTGACTAAGAGGTCGCAATACATCACACGAATGCTAATGCATTACTTGGGCTAGCGCGGGCCAAACAAACAAACTCTGTTCCGCTTCCAAGTGAACTCTGGTTCACTTCACTTTAGGTGTGAACAGGTTCTGACCCAACTACAAGTAGGCCAACCAAAATACGCATTGTGGGTTAAATACTGTTGACACAAACAGAAAAAAATGAACCTATTCAGCCAGGTATAGGATCACTTTTCCTGGGTTAAAATGAGTCAGCAATGCTCTCGGGAGGGGGAAACACTCAATCAGAATATTGAGTGAATCCTCAGAGGGAATCCTGACCGCTTGTGGTCACAAAGACATTGGAAGTATTCAGAGACTGCGAGGTGTCTATGGGGTTATTTTTCCTTTGTAGGAACATCAAAGCAAAACAAAAAAAAAAAAAACAGTGCACAAAGTTGTTGATTGTCCACACGAAGGAAGTGATTTGAGGTCTCCTCTTAATTTTCGGTCCAACAGACCAGCGACCCGCCCAACATGGTCAAGTGTTAACGCTAACCAAATCAGAATGCAATAAGGTATCACCTTCACAAGGCTACAGTGAGACAGCACCCCAACAGGCCTCCATCAGTACTGCACTAAACCCCCATAATGCAGTGAGTGCAGATAATAAAGTAAAAGAAAAAAAAATTCTGCGTCTCATCCAGTCGTCTGAGGAGCAGTGAGGAAAGTGTGGAGGAGGTCACAGTGAGAGGTGAGGCAGGACTTAAACCACATTCTAGGATTGTTTTCCTTCCCAGATGAGAAGATAGCTGTCAGCACAACATAATAATGCATATGGAAAGCAAATAGCCTTCATAGCCTTCACATTCATGGAAGATTGATGAACAGCACATGAGTGAGGGATAACATATACAAACAAGGTATTAGTTGTTTGAACAACAGAGGCACTCTGAACTATTGTTTTAAGAGAAGTTCAGCAGGAGTTCCAGGCCCTAGACACCGGTGCCTTCACAGAAATCTTATACATCTACCCATTCAACAACAGACACATTGCATTTGTATTAAAGCTATATTGTCGTTGTTTGTAATGTACCACTGGAACAGATTTACCACTGTTTTATAGGACATTTGAATTGCTCTACAGTCTAATAGCATTAGAAAATGAGACAAAGTCCTTACAGACATAATGTGTGTCGTTTTCACCAAACCCATCTCTCTAATGGTGTTGATGACCATTAGGTTCACTTAAGTAAATCACCTTCTTCATTTAATGGTTATTTAACTTAAATACCGTTACAAAAGTTATGGTTAATCCACTAGAGAGATGCAGATAAATGTGCACTTTATGGTTTAGGAGAAGGGAAGGGGGGTTCAGTTCTCGATAATGGACTGACTCAGAATCTGCCAACAAAGGCAACCATGTTATGGTCTAGCTCCCTGTTCTAAATCTGTTCAAAATCTGTATTTACTGAGGCGGTGGATGGTTGATGGTGGCAGCCATCAAGTCTTAACCCTCAACCTAACCTTAAAGCTAAATTTAACCCTAACCCTAAACCTAACCCTAACCACTCACACACATCTGGAGGACATAAGTGCCTTAGAAGAAGTGCCTTGCACCACAACTACACACACAGGCCTACTTCCAACAATCATCATGAGCTGGGCTGATTCTGTCAAACCCTCTTCTCATGCTGTCTCCAGGTCACATGAGACAGACAGAAGCCAAGATGCTAATCAATGTTTTCAAGCTTGCTATTCCGTGAAGCTTCTTCTGAAAGAAAACAATGTTTGTTAGTCCTCAAAGCTAGCCTGTCATCCTGGAGCTCTGTTTCCTTTAATTCATTGTTCATTCTGAAGCTTCTTCTGTCCGAGCTCCTCAGAGACGAGGCAGGGTCAGGAATTGAGTGGTTGTGATTTGACCCTCTGGCTCCTCCCAAGCCAATCAATTAGCAGTAACGATTCCTCAAGTGACGTTGCTCTCGCTTGTGGATATCTGAGCCAATATTTTTGGAGTTTTTTTCAGCTTCAGTAGCAGTTGTTTTCTGTGGTCACTTCACTCACACGGAATCCATCAGCATTCTTTGTTCAAGTCCTGCCAACAAGACGCTGATGGACTTGGTGAAGAGCTGAGTCACTCACGCACCAAAGATAAAGGCAGCCTCTGGGAATCAAATGTCCATCTCTTACATCCTATGAGCTGTAGACCAGTTAACAGTCCCAGTCTCTGACTCCTGTGAGCTGTAGATCAGTTAACAGTCCTGGGGCCTCATTTATAAAACTCTGCGTAAAACCCTCCCTAAAACATTGCATATGCCCAAACCTCAGAATCTGCTCATGCACAAAAATATTCAGATCTATAAAACTGTACAGCTCACACCTCTACACACTCTCCTCGTTATTAATACCAACGTGTGTTGAAGTTTGTGCTCATGCACGAGCGTGCACAAGTGCCATACTCCTCCCAAGATCGTCCCATAATAGTCCTTAAAAGGTCAATGCTAATTAATCAATGAATATTCCTAGTATATAAGGAGCATTTGCTGACCTATCATTACACTGGAAAACACGCGTGCATTACACACGCTCGGGTCTCATACCCCTCGCTAAATTCTCGAGCAATGCCAAAGCTGCCATATTTTAGCCTGTTAGAATACAGAGGCAGACAGGAGCATTATTTATAGGCCTTGTGCCAATAGGATAATTAATTACTATGTCTTATAGGCTAATTTAATGTAGGCCTACATATATATGTATATGTATAAAATAAGTGATACAGTTGGTCTGGCCAAGGATTGTGATTTGCAAGGGTTGTAGTGTGAACATAATATTTCCTTAATTCATATTTCATAATGATGCTTTTTATAAAATTAATAATAAAAAATAAATAAAATAAATCTGAAGTGATATGCACGATTTGCAACCTGAAATGGTGCATTACTGCCACCAACTTCCTGTAGTTGTCTCCGGAGATTGCAGTTTGTAAAACCTTGCGGGACCTTTACTAAATGTAGGCCCATTTCCTCCCTGTTTCCGCAACATTTTAGTGCGGAGAGACCTTTATAAATGAGGCCCCTGGTCTTTATGAGCTGAAGACCAGGTCTGTGTGAGGCCTCATGTACTAAGACTTGCGTGGATTTCTGACTAAAACTTTGCGGACGCCAAAATCTGGAAAGCTGCTGCGCACAAATAAATCCGGATGTATCAATCCTTGCGTAAGCACGATTTCACGCAGATTCTCTTTGAACATCCCAATTAACGTGAAATTGTGCGCACGTGCACGAGCCCGTCTCTCCACCCAGTCTCCTCCCTCATTTAATATGCTAATTCGTATAAATAAACTGCAGTAGTGCGTTCGTTAGGAGAAATTAGAAAATGGAGGAAGGAAGAAAAAATAACTTTAGTGAATGCGAGGTGGAGGTGCTGATTTCGGAGGTAGAGGCCAGAAATAAGATATTGTTCGGCTCTATTTCCTCCGGAATCAGCACCAAAAGCAAAAAACTGTCGTGGGAAAACGTTGCCAAGTCGGTCAATGAGGTTGGGGCCGAAAGCCGAACTGTGGCTGACATTAAAAAAAGGTGGTCGGACATCAAGGTGGACGTAAAAAGAAAGGTGTCTGCCCACCGGAGAAGTGTGGGTCAGACGGGCAGCGGGGCGGAGTCGGGGAGCTCGCCCTATTTGAGCAAAGGGTGGCAGCTGTGATTTGGGATCGGCTCACTTTTGCCCCAAAAATCATAATTGTCGCGGTACACCCCTTCATTTCGAATGCGACCATATTCTAACAAGGCCAACACTGCCATTGTCAACATATCGATTATTGCCACATTTTGCGCATGCTTTTATATTCTCATTTATTTGGATGCATGCTGACGGTTGTTCCCATACACCCAATGTGTCAATAATATGTACATAATTCGACCAACTGGTTCATTGATAGATTGAATTTAAGTAACAATGGCTTGTTCTTACTCCACGCAACATCAAATAATAATACTGCAGTCAAGAATCTGACGACATATGCGTGAAGAGAAATCCATTAGCGATGTCATGCGTGGTCATGAAATATGTAACGTTTAATAAACAAGTCATCACTGAAAATAATATTGCTGGGGCTTCCTTTTAATTTCCTTTTAACTCCAACAATATATTTTTATGGGTCTGTTTACGTTTAGCCTAATATCAACAACAGTGTCACATTATGCGTCTCGACAACAATAATGTATGATTGAAGTGCATTTAAGATCACACATCCCGACGTTCAAATCCACTTTGAACTAGCCTCATATTGCAATATTACTTCATGACTCGTGATCGAGTAGGCCTAATGTTGTTGCGCTGCATTGCCTCTATGTGCCGCCAACTGACAAAATGCAGCAGAAATGTGCGTAAGCCAGGCATTTAGTTTGCGTGGAGAACCGCACTTTCTCACGTCAAGTCAGTCTTTGTACATCCGAACGTTTGCGTGAGAAGTTGCTTACGCAGTTTTTTTGTGCGTAAGCAAGCTTTGTACATGAGGCCCCAGGTCTGTGTTCCGATATCCATACTTCCATGAGTACACTTGCACGTAGTACACTATCCGCACTGACTAAGTGCGCTGATTTTCAGATGTAAGTGTCGTTCCAAATCGAATACTCCATGGTGCACTACCCGGAAATTACGATCACGACTGCCGCTGTGGCTCCTACCCCGCAATAAACATCCCGCTTTGAACAGTGAACTCTTTATGCATAGTAGCTATAAAAAGCTATAAAAGCTATAAAAGCTACAAAATAACTCAATTAATGCAGGCTATGTGGAAAATGTGCCACCTTTTCCGCTACGTAGTTAAGATGGCTGCCATTGAGTACGAAAAGTGTGCATCGATCCACACTTCGCGGTTTGACCATTTTGAGTACACCATCCGGGTCCTTTAGGTACACTTATTTTTTCCTGATCTGAATTGGAACGCCCTACCTACTCAAACTAAGCATAGTGAGTGCAGATAGTATGGATATCGGAACACAGCCCAGTTAACAGTCCTGGGGCCTCATGTACAAAGCTTGCTTACACACAAAAAAGCTGCGTAAGCAACTTCTCACGCAAACGTTCGGATGTACAAAGACTGACTTGACGTGAGAAAGTGCGAAAGTGCTGCATTTTGTCAGTTGGCGGCACATAGAGGCAAATCAGCGCAACAACATTAGGCCTACGCGATCACGAGTGATGAAGTAATATTGCAATATGAGGCTAGTTCAAAGTGGATTTGAACGCCGGATGCATGATCTTAAATGCACTTCAATCATGCTTTATTGTTGTCAAGACGCTTAATATGACACTGTTGTTAGGCTAAACTTAAACAGACCCATAAAACTAAATTGTCAATATTGGAATTAAAAGGAAATTAAAAGGAAGCCCCAGCAATATTATTTTCAGTGATGGCTTGTTTATTAAACATTACATATTTTCCGGACCACTGGGCTAATTGATTTCTCTTCACGCATTTGTTGTGAAATTCTTGACTGCAATATTATTATGTGATGTTGATTGGAGTAAGCACAAGCCATTGTTACTTAAAATCAATCCATCAATGAACCTGAACATCAATGTCGGTCAATTTCGAATTATGTACGTTATTGACACATTGGGTGTATGGGAGCATGCATCCAAATAAATGAGAATATAAAAGCATGCGCAAAATGTGGCTATAATAGATGTGTGTGTGCGTGCGTGCGTGCGTGTGCGTGCGTGTGTGCATGCGTGTGTGAAGTGTTGGCCTTGTTAGAAGATATTCAAAATGAATGGGTGTTCCGCGACTATTATGATTTTTTGGCTCATGTTGATGACTGGCTTATCAGCCGATTCGGATTCCCAAGAGCTATCCTCTTGGAACTATGTATTTCTCCTAACGAGGGCACTACTGCAGGCCTATTTATACTAATTAGCATATTAAATGAGGGAGGAGACTGGGCGGAGAGTCGGGCTCGTGCATGTGCGCTCAATTTCACATTAATTGGGATGTACAAAGAGAATCTGCGTGAAATCGTGTTTACGCAAGGATTGATACATCCAGATTTATTTGTGGGCAGCAGCTTTCCAGATTTTGTTGTCTGCAAAGTTTTTGTCAGAAATCCACGCAAGTCGTATGAGGCATGAGGCCCCTGGTCTCTTCTATGAGCCAAATCTGAAATGGTTGCTCTCCACAAGGGTTGTTTACCTGCATGCAACCAAAGCCCTTGATTGGTCAATACTGGTTGGTCGCTTCCAATACCAAAATCATGTCCTGTTGTCTACAGATTATGCATTCCTCTGCAGGTATGTTTATGGAGATTAACTGACACCAGATTCTAAACATTTTTAAATGGTGGGCTGGAACCAGCAACTTCATGTCTGCAGGTCATCATATCTGAGCCACGGGCTTATCTGTGAAAGCTCCAGTCTGGTAGAACAAAAGGTTTAGTAAAAAACACGTTTATATCTTTCAGAAAGCGCTCTGCACTTCGGTATTGTTAATCGATGAAGCAAGCAGGATGCAACGATCCGAATTAAGCAGAAATAGGCCAGTGAAAGAACCCCCGTAGCATTTCATTTGGGGTGAAGCACTGCGGTCTGCTGAATGTACCTGACATCACATGCTGGTGGGGGGCAGCCTACCAACTACTGTTATTAGGACAATTCTGCACAGAGGTCTAATTTGAATTTGAACAGCATGTAAGTGAAAGCCTGTGGGGTCTGTATTGGAAATATGCTGCAGTTATATATCCCCTGAAACTAAATAGAAAACATTGGTTCATGTATGTATATACACAATGAATTTAATAACTAATCTTCAGGAAGATGTGTAACATGGTTTGCATTTTTTTTTTTAAATGCAAGGGCTGCTTGTCTTGAGTCTTAATGGTTGGACTACCAGATGTATGACTTAAGTCCATACAGTATACTACTTAAACTATTTTAATCTTACAACTATTGGATCTTTTCATGGTGTTAAAGATAATTTGACTCCCTTCCTTACAGATGCTGTAATTTGATGGTGCCAGTGATAAAGGTAAACATTGAAACCACTGAACGTGGATCCACACATAGTATGTTCTGCACTTAATGAACTGAGTAGAGAGGACATGGAGTCATGCTTTACTGTTGGATTTTCATGTCAGACTCTTGCTGCACATGTTCTTTCAGGGCAAACTTTATCTGAACCACCTACTTGACCTTCTTCAGCATTCTGAAAGTGTTCAGGAGACCAGAACGCAGCAAGGCCCATCAGGTTAATGCCCAACTAAATATTGCTAAAAGTAATATTCGTAACAGGAAACTGACATAGTAGCACACTAAAGCCTGCATGTAACAAGATGGAGTAAGAAAGAAACTGCTTCATTTAATTCCCAACTTCTTCTGCGTGTGCGTGGATGGGTGCGTGGTGCGCGTGTGTGTGAGTGCGTGCGTGCGTGCGTGACACAATTGGAGAGGATGTGCAAGAGCATGTCTCACCACATGACACTAGCAGCACTACGAGGACCTGGTCTCTCACCTCGGCTCCAACGTTCTGATGCGTTCAGACACATACTCTGGTTCCCCTTGTAGGGCCGCCTGGACGGCTGCACCAAACACACTCTATAAATAAAGTTTGATTCGATGCCCCTAATACCAATATATCTGCACACAATATGTCATATCTATTCCTTTTGAAACCTGTAAAGGTCACACACCTTGTCAGAGACAAGGCCTGCCCCCCCCTCTCCCCCCCCCCCCCGCTGGTGAGCAGCCTCCACACATTCCATTAAGTCACTGTGCCTTTGTGTCCAGGAGACATTCACAGCTTTACTTCTTTAAATGATTGCTTTTTCTTTTCTTTTTTTTTTAATCAATATTCTGAATATTGTAAGTTCTGAACCCCTCCACGGTGAATACAGATTTCAGAGCGTTTCGTTTTTTTTTACATTCTCCCTTACATGGATCATCAAGGCCCGACATCTGAATAGTCTGTCCTGTGAGGAAAGACTACGGCTTGGGTTGCATGCCCCCTACTCTGCAGCCTCTTACATCAGCAGCGAGCGCACAACCAGCCCGTAAAATATGTATGCATTAAAGTATTAACAGGATGTGTTTCCCTTCCCCGTTAGACCCACTTCCTGTTCCTTCTGCTTACATCTGTGAATATAATACAGCATCTTTAAGTTATTAGTCTGCCTACATCTGTGAATATAATACAGCATCTTTAAGTTTGTAGTCTGCCTACATCTGTGACTATATAATAGCATCTTTATATTACATATATATCACATATTACATCTTCTGAAGGATATACTCCAATGTAAGTACACTAAGGTTTAGGGAAGTACAGCAAATGCTAAAATATTGTGTTTAGTCGTCAAAACAAAAATCTATTTTCTTCAGTTCTTGTTGGGATACTGAAAAACTGCTTGCTGAAAAAAGTGACACACACACACACACACACACACAGACACATATTGGAGCCCTGTTCAAGGTCATAAATTCGTACAGAACAAGGTCATAAATACATAGAAGGGTAATAACATCATTATATGAATATCTAAGTGCTGCAGCTCTGAGGAGGTGCAGAAGGAGGTCCTTGATAAACGCCCACCCCAGCATCCTGCTCTGGACAGACCCCCGCCGTCTCCTCCTCTGCTCTTTATGCAGCCCTCTCTGCACTCTTCTTCCTCTTCCCTGAGCACACCACTCTAATATTGATTCAGCTGCTAAACGCTCTCCCCACGTGACCCGTTAGGGAACACAATGTCTCCCCCTCGAAGATTAACAAATCCAGCTGACGCAAAAAACTCTGTGCTCGAGTGCTCTGGTCACATCATCTGCTCCTGAAACAAACCGTGGAAACTCTGCTTCATGAGGACGGTTTGAATCAATTACACACACAATCAACACCTCCCAGCTGGTTGGAAGCTCTGAGCTCTGACACAAGCAGCTAGTTATCCAACCCTTATCCTCGGCGGGTTTTATACTAAAAGACATTTGGTTCAGTCAAAGCAAATGTTGTGGAGGATACGTCCAGATGACACTTAATATGTTTAGAGTGAGACAGAGTGGGAGTTCTTTGGAAACATCACTTCTGGTTTGCTAAATCTCACTTAAAAGTGGTTGTTTCTGTTTGAAATTGGTCTGTCATCCACATTATGCAGTATAACTGTGGTTCCTTAGAAGTCATTTCATTTCTTTCTGTGTGTTGGCATATAGATCCAGTTTTACAAAGGACTTCATGAGTCCTTAACTTATCATTCAACCAAGCCTGGCACTTTACAACACAACTGTTTCATTATGCTTGGACATTGACTGAAGTCTGCATGTACCCCTCACACATGTGTACCACTACTAACCTGTCCCCCCTGATATATATCTGCATGTACCCCTAACATGTGTACCAGTGCCACTACTAGTATGTCCCCCCTGATATATATCTGCATGTACCACTAACATGTGTACCACTACTAACATGTCTCCCCTGATATATATCTGCATGTACCACTAACATGTGTACTGTAACATATTTCAGCCATAATATTCTCCCATAGCCACAATACTGAGTAAACATAACATAAGCTGTAAGACTTGCGTCATAGATGAAGGGGGTGGGCTTTTAAAGCCACAGAACACGCCCACCTCTACCTGCCTATTTAACTCGGACTCCGCCATTTTAGAATCAGAATCTCTTGGGCGGCGTATCGATTAGATGTAAAGCTTAGAGACGCTCCACTCGTGTTATATACGATCCCTCTCCTTTTGTTTCATAGACGATAGACAATAGACCAATAACCTTAACCAAATAAAGTGAGTTAAAAGCGATCCTGTCTCGGCGGCCTTTCCTGGACTAAAATATCATAACAGTACCACTACTAACATCCCCCCCTGATATATATCTGCATGTACCACTAACATGTGTACCACTACTAACACCCCCCCTGATATGGAGGGGGGAGATTGGAGATTGGTGACCTAACAGTTGCAGTTGCAAGAGAAACATGTTGCATTTCACAGAGCTGCGCTCAACAAGCAAGATGGATTCCCTGAACAACTTGGGAGAGAAGAAAAGCTAATAGCAGATTGTTAGAAACTGCATGTGCATTTCACTCCACCTCACCTCCACAAGAGACGCCAAGTGGTGATTCAGCGTACTGGCTTGCTCCTGCCCCTTGCTCCTCCCACTATAAATAGAGGCCTAGTGAGGCCTTCCCCCCTTTGTCTAACCACTTCCTCACCATGATTGAGTGTGTGAAGGTGTTTGCCGTGTGTCTTTTGAATTACCCTCAATGTAAGTTTCCTTTTACTAGACTTACTGACTACTTTTTTAGAATACTGTTTGTTTTAGAAATGATGTGATGGCTGATCTTTACTTTGTTACATTATATCTTAAAGTAATGCAATGTCAAAGTATTTCATTTGATTTAAAGGCCATATTTATGTTTGTTAAGAGAGATATTATAACTTATCTCTTTCTCTGTTTAGAACCATGGCAATCACGACCAAACCAACTTTACTTGCAAAATAAAGTCAAGTAAACAAATCCTTGCTTCCTGGTGGTTTGTGGCTCCAGTACGAACCTACTCTTCACTACAAAATGGTCCTTCGAGCCGGAGTACTGAGCCACACCACTCAACATTGACCTAAAATGGCCGAAGCTAAAATCATTGATATTGATGATGAACCCACTACCGAGTTTATGATGGATGGATCCCAATTTGGAATAGACTCAACCAAGCTTTACCCGGACAATGCAGAATTGTCTCAACTAGCACCTGGGCTATCAACACCTGCTCACCAAACAAATCCTAGCCTTTCACCTAGACCACTATTGCCTACTTTCCTTGGTGAGCACCTAATCCCCTCGCCATCAGTATCATGTGAAGCATTAGCTCAACTCCCCGCAAGGTCGAATAGACATGAACTAGGGGCTAGACCTAAAAGAGATAGGCGGCCCCCAGAATACTATGGGATCCAAATGCCCCAGCAACAGCTAACACATTCACATAGCTCACGTCATTCCCACAGCAAGAAGACTCATTTCACCAAGTCAGCTCCTAGCCTCCCTGTTGGTTCCCAAGTTAGTCGGCACTCTGGAAGTGACCATGCCCCCAGTTTGAGTGATCTCCAAACCAGCATTCTCAAGGAAAAGGAAAAGAGAGATGAACTGGAGGAGCTTAGAAGACAAAGACAAGAGAACAAGGAGCTTGATGAGCAATGCAAATCGATTGATGAGGCCACTAGAGCTGCCCAGAACAGGCAAGCAGATGCACACAAGGAGAGAGAGCGACTTGTCAGACAGTTTGACATGAACCGACGCATTCGTATTAAAGAACAAGAGCTTCAGTCAGCCCAGTTGGTCTCTAGTTTCATTCAACAAAATCTCTCTGAAGAACACTCAGTCCAGGATATTCACTCCTGCCCCTTTAAGAATTGTAGGTGTCGAATCTCACTCTCATTCGACTGTAACTCCCCCGCTTCCTGAACCTAGCCTTCCTATTGCACCTAGTGCCTCCCAAACCCTTCCGATTCCTCAACAACTACAGCAAAGCATAGCCCCTGTCCAACCACCCTCTTTGCCCCCTGTAGCCAGTGCTCAAGCTGCAGCACTGCCTGTCCCTACATTGTCTGCCCTGGCGTTACCTTATACCAGTCACCATGCACCTTCCCAGGTAACTGCAACTTCCTTCTCTAATGTAACTGCACCTCCAGCCAATGTCCAGGCCCCTTATTGTGCTGCATCACTGCCCAGCCCTGAACAGCCCACTTTCACTGGCAATGTACCACCAGCGCAAGCCATGTCATCCCAGGGGCCGCCATCTATTGACTTACCTGGTCCAACCCCAAATATGATGGAGTTGTTCATAGCCACTGCATATGGAATACCAAGGCCCTCAATTCCAGTGTTCAAGAGTGGCAGAGAGAGTGAGTTCGCCCTGCTGAAAATGGCCCTTGAAAACCACCTTGATAATCACCCCCACCTTACTGAGCAGTATAAATATCAAATACTACTGGACCATCTTCAGCACCCAGGAGCACATAAATTGGCCAGATCCTGCATGCATGACACCAGACCTTATTCCTTCCTTAGAGAAGTATGGTCAGCCAAGGCTACTGGTGCAGAGTGAAATAGGTACAATGTTAAATTCCCCCATCATTCGTATAGGTGACATAGAGGCCTTTGATGATTTTGCCCTGTCTGTCCATGCTCTAGTGGGAATGTTGCTGTCCCTGGAGGGCCCTAACGGGTCTGAGCTGAGGTGTGGGTCCCATGTCGACAGACTCATTAGTAAATTACCTGTACAGTACAGAGACGGATTTGTGGAGCGTTGCATTAATCATGGCATTCTGACTGGAGAAGCAAACCAAACATACTCCCTCCTTGACCTGTCAACTTGGCTACAGCCAAAGTCGAGAGCATATCAGAGCGAGCTGTTGAGCTCCACAAACAAGAGAGGAACCCCAACCATACGGGAAAGGAACGCCAACCCTCCAGACAAGTCTCCTCTGTCTACCTGTCCATGACACTTGAGAAGGGTAGTACACAACGTGCTTACACCAAAGAAAGGGTAAATATTGAGAAGCCCAAGCCTTATTGTCCCTACTGTAATATCAGAGATCATTTTCTGGGCGCATGTGCAGAATTCAAAAGGCTATCCAGGAATTGCATTATGAAATGGCTCAAAGAGAAGAATAGATGTGGCAAATGTGGGAGAATACATAAAATGGATAAATTCACCTTAAGGAAGCCATGTAACACCTGTAATGAGCTCCACCTGACCGTTCTCCATGATGCAATTACAAGCAAATCAGCCACAGTGATGCTAACATCCTCTCCCTCACAGCTCCTTTACATGGACAAACCCAATCACTGCCATAAAGTCATGCTGAAAGTTGTTAAAGTATGTCTCCACAATGGGGAAAGAACCTTTGTCACTCATGCAGTCCTTGATGACGGTGCAGATAGATCTATTGTGCTCCCCCAAGCAGTCCAGTGTTTAGGCCTCACAGCTACGCCTGAAAACATCTCCCTTCGTACAGTTAGACAGGATATAGTGCAAGTGAATGGAGCATCTGTATCCTTTGAAATATCCCCCATCAATCGTCCAACCGAAAGGCATGACATCAATGGAGCATTCACTACAGAGAATCTTGGACTGTCAGAACACACATACCCTGTGAAGCAGTTACAAGAGCAGTATCACCATCTTAGAGGAATTCCATTACAGTCAATTGATATGGTATGCCCCCTTATCCTCATTGGTTCAGACTATGCCCATCTAATTACAGCAACAGAGCCAGTACTCATGGGGCCATCTGGAGGCCCATTGGCAGTACATACTAGGCTCGGTTGGGCCCTCCAAAGGCCAGCCAATTTAATCCAAACCCAACATGCACCCCCTTTCACAGTTACCTGCTTCAAGAGTGAATTGCTCAGGAACGTTGAACGGCTGTGGCAAATTGACACCTTTCCCTATGCAAATGAAAAGACAGTAACAAGGTCAAAGCAAGACAAACTGGCCCTCGATCTACTCCATTCTAAGACCATTAGAGTAGAGACAGACGGTGTAATGCGTTACGCCACTCCACTGCTAAGAGCTCCCAACAGTCCTGTCCTTAAAGCTCCAAAGGAAGCTGTTCTGCCCCGTCTCTATGCTACAGAAAGACGTCTGTCCAAAGATCTCAAACTCTCTGGCATATATGAAGAGGAACTGAATAAGCTTGTGCAGGCTGGCTATGTCCAAAGGATTCCCAATGAGCACGAAAACTAGCCACAGGAAACCTGGTATTTCCCACATCACATTGTTGAACACAACAACAAATACAGAGTTGTATATGATTGTTCCTTTGAATATATGGGACAAAGCCTAAACAAATGTCTCCTACCTGGACCAACATTGGGCCCCTCTCTAGTCGGAGTCCTTCTCAGATTTAGACAGCACACCATTGCAGCCTGTGGGGACATAAAAGGCATGTTCCACCAAGTATGCCTTCTGGAAGAGGATAGATCTCTACTACGTTTCATATGGAGAGGAATGCAGCGAAATCAGGAGCCCAGTGTTTATGAATGGCAAGTCTTGCCATTTGGAACAACCTGTAGCCCATGCTGTGCCACCTATGCAGTCCACAAACATGTCCAAGACAACCGTGATGGAAATGAGGAGGTTTTTCAATCTTTCCAACACTGTTTCTATGTTGATAACTGCCTTCAAAGTTTCCCTTCCTCTCATGAGGCCAAGTCCCCCGTCCCTTGCGGACGGTGGGTTTGACATCAGACAATGGGCAAGTAATGATCCAGCTGTAATACAGCATCTCCCACTAGATGCAAGGTCCAAAGCTAGTGGATTGTGGATCTCAGGAAATGGAGACCCCAAAGAGCTGACCCTAGGCCTCCAATGGAACTGCTCCACAGACATGCTGGGTTACAAGAACCGATCCATCATTTACCATCAGCCTACAATGAGAAATGTATACAAGTTGCTGGCAAGCCAATACGATCCTCTGGGCTATCTGGCCCCTTTCACAGCCCGTGCAAAGATCCTAGTGCAGGATCTATGGAAGCAGGAAAGAGAATGGGACAACATCAAGTCAGATAGTCTGTTGGAAAAATGGCAAGCATGGGAGATGGAACTGCAAAATCTTCCTGACATTCACTTTTCTCGCTGTTATCTGCCCCTTAGTACCAACACAGCCACCTCAGAATCCCATATGCATGTATTCTGTGATGCCTCGGAGCGTGTGTATGGTGCCGTGGCCTACCTTCAGATCAAAAATGAGCATGATAGCAACCATGTAGCCTTCAACATGGCCAGGTCTCGTATAGCCCCTAAACGCCAGCTATCTATCCCTCGCCTTGAACTATGTGCAGCCCTATCTGGTGCCCCGCTGGCTAACCTTCTCAGCTCTGAACTCACTATTCCAATACAGTCAGTGACCCTCTGGACAGACTCCACAACAGTCCTTACGTGGCTAACTTCAGAATCCTGTCGCTACAAGGTATTTGTTGGAACAAGAATAGCTGAGATTCAGACCCTGACTGACACAAAGAACTGGAGATATGTTGACACAAAGAATAATCCAGCCGACGACATAACACGTGGAAAAACCCTCCTTGAGCTTTCCCAGAAACACAGATGGAGTCAAGGCCCTCCATTCCTTTTGCTGAACAGTAACTGCTGGCCTGCCAATCCATGTATGCCACATGAATCAGAGCCTGTTGAGGAACTCAGAAAACCCATGTTCTGTGGCACAGTGATGTCAGATATCATAAACCTCCCTGATCCAAAGAAGTACAGCAACTGGAATGATCTGATAAAAGAAACAAAGAACACTTTATATGGGGCGGCAGATCACAACTCAAATGCAGCACAATTCTATATTAGCTCAGAAAGGCATCTTCTGCAAAGGGCCCAATCAGAGTGCTTCCCTGAGGAATTCAATGCCCTCAAAGCCGATAAAGCCATACCAAAGAGTAGCAAACTACTCCCCCTGTCTCCTGAATATGACTCTGATACTGGTCTCATCAGAGTTGGAGGTCGACTTCGAAGAGTGGAGACCCTGGACTATGAAAATATCCATCCAATTGTGTTGGATCCAAGACATCCCCTAACCAAACTCATTATCAAGCATTATGATGAGAAACTGCTCCACCCAGGCTCCGAGCGTGTCTTGGGGGAAATGAGACGCAGGTACTGGATTCTGCGTGGTCGCCAAGCCATACTCCAGCATCAACACCAGTGTCGAGCCAATCCAGTCATTCCCAAAATGGCAGACCTTCCTACAGCCCGCCTTAGACTGTCTAAGCCTGCCTTCTGGTCTACAGGCATGGACTGTTTTAGGCCTTTCACAGTTAAAGTGGGTCGCCGTTCTGAGAAAAGGTGGGGCATGATATTTAAATGCTTAACAACTCGCTGCATACATATCGAGCTGCTTGACAGTATGGATGCAGATACTTTCTTGATGGCCTTCAGGAGATTTGTTTCACGCAGAGGGAAACCCTTTGAACTAATCTCTGACTGTGGGACTAATTTCAGAGCAGGGGAGGCAGAGCTGCGAAAGGCCTTCCAGGCCATGGCACCAGATTTAAAGCAGCAAGTAGCCCACACACAGGTGAATTTTCAGTTCAATCCTCCATCTTCCCCACATTTTGGCGGAAGCTGGGAACGAGAGATAAAATCTATTAAAATGGCCCTCCATGTTGCAGTAGGAAACCAACCAACAACGGAGACAGTCCTACACACAGTCATGGTTGAAGTTGAAGGTATTCTGAACTCAAAACCTCTCGGATATATCTCCTCTGACCTTGCTGACCCAGATCCCGTCACACCAAATATGTTGCTGATGGGGCGGCCTGACTCCTCTCTTCCTCAGGCAATCTACTGCGAAAGTGAACTCCTCGGGAGGAGGCGATGGCGCCACAGCCAGATCTTAGCAGACCATTTCTGGACAGCCTTCATTCGCCACTACCTTCCAAACCTTCAAATCAGGCAGAAATGGCGAACTGAGCAGGAGAACTTGGATTCAGGTCAGGTTGTGATGGTAGTTGACCCCCAATATCCTCGAGCATCTTGGCCCATTGGAAGGATAACCGAAACCTACCCTGGAAAGGATGGAAAGGTCCGCAGTGCTAAGGTCATCCTTAAGGGCCGAGCATACATACGCCCTGTTTCCAGATTAATCCCGGAAAACACAGACGAAGAAACAAAATGAAACGTATTTGCTGCACAAATCCGGGGGCGGCTGTTAGAAACTGCATGTGCATTTCACTCCACCTCACCTCCACAAGAGACGCCAAGTGGTGATTCAGCGTACTGGCTTGCTCCTCCCCCTTGCTCCTCACACTATAAATAGAGGCCTAGTGAGGCCTTCCCCCCCCTTTGTCTAACCACTTCCTCACCATGATTGAGTGTGTGAAGGTGTTTGCCGTGTCTTTTGAATTACCCTCAATGTAAGTTTCCTTTTACCTTTTGGAATACTGTTTGTTTTAAAAATGATGTGATGGCTGATCTTTACTTTGTTACATTATATCTTAAAGTAATGCAATGTCAAAGTATTTCATTTGATTTAAAGGCCATATTTATGTTTGTTAAGAGAGATATTATAACTTATCTCTTTCTCTGTTTAGAACCATGGCAATCACGACCAAACCAACTTTACTTGCAAAATTAAAGTCAAGTAAACAAATCCTTGCTTCCTGGTGGTTTGTGGCTCCAGTCCGAACCTACTCTTCACTACACAGATAATGGCTGAATGACACACAAACCAAAACGACTCGAGACCCTAGCAACTCGTGTTGCTAGGGTCTCGTTGCTAGGGTCTCTAAGGTGTGAGACTTGCTGATTGTATCCCATTAGTCATTTATGAATGAATGCCTGTGTGATTTTCTTTCACGTCAATAGCGCTATAGGTCTGCCGTTTAATTTATTTTGATATGTTATGACAGGAAGATATGGCCAAAAATATAGAATAAGAGCGATTCCATCAATCTAAACTGTCCAAAAATAAAAGCGAGTGAGAGAAACTTAACTTCCAGCTCTCCATCCCCACTTTAAACCGCACACAACCAGAGACTCACCCTCAACTCAGGCTATACTTTAATATGCCTCAGGGCAAAACATAGGCTATACTTTAATAAGCCTCAGGGCAAAACGCAATGACCAGCTCCATTTAGGAAGCATAGGAGTTGGTTGTCATTTTGTTGGTGGTCCACAGTGTGTCCGGCTAAAATATCATATGCACCTCTGGTTAATATAGGCTGCTGCTGTATCATCAAATCGTAAATGATTTGAACCTAATCTATATAAAAGCAGTGGAAGAAATTAATTAACTTTTTGAAAATAATAGTGAGTAATAAATATTAGGCTGTATTACTTTCTTAAAATAACTAGCCTAAGTCTGACAATCACTAATTATATTATTTATTAAATATTACTAATCTTACTAATAAAAGATAACAAGAAAGATAGAGAAAGATAACAAGTGGGTACTGCTGCTAGTTTGGTGTGTGTGTGTGTGTGTGTGTGTGTGTGTGTGTGTGTGTGTGTGTGTGTGTGTGTGTGTGTGTGTGTGTGTGTGTGTGTGTGTGTATACAGTTTGCGTGCATGCGAGTGTGGACTAAATCCATATGCAACTTATTATAAATGATTGTAATCTGACATATTTGGGGCAGAAGTGTGACCTCCGCTATGAGAGACAAATTACAGCTGCTTACTCACCCTGCAACACCACCCTGATGGTGGAGGCCCCTCACCCTGCAACACCACCCTCAGGGTGGAGGCCCCTCTGTCACAAACTCCTTCTCTCCATTCAGCGCCACACACCTGCCGGCATCATCAACTCCACACACCTGCCAGCAATCACCAATCAGCTCCCTCTATCAACCCCGGTTCTCCAGACGATCGTCACCAGATCGTAACAGACCCTGAATAGTTTGTATCTTCTTGTGGCCTCTGTTTAATCTTTCTTTCCGAAGAACTATCCAGTCCAACCCTTCTAACCAGTGTTTCCTTGTTCCTCAGTTCCATGCTCCTCAGCCCCCCACGGACCCGTAAGAGATTCCCACTATTCTTCTGCCCCCCCCGGATTCTCAATAAACACCTCTGTTCCATCCAAGTTGCCTGGTCAATCCTGTGTCGTGCTTTTGGGTCCGCTACCATCCCCCGTGATCGTAACACCCTCACCCTGCAACACCACCCTTAGCTGAGGGTGGAGGCCCCTCACCTGCAACACCACCCTGGGCTGAGGGTGGAGGCCCCTCACCTGCAACACCACCCTGGGCTGAGGGTGGTGGCCCCTCATCCTGCAACGCCACCCTGAGGGTGGAGGCCCCTCACCCTGCAACATCACCCTGAGCTGTAGAAGCAGAGGGTGGAGGCCTCTCAGGAGCTCCACCAGAACCTGTCAACTATTATTATTATCATATTATCATTATAATTATATATTATTATAAAGATTACATATAATTATATATTATTTTTACATTATTATAATATTTATTTATTGTTGTCATATACTAGAGGTTGAGCGTGCACGTGGGTCGAGAGTTTGATTCAGAATCCATTTATTGTCATATGTACGCACATATGTTCAATGTAATCTACAGCAACTCCTCTCAGTGTACCAAAAAATGAAGTGTGAGATAAAAGCACAAAATAAATAAGTAGACCCAACCACACAGTGAAGTGAACTGGTATTGTATTACATTGTATTGCAAAATTTTCACATTTTTTCACATTTTTTCACATTTCACATTTTCAGGATAATATGTGTCACTTTTTTGTCAGCCACAGTGCACTTAAAGCAGAATACACAATGTTGTCTGTCAGGCCGTGGTCTCCAACAAACACCACCTCTGGCACGCTTGCCTCTACTAAAGGCAGTGTAGAGTTGGCCATGCGCGAACACACATGTGAACCCTCCAACTCAATCATTTTCTTGTCCTTGTCCAGCAGAAGACATGGGTTCAGGTACTTACTAACAGGCGCGTGCCGTCCATATGGGCAGGTGGGGCAGCGAACTAATTGCAAAAGCATGCTCCCAAAAAAATAGTTCCTCAGTAAATCATTGCTCAAGTCTAGTCTTTTTAATTATGTGATTGTCACATTAACTATCTGTAGTTTCTGTAGGCTTACCGACTTTTTTTGGTCTGTTGACATCACATTTTGGATGATGGTGGCGCCTGGAGAGGCGTGTCGGCGAAAAACAGGGGCGTGTTCCGGCACAAATGATACTTGGTGCTATTTTCCCGATCCAAGCATTGCGCCAGTACAATTGTGCAACTGACCGGGAAATACCTAGTCTAAAGTCAGTGGCATGTTGTTCAGATGCTATTTTAAGGGCGCAAAGCCTAATGTTGCGTTTGCACAACGCGTGTACACTTTGCTTCTCTCATCTACACGGACGCAGCAGTTCCAATTTCTGCAAACCATACATAATTACAAGGAAAATAAAATATTACCACACGAGGGAAATCAGTGTGGTGTGTGGTGTCCATGACGATTTGAAAAAATAGGCATAAATCTAGCGTAGGCCTACACATTTACCCAAATTATTCAGGCTAATTGTAGTAGGCATAGAACAAAGGTAGGAAAAGAACAAAGCAGGTGTATGGGTTCCCTGGCGTCCTTGGTGCACCCATGTGCAGCTACGTGCCCCAACTGTTAACGCACTGATATACATCAACCATCAGTGTGATTGAACGCACATTCAGACTACTAAAAATGTGCTTCAGGTGTTTGGATAGGTCAGGTGGTACTTTACAGTACGGTCCTCAACAAGTCGCAGCATTCTTTGTGGCATGTTGTGTTTAACACAACATTGCCATGAATCATGGATGTGTCAATGACATAAATGAGGATAGATTAGAGGACTTAATGAGACGTGAGGCTGAACTGCATGTGCCGTTGCCATTAAACCCGAATACCCCAGCAGCAGGGAGAGGAGAGCTCACCTGACAGAAGAGCTGCATCGTGTATAGTGAGGTATGCAAACTAATGACATCTCCGGTCTTTTGTTTGACTACATTGCGAAATTATTACCATGCATTCATAACCTTGTGATTCAGTGAGAGTGAGCCCAAAACATCAGAAAGTAAACTATGTCTTTGCAACATTTTTTATTTACATTTTGTCCAAAAGAAAAATCGATAGACGTTCGTAACTGAAAAAAAAAGAAAAAATACGAACAATAAATGAAAATATTTAAACAGAAGCCTAAACACTAGGCCTACTTATTTTCCTCTAGGCTTACGCCCACCACGCTGGACACGTGAGGGTCCGGGAGTGGCGATACCAGATGTGCTCCTGGCGGAGCGGGTGGACGGAGATGGAGTAGGGGGAGGCGGAAGGGGCACAACAGGAGGAGGTAGTGCGATTGGAGGCCCACGCTCCATGGCTACAGCAATCCTCTCCAAACTCGCGGCGATGCACCCGAGAGGCCGCAGCAACCTCGCCACCTGGACATTCGTCATCTGCCGCATCCTGGACAGCTCCCGCTCCAGCATGTCGAAGCCGGTTTGCTGGAGCTGCAGGAACGGGTGGTCCTCCGGTCTGGTGATGCGTGTGCGTCTGGATCCCGTGCTCCCTGGTCTTTGCGCGGCTCCCTCCTCAGCTGGCCCGTGCGCAATGATGGGCTCCTGCGCACTGGTCCCGAGTCCAGGGTCTTCTTCCTGAGAAGCTGCGTGACATTGTTTTGATTGTGTTATTTATTTCATGTCCATAGGCGTCGATTACGCTGGGGACGAGTACCCACCAGTTTTTGTCGAGTCATTTTGTACCCACCACTTAAAAAGACAGAAAACTTGAGTTTAAATATTATGGATTATTACACGGCTCTTCTCAATGCCGTGGAATGCGTCGTTCACTTGTAGGGGCCTTCCCGACTTCCTGCAGTGAATTATTTTTCAATAATTACCGTTGCTAAGCATATAATGACCGCTGTCAAGGAAAGTGGCTCTGATTCACGTCTCTCGTATCACTCCGCAAGTAGTCCAGTAACTTATCAACCCCAGCGGATTCGGTTGCTAAGCAACGTCAACGTCTTTGGCAGACTATTTCTCTGTTGATCAACACTACGAATGCTGGAAACAAATCAATTGTAAAAAGACACACCGTGTGATGTTATTTTTTCGTTTTGGCAAGTAGCCATGTAATAAGCGGGATAATGTACAGAACGTCACCGGTCATTATCAAAAATAAGCCCCTTCAGGGTGACAACTCCGCTTCACGTCGGTGTCCGGTTCGCCCTGTCTGGGTTTATTTCCCGATAATGACCGGCATTCTATACATTATCCCTTACTTATTTTTGTATGAGCTGCCAGCCTGGCTTGAACAATGAATGAGGTATTAATACCGATACTCTTTGGCTGGGATGCAATAATGAAGCATCAGACAATCAAGTCATTTTAGCCTGAATACATGGGCCTAGGTAAAAAGCACCAGAGCCGGTTGCTAGTATCATGGACAGTATCAGAGCGATAACCTGTTGAACTAAATGGATGTGGTAGGCTACACCACAGGATGCATCTGCAGACCACTGCCACATAAATAAAGGTAAGACGCGATATTTATTGCTTAAGATTTGCTGGTGCTGTGGCAAGGTCTTTCGTGTTTTTTGCATTCAAGTGGTCGGCTGTCTTAACTCTTGCAATTAATGTTAGCCATAGTCACCAAGTAGCCTAACTTATCCACGGTTTGCGTTCGTACAGTGTTGGGTATAGTGGAGATGACGATAGTGGAGTCGGTGGAGTCAGTCTCTTGTGACTTCAAAATGGTCATTCTTTCTTTGTGTGGTGAGACGCAGGGGGCAGAGCCCTTCTTAATGATCGGGGCCGGCACAGCCAATGGCTTGCGTCTCCACCTTATTTATTCACGAGTAGCCCTTGTGTCGGGAGGTGCCACAATTGGTCTCCTCGTTACTTCCGGCTGCGCCCCTCCCGTCAACCGGCTGCCGGTATGTACGCACGCTGTTATGGATGCTCTGACTCTGATTTGTTTGTAGCATGGTGATTTACTTTTTCGTACTGGTTGCTTTGCAGCGCTTCTGCCTGTCGCCTGCTGGTGCCCTGCCTCGGTTGGTGGTGCGTGTGGGATTACTTTTTCGCACTGGTCGCTTTGCAGCGCTTCTGCCTGTCGCCTGCTGGTGCCCTGCCTTGGTTGGTGGTGCGTGCGGGATTATTGATCGTGTAACATCCTCGATCCCCTACCGAACGTTAAAATCCAGCGGTGCTCCGTGAGCTCGCTGACTTGAGTAGGGAGTTGCCAACTTCCTGGTATGTATCCCCTATGTTAGATTGCTATTGTGTTTTTTTAGAATTATGTTTAGCACTAACAGGGTGACCTGTATACCTTCTAGGTACTGCCGATTGCGTCATTGCCGACTGCTGTTTTTGCCACCCGTTCGCTTACCTGCAAGGCTGCCTTAGCTGTCCCGGGCTAGCCTTGAAGATAGCGGCGAAGACGCTAACAACCACTCCTTTTTAACCTGATCCGTTTGTTTTGTCCTTGTGTGTTTCCACCTGTCCGTGTCGCAATTAGTGTGTGTCTGTGTGCGTGTAGACTGTGTGTGTGTGTGTGTGTGTGTCCTGGGGAAGTGTTTGGTTTAATTTGGGGGATTCTGTCTTTATTTGGTTTTGAGTCCAGTTTCTGTTAAGCCACTGGCAGGAGGCCTTTTATAGCTGCGGATAGCCAGTGGGCTATCACGCATGTGTAATATCCTTTGGGGCCTGTTTGGTGCATTTGGGTTTTATTTTTATTTCTTATTGATTTCCTTTTTTGTGACTTACAAGTTGTGAGTTTGGTCATGTGTATATGCTTCTTCTACTCCTTTTGTTTCCAGGTGCTGAGTGCCCACGGCAGGGAGGCAACTAGATCCCATAGGTGGTGGTGCCCTTTCTTCCCGAGTGTCTGTCACGTGTGCCCTTTTGGATTCTCTTTTTATTTTGCCATGTTGAACCTGCGTTTTGCTTTTGTTGTGAGTATGTGCGAACACGAGTGACTGGTTGGTGTCGCTGGTTTCTCCCCTCCGCGTTCCTGGTATCTTGCCCCCCCCTTGCCGGTAAGCCTCAGCCCTGATCGTTCTGTCTTTCCCCAACCTTTCCCCAACGTACAGTGTCATCGTAATTGTAATGTTTGTGTGGAACGTACATGTTTTAGTCAATAAAGACAACCTATTTTCGTAACCTCGTCTCTGGTGCCGTTAGTCAACGAACGTGTGTGCTAAGTTCTTGTTTTCCGTTCATTGATTGATATTTCCCTGGGTGAAATTCCTAGGGTGGCGTTGTCGCTTACCCCCGTTTCATCTAATGCCACATTTGCTTGAATTCTGGAAAAATCGTGGTGGGGAATGCCTGATGTAGATTGGATGGATGCGTGTTGTGAATTGAGAACAGCCAGCTCATGATGTGATACAGCGTTCAGCTGTGCAACAATTATTTTTTGCTTTTTCAATCTTGACGACATTTGTAGTGCTGTGTCGCCAGACGTTTGCCCCTTCTGAACTTAAACACGTAGTTAATTTACTTTTCTAGCTCCTCTTTGTTCATGTTGGTAGCTTAGTCATGTCATCATGTCACGTTGTCAACATTGGGTACATGCAGCAGAACATAGTGGCACATATGTCCAGTGCTTTTTGGAAACGCTTTC
Source organism: Micromesistius poutassou (assembly GCF_964030765.1). Lineage (NCBI taxonomy): Eukaryota > Metazoa > Chordata > Actinopteri > Gadiformes > Gadidae > Micromesistius > Micromesistius poutassou. The sequence goes on from NC_140281.1 coordinate 7,459,968, forward strand.
TTCATAAAGCGTGCCAAACATCAGTTTTTTGTATACATTGTATTCCTTAGTAAGCTTGGGTATGCCGTCTTTCAGAACCTTTCATTACCTGCACTAAAGAGAAAAAGATTGCATCCTCATTGTACCCAGCACTTCTGAAAATGCACTTTCGAATGAGTCTCTGTCCCCAGCACATTTCAAACCAAACTGACCCCCATGTTCATGTCAATAATTATTAAACATATTTTGACGAGTCATCTCTATGTATGTGAACTTTATTTGTGTACCTTGGGGTTGGACAGCTGTATCGCGTTGGGTGCCGATTTCAAAGCCCCCAAATCCCTCAACGCTTTCCGTGGTGAGGGTGGACGCAGCGATGTCCTCCGCCGGCGTCAGGTCCTGGGTACTTGCAGATCCACCTCCAGTTAAAAGCCGTGTTCTGTCGGTGGCAGCAAGCTTGGATTTACCCCTTCGTCTGACAGCGTTGTACCGCTTACGGCACTGGTACGATGACCTAGGGACGCCACCGGCTGAAACAACAGCGGCGATTTCCTCCCACGCCTGTTTCACTAAAGGTAATTTGGGTGGGTTTCTCCCATCCCATACAATATTAACTGTCTCTTTTACGGCCCTGACGAGCACATCGGTCTCCTCGGCTGTGAACCGTTCCAGGTGTGCGCCTGGCAAATCCGCCATCATAATAGCAACGCGCCATGGAACATGCGCCTCGCTCTTAAGACCATGGGTCCTAGTTAGACGGTCTAAAACGCCTAAACTAAGACGTCAAGGCGCAAAGTCAAAGTACTTTGACAAATCTAAAAAGGGTTGGTTTGAAACCTGTAGGTGTGTTTTGGGCGTAACGTGCAATTATCCATTCAGAGCTTCATCTCCCATTCCCTTTAAAGTAGTCTGCCCCATGGTCATATTCTAGAACTGTTGTTTTAACTCAAATTATTCTGCCAGTATCTTTCGTCATTTCTATATCAGATGCAGATATGGCGAGTGGTGTTGCACCTGTCATTAACAGTGTTTAGTTTATGTTAAAAAAACATTTAACGAGGTTAAAATTGGAAGAAGTTAGCCATCAAACAACCATCAAACAACAGGATAAGGGATTTATAGACCACAAATGTGAGTGATGTGATGTGAAGCCTATATATATATATATATATAATACAATATTATGTATGTATATAATGTGTACATATTTAAAAAACATGTAAATTGTGGGTGTGGTCATAGGCCAGTAGTTTCTGCCCCACTGAAATTTAGGGTCACCGCTCGCTACTGCTTACTTTTATCGAATGAAATTGCAATGTGAAAACATGGAAATGCAAGATTGAGTGTATCTCACCTTTATCAAAGGCCAGGCGAAGGGGGAACTGTCTGTGGACCAATGTGAAGGGGAACTCCTGGGCCCTGTCATGATGAGGTATCCGTGGAAGGAAGACCCGGTATCCGCTGTTAGGGCCGACTGCAACCTCACACTCCACTGCCCTGTCCATCATTTGGACCACTGTGAGTCTGGTCCCATTTCTGATGCTGCATCCAGGGCCAGCCTAGAGGCTCCTCAGCAGCATGACAGGACAATCTGGCTTGAGGAGAAGTCTGTGGTAAGGGAGTCCAGAAGGGGTCAGGGAGTTCAGAAATTCTGGAGGAATTGAGTCCTTGTGGTTGTCCTCCAGAATCATGTCTGCAGAAAGGTACTCTTTTAGGTCACCAGGGAACATGTTAATGCAGTGGGTGTTAACCTGAGCTACATCGTTGTTCAGTGGTGTGTATGTTGCAGCCACAGGGTTTTCTGGAGAGTTGCAGGCAGAGGCCAGGTTGGGGAATATTTGGTCAATTAGCTCGGGCAAAGACCTAACCAGTTGCTCATTAGGTATCTTTACTTTATTTTCTCCCACATATTTGTGCTTTCCTCCTGGCCCTCACCGATCTTGAGGAGATACTGTGAGAATTCCATCTCACTTGGGTCTTGGTTCCAAATTGTACGCCTCCATCTTCTCACTGAGTGGCGACATCTGGATGCAGGCGGTGACAATCTGAGCTCTGCCCCATCTCTTCACGAGGGGAGGAGTCTGGCGGGCGTCACCGCCCAGACACACAACCGTTCCTCCCCATGGCTCTGCACTGGCCATCAGATCCCTCAGAGTCCCCTCCACTGCCTCCACAAGGCCTGTGCACAGAGGAGATTTCATCCCAGATGATCAGCTTTGCAGATTGAATGAGCTTGGCCAGGTGACTTGGCCAGGTGACAAATCAAATCAAAATCAAATCTTGGCTTGGCTGGTCGGCTCTGGGTGTCTCTGCATCTGGCTCCTCCTCACGCTCTGGAACTCCTGTTTCTATTGTTGGAATATAAACTCATGTACAGCAGTTAGTGGTCAAACATATTTTCTTAATTCAATTTCTTATTGTTCTAATGGAGGTCCCTTATGGGGCCTCAAATAATAGGTGAAGGCATGGGTCGACCCGTAAGCATTTCATGCAGGGTTAGATGCATCATTCTATTAGCATGCATGTGATAACTCATTAGTGCTACTGGTAGTGCATCTACACAAGTTAATTTTCCACACTTTGCTCTAATTTCTCACTACTTCCCTCCTTGCTTATTAAATGATAAGCAAACCTAAAACCAAAAAGCCCGAAACCAAACTGTTCCCGAAATTAACAAGTTATGCACTAAACCGAAAACGTAACTTGAGTTAGTATATACCATTTTATGAACAAAAACGTGACATGTCTCGTTCTAAGTCCACCACTTCCGCTGCCTGAGCCAACATATGACTCCTGTTCCTCCTCCACCTTTCACCCCACCCGGCTCTTCCTATGATGGTTGCAGCTCGTCACTTCACGATCAAGTGAGTCAATGCTCACAGTGACTCTGCCAAGTAATTGTGACTGTGCCTGCCTTAGGTTGTCCCGGGTTTCAAGGTGGGATCTTACCCATCGTTGGCTAACCAGCCTTCCATACTGGCTTATTGCAGGATGCCGTGCCTGGGATACAATCAATTTCCACCCATTAGGTGGAATAGATTGCAAAGTGGAGGGACGGAGACAGAGTCCTCAGCCCCAGCTACTCATGCAGCCAAGTGTGTGCATAATGGCGACACATCAGGGCGGTTACCCTGTGTGTGTAAGTGGGCGGATTATGGGGCCAATCAGAAAGTAACTTTCTGTTGGAGTGAGAAGGAAAATATTATCAAATGTTAACATGTTATGAAAGCATAACAGCAGTAGTAGTGGCATTTGAAAGGTAAACCCATTACTTCTGAATGTAAATTGAGAACCTAGCTTGTACATTAGATCCCTTCCCAGCAGATGTAGCGCTAATCCACCAGTTGTCCTTAACCAAAGAGATCTACCCTATATTTTAATTGGTGTAGTCCCACTTGTACAGTTTATTAAAATTACATTTTATTTAATGTATTTTTATTCTTATCCTTATTTGCACATGCACACACACGCACATACATATTACATATCCATATTTATTCAATTATCCTTTCCAGTGTGAAAATAATAATAATAATAACTTAAGTCTCCTTTAAGTTGCATGACACCTATTGTTTATCCGTATTATTTTGGTTAAATCACTCGGTTAATAACAACACTTTCTTAACTTCAATTGCATGCATTATTATTTTAAATTAGGTTAGGGTTATTGTTAGGGTTACTGATATGTATTCCCCTTTGATTGTGCATTGGCATTTATATAGGACCATGTGTAATACAGATTTAAACATGTATAATGTGAATATCCGAACATCTTTTACAATTTAGTAATTGGTTGACACAAATGTAATTGTAATTAAAACTGCGCGCAGTGATGAACGGGACCTCGCGCCGGCTTGCAGCCGCCACTACGAGGTCCCGTTCATCACTGCGCGCAGTTTTAAAAAAAAATCGCGCCGGCTTGCGGCCGCGTCACGTGCCGTCGTAACATGTGTGCTGGCAAGATGTGCACATGTTAGGACCGCACGTGACGCAGCCGCAAGCCGGCACGAGGTCCCGTTCATCACTGCGCGCAGTTTTAAAAAAGCGCAGTTTTAAAAAAAATTCGCGAATTTATGTAATCTGTAGAAGCAGAGGTGCCCTGTGGTGTCCTACTGATTGTTTTGACATTAACATGTAAGACCACATTTAACTGAATTACATGTTCATTAACCCTACATCAATGATCCGATAAATTCCCTAGGAGGAGTTAGTTGAAATACAACGCGAAAAAGTGAAAGAATTCCATTCAAAATGGCCAACTTTGACGGCACGCCACGGCCACGCCATTCAACGTACAGTCACAAATAACACAGCGTTGGTTGAGCACCATTTTTTGACTGTACTGACTAATTGTGAAGCAGATCCGATAAATACCCTAGGAGGAGTTCGTTCAAATACAAGGGGAAAAAAGCTAAAATAAGACCACGGAATTCAAAATGGCCAACTTTGACGGCACGCCACGGCCACGCCATTCAACGTACAGTCACAAATAACACGGCGTTGGTTGAGCACCATTTTTTGACTGTACTGACTAATTGTGAAGCAGATGCGATAAATTCCCTAGGAGGAGTTCGTTCAAATACAATGCGAAAAAGTGAAATTCCATTCAAAATGGCCAACTTTGACATCACGCCACGGACACGCCCTTCAACGTACAGTCCGAAATAGCACGGCGTTTATTCAGCACCACTTCATGACTGTACTGACCAATTTGGAAGCAGATTCGATAAATTCCCTAGGAGGAGTTAGTTCAAATACAAGGCGACGGAATTAAAAAATGGCCAACTTTGACGGCACGCCACGGACACGCCCTTCAACGTACAGTCACAAATAGCACGGCGTTGGTTCGGCACCATTTATTGACTGTACTGACCAATTTTGAAGCAGATCCGATAAATTCCCTAGGAGGAGTTCATTCAAATACAAGGCAAAAATGTGAAATTTTTTCAAAATGGCCGCCGAGAGTGAAAATGAAGAAATTAAGATTTCCGACTTCCCGTGGGGTTTGGAGCATGGGTCCAAGAGGCTTTTCTGTAGGTATTGGCACGTTATACGTGCCTACCGATTTTCATACATATTGGTGAAACGTGGCGCAGGGGCTGCTTTTTAAAGTTCCTGTAGGGGGCGCTACACACATGAGAAACACAAATTTTGGTATGTGAGCTATCGGCACCAGTCTACACGTGTCCAGTGAATTTCATATTCATAACTATTACGGTGTCTGCAGAGTGATCGACCCTCCTCTGGCGGCCATGTTGTTTTTTAAATCGACTTAATTTTTGGTGAGCAGTTAGAACTTTGGTACCTAACGGCCATTGAGTTGGTCCCGCTCAAATCAAACATTGCGTCTATGAACTGTGGCTATTTTAGTAACGGGCCACGCCCACTTCGATGCCACGCCCCATTTGAAAAATTGTTGACTTATTCTTGTTCAGAATTTGATTATGAACAACTTTAGTAGAGAGGTCCAACACCATAGGAGTCCAATTAATGTAGATATGTGCAATTTACTATTTTTGGGGTGAAAAACACACCCCTTTTTGAACTCAATGGCTCATGGGTACTTTGAAATTTATCCTACAGACTAATCCTTATGTCAGATTGAAGATAACGGGCCATAGATGATATGTTCCAAAGGAATTCTGTCAAAGTCGAAAAACCTGGGATCCTTGGGGAATTTACTGTTTTTAACTAAATTCAAAATGGCGGGAAATCTGGCTACCGGAAGTGCTAATTTAGTATCTGCAAATTTCTTCATTATGAGGATTTGCATATGTGTGCAAAGTTTCATGAGTTTAGGTCCAACCGGTGACGAGTTATGCTTGTGCAAACGTTGAAATTTTGGCATAGTTGGTATAGCGCCACCTAGGGGCGAATGTGAATTTGAGGGCTAGAATATCAAATTTTTCACCAGTCCCACAAAATGTGCCAAATAAAAATGAGTTTTCGAATATGTGCAGGGGGGGAAAAATGCAGTCGAAGATGAGGAAAAATAAGAAGAAGAAGAATAAACACGAGGGTTTCAATAGGGTCCTTGCCAAGTTTGGCTCGGTCCCTAATTAGTTATAGCAAAGACCATTTCCTTATTAACTCTATTGTTTCATCTGAAATATGCTTCCAGAACCACCTTGTGTGTTCCAACACTCTGCGCAGGGGAGTAACCTCCCTTATCTCAGTGGCCCTGATGAGGCCTACTAACCGGTTTTTCTCTGTCTTCCATCTCTCGCTGTCTAGCTCTGGCGTGGGGCTCTCGGCTCCCCTGGGGTTATTCTTCTTATGTATCACGGTACTTCCCTTTGTACCGGGTTTTTTCGTTTCTTCCCCTGGGTGGGCCTCTATTGGTCCTCTAATGTCAATTATTATCTCTAGATTATATGATCAATTTTAATATGTGTTTTTACCGTAATCCCTAAGGAATTTTTTTTTTTCACTTAATTTTTTATTGCAAAATTCACATAGACAGTCCACTGTCAAAATAATATAGTAAACAAAGAACAAAACAGAAACCAAACAGAAAAATTGGTTTTGGAGTTACATTTCTAGCAGTTCTTTTCTCTTCGTGTCTTCATCTAAGTCTTTTGTTACTGTCCATATTCCTCGTCGCCCGTTTTGGTTCTGAATATTGTCCATTTCTCCTTCTTTTCTTCAAGCTGTGCTTGTTGTAGTCTTAGGCGGTGTGTCAGTTTCTCCATAGCATAGATTTCTTCCACTATACCTATCCATTCTTCCTTACAAGGAGGCTCCACCTTACCCCATTTCCTGGTTATAGCTTTCTTACTAGCTATCAGTAGTATTTTAACTAAATATTTATCTCTCATTCTTCTACTCTCTTCAGTAAAATTAAAATTACAAAGGTATAGTACCATGTAGCTCATAGGAATATCGTAGCCTAGTATATTTTGTACAGTTTCATGTACAATTCCCCAAAACTTAAATACTTTATGACATTTCCAAAATATGTGTGAGTGGTCTGCATCCTTTACTCCACACTCTCTCCAACATGTTAAATTTGTGTTATTATACTTGCTCTTGACCTTGGGCGTGATTAAATAGCGGATCAGATTTTTCCAAGAGAACTCCCTCCATATCCACGAATTGGTGGTTGTCTGATGTGTTTTCCACATGTATTGCCAATCATCATCCGAAATTTTCGTGTTAAACTCTGATTTAACACCCATTTTTCCTTTATGTATGTGACCGGCACTAGGATTACTTGTGTATGACAACGCCACTCTCTTTAAAGGGGAGAGACCCTGGACTACACGCAGTGTGACTAATTTACAGCAACCACTCCCCACTCAGGTTAATACCTATTAGGGCAAGGACAAGCAGAGGCTCTTGAAGTTGTACAAAAATAAAGTTTATTTTAACAATATCCCCTCAACAATAAAATCAATACCTTTGTATTTGATAAGGCTGATACCTAGAGTTGGACACACACATAACCAGGTGAATACTGTTATGTATTTAAAGGTTCGAAGGCACTGCACACTTCAAAGACACTGCACACTTAAAGGTTCAAAGGCACTGCACACTTAAACAGCTCAAAACACTGTATACTTCCAGAGCAAACATTAAATTCTACGACACCATGGAAAGGTGGATGGTCACAACTATCAAGGTAAGCGCAATAAAACAAAAATGGAGACACTAATTATAAGGATTTCTGGGAGGAGAGAACAGTGGCTGCCCTGCCGACGTGTGTCGCCAGTTCAGCCTACAAGACAGAATAAATACATTACCAGAAATTCAACAGTATTATTAAAACTGACCCAGATGATACCCATGCCCAGTCTCTCGTACCTGCTTTGAGCTAAGCTGTAGCGCATCCAGGTAATACAGTAGATTGACTGGGACAGCTAATGCTGCTTGTCATAAAGTGCTGATGATTAATATCTACAAATATAACAGGAAATACAAAGTTAAATAAACCACCGAATGTACAGCAGCCGACGGGTGGCAACATCATATTAGGTGGACATTATTAGTAGCTCCCACCTTAAACTGCTACGAGGTAAGGCCTACAGGTACGAGGTACAATGCAGTTTAACCCTCATGGCACCAACCGACACACTAAGAATGCAGGGAGAGGTAAATAATCTAAACTCAACATTAAACACAAGCATATAGACCCAGAAAAGTGTTTGTACCTCTTTTCTTCTCAGACCTGCGACGCCGGCAACAGGAACATGGACGAGGGTGAGCTACGAGAACAAACGTGGACTTGCAAAGTCCCGCGAGATCCTAGTCTCATGTACTGTGAGGCTGCTGTTGCTAGGTTCCCCACCTGGTGACCTGGGTCCTAGCGTCCCATATGTTACATACACCCCCACTTTAAAAGGTCGCCGTCCCGGTGACATAACTCACTTTACTTAGCAGGAACATTAGTCTCGTGGCCTGTGTGCTAAAGGGTCTGGGGGCCGTTGGGCTAGGGGTTGGGGTAGACGGAATGGGTTTGAATGCTGCCCAGCTGTGGTTCGGTGGGAGCGTCGTATCATCTCTGGTCCCAACAAGAACTGGAGGGCTGTTTCTGGCCCTTCAGGAGAGGGTGGATTGCTCTCTGGGAGACCTGCAGGTTCTTCCATGGACACAAGGCCAGTCTCTGGGGGCTGGGGGTCTGGGGCTGGCTCCTGTTCGGCAATAGAGCTACCGTTACAGGGGGAGCTGATGAAACCTGACAGAAGGCTGCTGTTGCTGTCCTCATCCTCGCTAGCGTTTCCTAAGGGGGGGGTTTCATCCCTCTGTCTGGGGGGAGGGGGGGCCACTAGTGGTTCTGAGACCAGCACGCCTCTCTCAGTGATTGGTCTTAGTTCAGAGCGATGAACAGTTTTCTGCTGTTCTGGGTTGGATCGGGACTGGATCTTGTATACTGTACCGACATTATCCAGGCATTTCACCACTTGGTAGACTGTTGATTCCCAGACATCTTGAATTTTTCTACGTCCTAGTACATGGTTCTTCCGATAGACCAGAGTGCCAACTGGAAGGATGGCTGTGGTTGTTGGAGGTTGGCGCTGCTCTCTGGCTGTGGCAGCTGCCTCCAAATGCTTTTTAGCTGCCACATACACAGAAGCCAAGTGATCTTGATGCTTGGTGACCCAGTCATCTGGTGTGATTGAAGCTGGCTCCTCATCCGCTTGCCCCAGTAGTAGGTCAACAGGTAGCTGGGGTTTCTGACCAAACATCAGTTCGTATGGTGAATGACCTGTTGACTGGTGGACTGTTGTATTGTAAGCAAACACCAACTGGGGGAGCAATTGAGGCCATTTTCGCTTTTTCTCTCCTGGGAGGCAGCGCAAAAGATCAAAAAGGGTTCGATTAAACCTCTCGCATTGTCCATTTCCCTCTGGGTGGTAAGGGGTCGTCCTGCTTTTTGCAATCCCATACAGCTGGCAAAGGCGTTTGAGTAGTTCACCTTCAAAGTTGCGGCCTTGGTCCGAATGAATTCTTTTAGGCACTCCATAGGTGTAAAACCATTTTTCCGTGAGGATTTTAACAACAGTATGGGCCTTCTGGTCCGATGTTGGATATGCTTGAGTGAATTTGGAGAAAACGTCGGTCACGACCAAGACATGCTCTCTCCCATCACTGGCTCTTTCCAAGGTGGTAAAGTCAATGGCAACAACCTCTAAAGGTTTGGAGGCCGTCAGATGTCCCATGAATGTCCGGACTGAGGGCCGCACTGCTTTGGCAATGATGCAACGTTCACACTCTTTGCACCACTGGTCAATGTCTGAACGCATATTTGGCCAGTAGCATCTTTCTCTGACCAAGGCTGTCGTCCTTTCTGCCCCCTGGTGGCCGTGATTGTCATGTAAACTGGTCAGTACTTCTGCTTGTAGTGCTTTTGGTAATAGCAGCTGGTGAACTGTCTGTCGGCTTGGGGGCATCTGTACCTCTCTGTAAAGCATATTGCCCTTTTCCTTGATTCTCCTCCATTGTCGGACAAGCTCCAAAACCTGGTTGGGTTCTCTAGACCGTTCTGCTCTGTCTGGGGGGCGTCCTCTCCTCCAGTAGGGGAGAAATGCTTTGACCACTGGGTCTGTGGCTTGCAGGGCCTGCAGATCAGCCTTCTCCCGCACCGGAGCTGCGTCCACTGCCATGACGTTACCAGTGAGCTGTGGTTGTGTGGGAGAGTACTTTTTGGAGCCAGTCGTTTGTGATGGAATGTTAAAACCAGGCACGATGTCAGAAATGGAATGTACGGCTGGGGTGTTCGGTTGACGGGAAAGGGCATCAGCATTACGGTTGGCTGCTCCGGGGCGGTATTTAATGTCAAAGTTGAAACTGGCCAATTCGGATGCCCACCGTTGCTCTACAGCTGCTAGCTTGGCCGTCTGGAGGTAGCTCAGGGGGTTGTTGTCTGTGTACACGGTGAAAGCCGTCCCCAGAAGGTATTCCCTGAACTTTTCTGTGATGGCCCACTTCAACGCAAGGAATTCTAATTTCATGGAGCTGTAGTTTGACATGTTTCGTTCACTTGGTCTAAGCCCCCGGCTGGCAAATGCGATTGGCCGACGGGCTCCATCCTGTTCTTGAGCAAGTACTGCACCCAGGCCCTGGTGGCTGGCATCCACTTCTAGGATAAAGGGCTTCTTGAAGTCCGCGTAGCCAAGGACAGGAGTAGTGACAAGCTTGTTTTTAAGTGTCTGAAATGCTTTTTCACATGACTCACTCCACTGTCCTTCCAACTTGGCACTGACCTTTGACCTTGGTTTTTTCTTGCTTCCTTCTAGCTCTCCAACCAGTCGATGAAGCGGGGCTGCATGCTTTGCGAACCCTTCTACAAAACGCCTGTAGAAGGAGGCAAAACCCAAGAAGCCGCGTAATTCAGTGACGGTGGATGGGCGCTTCCACTCTGCCACTGTCCTGGTCTTCTCTGGGTCGGTTGCCACACCGGCAGGGGAGATGATATGACCAAGGTATCGCACCTCCCGCTGAAAAAAATGGCATTTAGACATCTTCAGTTTCAGGTTATGCTGCTGGAGCCGACTCAGGACCATCTCCAACCGCTGCAGGTGTTGACTGAAGGATGTGGAGAAAATTATGATATCGTCCAAATACAGCAGCAATGACTGAAAACTCTGATCCCCGAAGATACGTTCCATTAGGCGCTGGAAAGTTCCTGGCGCATTACAAAGTCCAAATGGCATTCTGTTGAACTCGAAGAGGCCAAACGGGGTGCAGAATGCCGTCTTCTCTTTGTCTCTCTCTGACATTGGCACCTGGTTGTATCCACTTGCCAAGTCGAGCGTTGAGAACCATTTGGCACCAGTAAGAGCATCCAAAGATTCTTCAATGCGCGGCAGCGGATATGCGTCTTTCCTCGTCTTGGCGTTGAGTTGTCGATAATCGACGCACAGCCGGATGTCACCACACTTTTTCTGGACAACTACGATGGGGGAGGAGTAAGGGCTGGAGCTCACTCTCACAATCCCTCGCTGTAACAGTTCTTGTATGTGGGACTTGACCAGTGAAAATTGAGATGGGGGGAGACGGTGGTACCGCTGGCGAACAGGGACGTCATCCATCAGTGGGATCTCGTGGTAGATCAGGTCAGTACAGCCCAAATCCCCATCATCCAGGCTGAATGCGTCTCGGTACTTTGTCAGCAAACTCTTGGCTGCTTGTGCATCATTAACAGGGAGATCGGGCCAATTCAGTTCACTCAGGCCAGGGAGGGGGTGGGGGGAAGAGGCCTCTACTGCCATAGACTGGATGAATACCACCTGTCGGCCTTCGTCCTGTGTCTGCTCCTCCACCTGTACAGCCTGGGAAGAGGAATGTAGATCGGCCAAATGTAACGTCCCCAACACTGTTTTTGACCTCAGCCACTGGTCTTCCTCACCAACATTAACGACAGGGATGTTGACAGTTCCTCTGGAAACAGTGAGGAGGGCGCTAGATATGAGCAGGTTCATGGGTAACCGTCCTTTTCCATAGGGCAGAGGCTCCAGCAATACAGTACCAAGGGCTGGGCCTGGGCCTTGGTTGCAGGTGGCCTGGACGAACTGTAGGGAGCCCGCTGGTATCCGGATTGCCGGTCCCGGTGGTGTCACAGCCTCCCCTACATGGCCGGTCTGCAAGAGGCGGTCCATCTGTTGGTACTCTGACAATGCACGCCCCCATTCCCTCTCAGCTTGTTTTACTAGAGGAGAAGAAAAGAGATTGTCACCATGTTCCCTGAATAATACAGAGTAACAGCCACTGATAATGTTCATTCCCAACAGACCAGGTACTACAGTTTTCCTTTGTTGGGAAGCTGGATCAGGAGGGTCTTTTACCACCAGGATGCCCATCTGTGGAAGGGTGGTGCCGAGGACTTCAACATCTAACTCCACATACCCCAAATATGGAATATCTAATCCATTGGCTGCTGTTAATTTGAGCCAGGTACAAGATTTCAGTTGCTCATTTGTTTGTGGCATCAGATACTGTTCAAAGAAAGCCTGTGTTACAGTAGTTACCATTGATCCAGTATCAAGTAAGGACGGCACCTCCACCCCCCCTACTCTGATCTTTACTACTGGGCAGCGTCCAATTAGCCGGGATGCCAGACTTGCCTGTTTAGAACCCACAAATCCCCCTTCTGGTATCGGGTTCCCAACACCAGAGGGCGCTAGTTTTCCTGCTGCTCCACTGCATTCACTCTTGCTCCCACCCATTGGCCCCGTCCCCGTGATCCCACCCCCCCAGGGAGACCACCCATTTCAACCCGACAAAATCTAGCAATATGACCTGCCTTGTGACACCGCATGCATATTGGTTTTCCATCTGGCTGGAACTGGTATTGTTTTGGCCTGCTGCTGCTGGGGGGATCCTGGGGGCTTGTATAATTAGGGGCAGTGGACGAAGAGCCTAAGTGTTTAAGAATGGCATCTAGCTGTACTTGCTGTTTACGTAAACACTCCTTCAATTCTGCCAGCTCATCACTGGGCCTAGCAGCAATAGCGTTGGTGTCGACATCACCTTGACCCAATCCTGAAGCATTTGAATCACAGGAGTATGCTCGTGCTCTTTGTCCACAAGCAGGGGGCCCTCGCTTTTCCCATTTGATAGCTGCATTACGTACATCTTTGAAGGAATAGTTAGGATGTTGCCGAACCAAGTGGGCCAATTCACGCTGTAATTTGGTGTCACGTACGTTTTCAATGAATGTGTCACGAATCACCAAATCTGAATTTGAAACCCCCCTTGGATCTTTACTTTCAAGTAGTTCCATCAAATGCAACAAAGCATGGGAAAACTCACGTATGGACTCATTATCCTGTTGCCGGCGTTGAAAAAATTGTCTCTGTAAGCTCACATATGTTTGATCACACCCAAAATTATCAAACAGTATTGTGAAAATAGCCTCTGGTGTGGCTCTATCAGTTGGAGAGCTAAATTTTACCTCCCGCTTAGCTTCCCCATCTAGCAGATCACAAAGAAATGTTGCTTGTTCAACCTGTGTGTGCTGCACAGACAGTGACTTTTTTGCTTCTTCTACCCAGTCTTCTACAGTTAACCCATCCTGAGCTATATCTCCTGAAAACCGTGGACATTTCCTCTCTCTTGGTGCATACATGTACACCCGCCCCGTTGAATCACTACTGACATTATTAGTTACTACACGGCTAGATGGCCCAGGGGCCTCTACATTTACTGTTCCGTTTCCCCCATCTTTGAGTCTATTATTTTCTGCTTTTAGTTGCTGAACAAGTTCAGTCAAGGCTCTGATTTGTTCCTCTGATTCAGACATTTTAATTGACTTTCTCAAAAAAACAAAAAAAAACACACCCAACAATCAATTCTTGGACATGGGTAAGCGAACCCCCCCCAAGAATAATGTCTTTGTCCACTGTGTTTGTAAAACGCTGGTGGTTCGGCGTTGCAGCTAGAGGGCGGTGTTGCAGCTAGAGTGCGGTGGATGTCCTCTTGGGCAACCACTGTCCTCCTCCTCCACCCCCAACCTTTGCTACCTTAGTGCCTCCAAATAAATAAAAAAAACAAAAACAAAACACACACAAAAACAAAAGCCTCCGCTATCCTGCCGACAACGCCAAATGTGACCGGCACTAGGATTACTTGTGTATGACAACGCCACTCTCTTTAAAGGGGAGAGACCCTGGACTACACGCAGTGTGACTAATTTACAGCAACCACTCCCCACTCAGGTTAATACCTATTAGGGCAAGGACAAGCAGAGGCTCTTGAAGTTGTACAAAAATAAAGTTTATTTTAACAATATCCCCTCAACAATAAAATCAATACCTTTGTATTTGATAAGGCTGATACCTAGAGTTGGACACACACATAACCAGGTGAATACTGTTATGTATTTAAAGGTTCGAAGGCACTGCACACTTCAAAGACACTGCACACTTAAAGGTTCAAAGGCACTGCACACTTAAACAGCTCAAAACACTGTATACTTCCAGAGCAAACATTAAATTCTACGACACCATGGAAAGGTGGATGGTCACAACTATCAAGGTAAGCGCAATAAAACAAAAATGGAGACACTAATTATAAGGATTTCTGGGAGGAGAGAACAGTGGCTGCCCTGCCGACGTGTGTCGCCAGTTCAGCCTACAAGACAGAATAAATACATTACCAGAAATTCAACAGTATTATTAAAACTGACCCAGATGATACCCATGCCCAGTCTCTCGTACCTGCTTTGAGCTAAGCTGTAGCGCATCCAGGTAATACAGTAGATTGACTGGGACAGCTAATGCTGCTTGTCATAAAGTGCTGATGATTAATATCTACAAATATAACAGGAAATACAAAGTTAAATAAACCACCGAATGTACAGCAGCCGACGGGTGGCAACATCATATTAGGTGGACATTATTAGTAGCTCCCACCTTAAACTGCTACGAGGTAAGGCCTACAGGTACGAGGTACAATGCAGTTTAACCCTCATGGCACCAACCGACACACTAAGAATGCAGGGAGAGGTAAATAATCTAAACTCAACATTAAACACAAGCATATAGACCCAGAAAAGTGTTTGTACCTCTTTTCTTCTCAGACCTGCGACGCCGGCAACAGGAACATGGACGAGGGTGAGCTACGAGAACAAACGTGGACTTGCAAAGTCCCGCGAGATCCTAGTCTCATGTACTGTGAGGCTGCTGTTGCTAGGTTCCCCACCTGGTGACCTGGGTCCTAGCGTCCCATATGTTACATGTATTTAGTTGAATGTTTAGTTGTCGTCAATGTTTGATATAAAGCAGATATGATTCTTATCTTCTTTCCTTTGTATATATTAATTATAATTTGGATCACACCATTCACTTCCGTGGAGGGGTCTATCTCGATTTCTTTTTTATAATAATCTCTTAGGTGGGTGTTTTGAAACACATAACTAAGCTCCAGAGCTCCGAGCGTATGTGAGCAAGTTCGGGCCGGAGCTGAGGAAATAAACCGCCGAGTGACTGTACTGAAGTGCCGGTCTGATGCGTCGACAGGGGATGCTTCCTTGTGCACTCCGGGGCCGGGAGCTACTGATCGACAGCGGGAACAGGGGGAGCGAGGAGGGACTGTGCCGTGCGTTCCGGTCATGCATGGAGCGGCTGGCTTGGCATCAACGATTACGCCGGACCCGAGCACAGGGGTGCGTCGCGATGAGAAGGTGGTGACAACCGTTGGCCTCAACGTGGGAAGTGGTGCAACGGGAAAAGACCCAGCTGGGTCAGTGTCTACGACTGACTTTACTCCCCGCGATGGAGTAAAGTTGTCAAAAATGGGCGGCCTCGGCAGAATCTACGGCGGAACGTCGCTGAAGGCTCAGGGACTCGTACTATTGCCATCGGAGGAAAGAGGACTGGACCTGTATCTATCGTCGGCACTGGTGTTGTGAGTACTATTCTGACGGTGAACACTAAATTAGTAAGTGTGTTTGCTACTAAATTCTCCCCAGATCTGGAAGCGGAGACGCTTTCTGAATATCTTAAAAGCAAGCTTAGCAAAGTGGTCACCTGCCAGAAAATTCACAATGTACGTAGCCGGTTTGGATCTTTCAAAGTGACTGCTGAATGTAATGACATCAGTGAAATGTACACTCCGGAGCTGTGGCCTGAGGGGGCCCTAGTACGGCGTTATGATGAACCACGCAAGGCCAGTGCTGTTGGGTCAAATAATGTGCCTCCCGTAGGAGAGGTAAATGTGCCCTCCGGTGTCAATTCAACACTATGAGTATGTCCATTCGGGTACTTTCTTACAACTGTCGTGGCATGCGCTTGGGGATGAGTGCAGGGGATAAAGCTCGTCGCATTGTTATTGACAGTTTGCTAGAGGAATGCGACATCTTATGCCTGCAAGAGACTTTTTTACCTGTTCAAGAACTGGAAAAACTGAACTCTTTTAACCCAAAATTGAGTGGGGGAATCAACGACTGATCTCAGCACAGCAGTAGTTAGAGGCAGGATACCAGGGGGAGTGGCTGTGCTTTGGGACAAAAAACTTGATGCTGTGATGAAGCCAATTAGGCTGGATGTTGATTGGTGTATTGGTCTACAATATACATATAAAGATAATAGTTTTGTTATTCTAAATGTTTATACACCATATGAGTCTCGTGAAAATGAGGAAGAATATCTTAACAGGCTGGCTTTTATCAATGCTTTTATACAACATAACAATACATCCAGCATATATGTTATTGGGGATATGAATGCTGATATTGCAGACAATAACTCTGTATTTGCTAACCACCTGACCCACTTCTGTGAGGAAAACAATTTTGTTTTGTCAAGCAAACTGCTGCTGCCCATTGACAGTTACACATACATAAGTGAGGCCTGGCACACTACATCTTGGCTTGACCATTGTATTAGTACAGCCGATGGGCATATGGCTTTAGGGAGTATGAGCATTAAGTATGGGGTGGCAGTGACAGACCATATACCCCTTGCATTTACTGTAAATATTGGTGATATTCCGACAACAGTCAGTAATGAAAGTGCTTTGAATAAAGAGTTCACTGCAAAATTGGACTGGTCATCTCTCACTAAAGATAACTTGTTGGCTTATTATAACAACACAGACAAACATCTAAGTAATATACATCTGCCTAAAGAAGCTATTTTGTGTAAAGATGCCAATTGTAAGAGCAGGGACTGCTTGTCCCAGTGCTTAAGGACAGCTCTGGGAGAGTAAGTTGCATGGATAATTATAGGCCAATAGCGCTAGCCAGCATACTATCAAAAGTTGTGGAAAGAATCCTACTTGATAGAGTAACTGGGTATCTTTCTTCCTGTGACAATCAGTTTGGTTTTAAACCAAAGCATGGGACAGACGTGTATATATGCACTCAAGGAAATAGTGAACCTGTACAGGGCCAAACATTCATCTGTACTTATGTGCTTTATTGATGCCTCCAAAGCATTTGATAGAGTTAACCACAGGAAACTATTCATGAAGCTAACACAAAGGGGCGTGCCTGGGTATATTGTACGGGTTCTGATCTACTGGTATGCTCTGCAGAAGATGCTGATTAAATGGGGAGGTAGTATATCAGCCCCCTTTGGAGTTGGCAATGGCTTTAGGCAGGGGGGAATCTTGTCTCCAATTTTATTAGGGACCGAGCCAAACATGGCAAGGACCCTATTGAAACCCTCGTGATTCTTCTTCTTATTATTTTTAGGCCACTTCGACTGCATTTTTCCCCCCCTGCACATATTCGAAAACTCATTTTTATTTGGCACATTTGTGGGGACTGGTGAAAAATTTGATATTCTAGCCCTCAAATTCACATTCGCCCCTAGGTGGCGCTATAGCAACTGTTCAAAAGTGCAAACTTTGCACAAGCAGCACGCGTCACCGGTTTGACCTACACTCATAACACCCTATTGAAACCCTCGTGATTCTTCTTATTAGGGACCGAGCCAAACATGGCAAGGACCCTATTGAAACCCTCGTGTTTATTCTTCCGCCGATTTTTCTCCCTCTTCGACTGCATTTTTCCCCCCCTGAACATATACGAAAACTCAATTTTTTTTGGTGCAATTGTGGGGACTGGTGAAAAATTTGATATTCTAGCCCTCAAATTCACATTCGCCCCTAGGTGGCGCTATAGCAACTGTTCAAAAGTGCAAACTTTGCACAAGCAGCACGCGTCACCGGTTTGACCTACACTCATGAAACTTTACACACACATGAAAATCCTCATGATGAACAAAAAAGTCTCTTGAACTGAACATTTCCGGGTTGCCAGATTTTCCGCCATTTTGAATTATGTTAAAAACAGCAAATTGCCTAAGGATCCCAGGTTTTTCGACTTTGACAAAAATCCTTTGGCAGATATCATCTATGGCCGATTATCTTCAATATGACTTAAGGATTAGTCTGTACAATAAAATTTCAAGCTCCCATGAGCCATTGAGTTCTAAAATGGGTGTGGTTGAAAATGCCTAAAAAGTAAATTGCTCATATCAACATCAAGTTGGACTCCTATGATGTTGACCCAGATACAAAAGTTGTTCAGAATCAAATTCTGAACAAGATAAAGTAAAAAAAAATTAAAATGGGGCGTGCCATCGGAATGGGCGTGGCCTGTCACTAAAAGCGCCACAGTTCATAGACACAATGTTTGATTTGAGCGGAACCAACTTAGTGGCCATTGAGGACCAAAGTTTCAACTGCTCAAGTAAAATGAAGTCGATTGCCAAAACAACATGGCCGCCAGAGGAGGGTAAATCACTCAGCGGAGACCGTAATAGTTATGGCGGAGACCGTAATAGTTATGAATATGAAATTCACAGGACACGTGTAGACTGCTGCCTGTAGCTCACATACCAAAAATCCTGGTTCTCATGTTTGTAGCGCCCCCTACAGGAACTTTAAAATGCAGCCCCTGCGCCACGTTTCACCAATATGTATGAAACTCGGTATGCACGTACAATGTGGCAATACCTACAGAAAAGCCTCTTGGAACCATGCCCCAAAACCCACCGGAAGTCGGCTGTTCTCTTTTTTAATTTGCACTTTTACCGGCAAATTTCACTTTTTTACCGGCTAATTTCACTTTTTCGCCTTGTATTTGAACGAACTCCTCCTAGGGAATTTATTGGATCTGCTTCACAATTGGTCAGTACAGTCAGAAAATGGAGCTGAACCAACGCCGTGTTATTTGTGACTGTACGTTGATGGGCGTGTCCGTGGCGTGCCTTCAAAGTTGGCAGTTTTGAATTCCGTGCTCTTATTTTCGCTTTTTTCGCCTTGTACTTGAACAAACTCCTCCTAGGGAATTTATCGGACCTGCTTCACAATTGGTCAGTACAGTCAAAAAATGGGGCTCAACCAACGCCGTGTTATTTGTGACTGTACGTTGAAGGGTGTGTCCGTGGCGTGCCTTCAAAGTTGGCCGTTTTTCATGGAATTTTTTCACTTTTTCGCCTTGTATTTCAACAAACTCCTCCTAGGGAATGTATTTCATCTGCTTCTACAGATTACATGAAGTCGCAAAAAATTAAAATTAAAACTGCGCGCAGTGATGAACGGGACCTCGTAACATGTGCGCTGCTACGAGGTCCCGTTCATCACTGCGCGCAGTTTTAATTTTAATTTTTTGCGAATTCATGTAATCTGTAGAAGCAGATGAGATACATTCCCTAGGAGGAGTTTGTTGAAATACAAGGCGAAAAAGTGAAAAAATTCCATGAAAAACGGCCAACTTTGAAGGCACGCCACGGACACACCCTTCAACGTACAGTCACAAATAACACGGCGTTGGTTGAGCTCCATTTTTTGACTGTACTGAGCAATTGTGAAGCAGATCTGATAAATTCCCTAGGAGGAGTTCGTTAAAGTACAAGGCGAAAAAAGCGAAAATAAGAGCACGGAATTCAAAACGGCCAATTTGAAGGCACGCCACGGACACGCCCATCAACGTACAGTCACAAATAACACGGCGTTGGTTGAGCCCCATTTTCTGACTGTACTGACCAATTGTGAAGCAGATCCGATAAATTCCCTAGGAGGAGTTCGTTGAAATACAAGGCGAAAAAGCCAAATTTGCCGGTAAAAGTGCAAATTAAAAAAGAGAACAGCCGACTTCCGGTGGGTTTTGGGGCATGGTTCCAAGAGGCTTTTCTGTAGGTATTGTCATGTTGTACGGGCCTACCGAGTTTCATACATATTGGTGAAACGTGACGCAGGGGCTGGTTTTTAAAGTTCCTGTAGGGGGCGCTACAAACATGACAACCACGATTTTTGGTATGTGAGCTACAGGCACCAGTCTACACATGTCCTGTGAATTTCATATTCATAACTATTACGGTCTCCGCAGAGTGATTTTGAGGCTCTGGCGGCCATGTTGTTTTTCCAATCGACTTAATTTTACTTGACCAGTTAGAACTTTGGTCCCCAAAGGCCACTGAGTTGGTCCCGCTCAAATCAAACATAGCGTCTATGAACTGTGGCTATTTTAGTAACAGGCCACGCCCATTTTGAAGCCACGCCCCATATTTTTTTTTTTTTACTCTATCTTGTTCAGAATTTGATTCTGAACAACTTTAGTAGAGAGGTCCAACATCATAGGAGTCCAATTCATGTAGATATGTGCAATTTACCAATTTTTTGGTAAAAAACACACCTCTTTTCGAACTCAATGGCTCATGGGTACTTGCTACTTTAGTGTACAGACTAATCCTTATGTCAAATTGAAGATAATGGGCCATAGATGATATGTGCCAAAGGATTTTTGTGAAACTCGAAGAACCTGGGATCCTTGGGGAATTTACTGTTTTTAACTAAATTCAAAATGGCGGGAAATGTGGCTACCGGAAGTGCTAAGTTAGTATCTGCAAATTTGTTCATCATGAGGTTTTGCATGTGTGGCAAAAGTTTCATGGGTGTAGGTCCAACCAGTGACGAGTTATGCTTGTGTAAACGTTGAAATTTTGGCATAGTTGGTATAGCGCCACCTAGGGGCGAATGTGAATTTGAGGGCTAGAATATCAAATTTTTCACCAGTCCCACAAAATGCACCAAGAAAAAATGAGTTTTCGAATATGTGCAGGGGGGGAAAAATGCAGTCAAACTCGCTAAAAATAATAATAATTAAAACTGCGCGCAGTGATGAACGGGACCTCGCGCCGGCTTGCAGCCGCCACTACGAGGTCCCGTTCATCACTGCGCGCAGTTTTAAAAAAAAATCGCGCCGGCTTGCGGCCGCGTCACGTGCCGTCGTAACATGTGTGCTGGCAAGATGTGCACATGTTAGGACCGCACGTGACGCAGCCGCAAGCCGGCACGAGGTCCCGTTCATCACTGCGCGCAGTTTTAAAAAAGCGCAGTTTTAAAAAAAAATCGCAAATTTATGTAATCTGTAGAAGCAGAGGTGCCCTGTGGTGTCCTACTGATTGTTTTGACATTAACATGTAAGACCACATTTAACTGAATTACATGTTGTAACAACTTTAACTAACATTATTAACCCTACATCAATGATCCGATAAATTCCCTAGGAGGAGTTAGTTGAAATACAAGGCGACGGAATTCAAAAATGGCCAACTTTGACGGCACGCCACGGCCACGCCCTTCAACGTACAGTCACAAATAGCACGGCGTTGGTTCAGCACCATTTTTTGACTGTACTAACCAATTTGGAAGCAGATGCGATAAATTCCCTAGGAGGAGTTTGTTCAAATACAAAGCGAAAAAGTGAAATTCCATTCAAAAATGACCAACTTTGACGGCACGCCACGGACACGCCCTTCAACGTACAGTCCCAAATAGCACGGCGTTGGTTGAGCTCCATGTCATGACTGTACTGACCAATTTTGAAGGAGATCCGATAAATTCCCTAGTAGGAGTTCATTCAAATACAAGGCAAAAAAGTTACAAAAATTTCAAAATGGCCGCCGAGAGTGAAAATGAAAAAATTAAAATTTCCGACTTCCGGTGGGGTTTGGAGCATGGGTCCAAGAGGCTTTTCTGTAGGTCATGGGACCTTATACGTGCCTACCGATTTTCATACATATTGGTGAAACGTGGCGCAGGGGCTGCTTTTTAAAGTTCCTGTAGGGGGCGCTACAAAAAATAGAAACACGAATTTTGGTATGTGAGCTATCGGCACCAGTCTACACGTGTCCTGTGAATTTCATATTCATAACTATTACGGTCTCCGCACAGGGATTTACCCTGACACCAGAGCCTGTGGCGGCCATGTTGTTTTTTCAATCGACTTAATTTTAATTGAGCAGTTAGAACTTTGGTACCTAACGGCCACTGAGTGGGTTCCGCTCAAATCAAACATTGCGTCTATGAACTGTGGCGATTTTAGTGTCAGGCCACGCCCATTTCGATGCCACGCCCCATTTGAAAATATGTTGACTTTATCTTGTTCATAATTTGATTCTGAACAACTTTTGTATTGGGGCCAACATCATAGGCGTCCAACTTGACGTTGATATGAGCAATTAACTATTTTCGAGGTTTCAACCACACCACTTTTAGAACTCATTGGTGCTCTAAACTTTATTGTACAGACTAATCCTTAAGTCAGATTGAAGATAATGGGCCATAGATGATATGTGCCAAAGGATTTTTGTCAAAGTCGAAAAACCTAGGATCCTTGGGGAATTTACTGTTTTTAACTAAATTCAAAATGGCGGAAAATATGGCTACCGGAAGTGTTCAGTTCAAGAGACTTTTTTGTTCATCATGAGGATATGCATATGTGTGCAAAGTTTCATGAGTGTAGGTCAAACCGGTGACGCGTGCTGCTTGTGCAAAGTTTGCACTTTTGAACAGTTGCCATAGCGCCACCTTGGGGCGAATGTGAATTTGAGGGCTAGAATATCAAATTTTTCACCAGTCCCCACAAATGTGCCAAATAAAAATGAGTTTTCGTATATGTTCAGGGGGGGAAAAATGCAGTCGAAGTGGCTAAAAATAATAAGAAGAAGAAACACGAGGGTTTCAATAGGGTCCTTGCCAAGTTTGGCTCGGTCCCTAATAATTAAAACTGCGCGCAGTGATGAACGGGACCTCGTAACATGTGCGCTTTTTTAAAACTGCGCGCAGTGATGAACGGGACCTCGTAACATGTGCGCTTTTTTAAAACTGCGCGCAGTGATGAACGGGACCTCGTAACATGTGCGCTTTTTTAAAACTGCGCGCAGTGATGAACGGGACCTCGTAACATGTGCGCTTTTTTAAAACTGCGCGCAGTGATGAACGGGACCTCGTAACATGTGCGCTTTTTTAAAACTGCGCGCAGTGATGAACGGGACCTCGTAACATGTGCGCTTTTTTAAAACTGCGCGCAGTGATGAACGGGACCTCGTAACATGTGCGCTTTTTTAAAACTGCGCGCAGTGATGAACGGGACCTCGTAACATGTGCGCTTTTTTAAAACTGCGCGCAGTGATGAACGGGACCTCGTAACATGTGCGCTTTTTTAAAACTGTGCGCAGTGATGAACGGGACCTCGTAACATGTGCGCTTTTTTAAAACTGCGCGCAGTGATGAACGGGACCTCGTAACATGTGCGCTTTTTTAAAACTGCGCGCAGTGATGAACGGGACCTCGTAACATGTGCGCTTTTTTAAAACTGCGCGCAGTGATGAACGGGACCTCGTAACATGTGCGCTGCCACGAGGTCCCGTTCATCACTGCGCGCAGTTTTAATTTTAATTTTTAGCGAATTCATGTAATCTGTAGAAGCAGATGAGATACATTCCCTAGGAGGAGTTTGTTGAAATACAAGGCGAAAAAGTGAAAAAATTCCAAGAAAAACGGCCAACTTTGAAGGCACGCCACGGACACACCCTTCAACGTACAGTCACAAATAACACGGCGTTGGTTGACCCCCATTTTTTGACTGTACTGACCAATTGTGAAGCAGATCCGATAAATTCCCTAGGAGGAGTTCGTTAAAGTACAAGGCGAAAAAAGCGCAAATAAGAGCACGGAATTCAAAACGGCCAATTTGAAGGCACGCCACGGACACGCCCATCAACGTACAGTCACAAATAACACGGCGTTGGTTGAGCCCCATTTTCTGACTGTACTGACCAATTGTGAAGCAGATCCGATAAATTCCCTAGGAGGAGTTCGTTGAAATACAAGGCGAAAAAGCGAAATTTGCCGGTAAAAGTGCAAATTAAAAAAGAGAACAGCCGACTTCCGGTGGGTTTTGGGGCATGGTTCCAAGAGGCTTTTCTGTAGGTATTGTCATGTTGTACGGGCCTACCGAGTTTCATACATATTGGTGAAACGTGACGCAGGGGCTGGTTTTTAAAGTTCCTGTAGGGGGCGCTACAAACATGACAACCACGATTTTTGGTATGTGAGCTACAGGCAACAGTCTACACGTGTCCTGTAAATTTCATATTCATAACTATGACGGTCTCCGCAGAGTGATTTTGAGGCTCTGGCGGCCATGTTGTTTTTCCAATCGACATCATTTTACTTGAGCAGTTAGAACTTTGGTCCATAAAGGCCACTGAGTTGGTCCCGCTCAAATCAAACATTGCGTCTATGAACTGTGGCTATTTTAGTAACAGGCCACGCCCATTTTGAAGCCACGCCCCATAATTTTTTTTTTTTACTCTATCTTGTTCAGAATTTGATTCTGAACAACTTTAGTAGAGAGGTCCAAGATCATAGGAGTCCAATTCATGTAGATATGTGCAATTTGCCAATTTTTTGGTAAAAACCACACCCCTTTTCGAACTCAATGGCTCATGGGTACTTGCTACTTTAGTGTACAGACTAATCCTTATGTGAAATTGAAGATAATGGGCCATAGATGATATGTGCCAAAGGATTTTTGTCAAAGTCGAAAAACCTGGGATCCTTGGGGAATTTACTGTTTTTAACTAAATTCAAAATGGCGGGAAATGTGGCTACCGGAAGTGCTAAGTTAGTATCTGCAAATTTGTTCATCATGAGGTTTTGCATGTGTGGCAAAACTTTCATGGGTGTAGGTCCAACCAGTGACGAGTTATGCTTGTGTAAACGTTGAAATTTTGGCATAGTTGGTGTAGCGCCACCTTGGGGCCAATGTGAATTTGACGGCTAGAATCTCAAATTTTACAGCAGTCCCACCAAATGTACCAAATAAAAATGAGTTTTCGAATATGTGCAGGGGGGGAAAAATGCAGTCGAAGACGGTTAAAAAGAATAAGAATAATTAAAACTGCGCGCAGTGATGAACGGGACCTCGCGCCGGCTTGCAGCCGCCACTACGAGGTCCCGTTCATCACTGCGCGCAGTTTTAAAAAAAAATCGCGCCGGCTTGCGGCCGCGTCACGTGCCGTCGTAACATGTGTGCTGGCAAGATGTGCACATGTTAGGACCGCACGTGACGCAGCCGCAAGCCGGCACGAGGTCCCGTTCATCACTGCAGACATTAAAGTTATCTATATTAAATATCCCAAATGAAATGCAACTATGGCATATTTAGAATTGTAAACACTTAAATGCTATTGCTAATGCAGTTTTTGCTTTACCTTTCATGTATTGTCAAAAAGCAAAAAGACACTCGTAATGGTACTCCTGGTTTACTGGGATGGGGTTCGATTCCCTGTGGTGTCCTGCTGATTGTTTTGACATTAACATGTAAGGCCATGAAGGGATTCTATGTTCATTTACATCTAGGAGTTTAGAAAAAAACTGTATTGATAATGTGCATGTCTGTGAATAAAATAATGAAATGAATAAAAGTTCTTGCTCTTGGTCATGCTGGTTTGGCTTCTTTCTATGATAATATGCATGTTTTTTTATAGGATCTTCTACTGCATGTAAAATATCATCAAAGGGTTTCCTTTCTGCATTGGCAACAGCATTTGTAACTAAAAAAAGTATTGATAATCATTTATATTATACAACAGTTATTAATAACTGCAGACATTAAAGTTATCTATATTAAATATCCCAAATGAAATGCAGCTATGGCATATTTTGAATTGAAAACATTTAAATGCTATTGCTAATGCAGTTTTTGCTTTACCTTTCATGTATTGTCAAAAAGCAAAAAGACACTCGTAATGGTACTCCTGGTTTACTGGGATGGGGTTCGATTCCCTGTGGTGTCCTGCTGATTGTTTTGACATTAACCATGAAGGGATTCTATGTTCATTTACATCTAGGCGTTTAGAACATGAACAGGGACAACATGAATAACTGTATTGATAATGTGCATGTCATAATATGTGTTTTATGAATTATCTTTATGTGAATAAAATAATGAAATGAAAAGAATAAAAGTTCTTGCATTCTGTTTGCTCTTGGTCATGACATTAAATGTTATAATATGCATGTTTTTTATACTTAAATGCTATTGCTAATGCAGTTTTTGCTTTACCTTTCATGTATTGTCAAAAAGCAAAAAGACACTCGTAATGGTACTCCAGGATTACTGGAATGGGGTGCGATAAACCAAAAAGACACTAGTAATGGTACTCCTGGTTTACTGGGATGGGGTTAGATTCCCTGTGGTGTCCTACTGATTTACAAGGCGAAAAATGGCCAACTTTGACGGCATGCCACGGACACGCCCTTCAACGTACAATCACAAATAGCAAGATTTTGGTTCAGCACCACTTCATGACTGTACTGACCAATTTTGAAGCAGATCCGATAAATTCCCTAGGAGGAGTTAGTTCAAATACAAGGCGACGGAATTCAAAAATGGCCAACTTTGACAGCACGCCACGGACACGCCCTTAAACGTACAGTCACAAATAGCACGATTTTGGTTCAGCACCACTTCATGACTGTACTGACCAATTTTGAAGCAGATCCGATAAATTCCCTAGGAGGAGTTCATTCAAATACAAGGCCAAAAAGTGAAAAAAATTCAAAATGGCCGCCGAAAGTGAAAATTAGAAATGCAAATAGCCGACTTCCTGTGGGGTTTGGGGCATGGGTCCAAGAGGCTTTTCTGTAGGTATGGGGACATTGTACGTGAATACTGAGTTTCATACATATTGGTGAAACGTGGCGCAGGGGCTGCTTTTTAAAGTTCCTGTAGGGGGCGCTACACACATGAGAAACACGAATTTTGGTATGTGAGCTACCGGCACCAGTCTACACGTGTCCTGTGAATTTCATATTCATAACTATTATGATCTCCGCACAGTGATTTTGAGGCTCTGGCGGCCATGTTGTTTTTTCAATCGACTCAATTTTAATTGAGCAGTTAGAACTTTGGTACCTAACGACCACTGAGTTGGTCCCGCTCAAATCAAGCATTGCGTCTATGAACTGTGGCTATTTTAGTAACAGGCCACGCCCACTTCGAAGCCACGCCCCATTTGAGAAAATGTTGAATTAATCTTGTTCAGAATTTGATTCTGAACAACTTTAGTAGAGGGGTCCAACATCATAGGAGTCCAACTTCATGTAGATATGTGCAATTTACTATTTTTGGGGTGAAAAACACACCCATTTTAGAACTCAATGGCTCATGGGTACTTTGAAATTTATCCTACAGACTAATCCTTATGTCAGATTGAAGATAATGGGCCATAGATGATATGTGCCAAAGGATTTTTGTCAAAGTCGAAAAACCTGGGATCCTTGGGGAATTTACTGTTTTTAACTAAATTCAAAATGGCGGAAAATCTGGCTACCGGAAGTGCTAAGTTAGTATCTGCAAATTTGTTCATTATGAGGATTTGCATATGTGTGCAAAGTTTCATGAGTTTAGGTCCAACCGGTGACGAGTTATGCTTGTGCAAACGTTGAAATTTTGGCATAGTTGGTATAGCGCCACCTAGGGGCGAATGTGAATTTGAGGGCTAGAATATCAAATTTTTCACCAGTCCCGCAAAATGTGCCAAATAAAAATGAGTTTTCGAATATGTGCAGGGGGGGAAAAATGCAGTCGAAGATGAGGGAAAATAAGAAGAAGAAGAATAATCACGAGGGTTTCAATAGGGTCCTTGCCATGTTTGGCTCGGTCCCTAATAATCGGACCAAAAACAATAGGGACCTTGCCAGTTTTGGCTCGGTCCCTAATTAAAACTGCGCGCAGTGATGAACGGGACCTCGCGCCGGCTTGCAGCCGCCACTACGAGGTCCCGTTCATCACTGCGCGCAGTTTTAAAAAAAAATCGCGCCGGCTTGCGGCCGCGTCACGTGCCGTCGTAACATGTGTGCTGGCAAGATGTGCACATGTTAGGACCGCACGTGACGCAGCCGCAAGCCGGCACGAGGTCCCGTTCATCACTGCGCGCAGTTTTAAAAAAGCGCAGTTTTAAAAAAATTTCGCGAATTTATGTAATCTGTAGAAGCAGAGGTGCCCTGTGGTGTCCTACTGATTGTTTTGACATTAACATGTAAGACCACATTTAACTGAATTACATGTTGTAACAACTTTAACTAACATTATTAACCCTACATCAATGATCGGATAAATTCATTACATGTTGTAACAACTTTAACTAACATTATTAACCCTACATCAATGATCGGATAAATTCCCTAGGAGGAGTTAGTTGAAATACAAGGCGAAAAAGTGAAAGAATTCCATTCAAAATGGCCAACTTTGACAGCACGCCACGGCCATGCCCTTCAACGTACAGTCACAAATAGCACGGTTTTGTTTCAGCACCACTTCATGACTGTACTGACCAATTTTGAAGCAGATCCGATAAATTCCCTAGGAGGAGTTAGTTCAAATACAAGGCGACGGAATTCAAAAATGGCCAACTTTGACGGCACGCCACGGACATGCCCTTCAACGTACAGTCACAAATAGCACGATTTTGGTTCTGCACCACTTCATGACTGTACTGACCAATTTTGAAGCAGATCCAATAAATTCCCTAGGAGGAGTAAGTTTAATACAAGGCGACGGAATTCAAAAATGGCCAACTTTGACGGCATGCCACGGACACGCCCTTCAATGTACAATCACAAATAGCATGATTTTGGTTCAGCACCACTTCATGACTGTACTGACCAATTTTGAAGCAGATCCGATAAATTCCCTAGGAGGAGTTCATTCAAATACAAGGCAAAAAAGTGAAAAAAATTCAAAATGGCCGCCGAGAGTGAAAATTAAAAATGCAAATAGCCGACTTCCTGTGGGGTTTGGGGCATGGGTCCAAGAGGCTTTTCTGTAGGTATGGGCACATTGTACGTGAATACTGAGTTTCATACATATTGGTGAAACGTGGCGCAGGGGCTGCTTTTTAAAGTTCCTGTAGGGGGCGCTACAAAAAATAGAAACACGAATTTTGGTATGTGAGTTATCGGCACCAGTCTACACGTGTCCTGTGAATTTCATATTCATAACTATTACGGTCTCCGCACAGTGATTTACCCTGACACCAGAGCCTGTGGCGGCCATGTTGTTTTTTCAATCGACTTAATTTTAATTGAGCAGTTAGAACTTTGGTACCTTACGGCCACTGAGTGGGTCCCGCTCAAATCAAACATTGCGTCTATGAACTGTGGCGATTTTAGTGTCAGGCCACGCCCATTTCGATGCCACGCCCCATTTGAAAATATGTTGACTTTATCTTGTTTAGAATTTGATTCTGAACAACTTTTGTATTGGGGCCAACATCATAGGCGTCCAACTTGACGTTGATATGAGCAATTAACTATTTTCGAGGTTTCAACCACACCACTTTTAGAACTCATTGGTGCTCTAAACTTTATTGTACAGACTAATCTTTAAGTCAGATTGAAGATAATGGGCCATATATGATATGTGCCAAAGGATTTTTGTCAAAGTCGAAAAACCTGGGATCCTTGGGGAATTTACTGTTTTTAACTAAATTCAAAATGGCGGAAAATATGGCTACCGGAAGTGTTCAGTTCAAGAGACTTTTTTGTTCATCATGAGGATATGCATGTTTGTGCAAAGTTTCATGAATGTAGGTCAAACCGGTGGCGAGATATGCTTGTGCAAAGTTTGCACTTTTGAACAGTTGCTATAGCGCCACCTAGGGGCGAATGTGAATTTGAGGGCTAGATTATCAAATTTTTCACCAGTCCCCACAATTGCACCAAGAAAAAATGAGTTTTAGAATATGTGCAGGGGGGGAAAAATGCAGTCGAAGTGTTTAAAAATAATAATAATAAGAAGAAGAAGAAGAAGAATAATCATGAGGGTTTCAATAGGGACCTTGCCATGTTTGGCTCGGTCCCTAATTAAAACTGCGCGCAGTGATGAACGGGACCTCGTAACATGTGCGCTGCCACGAGGTCCCGTTCATCACTGTGCGCAGTTTTAATTTTAATTTTTCCCGAACTTATGTAATTTTAACTTTTTGCGAACTTCTGTAATCTGTAGAAGCAGATGAGATTGATTCCCTAGGAGGAGTTTGTTGAAATACAAGGCGAAAAAGTGAAAAAATTCCATGAAAAACGGCCAAATTTGAAGGCACGCCACGGACACACCCTTCAACGTACAGTCACAAATAACACAGCGTTGGTTGAGCCCCATTTTTTGACTGTACTGACCAATTGTGAAGCAGATCCGATAAATTCCCTAGGAGGAGTTCGTTCAAATACAAGGCGAATAAAGCGAAAATAAGAGCACGGAATTCAAAACGGCCAACTTTGAAGGCACGCCACGGACACGCCCATCAACATACAGTCACAAATAACACGGCGTTGGTTGAGCCCCATTTTCTGACTGTACTGACCAATTGTGAAGCAGATCCGATAAATTCCCTAGGAGGAGTTCGTTGAAATACAAGGCGGAAAAGCGAAATTTGCCGGTAAAAGTGCAAATTAAAAAAGAGAACAGCCGACTTCCGGTGGGTTTTGGGGCATGGTTCCAAGAGGCTTTTCTGTAGGTATTGTCATGTTGTACGTGCCTACCGAGTTTCATACATATTGGTGAAACGTGGCGCAGGGGCTGGTTTTTAAAGTTCCTGTAGGGGGCGCTACAAACATGACAACCACGATTTTTGGTATGTGAGGTACAGGCAACAGTCTACACGTGTCCTGTGAATTTCATATTCATAACTATGACGGTCTCCGCAGTGTGATTTACCCTCCTCTGGCGGCCATGTTGTTTTTCCAATCGACGTAATTTGATTTGAGCAGTTAGAACTTTGGTCCCCAAAGGCCACTGAGTTGGTCCCGCTCAAATCAAACATTGCGTCTAAGAACTGTGCCTATTTTAGTAACAGGCCACGCCCATTTCGAAGCCACGCCCCATAAAAAAATTTTTTTTACTCTATCTTGTTCAGAATTTGATTCTGAACAACTTTTGTATCTGGGTCAACATCATAGGAGTGAAAGTTGATGTTGATATGAGCAATTAACTTTTAAGTAATTTTTAACCACACCCATTTTAGAAGTCAAAGGCTCATGGGAGCTTTAAACTTTATTGTACAGACTAATCCTTATGTCAGATTTAAGACAATGGGTCATAGATGATATGTGCCAAAGGATTTTTGTCAAAGTCGAAAAACCTGGGATCCTTAGGCAATTTGCTGTTTTTAACATAATTCAAAATGGCGGAAAATCTGGCAACCCGGAAATCTTCAGTTCAAGAGACTTTTTTGTTCATCATGAGGATTTGCATGTGTGTGCAAAGTTTCATGAGTGCAGGTCAAACCGGTGACGCGTGCTGCTTGTGCAAAGTTTGCACTTTTGAACAGTTGGTATAGCGCCACCTTGGGGCCAATGTGAATTTGACAGCTAGAATATGAAATTTTTCACCAGTCCCCACAAATGTGCCAAATAAAAATGAGTTTTCGTATATGTTCAGGGGGGGAAAAATGCAGTCAAAGAGGCTTAAAAATAAGAATAAGAAGAAAAAGCGGACCAATAACAATAGGGACCTTGCAGGTTCTGCTCGGTCCCTAATTAAAACTGCGCGCAGTGATGAACGGGACCTCGTAACATGTGCGCTTTTTAAAAACTGCGCGCAGTGATGAACGGGACCTCGTAACATGTGCGCTTTTTTAAAACTGTGCGCAGTGATGAACGGGACCTCGTAACATGTGCGCTTTTTTAAAACTGCGCGCAGTGATGAACGGGACCTCGTAACATGTGCGCTTTTTTAAAACTGCACGCAGTGATGAACGGGACCTCGT
This sequence comes from Micromesistius poutassou, assembly GCF_964030765.1. Taxonomy (NCBI): domain Eukaryota; kingdom Metazoa; phylum Chordata; class Actinopteri; order Gadiformes; family Gadidae; genus Micromesistius; species Micromesistius poutassou. Next base: position 7,491,956 of record NC_140281.1, read on the forward strand.
AACATGTGCGCTTTTTTAAAACTGCGCGCAGTGATGAACGGGACCTCGTAACATGTGCGCTTTTTTAAAACTGTGCGCAGTGATGAACGGGACCTCGTAACATGTGCGCTGCCACGAGGTCCCGTTCATCACTGCGCGCAGTTTTAATTTTTAGCGAATTCATGTAATCTGTAGAAGCAGATGAGATACATTCCCTAGGAGGAGTTTGTTGAAATACAAGGCGAAAAAGTGAAAAAATTCCATTCAAAATGGCCAACTTTGACGGCACGCCACGGACACGCCCTTCAACGTACAGTCACAAATAACACGGCGTTGGTTGAGCTCCATTTTTTGACTGTACTGACCAATTGTGAAGCAGATCTGATAAATTCCCTAGGAGGAGTTTGTTAAAGTACAAGGCGAAAAAAGCGAAAATAAGAGCACGGAATTCAAAACGGCCAATTTGAAGGCACGCCACGGACACGCCCATCAACGTACAGTCACAAATAACACGGCGTTGGTTGAGCCCCATTTTCTGACTGTACTGACCAATTGTGAAGCAGATCCGATAAATTCCCTAGGAGGAGTTCGTTGAAATACAAGGCGAAAAAGCGAAATTTGCCGGTAAAAGTGCAAATTAAAAAAGAGAACAGCCGACTTCCGGTGGGTTTTGGGGCATGGTTCCAAGAGGCTTTTCTGTAGGTATTGTGATGTTATACGTGCCTACCGAGTTTCATACATATTGGTGAAACGTGGCACAGGGGCTGCTTTTTAAAGATCCTGTAGGGGGCGCTACAAACATGACAACCACGATTTTTGGTATGTGAGCTACAGGCAACAGTCTACACGTGTCCTGTGAATTTCATATTCATAACTATGACGGTCTCCGCAGTGTGATTTACCCTCCTCTGGCGGCCATGTTGTTTTTCCAATCGACGTAATTTGATTTGAGCAGTTAGAACTTTGGTTCCCAAAGGCCACTGAGTTGGTCCCGCTCAAATCAAACATTGCGTCTATGAACTGTGGCTATTTTAGTAACAGGCCACGCCCATTTTCAAGCCACGCCCCATAATTTTTTTTTTTTACTCTATCTTGTTCAGAATTTGATTCTGAACAACTTTTGTATCTGGGTCAACATCATAGGAGTGAAACTTGATGTTGATATGAGCAATTAACTTTTGAGTAATTTTTAACCACACCCATTTTAGAACTCAAAGGCTCATGGGAGCTTTAAACTTTATTGTACAGACTAATCCTTATGGCAGATTGAAGATAATGGGCCATAGATGATATGTGCCAAAGGATTTTTGTCAAAGTCGAAAAACCTGGGATCCTTGGGGAATTTGCTGTTTTTAACAAAATTCAAAATGGCGGAAAATCTGGCGACCCGGAAATTTTCAGTTCAAGAGACTTTTTTGTTCATCATGAGGATTTGCATGTGTGTGCAAAGTTTCATGAGTGTAGGTGAAACCGGTGACGCGTGCTGCTTGTGCAAAGTTTGCACTTTTGAACAGTTGGTATACCGCCACCTTGGGGCGAATGTGAATTTGACGGCTAGAATATTAAATTTTTCACCAGTCCCCACAAATGCACCAAGAAAAAATGACTTTTCGTATATGTTCAGGGGGGGGAAAATGCAGTCAAAGTTCTGAAAAATAAGAAGAAGAAGAATAATAATCAGACCAATAACAATAGGGACCTTGCAGGTTCTGCTCGGTCCCTAATAATAATCGGATCAAAAACAATAGGGACCTTGCAGGTTCTGCTCGGTCCCTAATTAAAACTGCGCGCAGTGATGAACTCGTGGCAGCGCACATGTTACGAGGTCCCGTTCATCACTGCGCGCAGTTTTAAAAAAGCGCACATGTTACGAGGTCCCGTTCATCACTGCGCGCAGTTTTAAAAAAGCGCACATGTTACGAGGTCCCGTTCATCACTGCGCGCAGTTTTAATTATTAGGGACCGAGCCAAACATGGCAAGGACCCTATTGAAACCCTCGTGATTCTTCTTATTATTATTTTTAGGCCACTTCGACTGCATTTTTCCCCCCCTGCACATATTCGAAAACTCAATTTTTTTTGGTGCAATTGTGGGGACTGTTGAAAAATTTGATATTCTAGCCCTCAAATTCACATTCGCCCCTAGGTGGCGCTATAGCAACTGTTCAAAAGTGCAAACTTTGCACAAGCAGCACGCGTCACCGGTTTGACCTACACTCATGAAACTTTGCACACACATGCATATCCTCATGATGAACAAAAAAGTCTCTTGAACTGAACACTTCCGGTAGCCATATTTTCCGCCATTTTGAATTTAGTTAAAAACAGTAAATTCCCCAAGGATCCCAGGTTTTTCGACTTTGACCAAAATCCTTTGGCACATATCATATATGGCCCATTATCTTCAATCTGACTTAAGGATTAGTCTGTACAATAAAGTTTAGAGCACCAATGAGTTCTAAAAGGGGTGTGGTTGAAACCTCGAAAATAGTTAATTGCTCATATCAACGTCAAGTTGGACGCCTATGATGTTGGCCCCAATACAAAAGTTGTTCAGAATCAAATTCTGAACAAGATAAAGTCAACATATTTTCAAATGGGGCGTGGCATCGAAATGGGCGTGGCCTGACACTAAAATCGCCACAGTTCATAGACGCAATGTTTGATTTGAGCGGAACCCACTCAGTGGCCGTTAGGTACCAAAGTTCTAACTGCTCAATTAAAATTAAGTCGATTGAAAAAACAACATGGCCGCCACAGGCTCTGGTGTCAGGGTAAATCACTGTGCGGAGACCGTAATAGTTATGAATATGAAATTCACAGGACACGTGTAGACTGGTGCCGATAGCTCACATACCAAAATTCGTGTTTCTATTTTTTGTAGCGCCCCCTACAGGAACTTTAAAAAGCAGCCCCTGCGCCACGTTTCACCAATATGTATGAAAATCGGTAGGCACGTATAAGGTCCCATGACCTACAGAAAAGCCTCTTGGACCCATGCTCCAAACCCCACCGGAAGTCGGAAATTTTAATTTTTTCCTTTTCACTCTCGGCGGCCATTTTGAAATTTTTGTAACTTTTTTGCCTTGTATTTGAATGAACTCCTCCTAGGGAATTTATCGCATCTCCTTCAAAATTGGTCAGTACAGTCATGACATGGAGCTCAACCAACGCCGTGCTATTTGTGACTGTACGTTGAAGGGCGTGTCCGTGGCGTGCCGTCAAAGTTGGCCATTTTGAATTCCGTGGTCTTATTTTCACTTTTTTCCCCTTGTATTTGAACAAACTCCTCCTAGGGTATTTATCGGATCTGCTTCACAATTACTCAGTACAGTCAAAAAATGGTGCTCAACCAACGCCGTGTTATTTGTGACTGTACGTTGAATGCCTTGGCCGTGGCGTGCCGTCAAAGTTGGCCGTTTTGAATTCCATGGTCTTATTTTCGCTTTTTTCCCCTTGTATTTGAACGAACTCCTCCTAGGGTATTTATCGGATCTGCTTCACAATTAGTCAGTACAGTCAAAAAATGGTGCTCAACCAACGCCGTGTTATTTGCGACTGTACGTTGAAGGGCGTGTCCGTGGCGTGCCGTCAAATTTGTCCGTTTTGAATTCCGTGGTCTTATTTTCGCTTTTATCCCCTTGTATTTGAACGAACTCCTCCTAGGGTATTTATTGGATCTGCTTCTCAATTAGTCAGTACAGTCAAAAAATGGTGCTCAACCAACGCCGTGTTATTTGTGACTGTACGTTGAAGGGCGTGGCCGTGGCGTGCCGTCAAAGTTGGCCGCTTTGAATGGAATTTTTTCACTTTTTCGCCTCGTATTTCAACAAACTCCTCCTAGGGAATTTATCGGATCGTTGATGTAGGGTTAATGAACTTGTAATTCAGTTAAATGTGGTCTTACATGTTAATGTCAAAACAATCAGTAGGACACCACAGGGCACCTCTGCTTCTACAGATTACATAAATTTGCGAATTTTTTTTTAAACTGCGCTTTTTTAAAACTGCGCGCAGTGATGAACTGGACCTCGTGCCGGCTTGCGGCTGCGTCACGTGCGGTCCTAACATGTGCACATCTTGCCAGCACACATGTTACGACGGCACGTGACGCGGCCGCAAGCCGGCGCGATTTTTTTTTAAAACTGCGCGCAGTGATGAACGGGACCTCGTAGTGGCGGCTGCAAGCCGGCGCGAGGTCCCGTTCATCACTGCGCGCAGTTTTAATTAGGGACCGAGCCAAACATGGCAAGGTCCCTATTGAAACCCTCATGATTATTAGGGACCGAGCCAAACTTGGCAAGGACCCTATTGAAATCCTCGTGTTTATTATTATTAGGGACCGAGCCAAACTTGGCAAGGACCCTATTGAAACCCTCGTGATTATTATTATTATTTCTAAACACTTCGACTGCATTTTTCCCCCCCTGAACATATTCGAAAACTCTTTTTTTTTTGGTGCAATTGTGGGGACTGGTGAAAAATTTGATATTCTAGCCCTCAAATTAACATTCGCCCCTAGGTGGCGCTATAGCAACTGTTCAAAAGTGCAAACTTTGCACAAGCAGCACACGTCACCGGTTTGACCTACACTCATGAAACTTTGCACACACATGAAAATCCTCATGATGAACAAAAAAGTCTCTTGAACTGAACACTTCCGGTAGCCATATTTTCCGCCATTTTGAATTTAGTTAAAAACAGTAAATTCCCCAAGGATCCCAGGTTTTTCGACTTTGACAAAAGTCCTTTGCCACATATCATATATGGCCCATTATCTTCAATCTGACTTAAGGATTAGTCTGTACAATAAAGTTTAGAGCACCAATGAGTTCTAAAAGGGGTGTGGTTGAAACCTCGAAAATAGTTATTTGCTCATATCAACGTCAATTTGGACGCCTATGATGTTGGCCCCAATACAAAAGTTGTTCAGAATCAAATTCTGAACAATATAAAGTCAACATATTTTCAAATGGGGCGTGGCATCGAAATGGGCGTGGCCTGACACTAAAATCGCCACAGTTCATAGACGCAATGTTTGATTTGAGCGGGACCAACTCAATGGCCGTTAGGTACCAAAGTTCTAACTGCTCACCAAAAATTAAGTCGATTTAAAAAACAACATGGCCGCCAGAGGACGGTCGATCACTCTGCGGACACCGTAATAGTTATGAATATGAAATTCACAGGTCACGTGTAGACTGGTGCCGATAGCTCACATACCAAAAATCGTGTTTCTCATGTGTGTAGCGCCCCCTACAGGAACTTTAAAAAGCAGCCCCTGCGCCACGTTTCACCAATATGTATGAAACTCAGTAATCACGTACAATGTGCCCATACCTACAGAAAAGCCTCTTGGACCCATTCCCCAAACCCCACAGGAAGTCGGCTATTTGCATTTCTAATTTTCACTTTTGGCGGCCATTTTGAATTTTTTTCACTTTTTTGCCTTGTATTTGAATGAACTCCTCCTAGGGAATTTATCGGATCTGCTTCAAAATTGGTCAGTACAGTCATGAAGTGGTGCTAAACCAAAATCGTGCTATTTGTGACTGTACGTTGAAGGGCGTGTCCGTGGCGTGCCGTCAAAGTTGGCCATTTTGGAATTCCGTCGCCTTGTATTTGAACTAACTCCTCCTAGGGAATTTATCGGATCTGCTTCAAAATTGGTCAGTACAGTCCTGAAGTGGTGCTGAACCAAAATCGTGCTATTTGTGATTGTACGTTGAAGGGCGTGTCCGTGGCATGCCGTCAAAGTTGGCCATTTTTGAATTCCGTCGCCTTGTATTTGAACTAACTCCTCCTAGGGAATTTATCGGATCTGCTTCAAAATTGGTCAGTACAGTCATGAAGTGGTGCTGAACCGAAATCGTGCTATTTGTGACTGTACGTTGAAGGGCGTGTCCGTGGCGTGATGTCAAAGTTGGCCATTTTGAATGGAATTTCAATTTTTCGCATTGTATTTGAACGAACTCCTCCTAGGGAATTTATCGCATCTGCTTCACAATTGGTCAGTACAGTCATGAAGTGGTGCTGACCCAAAATCGTGCTATTTGTGACTGTACGTTGAAGGGCGTGTCCGTGGCATGCTGTCAAAGTTGGCCATTTTTGAATTCCGTCGCGTTGTATTTGAACTAACTCCTCCTAGGGAATTTATCGGATCTGCTTCAAATTTGGTCAGTACAGTCATGAAGTGGTGCTGAACCAAAATCGTGCTATTTGGGACTGTACGTTGAAGGGCGTGTCTGTGGCGTGATGTCAAAGTTGGCCATTTTGAATGGAATTTCACTTTTTCGCATTGTATTTGAACGAACTCCTCCTAGGGAATTTATCGCATCTGCTTCACAATTGGTCAGTACAGTCATGAAGTGGTGCTGAACCAAAATCGTGCTATTTGTGACTGTACGTTGAAGGGCGTGTCCGTGGCGTGCCGTCAAAGTTGGCCATTTTTGAAATCCGTCGCCTTGTATTAAACTAACTCCTCCTAGGGAATTTATCGGATCTGCTTCAAAATTGGTCAGTACAGTCATGAAGTGGTGCTGAAACAAAATCGTGCTATTTGTGACTGTACATTGAAGGGCATGGCCGTGGCGTGCTGTCAAAGTTGGCCATTTTGAATGGAATACTTTCACTTTTTCGCCTTGTATTTCAACTAACTCCTCCTAGGGAATTTATCATTGATGTAGGGTTAATAATGTTAGTTAAAGTTGTTACAACATGTAATTCAGTTAAATGTGGTCTTACATGTTAATGTCAAAACAATCAGTAGGACACCACAGGGCACCTCTGCTTCTACAGATTACATAAATTTGCGAATTTTTTTTAAAACTGCGCTTTTTTAAAACTGCGCGCAGTGATGAACGGGACCTCGTGCCGGCTTGCGGCTGCGTCACGTGCGGTCCTAACATGTGCACATCTTGCCAGCACACATGTTACGACGGCACGTGACGCGGCCGCAAGCCGGCGCGATTTTTTTTTAAAACTGCGCGCAGTGATGAACGGGACCTCGTAGTGGCGGCTGCAAGCCGGCGCGAGGTCCCGTTCATCACTGCGCGCAGTTTTAATTAGGGACCGAGCCAAACATGGCAAGGACCCTATTGAAACCCTCGTGATTATTATTATTATTATTTTCCACGACTTCGACTGCATTTTTCCCCCCCTGCACATATTCTAAAACTCAAATTTTTTTGGTGCAATTGTGGGGACTGGTGAAAAATTTGATATTCTAGCCCTCAAATTCACATTCGCCCCTAGGTGGCGCTATAGCAACTGTTCAAAAGTGCAAACTTTGCACAAGCAGCACGCGTCACCGGTTTGACCTACACTCATGAAATTTTGCACACATATGCATATCCTCATGATGAACAAAAAAGTCTCTTGAACTGAACACTTCCGGTAGCCATATTTTCCGCCATTTTGAATTTAGTTAAAAACAGTAAATTCCCCAAGGATCCCAGGTTTTTCGACTTTGACCAGAATCCTTTGGCACATATCATATATGGCCCATTATCTTCAATCTGACTTAAGGATTAGTCTGTACAATAAAGTTTAGAGCACCAATGAGTTCTAAAAGGGGTGTGGTTGAAACCTCGAAAATAGTTAATTGCTCATATCAACGTCAAGTTGGACGCCTATGATGTTGGCCCCAATACAAAAGTTGTTCAGAATCAAATTCTGAACAAGATAAAGTCAACATATTTTCAAATGGGGCGTGGCATCGAAATGGGCGTGGCCTGACACTAAAATCGCCACAGTTCATAGACGCAATGTTTGATTTCAGCAGGACCGACTTAGTGGCCGTTAGGTACCAAAGTTCTAACTGCTCACCAAAAATTAAGTCGATTTAAAAAACAACATGGCCGCCAGAGCCTCAAAATCACTGTGCGGAGACCGTAATAGTTATGAATATGAAATTCACAGCACACGTGTAAACTGGTGCCGATAGCTCACATACCAAAATTCGTGTTTATATTTTTTGTAGCGCCCCCTACAGGAACTTTAAAAAGCAGCCCCTGCGCCACGTTTCACCAATATGTATGAAACTCAGTATTCACGTACAATGTGCCCATACCTACAGAAAAGCCTCTTGGACCCATGCCCCAAACCCCACAGGAAGTCGGCTATTTGCATTTCTAATTTTCACTTTTGGCGGCCATTTTGAATTTTTTTCACTTTTTTGCCTTGTATTTGAATGAACTCCTCCTAGGGATTTTATCGGATCTGCTTCAAAATTGGTCGGTACAGTCATGAAGTGGTGCTGAACCAAAATCATGCTATTTGTGATTGTACGTTGAAGGGCGTGTCGGTGGCATGCCGTCAAAGTTGGCCATTTTTGAATTCCGTCGCCTTGTATTAAACTTACTCCTCCTAGGGAATTTATCAGATCTGCTTCAAAATTGGTCAGTACAGTCATGAAGTGGTGCTGAACCAAAATCATGCTATTTGTGATTGTACGTTGAAGGGCGTGTCCGTGGCATGCCATTAAAGTTGGCCATTTTTGAATTCCGTCGCCTTGTATTTGAACTAACTCCTCCTAGGCAATTTATCGCATCATTGATGTAGGGTTAATGAACATGTAATTCAGTTAAATGTGGTCTTACATGTTAATGTCAAAACAATCAGTAGGACACCACAGGGCACCTCTGCTTCTACAGATTACATAAATTTGCGAATTTTTTTTAAAACTGAGCTTTTTTTAAACTGAGCGCAGTGATGAACGGGACCTCGTGCCGGCTTGCGGCTGCGTCACGTGCGGTCCTAACATGTGCACATCTTGCCAGCACACATGTTACGACGGCACGTGATTCGGCCGCAAGCCGGCGCGATTTTTTTTTAAAACTGCGCGCAGTGATGAACGGGACCTCGTAGTGGCGGCTGCAAGCCGGCGCGAGGTCCCGTTCATCACTGCGCGCAGTTTTAATTCTTCTTCTTATTATTTTACCTCATCTTCGACTGCATTTTTCCCCCCCTGCACATATTCGAAAACTCATTTTTATTTGGCACATTTTGTGGGACTGGTGAAAAATTTGATATTCTAGCCCTCAAATTCACATTCGCCCCTAGGTGGCGCTATACCAACTATGCCAAAATTTCAACGTTTGCACAAGCATAACTCGTCACCGGTTGGACCTAAACTCATGAAACTTTGCACACATATTCAAATCCTCATAATGAAGAAATTTGCAGATACTAACTTAGCACTTCCGGTAGCCAGATTTCCCGCCATTTTGAATTTAGTTAAAAACAGTAAATTCCCCAAGGATCCCAGGTTTTTCGACTTTGACATAAATCCTTTGGCACATATCATCTATGGCCCATTATCTTCAATCTGACATAAGGATTAGTCTGTAGGATAAATTTCAAAGTACCCATGAGCCATTGAGTTCAAAAAGGGGTGTGTTTTTCACCCCAAAAATAGTAAATTGCACATATCTACATTAATTGGACTCCTATGGTGTTGGACCTCTCTACTAAAGTTGTTCAGAATCAAATTCTGAACAAGATTGAGTCAACAATTTTTCAAATGGGGCGTGGCATCGAAGTGGGCGTGGCCCGTGACTAAAATAGCCACAGTTCATAGACGCAATGTTTGATTTGAGAGCGACCAACTCAATGGCCGTTAGGTACCAAAGTTCTAACTGCTCAATTAAAATTAAGTCGATTTAAAAAACAACATGGCCGCCAGAGGCTCAAAATCACTCTGCGGACACCGTAATAGTTATGAATATGAAATTCACAGGACACGTGTAAACTGATGCCGATAGCTCACATACCAAAATTCGTGTTTCTATTTTTTGTAGCGCCCCCTACAGGAACTTTAAAATGCAGCCCCTACGTCACATTTCACCAATATGTATGAAACTCAGTATTCACGTACAATGTGCCCATACCTACAGAAAAGCCTCTTGGACCCATGCCCCAAACTCCACAGGAAGTCGGCTATTTGCATTTCTAATTTTCACTTTTGGCGGCCATTTTGAATTTTTTTTCACTTTTTTGCCTTGTATTTGAATGAACTCCTCCTAGGGAATTTATCGGATTTGCTTCAAAATTGGTCAGTACAGTCATGAAGTGGTGCTAAACCAAAATCGTGCTATTTGTGACTGTACGTTGAAGGGCGTGTCCGTGGCATGCCGTCAAAGTTGGCCATTTTTGAATTCCGTCGCGTTGTATTTGAACTAACTCCTCCTAGGGAATTTATCGGATCTGCTTCAAATTTGGTCAGTACACTCATGAAGTGGTGCTGAACCAAAATCGTGCTATTTGGGACTGTACGTTGAAGGGCGTGTCCGTGGCGTGATGTCAAAGTTGGCCATTTTGAATGGAATTTCACTTTTTCGCATTGTATTTGAACGAACTCCTCCTAGGGAATTTATCGCATCTGCTTCACAATTGGTCAGTACAGTCATGAAGTGGTGCTGAACCAAAATCGTGCTATTTGTGACTGTACGTTGAAGGGCGTGTCCGTGGCGTGCCGTCAAAGTTGGCCATTTTTGAAATCCGTCGCCTTGTATTAAACTTACTCCTCCTAGGGAATTTGTATTTGAACTAACTCCTCCTAGGGAATTTATCGGATCTGCTTCAAAATTGGTCAGTACAGTCATGAAGTGGGGCTGAAACAAAATCGTGCTATTTGTGACTGTACATTGAAGGGCATGGCCGTGGCGTGCTGTCAAAGTTGGCCATTTTGAATGGAATACTTTCACTTTTTCGCCTTGTATTTCAACTAACTCCTCCTAGGGAATTTATCGGATCATTGATGTAGGGTTAATAATGTTAGTTAAAGTTGTTACAACATGTGATTCAGTTAAATGTGGTCTTACATGTTAGTGTCAAAACAATCAGTAGGACACCACAGGGCACCTCTGCTTCTACAGATTACATAAATTTGCGAATTTTTTTTAAAACTGCGCTTTTTTAAAACTGCGCGCAGTGATGAACGGGACCTCGTGCCGGCTTGCGGCTGCGTCACGTGCGGTCCTAACATGTGCACATCTTGCCAGCACACATGTTACGACGGCACGTGACGCGGCCGCAAGCCGGCGCGATTTTTTTTTAAAACTGCGCGCAGTGATGAACGGGACCTCGTAGTGGCGGCTGCAAGCCGGCGCGAGGTCCCGTTCATCACTGCGCGCAGTTTTAATTCTTCCTATTTTCCCTCGCCTTCGACTGCATTTTTCCCCCCCTGCACATATTCGAAAACTCATTTTTTCTTGGCACATTTTGTGGGACTGGTGAAAAATTTGATATTCTAGCCCTCAAATTCACATTCGCCCCTAGGTGGCGCTATACCAACTATGCCAAAATTTCAACCTTTGCACAAGCATAACTCGTCACTGGTCGGACCTAAACTCATGAAACTTTGCACACATATGCAAATCCTCATAATGAAGAAATTTGCAGATACTAACTTAGCACTTCCGGTAGCCACATTTCCCGCCATTTTGAATTTAGTTAAAAACAGTAAATTCCCCAAGGATCCCAGGTTTTTCGACTTTCACAAAAATCCTTTGGCACATATTATCTATGGCCCATTATCTTCAATCTGACATAAGGATTAGTCTGTAGGATAAATTTCAAAGTACCCATGAGCCATTGAGTTCAAAAAGGGGTGTGTTTTTCACCCCAAAAATAGTAAATTGCACATATCTACATTAATTGGACTCCTATGGTGTTGGACCTCTCTACTAAAGTTGTTCATAATCAAATTCTGAACAAGATTAATTCAACAATTTTTCAAATGGGGCGTGGCATCGAAGTGGGCGTGGCCAGTAACTAAAATAGCCACAGTTCATAGACGCAATGTTTGATTCGAGCGCGACCAACTCAATGGCCGTTAGGTACCAAAGTTCTAACTGCTCACCAAAAATTAAGTCGATTTAAAAAACAACATGGCCGCCAGAGGCTCAAAATCACTCTGCGGACACCGTAATAGTTATGAATATGAAATTCACAGGAGACGTGTAAACTGGTGCCTCTAGCTCACATACCAAAATTCGTGTTTCTATTTTTTGTAGCGCCCCCTACAGGAACTTTAAAATGCAGCCCCTACGTCACGTTTCACCAATATGTATGAAACTCAGTATTCACGTACAATGTGCCCATACCTACAGAAAAGCCTCTTGGACCCATGCCCCAAACCCCACAGGAAGTCGGCTATTTGCATTTCTAATTTTCACTTTTGGCGGCCATTTTGAGTTTTTTTCACTTTTTTGCCTTGTATTTGAATGAACTCCTCCTAGGGAATTTATCGTATCTGCTTCAAAATTGGTCAGTACAGTCATGAAGTGGTGCTAAACCAAAATCGTGCTATTTGTGACTGTACGTTGAAGGGCGTGTCCGTGGCATGCCGTCAAAGTTGGCCATTTTTGAATTCCGTCGCCTTGTATTTGAACTAACTCCTCCTAGGGAATTTATCGGATCTGCTTCAAATTTGGTCAGTACAGTCATGAAGTGGTGCTGAACCAAAATCGTGCTATTTGGGACTGTACGTTGAAGGGCGTGTCCGTGGCGTGATGTCAAAGTTGGCCATTTTGAATGGAATTTCACTTTTTCGCATTGTATTTGAACGAACTCCTCCTAGGGAATTTATCGGATCTGCTTCACAATTGGTCAGTACAGTCATGAAGTGGTGCTGAACCAAAATCGTGCTATTTGTGATTGTACGTTGAAGGGCGTGTCCGTGGCATGCCGTCAAAGTTGGCCATTTTTGAATTCCGTCGCCTTGTATTTCAACTAACTCCTCCTAGGGAATTTATCGGATCATTGATGTAGGGTTAATAATGTTAGTTAAAGTTGTTACAACATGTAATTCAGTTAAATGTGGTCTTACATGTTAATGTCAAAACAATCAGTAGGACACCACAGGGCACCTCTGCTTCTACAGATTACATAAATTCGCGAATTTTTTTTTAAACTGCGCTTTTTTAAAACTGCGCGCAGTCATGAACGGGACCTCGTGCCGGCTTGCGGCCGCGTCACGTGCCGTCCTAACATGTGCACATCTTGCCAGCACACATGTTACGACGGCACGTGACGCGGCCGCAAGCCGGCGCGATTTTTTTTTAAAACTGCGCGCAGTGATGAACGGGACCTCGTAGTGGCGGCTGCAAGCCGGCGCGAGGTCCCGTTCATCACTGCGCGCAGTTTTAATTAGGGACCGAGCCAAACTTGGCAAGGACCCTATTGAAACCCTCGTGATTATTATTATTATTATTATTATTATTATTATTATTTTCCACGACTTCGACTGCATTTTTCCCCCCCTGCACATATTCTAAAACTCAAAATTTTTTGGTGCAATTGTGGGGACTGGTGAAAAATTTGATATTCTAGCCCTCAAATTCACATTCGCCCCTAGGTGGCGCTATAGCAACTGTTCAAAAGTGCAAACTTTGCACAAGCATATCTCGCCACCGGTTTGACCTACACTCATGAAACTTTGCACACACATGCATATCCTCATGTTGAACAAAAAAGTCTCTTGAACTGAACACTTCCGGTAGCCATATTTTCCGCCATTTTGAATTTAGTTAAAAACAGTAAATTCCCCAAGGATCCCAGGTTTTTCGACTTTGACAAAATTCCTTTGGCACATATCATCTATGGCCCATTATCTTCAATCTGACTTAAGGATTAGTCTGTACAATAAAGTTTAGAGCACCAATGAGTTCTAAAAGTGGTGTGGTTGAAACCTCGAAAATAGTTAATTGCTCATATCAACGTCAAGTTGGACGCCTATGATGTTGGCCCCAATACAAAAGTTGTTCAGAATCAAATTCTGAACAAGATAAAGTCAACATATTTTCAAATGGGGCGTGGCATCGAAATGGGCGTGGCCTGACACTAAAATCGCCACAGTTCATAGACGCAATGTTTGATTTGAGCGGGACCAACTCAATGGCCATTAGGTACCAAAGTTCTAACTGCTCACCAAAAATTAAGTCGATTTAAAATACAACATGGCCGCCAGAGGCTCAAAATCACTGTGCGGAGACCGTAATAGTTATGAATATGAAATTCACAGGACACGTGTAAACTGGTGCCGATAGCTCACATACCAAAATTCTTGTTTCTATTTTTTGTAGCGCCCCCTACAGGAACTTTAAAAAGCAGCCCCTGCGCCACGTTTCACCAATATGTATGAAACTCAGTATTCACGTACAATGTGCCCATACCTACAGAAAAGCCTCTTGGACCCATGCCCCAAACCCCACAGGAAGTCGGCTATTTGCATTTCTAATTTTCACTTTTGGCGGCCATTTTGAATTTTTTTCACTTTTTTGCCTTGTATTTGAATGAACTCCTCCTAGGGAATTTATCGGATCTGCTTCAAAATTGGTCAGTACAGTCATGAAGTGGTGCTGAACAAAAGTCCTGCTATTTGTGACTGTACGTTGAAGGGCGTGTCCGTGGCGTGCCGTCAAAGTTGGCCATTTTGAATGGAATTCTTTCACTTTTTCGCCTTGTATTTCAACTAACTCCTCCTAGTGAATTTATCGGATCATTGATGTAGGGTTAATAATGTTAGTTAAAGTTGTTACAACATGTAATTCAGTTAAATGTGGTCTTACATGTTAATGTCAAAACTATCAGTAGGACACCACAGGGCACCTCTGCTTCTACAGATTACATAAATTTGCGAATTTTTTTTAAAACTGCGCTTTTTTAAAACTGAGCGCAGTGATGAACGGGACCTCGTGCCGGCTTGCGGCTGCGTCACGTGCGGTCCTAACATGTGCACATCTTGCCAGCACACATGTTACGACGGCACGTGACGCGGCCGCAAGCCGGCGCGATTTTTTTTTAAAACTGCGCGCAGTGATGAACGGGACCTCGTAGTGGCGGCTGCAAGCCGGCGCGAGGTCCCGTTCATCACTGCGCGCAGTTTTATTAGGGACCGAGCCAAACTTGGCAAGGACCCTATTGAAATCCTCATGATTATTCTTCTTCTTCTTATTATTTTCCAGGATTTCGACTGCATTTTTCCCCCCCTGCACATATTCGAAAACTCATTTTTTTTTGGCACATTTTGTGGGACTGGTGAAAAATTTGATATTCTAGCCCTCAAATTCACATTCGCCCCTAGGTGGCGCTATACCAACTATGCCAAAATTTCAACGTTTGCACAAGCATAACTCATCACCGGTTGGACCTAAACTCATGAAACTTTGCACACATATGCAAATCCTCATAATGAAGAAATTTGCAGATACTAACTTAGCACTTCCGGTAGCCAGATTTCCCGCCATTTTGAATTTAGTTAAAAACAGTAAATTCCCCAAGGATCCCAGGTTTTTCGACTTTGAAAAAAATCCTTTGGCACATATCATCTATGGCCCATTATCTTCAATCTGACATAAGGATTAGTCTGTAGGATAAATTTCAAAGTACCCATGAGCCATTGAGTTCAAAAAGGGGTGTGTTTTTCACCCCGAAAATAGTAAATTGCACATATCTACATTAATTGGACTCCTATGGTGTTGGACCTCTCTACTAAAGTTGTTCATAATCAAATTCTGAACAAGAATAAGTCAACAATTTTTCAAATGGGGCGTGGCATCGAAGTGGGCGTGGCCCGTTACTAAAATAGCCACAGTTCATAGACGCAATGTTTGATTTGAGCGGGACCAACTCAATGGCCGTTAGGTACCAAAGTTCTAACTGCTCACCAAAAATTACGTCGATTTAAAAAACAACATGGCCGCCAGAGGAGGGTCGATCACTCTGCGGACACCGTAATAGTTATGAATATGAAATTCACAGGACACGTGTAAACTGGTGCCTCTAGCTCACATACCAAAATTCGTGTTTCTCATATGTGTAGCGCCCCCTACAGGAACTTTAAAAACCAGCCCCTGCGCCACGTTTCACCAATATGTATGAAACTTGGTAGGCACGTATAAGGTCCAATGCCCTACAGAAAAGCCTCTTGGACCCATGCTCCAAACCCCACCGGAAGTCGGAAATTTTAATTTTTTCATTTTCACTCTCGGCGGCCATTTTGAAATTTTTTCACTTTTTTGCCTTGTATTTGAATGAACTCCTCCTAGGGAATTTATCGTATTTGCTTCAAAATTGGTCAGTACAGTCATGAAGTGGTGCTAAACCAAAATCGTGCTATTTGTGACTGTACGTTGAAGGGCGTGTCCGTGGCATGCCGTCAAAGTTGGCCATTTTTGAATTCCGTCGCGTTGTATTTGAACTAACTCCTCCTAGGGAATTTATCAGATCTGCTTCAAATTTGGTCAGTACAGTCATGAAGTGGTGCTGAACCAAAAACGTGCTATTTGGGACTGTACGTTGAAGGGCGTGGCCGTGGCGTGATGTCAAAGTTGGCCATTTTGAATGGAATTTCACTTTTTCGCATTGTATTTGAACGAACTCCTCCTAGGGAATTTATCGCATCTGCTTCACAATTGGTCAGTACAGTCATGAAGTGGTGCTGAACCAAAATCGTGCTATTTGTGACTGTACGTTGAAGGGCGTGTCCGTGGCGTGCCGGCAAAGTTGGCCATTTTTAATAATTCTGTGGTCTTGAATTTTAACAAACAAACTCCTAGGGAATTTATCGGATCAGCTTCAACGTTTTTCTGTAAAGTCAGAAAATGGTGCTGAACCAACGCCCTGCTATTTGTGACTGTACGTTGAAGGGCATGACCGTGGCGTGCTGTCAAAGTTGGCCATTTTGAATGGAATTCTTTCACTTTTTCGCCTTGTATTTCAACTAACTCCTCCTAGGGAATTTATCGCATCTGCTTCACAATTGGTCAGTACAGTCATGAAGTGGTGCTGAACCAAAATCGTGCTATTTGTGACTGTACGTTGAAGGGCGTGTCCGTGGCGTGCCGTCAAAGTTGGCCATTTTTGAAATCCGTCGCCTTGTATTAAACTTACTCTTCCTAGGGAATTTGTATTTGAACTAACTCCTCCTAGGGAATTTATCGGATCTGCTTCAAAATTGGTCAGTACAGTCATGAAGTGGTGCTGAAACAAAATCGTGCTATTTGTGACTGTACATTGAAGGGCATGGCCGTGGCGTGCTGTCAAAGTTGGCCATTTTGAATGGAATACTTTCACTTTTTCGCCTTGTATTTCAACTAACTCCTCCTAGGGAATTTATCATTGATGTAGGGTTAATAATGTTAGTTAAAGTTGTTACAACATGTAATTCAGTTAAATGTGGTCTTACATGTTAATGTCAAAACAATCAGTAGGACACCACAGGGCACCTCTGCTTCTACAGATTACATAAATTTGCGAATTTTTTTTAAAACTGCGCTTTTTTAAAACTGCGCGCAGTGATGAACGGGACCTCGTGCCGGCTTGCGGCTGCGTCACGTGCGGTCCTAACATGTGCACATCTTGCCAGCACACATGTTACGACGGCACGTGACGCGGCCGCAAGCCGGCGCGATTTTTTTTTAAAACTGCGCGCAGTGATGAACGGGACCTCGTAGTGGCGGCTGCAAGCCGGCGCGAGGTCCCGTTCATCACTGCGCGCAGTTTTAATTCTTCTTCTTCTTCTTATTATTATTATTTTTAAACACTTCGACTGCATTTTTCCCCCCCTGCACATATTCTAAAACTCATTTTTTCTTGGTGCAATTGTGGGGACTGGTGAAAAATTTGATAATCTAGCCCTCAAATTCACATTCGCCCCTAGGTGGCGCTATAGCAACTGTTCAAAAGTGCAAACTTTGCACAAGCATATCTCGCCACCGGTTTGACCTACATTCATGAAACTTTGCACAAACATGCATATCCTCATGATGAACAAAAAAGTCTCTTGAACTGAACACTTCCGGTAGCCATATTTTCCGCCATTTTGAATTTAGTTAAAAACAGTAAATTCCCAAAGGATCCCAGGTTTTTCGACTTTGACAAAAATCCTTTGGCACATATCATATATGGCCCATTATCTTCAATCTGACTTAAAGATTAGTCTGTACAATAAAGTTTAGAGCACCAATGAGTTCTAAAAGGGGTGTGGTTGAAACCTCGAAAATAGTTAATTGCTCATATCAACGTCAAGTTGGACGCCTATGATGTTGGCCCCAATACAAAAGTTGTTCAGAATCAAATTCTAAACAAGATAAAGTCAACATATTTTCAAATGGGGCGTGGCATCGAAATGGGCGTGGCCTGACACTAAAATCGCCACAGTTCATAGACGCAATGTTTGATTTGAGCGGGACCCACTCACTGGCCGTAAGGTACCAAAGTTCTAACTGCTCAATTAAAATTAAGTCGATTGAAAAAACAACATGGCCGCCACAGGCTCTGGTGTCAGGGTAAATCACTGTGCGGAGACCGTAATAGTTATGAATATGAAATTCACGGCACACGTGTAAACTGGTGCCGATAGCTCACATACCAAAATTCGTGTTTCTATTTTTTGTAGCGCCCCCTACAGGAACTTTAAAAAGCAGCCCCTGCGCCACGTTTCACCAATATGTATGAAACTCAGTATTCACGTACAATGTGCCCATACCTACAGAAAAGCCTCTTGGACCCATGCCCCAAACCCCACAGGAAGTCGGCTATTTGCATTTCTAATTTTCACTTTTGGCGGCCATTTTGAATTTTTTTTACTTTTTTGCCTTGTATTTGAATGAACTCCTCCTAGGGATTTTATCGGATCTGCTTCAAAATTGGTCGGTACAGTCATGAAGTGGTGCTGAACCAAAATCATGCTATTTGTGATTGTACGTTGAAGGGCGTGTCGGTGGCATGCCGTCAAAGTTGGCCATTTTTGAATTCCGTCGCCTTGTATTAAACTTACTCCTCCTAGGGAATTTATCAGATCTGCTTCAAAATTGGTCAGTACAGTCATGAAGTGGTGCTGAACCAAAATCATGCTATTTGTGATTGTACGTTGAAGGGCGTGTCCGTGGCATGCCATTAAAGTTGGCCATTTTTGAATTCCGTCGCCTTGTATTTGAACTAACTCCTCCTAGGCAATTTATCGCATCATTGATGTAGGGTTAATGAACATGTAATTCAGTTAAATGTGGTCTTACATGTTAATGTCAAAACAATCAGTAGGACACCACAGGGCACCTCTGCTTCTACAGATTACATAAATTTGCGAATTTTTTTTAAAACTGCGCTTTTTTAAAACTGAGCGCAGTGATGAACGGGACCTCGTGCCGGCTTGCGGCTGCGTCACGTGCGGTCCTAACATGTGCACATCTTGCCAGCACACATGTTACGACGGCACGTGACGCGGCCGCAAGCCGGCGCGATTTTTTTTTAAAACTGCGCGCAGTGATGAACGGGACCTCGTAGTGGCGGCTGCAAGCCGGCGCGAGGTCCCGTTCATCACTGCGCGCAGTTTTAATTATTTTTAGGCCACTTCGACTGCATTTTTCCCCCCCTGCACATATTCGAAAACTCATTTTTATTTGGCACATTTGTGGGGACTGGTGAAAAATTTGATATTCTAGCCCTCAAATTCACATTCGCCCCTAGGTGGCGCTATAGCAACTGTTCAAAAGTGCAAACTTTGCACAAGCAGCACGCGTCACCGGTTTGACCTACACTCATAAAACTTTGCACACACATGAAAATCCTCATGATGAACAAAAAAGTCTCTTGAACTGAACACTTCCGGTAGCCATTTTTTCCGCCATTTTGAATTTAGTTAAAAACAGTAAATTCCCCAAGGATCCCAGGTTTTTCGACTTTGACAAAAATCCTTTGGCACATATCATATATGGCCCATTATCTTCAATCTGACTTAAGGATTAGTCTGTACAATAAAGTTTAGAGCACCAATGAGTTCAAAAAGGGGTGTGGTTGAAACCTCGAAAATAGTTAATTGCTCATATCAACGTCAAGTTGGACGCCTATGATGTTGGCCCCAATACAAAAGTTGTTCAGAATCAAATTCTGAACAAGATAAAGTCAACATATTTTCAAATGGGGCGTGGCATCGAAATGGGCGTGGCCTGACACTAAAATCGCCACAGTTCATAGACGCAATGTTTGATTTGAGCGGAACCCACTCAGTGGCCGTTAGATACCAAAGTTCTAACTGCTCAATTAAAATTAAGTCGATTGAAAAAACAACATGGCCGCCACAGGCTCTGGTGTCAGGGTAAATCACTGTGCGGAGACCGTAATAGTTATGAATATGAAATTCACAGGACACGTGTAGACTGGTGCCGGTAGCTCACATACCAAAACTCATGTTTCTATTTTTTGTAGCGCCCCCTACAGAAACTTTAAAAAGCAGCCCCTGCGCCACGTTTGACCAATATGTATGAAAATCGGTAGGCACGTATAACGTGCCAATACCTACAGAAAAGCCTCTTGGACCCATGCCCCAAAACCCACCGGAAATCGGAAATTTTAATTTTTTCATTTGCACTCTCGGCGGCCATTTTGATTTTTTTTCACTTTTTTGCCTTGTATTTGAATGAACTCCTCCTAGGGAATTTATCGGATCTGCTTCAAAATTGGTCAGTACAGTCATGAAGTGGTGCTAAACCAAAATCGTGCTATTTGTGACTGTACGTTGAAGGGCGTGTCCGTGGCATGCCGTCAAAGTTGGCCATTTTTGAATTCCGTCGCCTTGTATTTGAACTAACTCCTCCTAGGGAATTTATCGGATCTGCTTCAAATTTGGTCAGTACAGTCATGAAGTGGTGCTGAACCAAAATCGTGCTATTTGGGACTGTACGTTGAAGGGCGTGTCCGTGGCGTGATGTCAAAGTTGGCCATTTTGAATGGAATTTCACTTTTTCGCATTGTATTTGAACGAACTCCTCCTAGGGAATTTATCGGATCTGCTTCACAATTGGTCAGTACAGTCATGAAGTGGTGCTGAACCAAAATCGTGCTATTTGTGATTGTACGTTGAAGGGCGTGGCCGTGGCGTGCCGTCAAAGTTGGCCGTTTTGAATTCCGTGGTCTTATTTTAGCTTTTTTGACTGTACATTGAAGGGCATGGCCGTGGCGTGCTGTCAAAGTTGGCCATTTTGAATGGAATTCTTTCACTTTTTAGCCTTGTATTTCAACTAACTCCTCCTAGGGAATTCATCGGATCATTGATGTAGGGTTAATGAACATGTAATTCAGTTAAATGTGGTCTTACATGTTAATGTCAAAACAATCAGTAGGACACCACAGGGCACCTCTGCTTCTACAGATTACATAAATTCGCGAATTTTTTTTAAAACTGCGCTTTTTTAAAACTGCGCGCAGTGATGAACGGGACCTCGTGCCGGCTTGCGGCTGCGTCACGTGCGGTCCTAACATGTGCACATCTTGCCAGCACACATGTTACGACGGCACGTGACGCGGCCGCAAGCCGGCGCAAATTTTTTTTAAAACTGCGCGCAGTGATGAACGGGACCTCTTACCGGCTTGCGGCTGCGTCACGTGCGGTCCTAACATGTGCACATCTTGCCAGCACACATGTTAGGACGGCACGTGACGCGGCCGCAAGCCGGCGCGAGGTCCCGTTCATCACTGCGCGCAGTTTTAATTCAACTTGTATGTCAATGAATTGTCCATGCAATTGAGAGCCTGTAACACAGGGTGTATGACTGGTGAAATGTTGGTGAACCACCTTATGTATGCAGATGATTTGGTCATTATTAGCCCAAGTAGTGCTGGACTACAGCAACTCCTTAATATCTGCACTGAGTATGGATTAAAACATGACATTAAATACAATGCTAGTAAGAGTGCCGTTTTAATATGTAGAACCAAACAGGATCAAAAATTTAATTTCCCTGCATTCAAACTGTCTGGCAATATTCTTGATGTATGTAGAAGGATTAAATACCTTGGACATTTTATAAATGATCAGTTGAATGATGACAATGATGTGTACAGACAATGCTGCAAACTATACGCCCAGGCAAACACCATTGCACTCAAATTCAGTTTTTGTTCAACACAGGTGAAGGTAGCCCTGTTCAAAGCATATTGTACACTGCTTTACTGCGCTCAATTATGGTCAAGCTACAAAAAAATCTAGCATGCAAAGGCTGAAAGTTGCGTACAATGATGCTATGTGCATCCTTTTAAAAATACCCAGAGGGGGCAGTGCCAGCCAGATGTTTGTCACTGCAGGAGTGAGCACATTCCATACACTTTTAAGAAATCTTATGTTTAAATTTATGAAAAGATTGGAGGAATCTCGGAATAGTATCATTATGGTACTTGTAAATCCCACTCTGAGCTGTACCTCCAGCCTGAGGGTGCACTGGCTGAAATGTTTGTATATGAACTGACTTTTTATATTTTTGTATTGTATTTGTGTTGTGCTATTTATGGACCTGAGTCTGAAATAAAGTTTTCATATCATATATCATATCTTAGTTGTAGGTACCTGTAGAATTCCTGTTTATCCAAACTATATTTAACTTTCATGTTTTGGAAACTCTCCAGCTCCCCATCCTTCTTTAAAGTACACCATGCCGTGACTCCCTTGTCTACCCACTGCTTGAATCCTTTATCATATTCAGCTGGTTTAAAATTACTGTCAAATGCTACCCATTTAAGAACTTTTGTTTCTTTCTTTATCCTATAATTTTTAATAACTCTGTACCATAGTTCAAGTGTAAATGTTGTAATTGGATCTATATTGTTTTTAATCCTTTTGTATAATTCTTGATCTCCAATAAGGCTCTGGATTGGAAATTTTACAAACTCTATAGCCGTGTAATCTGGCATACACCAGCATAGGCCTGTCGCGATAAGAAATAAATCAATTAATCGCACGATAAATTAAAATGAGACGATAATTTTTCCGTCCGCGATAAAGTGTCTCTCGTGCCTCTTTCTATCAAAGAGACTGGATGACAAGAGTTTTCACTCCGGAGCATCGGTCTCGACAGACACCTCTCGCTTCCTTGGCGTAATGAGGAGTTAACCCTCGAGTCATGTCAGTCACTGGTCAGCCGCATGGTCTCTGTGTGGGGAGGCGGAGCCCTGGCGTTACAGAGTCAGAGCCCGGCGCCCGTCTTCCGAGACATTCTCTGTGCAGCATGATCAGCCCCGTTAGGAGTAGCAAGCCAGAGAAAACGCTAGTTGAGATTTGGAGGAATGAAAAACAAAGATGGAATTGGTTTCAAAACGCGACAGCTGCCGTGTGGGAGCACTTTGGGTTCAACCCGAATGACCGTGGTGAACCACTTAACCTGTGCGAGCCGGTATATCGCATTTGTTGTAAAACGGTAGAAACTAAATGCGGCAATATAACAAACATGCATCTGCACCTAAAGCATAATCATCCAATGCAGTTTTCCCAGCTGTGAAAAAAAACAGATCATGGGACGTCTCCGTCTTCAGTCCACAATCACTGGACCGTTTAGTCCACAAAGGTCCAAACAGTCCAAACAGGACAGTTCAAATGTTGCGCACTCACTGACAGTTGTAGTTCGCTTCATGTAGTTTTATTTCAATTTTATTTATTGTTTTGTTTATTTATTTAGGATATTTAAAATGTCTGCCAGTTCCAGTGTTAAATATTCTTTAGAAATAACAGTTTATTGATCTTTGAAAGGTTGTACTTGCATTATTATTCCATTATCATTATATTAGTTGAAAATGCTCTCAAAACGGCAATATTATCGCTTATCGCAATAATTTCTGGGACAATTTATCACCCAGCAAAATTTGTTATCGTGACAGGCCTACACCAGCATATAATATTTCTAAATTGGGCAGTGTAAAAGTACTCTTTCAGTTTTGGGAGACCCATACCTCCTTTATCTTTTGGTAACTGGAGAGTTTCGTACCTAACTCTTGGCTTTTTACCTCCCCAAATAAACCTGGAGAACCAACCAAAGAAGTCTTGGTTGTACATTCATTTTGATAATCTCAATTCTTGAGTTAAGATCTAGGGGTAAAGTAGACCATCTTTCCGTGTCTTTTTGTATCTCCTGACTCATCTTGTTATAATTGGCTTTATAAAGTTTAGATAATCCTTTAGTGATGGTAATCCCCGGATATTTAATTTTCTTTAGATTCCAATTTAAGGGGAATGCTTCTTGAATTTCCTTTGGTAGGGTGTAATTAAGTGTTAAAATTTGTGTTGAAACATTAGCTTTATATCCCGAAAGGTGTCCGTACATTACTAGAAGTTTCATCAATACAGGTAGTGATTTATTCGGTTGTTTGAGGAAGGCTACGACGTCATCCGCGAAAAGTTCTATTTTATGTTCCTTGCCATTTACTATAACTCCCTTAAGCTCTTCATTTTGGCATACTGCTTGTGCCAAAGGTTCGATAAAAAGCGCAAAAAGAGTGGGTGATAAACAGCAGCCTTGCCTAGTTGATCTCTGTATACTAAATTTGTCAGTTAGGTTTCCATTTATTTTGATTCTAGCAGTGGGCTGGTGGTATAATGTCTTTATGCACTGTATTGACTTACTATTGAATCCAAATCGTTCTAACACTTTATATAAGAATTCCCAATTTACCAAATCAAATGCCTTTTCTGCGTCAATACTTACAATAGTACTTTGTTTTTTCTTTTGTGCTTGATCTATAATATGCAAGGCCCTTCTAATGTTATCATGTGTTTGACGTCCTTTAATGAATCCTGTTTGATCTTCCTCTATCAGTTCTGTTATAAAAGTATTAAATCGGAGATAATTGTTGTATATATTTTGTAATCTACATTTAATAATGAGATTGGTCTATAGTTCTGACAGTGTTCCTTGTCCTGGTTTTGGGATGATCGAATTATGGCTTCAGCCCATGATGGAGGTATTTTATTGTTATGAAGTGTCCAATTAAAAGAAGCAAGAAGTAGTGGCGTCAACTCTTCCCTGAACATCCTATACCACTCTGCTTGGTATCCATCACTACCCGTTGATTTATTATTTTTTAGTGTCTTTATTGCATATTTCACTTCTTCTATAGTAATATTGGTCGTTAATGTCTAATTTTGTATACTTCCAATTGATGGTAAATCCAAAGAATTCAAAAATAGCCTCCTTTCCTCCTCACATTCAGATGTGGGTTGTGTATATAGTTCCTTGTAGTATCCACAAAAAATGTTCTCTATATCCTCCAGTTTATCTGCTAACTCGCTTGTATGTGGATCTCTGATTTTATGTATACTACTAAGTGCTTGTTGTTTACATATACATTTCGCCAGCAATTTAGTCGCCCTTGAGCCTGCTTCATAATATTTTTGTCTCAGGAATTTGTTCCTTTTTTCATCCTCGTCTAATAATGTCATTTATCTTTGTTTTTACTTCCTTGATTTGTTGATATACCTTTGGATCTTCTGTTCTTTGATATCCCTGCTCTAATTCCCTTAGTCTCTTATATGACTAATTGAATTTGTTTTGCATGTGCAGTTTCCGCTATCAATTTCCCCCTAATGACCACCTTCATGGCATCCCATAATATTGTTGGGTCTACTGCTCCATTGTTATTTTCCTCTATGTACCTTTTTATTTCTGCTTTTACCTTCTCTTTTCGTTGTTCATTGTTCAATATTCCCACATTCAGTCTCCATACAGTATTTTGTTTCCTGTTACTTAAACATATTTTTAAATAGTCGATTATGGTCAGACACGTCTGCCCCTCCTATTTTACATTCCTTCACTCTGTTTATCTCCTGTATTCAGTAGAAAATAGTCTATCCTTGAATGAACCAAAGAATGCAGACATATCTGTCATCCCCATCTCCTCTAGTGACATATTGATAAATCTTGTTAAAGGCATTTTAGTTCTTTTGAGACTCGTTGTATCCATATTGTGATTCATGACAACATTTAGATCGCCCCCACAAATGAGGATTCCTTGTTTTGTTGTGGATTTTGGTCCAGGGAAGGCCGCCGAGACAGGATCGCTTTTAACTCACTTTATTTGGTTAAGGTTATTGGTCTATTGTCTATCGTCTATGAAACAAAAGGAGAGGGATCGTAAATAACACGCGCGGAGCGTCTCAGAGCTTAGCATGCAGGAAGATACGCCGCTGAGAGATTCTGTCTTCCAAAGGCGGAGTCTGAGTTTATGTATCCCAGGTGTTCTTCTTTGGGTTTTCTCACTTCCTGTGTGTGTCCGTTGCTGCCCCTAGTGTAAATGTTTTATAACTTTATCAATTGTGTTCAGTGCTGCCCTCAGGCGATTAGGAGGGGAAATTACCTCTAAACTATGCTTGGTGCTACTGGATATGGCTATGTGAGAGTATTACAGTAAAAATGTATCGCTAGGGAATATTACAATTAAAAAATGTCACAATTCCCTCCTTGGTCATCTCAGATGACCATTCTACAAACCACTAATATTACCAACAGCATATATAAAAAACAAGAGAAAAAAGCAAAAGAAAAAATATGTACATACCCATGGGTTGGTTACAATGGAACAATCATCAACATAATCAACACTACACAATACAATCAATACGTCATATGGTCATAAAGGCATAATCATAAAGGTACATATGTATTCATCAATGGAAACTTTGTCAAAACACTTCTAGGCATAAAACAATATTAAATTCATATACTTTCAACATTACAAAAAATTGAGCAGCATAGGTAAATGGTTAAACCTTTTTTTAAATTCACTTGTTTGTCATAACACAGAATTTATACCCTTTCAGTATGCATCGAAAATTTACCGAATATAACAAAAACAAAACAAAACAAAAAAAATTTCAGTAAGTATTGAAAATCTACTGAACATAACAAAAAGTAACACAATTTTTTCAGCATGTATGGAAAATCTACTGAACATAACAAAAAGTAACACAATTTTTTCAGCATGTATGAAAATCTACTGAACATAAAAAGTAACACAATTTTTTCAGCATGTATGAAAATCTACTGAACATAAAAAGTAACACAATTTTTTCAGCATGTATGAAAATCTACTGAACATAAAAAGTAACACAATTTAAAATTTTCCTTCGAGTTGGATAGGTTTGAATGGCTCAGTGAGTTTTATTTATGTAGAGTTTTGGACATTTTACATTTAAATCTAAACAACATTTTGTAATATATTACATGACTCTCATAGGTTTGTTCAATGTTTCCTCATTCAAGTAAACCAGGTATATTGCTTCTCTTAGATACATGCACATAACTTCTGGGGACCGGAGACTATTCTATGTAATTTAATCTGATCACATCGGGCCCTTCGTGTTGCTGTTCACTCATTGTCTCCGGAGTAGGTTCGATTCCTACATAAGCCTGTAAGACATCTGGCAGTCTTGGAGCACTCACTGCTGTGGTGATCAACCTATTCAGTAGTCCTCGTATGCAGGGAATGCAACAACAACCGATAATAACCAACACAGTTATTGCTACTATTCCCATCATGAAGACTGAGTGAATTGGACCCATCCATTTACCAAGTATGTTCTCCATCCACCCGGTGATGGGGTTAGTGATGCCCGAGTTCTCCGCCCACTCTAATCTGAGGGCCTGTAGGCCTGCCAATGCTCTGGACACTGACCCATCTGGAGCTGTGTTATTGGGGATATAAGTACAACATGCAGTTCCTATCATCTGGCACACTCCTCCTTGCTCAGCCGTCCACATGTCTAATGCTAACCGGTTTTGATAGGCCATACGAGAGGTAGCATCTAATTGTTCTGATATTCCCCTTATCGCCTCGGTGGTAAAGTTGACAAACCGCTGTTGATTATAATATATATAGTTTATCCAGTCAACATTTTTATTAATGGTGGCCCACCAAACAAAAACAGATTCAAATCCTGCTATTACTTGATTGCGAGCTTTATGTTCGTCGGGGACGCCTCGGGGCACACCTATGGAGTCTATGTAAATATTTTTATCAAAACTTCCTGGGACCGGTTTCAGTGTTCGTTTCTGGCGAATAAAATTTGGGAAGTCTCTATTCTTCCATATTTTGAGATTCATAACATCTTCGCTATCTGGTAAAATATAGATAGGCATTACAAGTTGAATTACAGCGCATGTTCCAGAGAAATTTATGGGGAGAACCCCCCTGATGATTTGTCCTCCGCAGAACCACCATATGTCACTACGAGCATGAGTCATATTAGATAACAGATTTATCACTCTAGTGGTGTTACATACTCCAGGAGGAAGGGACCCCACTTTCTTACCTATGCCATTACCTTGGATGCAATGGTAGCCAGGAGTAAGATTAACTTCGAAGCTAGGGGGTATAGCTCTAATTAGGGTCTCAGGATACATTATATCTAATAAGCCTTTTACATTAGTCGTACATCCAGCGATGTGGCCGTCTACAAACAGTTCTAGTAAACATGCAAACCCTTCTCTTGAGTTAAACGGGGTAATTCTAGCGGGAGCTGTGGTTAAAGTGGGTCGTCCTTCAGCGCAGATTATACAGTCGGTTTTTCCCTGAGCTTGTGCCGTGTAATTCAACCATTTTAACCATATATTTACATTAGGTCCCCCTGTTTCTACTTCCCACTTATCCGCTTCAATGTCTTGAATTGGGTCCGGGTACATTATCTTGGGCAGTGATACAGGCGTCACTACCGGGGCACCGTTAGAGCCTTTGGGTGCTAATTGGTTGTCCCCACATTTCTGTGCCTGGAGGTAGATTTGAGCCTGTGGGTCCTTTCCCTCCATGTCTGCTCCCAGCAGTAGATGAAATCCTCTGATGTCCTCTTTTTTATGTGGGAGTCGTCCTATCCCGGGCACGGTTAGTCCTGTTCTTAATGTTAATGATATCTGTTCTCTCTTGGTTGCTTTATTTCCTCTTTTCCAGATTTCTTCATATCCGTAGTCCTTCCTGCACAGGGATATCTCTTTTTGGACTCCCTCCCATGGAGCTTCCTTAGGATAGTATCCCTCCTCGTATCCAGGGTGTGTGAACCATGATGCTTGTTTCCAGACACTGCAGGCTTTGGGGCCTCGGTAGAATCCTGTAATCTCGGTTGCTATACACAAATATTTATCAGCTTTGTAAAATGAGTCTTCACTTTGTCCACAGTCCATTAGACGACAAATATCCAGTTCAAATGTTGTTGCTATTCCGTAACAGTACGTCAACGTGGTTACTCCCGATATTGTTGCATCTTTGTGCATTGGAATCCGGACGGATCCCATGCATCTGGAGGTATCAGCCATTGTCTTTTGGATCAGGACCATCAGCAGAAGTCCTACCAGGTATGTCCCTGGGTGTCTATTCGGGCTTGTCATCTTGGGTCGGGGCAGGGTTGTCCTTGGCTTGGAGTGTAGCGAGGTCGGTCAAGGTTTCAGTCCACGATCTGCCAGGAGTGTCTGCTTTGCGGCACCGGCTCAGGTGGTGCCACTGGGCTCCTCTTCGGTCTGCTACTGAAACAGAGAATGGTGTTGCCAAAAGCACTTTGTATGGTCCCTCCCACCGGTCCTCCAGGTTCTTTCGGTGGTGCTTTTTCACCCAGATCCACTCGCCAGGTGATACTGCCGGTGGGGGGTCGTCTTCTTTTTTGGACTGTGCCGGGTCGGTGATCTGAGAAAACAATCTGTAGGATGCTTGAGTTAGTGCCTGTAGGTATTCTTGCATTACCTCGTCGAACCTGTCTGATGGGGGCCCCTTTGATGGTGGGCTATGTGGCCCCTGCATGGGTCGCCCTGTGACTAGTTCATGTGGACTGAGAAGGGTAGTGCTGGAGGGAGAGGAACGTATGGCCATTAATGCTAGTGGTAAGGCTGTTATCCAGGTCATCTTCTTTCCAGTCTTTCTTTTTCCAACTTCAACTGCCAAGTGGTTTGCCTGTATCCGACCCAGGGTACGGGTTTCCACCTCTTCTGGGCTGTCTCTTGTTCTCTCCTGTTTGTTGCTTCGGAGAATCTTGGTCACCTGGTTCTTGATTGTCTGGTTAGCTCTCTCTACCAGGCCTTGTGATTGGGGATGATATGCTGAGCCAAATCTGTGATTCAAACCTAGGTATGTTTCCACTTCTTGGAGATGGGTGTTGGCGAAGTGGGTACCATTGTCAGAGCAGATTAATTTGGGGTATCCCCATCGGGGAATCAGTTCCTGCGTCAACCATTTGATCACTGTGTCTGCATCTTCCCTTTTAGTGGGGATTGCTTCTACCCATCTGGAGAACCTGTCGACGACTACAAGCATGAATCGTTTCCCATCTACTCTGTTTTCTTGTCCCATGTCTGTGTAATCCATGTAGATCTCTTGGAACGGGAGCTGGGGCACGGGAAAGTATCCTCGGTTTATCTTGAATCCTGGTCTTTGATTGCAGGCTTGACATGTTTGACAGTCTTGGACATACTGGTCACATGTGGCTTTGAGTGCTGGATGCCACCAGTATTTTTCAATTCTTTCTCGGGTTTTCGCTCTTCCTTCGTGTGCCAATCCATGTTCTTTTCTCAGGAGGAACAACAGGGCCTTGGTGGAGACAACTGGCTTCCCCGTGCAGGAGTAGTATATTCCGTCTGGGCTTTCTCTGGCCCCCTTGTCTCGCCATGCTGTCTTCTCATATGGTCCTGCTGCCTCTTGCATTTGTTTGACCATCTCTTCATCTGGGTGGAGATTTGTTTCTTCATTGGCCATCATCAGGTGTACAACTGGAGTGTACCCTCCTTCCTTTAGACGTTCTACTGGCACGAATCCTCCCGCTTTCTTTGCTGCTTCATCCGCCGCGTGGTTCCCTCTTGCTTCCGCTGTTTGTGTCTTCTGATGTCCTCGACAGTGCATGATGGCTACTTCTTGAGGTAATTGAGCTGTTTTGGCCAGCTGCAGGATCAGATCTGTGTGTTTCGCTTTGGTGTTAGCGCTGGTAGTCATGTGTCTGTCGATCATCTGTCGTCCATTTAGGTGGGCCAGTTCATATGCATAGTTGGAGTCGGTGTAGAGGTTGAGTCTTCTTCCATGGGCTATCCGTAGTCCTTCACACATAGCATGTAGTTCGGCCCTTTGTGCTGAGGCGGGTTGTTCCAATATGCCGCTGGCCAGAGTGCTGCATAGTCCTTTGTTGGTTTGTTCCACTACAGCCCAGGAGGCCACGTTTTCTCCGTTATTAGCTTTGTAGCAGCATCCGTCGGTGTACAAAGTTATGTCCACTGGATTTAGGGGTTCTGCTTCTAGTCCTGGTCTGATTTTCACAGCTTTTTTGATTTCTTCAGAGCACTTGTGGGGTTCTCCTTCGTTGGGGCCCGGCATGGTGTCGGTCATGTTGACTCCCTGGGTGGTGAAGGTGACCATGGGGTTTCCCAATATTCTCTGCAGTTTTGCGTTTCTGGTGGCTGTGGTGATTGTGTAGTCCGAACTGTCTAGATAGGCTTTCACTCCATGGGGTGTATGGACGACCACTGGGTGTGACATTACTATGTAGGCCGTCTTGTCCAGGCTCTTGGCGATAGCACATATTGCTTTTCCACACTCGGGGAGTCCTTTTTCTGGGGGTTCCAGGGTGGAGCTGTGGTAGGCTAGGACTTTTCTCCTTCCTTGGTGTTTCTGCCACAGGATTCCGTTGACCACGCAGTTTCTTGATGATACATCTAGGTGGAAGGGCTCCTTATAGTTTGGGGCGGCCAGTGCTGCAGCACTATTTAAACTTTGTTTAAGTCCGGTGAATGCCTTTTCCGCTTCAGGAGTCCATTTTAAGGGGGCTTTCAGGTTTCTGTGTCCTGCTTGTGTGACGAGTTGTCGTAGTGTGGTTGTCTTGCCGGTGTAGTCGGGGATGTAGGTTCGGCTGTATCCTGTTAGTCCCAGGAACGCTAGCATCTGTTGGACCGTTTTTGGCTTTGGATAGTCTTTGATCGTGTTCTTGTGTTCTTTGCTGATCTCTCTCTTATTCCCTCCTATTACTTTCCCTAGAAAAGTAATCTTCTTCTTGACCAGTTGTAGTTTGGCTTTCTTGAGCTTGTAGCCTTTCTTCGCAATGGTGTGCAGGAGGGTCTCGGTGGCTTGTAGGCAAGCTTTTTTCGTTTCAGCTGCCAGGAGGAGGTCGTCGACATATTGCACCAGAACTGTTCCGGGAGGAAGGGTCAATTCTTTCAGGTCCTGTTTTAGGCAGGCGTTGAAGATGGTGGGGGTGGATCGGAATCCTTGGGGCATTCTTGTATAGGTGTATTGTTGTTCTCTGTATGTGAAGGCAAAGAAGGGTCTTGACTCAGTTGCCAGGGGGAGACAGAAGAATGCGTTGGCGAGATCCACCACTGTGAACCATTTGTGTTGAGGGCTTACTGCATTCAGGGCCACGTATGGGTTGGGAACCTTTTCTGGTGGGGCCATTGTTCGTGTGTTGATTGCTCTTAGATCATGTACCATTCTCCAGGTGAGTCCATCAGCCTTTTTTACTGGTAGGATTGGTGTGTTCCACTCTGATGTTGTCTTTTCCAGTACTCCAGCCTTCAGTAGGCCTGTTATGGTGTCGCTGATTCCTTCTTCAGCGTCTTCTTTGATTTTGTACTGGAGTTTCCATTCTGGTCGATGAGCGTCCTCAATTCTCACCACGATGTTGTGTTGTGGGGTGTGCCCCACATCATATGGATCCTTTGCCCATACAGTCTTTGCTATGCGGGATAGAATGTTGGTCACTTCTGGGTCTTCAGGTTCGTCTTCATCTGTGTCTTTCTTTTCAACTGCAATTCTGTGTCTTTCCACCGTCTTGCCGATCACTTTGTTCATTGTTCGTGTTGATATCTTCCAGAATTCAGCATTTGGGCTTTGTGTTAGGTAATTGTTGTCGGTAGTGTACCACTGGCGGACTGCCTGTGCTCTCTTCACCATTGGTCCAAGTTGTTTAGGTCGGTGGTCAGTGCTGACCAGGAGGGAGACATGGGGAACACTGTCTGGTTCCAGCCGGAACCATGTTAGTTGTTCTGGGGTCAGGTGGACTTCTGCTGCAACCCCCTCTGGTCCTAGGAATATGTCTCCACATTCCAGGTCTTCCAGTTTTCCATTTTTCTGCTTCTGCCATGGTTCGTCGTAGGGTAGATCCTGTTCCTGGGTGATGTTGAGTGTGCAATGTAGTGGGTCTACAAGGTCGTTATATTTTCCCATGTTTTGGATCCAAGTTTTCCATTTTTCATATGTTTTGTCCAATCCCGGGATCGTTTGTACTGCTCCAGTCAGTTCCTGCCAGTATATTGTGGTGTCATTGTGGATTACTGGTCTTGGGTCGTCAAGCAGCATGAACATGTGTGCTTCTTCTGGAGCCGGGTCGGTGGGATGGTATAGGGTGATGCCTCCCAAGTCGCAGGCTAATGTGATTTGTAGGGAACTCATCAGGTCTCTGCCTAATAAGTTGATGGGACATGCCGGGGCGTAGAGGAACGAATGAGATCCTCTTTGTTCCAATATATCAAAGTCCAAGGGGGTTGTGAACTGTTGTTCCATGAGCTTCCCAGAGAACCCCATGGTTTTTATAGAGCGGTGAGATAATGGAGGTGGTTTCCCGGCGAGGCATCCGATTGTTGAGACGGATGCTCCCGAGTCCACCAGGAACGTGCAGTGGTGGCCTCCTACATACGCCTCCACTGTTGGTTGTCCGAGTCCTAGTTCCTTTCTCGTCCGCTCGTCCTCTGGGCATCCCTATTGCTGTACGGGGTACATGGGTGTGCCTGGTTGGGGCGGGGCCTGGATGCATAGTTGGCGACGATTTTGAGGTTGTGATTGTTGAGTTGAGGATTGCATTTGGTTATACATGGGGCAATTTCTAACCCAATGACCCGGTTGGTTACAATGATAGCATGTTGTTTGTGGGGGCTTTTGGCCGTATTCTTCTCGGAATCTTTTCTGTCCTCTGTATCTTTGGTTTGGGTTTTGTGGTCGCTGGTAAAACTGCAGGGGTTGGGTTTAGGTCGGATCCGTTGACATGATTTCTTGGAGTTGGTATCCGTGTGGCGTGGATATCTGAGGCGCTGGTGTTTGGTACACTATGAGTGGTGTGGCGTTGTGGTTGGGTGCAGTCGGTGTCGGGGCATGGGTCATCGAGGTCTGGCTTGCAACGGGCATCATGGTCATGGGTTCTGGTGTGTTCTTGGTTTTTTTATTTAGATCCGCTTGTTCCTTGATCTTCATTTTTGCTAGTTGTATGTTGAGTTCTTCAAGTTCTTTGCCCTTTTTCTTTAAGTTCTCTTGGTCCAGATGATAGTGGTGAATTAGCTGTTCCACCCATTGTTCCCATGACATATAGTCTAGTGATGCTACCATTCTTAGTGTTTCTTGTGCTCCAGGGTTCAGACCTTGTATCAGTGCCTGTTGGAAGATTTGGAGTGCTAGTTTGCTGCTGCGTGGGAGGCTATCATTTCTATCCAACCACATTTCTTCAGCTCTCTGTATGTACTGATAGATGTTTTCTTCGGGTGCGATGTGTAGATTTGAGATTCCTGCTTTCTTTGTATTGGCTGGGTAAAGTTCACGTAAGGATTTCCAGAAAATGGTTCGGTATCTGTCGAATGGGATCCTGTCTGGTATATTGGTGGTTCGGGTCAGTTTTTCCAGTTCGATGGTTTGTCTGGGTCCATGTGATCTGCCGATGATGGCCCGTATATCTCCTAAGGCAAGGACATCTCCAATTGTCTCTGTTTCGAATTTCCTGATCCAGGAAGAAGCTCCTTCTGTGAGTATTGGTAGTCTCTCAGTTAGAACAATCATATCTCGATGGCACCATGGTGTGTACATTTCTCTTCTTGCTCCGTCTGTCAGAAGGGGCGCCATAAAGTTGTCCGTGTCATATGGCAGAGGGTGGTCGGGCTGGGTTTGGACACTTTGTAACTCAGTAAATTGATTTGTGTCTGTAGTGTTGAGTTGGGAGGGTGTTCCAGGGTCATATGCTGATGCCATTGGTGGTTGAAACTGAGTTGATGTTGAAGGAGCTGGGGCGTTGGGTTTTTGTGATCTGGTTGCCATGGAATGAGGTACTTTTGTAGGTTGGAGCGGAGTGTTAACCGTGACATTGAATTGGGGGGCTGGTGTTTGGGTTGTTTCCTGACTTCTTTGGTAAGTGTTCTGTTCATCATTTCTGGCTGTTGCTTCTTCTCTGTAGTGTGTCAAGTGGGGTGGTGTTTGACTTGGGGTTTGGTCTCGATAATTTGGTCTGTTCCATTTCTTCATCCTTTTTGTCACGTGTTTGTGTTCCCTTCATGTATTCCTTTTTTAGAAGGTTCATGAATGTGCCAAACATTCGTTCGTTGTCTTCTTTCTCTCCTCTTTTGCTGTCGTGGGTTTCCCGGTTCTTTTGGGTTTCTTCTTTATCTCGGTATTGCTCCATGTACCGGGATTCTCTGTCTCTTGTTTGTCGGTCGTCATTGTATTGGAGACTGTATCTTTCTTTGTATCGGGTTGCTTCTTCTCTTTCACGTTCTTCTCTGTACCGGGCTGTTTCTTCTTTCTGACGTTGTTCTTCTCTATACCGTGTTGTTTCTTCTTTCTCACGTTGTTCTTCTGTGTATCGTGCCGTTTCTTCTTTTTCACGCAGTTGTTGCCTGTATCGGGCAGATTCTTCTCTTTCGCACAGTTCTCGACTGTATCGTGCAGACTCTTCTCTTTCACGCAGTTCTTGACTGTATCGGGAAGACTCTTCTTTTCTGCGTTCTTCTCTGTATCGGGCACACTCTTCTCTTTCACGCTGTTCTTGACTGTATCGGGCAGACTTTTTTTCTGCGTTCTTCTCTGTATCGGGCAGATGCTTCTTCGAGTGTTTCCCCGTGCACTTCTTCTCTTGATTCAGACTGTGTTCTTTCTGGTTCTTTATGTTGGTGTTTCCCTCTTGAGAGCATTGATGGGTATGTCTCTTCTTCGCCTATGATAGCTCCTGGGCCACTCCTTCCTGATATCACATCATTAGTTTGTATCCGTGGTGTCCACCTCATTATTTTTTGGTCATCATTTTCCTCTTCATCCTTTTTGTCTATTGGGCCATTGTATGTGATGTCCACTGGTCCGTGTGTTATGGTTAACACTGGATATTGGCGTGATGGAGATGGGTCATCTTGTTTCATCTTGGGTTTGTCAGAAGGGGCGTTGGGTGCTGGGGTATGTTGGGATATGGGTAAATTTGGTGCATGAACGTGGGTTACATATGGAGGAGGATCAGATGTGTTGTGTTGGATGGGCGTGACATCTGAGAGGCTGGGATAGAGAGTGTTTTGGTTGTTTTCGGTCTGTGGCGTGGTTCTTATTTCTTCTTTATCCGATTCTTTTAGGATGGATATGCATCTTGGTCCTGAGTGGGCGGGTTGGCTTTCTGGTTTCCTTTTATCCATGTCGATTGCTGCATGGTATGCATCTAGCAGGATAGTGATGTATTTTTCTCTTTTTTCTCTCTGTTCGAGTGAGTCCTTCTTCCGGTGAATGATTTCGTTCTCGCGTTTGATCGCTGACTTGGCACTTTCCCGTAGAGTGTAGTTCCAGGCATCTTTAATCATGTTGATGTCGACTTTCATATCCATTTTCCATATTCCTTCTTTTTCCCATTCCTTTCTGTATTTTTGTTCTCTCTGAGCCCATTCTTTTTGTTCTTTGGAGGACAGTGGTTGTTTTTTGGCATTGGACGCCAAATGTCTAGCCACCGTGGCTCTTATAGCAATTGCGGCTCGTAGTTGGAGAGTGGCGTCTGCTTTTGAATTATGTTGTCTATTGAGCGTGGTCATTTTGTGTGAAGAGTGTTATGAATTGGAGCAGTTCTTCTGTTGGATAGGGGTGGGGGGGGTGTGTCAGGAATTGATGTTATTCTTCTTTTGGGCAGTAGGGGGGGCGAGTGTTGGGAGCCGATGTTGTTCTCTTCTGTTGGATAGGGGTGAGGGGGGTGTCAGGAATTGATGTTATTCTTCTTTTGGGCAGTAGGGGGGCGAGTGTTGGGAGTTGATGGGGTCTTCTTCTGTTGGATAGGGGTGAGGGGGGGTGTCAGGAATTGATGTTATTCTTCTTTTGGGCAGTAGGGGGGCGAGTGTTGGGAGCCGATGGTGTCCTCTTCTGTTGGATAGGGGTGAGGGGGGGGGGTGTCAGGAATTGATGTTATTCTTCTTTTGGGCAGTAGGGGGGCGAGTGTTGGGAGTTGATGGGGTCTTCTTCTGTTGGATAGGGGTGAGGGGGGGGGTGTCAGGAATTGATGTTATTCTTCTTTTGGGCAGTAGGGGGGCGAGTGTTGGGAGTTGATGGTCTTCTTCTGTTGGATAGGGGTGGGGGGGGTGTGTCAGGAATTGATGTTATTCTTCTTTTGGGCAGTAGGGGGGGCGAGTGTTGGGAGCCGATGTTGTTCTCTTCTGTTGGATAGGGGTGAGGGGGGTGTCAGGAATTGATGTTATTCTTCTTTTGGGCAGTAGGGGGGCGAGTGTTGGGAGTTGATGGGGTCTTCTTCTGTTGGATAGGGGTGAGGGGGGTGTCAGGAATTGATGTTATTCTTCTTTTGGGCAGTAGGGGGGCGAGTGTTGGGAGTTGATGGGGTCTTCTTCTGTTGGATAGGGGTGAGGGGGGGGGTTGTCAGGAATTGATGTTATTCTTCTTTTGGGCAGTAGGGGGGCGAGTGTTGGGAGGTGATGGTGTCTTCTTCTGTTGGATAGGGGTGAGAGGGGGTGTGCGGGGGGGGGGCGATTGTTTTCCTTATTGGGGTGTTCCAGTTGTTCGTAATGCTATCATTACTGCTGTACCATCCGGGAAGACGTTGGGTCTGTGCGTGACACCCGGGCCACTATGTCTCTTGGGGTTGATCTTCTTCACCTCGTCTAACCTTCCAGAAGGGAAGGCTCCACGGTTCTAGTGTCAACCCCTCAACGGTAGGCGGAACGGGTCGTCACGGCTGGTCCTCTTTGGTCCTTCCTCTTTAGTCCTTCCTCTTTAGTCCTTCCTCTTTAGTCCTTCCTCTTCAGTCCTTCCTCTTTAGTCCTTCCTCTTTAGTCCTTCCTCTTTCGTTGGGGTGGTACTTCTTTTGGGCAGAAGAGTGTCTGTTGCTTGTTCTCTGGGGGTTTGCTGGTGGTTTTATTGCTATTTGAGGGAGATTTAGCAGAAGAGGTTAGGAAGAGGTTGTTTGCAAGGGTTACAAAAGGTTTTAACATGGCAGTTCTCTATCATATTTCTTCTCTAAACATTTTTGGCCGCATCTGGGGTCATAAATCGATAACCCCCAGAAGTACCCATGTCTCACTTCTCTTAGTGGGAGACAAAATCTTAAAAACAATCTCCACTTTATAGGGTTTCTTTCAACACATGGACAATCGTACACCACAAAAAATAATGTTCATCATAACTAAACACATATTTACAAGTTCGAACCATATAAGTCGAACTGACCGATTTTATAACTAAACACATATTTACAAGTTCGAACTATATAAGTTGAACTGACCGATTTCGGGTTTTCATTAATCTTTTCTGGTTATTCCAGATTCCTACACGTAAACAGCTGCAAACTAAAAAGTCCAGTTCAAAAACATAGATATATCGAAAATCAATAAATCCACCATAAATCTATTCTACGGCTTCCACATATAACGAAGGTATCTTTGACAGTAGGGATGCAGTACCACCTTCTAAAAATCACCATCAATTTCTTCACGGTTTTCATAAAACAAAGGTTTCTTTACTAGCCTGGACGAGAGACTACCTTTTCATCCTCCATAAATTTCTTCATGGTTCAATAATAACGGAGGTCTCCACTACATGTGGATAAATGCAAGTAGACCTACTCTGTCGTATGTACATAAAGGGGTAAATCCACAAAAAACACAAATCAATTAATCTATCGTAAATCAATTCTACGGCTTCACATATAACGAAGGTCTCCAATGCATGAATACCTCTTACATCCTATGTACATAATGTGGTAAAAAGAAATATAATTATTTAGTAGTAAAAACACACGGAGTGTGTGTGACAGTTTGTGTGGGTGTGTGTGTGAGACAGAGTGTTTCTGTTAGTGTGTTTAAGCCTGTACGTATATGAGTGAGATAGTCTGTGTGTGTGAGAGATAGTATGTGATACAGTTACTGAGAGGGTGAGGGTGTTGGGGGAGGGATCGAGAGAGAGAGGGGGGGAGAGAGAGAGAGAGAGAGAGTTGGGGGGATAGGTAGATGGTTTCCCGAGTTGGCTGCTGAGACACCCTGCATGAAGCTCTATCAGCTCGTTAACACATCCAGCCAGCTGAAGGCCCAGCCAAGGGTTCTCAAGCAAGAACACAATAATGAAGGGAACATTCACTGATTGAGCCATGCGCATTTGCCATGCTCAAAATGCGAGAGACAGACAGACAGACAGACAGACAGACAGACAGACAGGGGGGGAGAGAGGGAGAGAAGGGGGGGGAGAGAGAGGGAGAGAGAGCGGGGGGGAGAGAGGGAGAGAGAGAGAGAGAGAGAGAGAGAGAGAGAGAGGGGGGGAGAGAGAGAGGGAGAGAGAGAGAGGGAGAGAGAGAGGGGGGGGGGAGAGAGGGAGAGAGAGTTGGGGGGATAGGTAGATGGTTCCCCGAGTTGGCCCGTTTGAGACACCCTTCCTGAAGCTCTATCAGCCCGATAACACATCCAGCCAGCTGAAGGCCCAGCCAAGGGTTCTCAAGCAAGAACACAATTATGAAGGGAACATTCATTGATTGAGCCATGAGCATCTGCCATGCTTAAAATACGAGAGACAGAGAGAGAGTGAGGGTGAGAGTGTTAGAGTTAGAGTTAGAGAGAGAGACTGAGGGTGATTGTAGGGGTAGGGAGGTGTCGAGCTGGAGAGAGGAGGGGGTCGTAGGGGGAGGGAGTGGTCGAACTGGAGAGAAGGGGGGTCGTAGGGGGAGGGAGTGGTCGAACTGGAGAGAAGGGGGGTCGTATGGGGAGGGAGGGGTCGAACTGGAGAAGGGGGGGTCGTATGGGGAGGGAGTGGTCGAACTGGAGAGAGGGGGGGGTCGTATGGGGAGGGAGGGGTCGAACTGGAGAGGGGGGGGTCGTATGGGGAGGGAGGGGTCGAACTGGAGAGGGGGGGGTCGTATAGGGAGGGAGGGGTCGAGAGGGAGAGAAGGGGGGGGGAGGTGTTCTCTTCATTAACCAGATGGTGATCCCCTTTGAAGCTCCTCTAGGTGTGATAGGCAGTCTTCACGACAATGTCTCTCATCCCCCAATGTTTAAACAATGCTTCCACCATGTGGTCGACCATAATCGCCATTAAAAAATGCGTTAACATGGCCACCGACACGACGAGAACTGTATTCCATACAGATTGTCTTTGTTTCATGGGACTTAGAGACACCACCACGTGTGGACTCCCATTCTAGTCTTCTGGGCCTAATAACACCACGGTATTGCCGACTCGACAATGCTCTGAACACTCTTTCCAGCTTCGAGGTCTCAACAAACTGTTTAATACAACTTGGATAACAATTTAGCTCATCAGTAGGCTATTGTGTCCCGGTCAAAACGCGGACACGTCGAAAACTTAACAAATCCTTTATACAGATCACCTCTAAAACCCCGTCGGGTATCACATTTAGACAAACATATATACAATCCTGGCCCTTTGTTTCCTCGGTTTAGTCTTATAATGGCGACTAAATCATTGTTTATAATTAATTCCCAATCGGAGTTATCAGCGATCGTTCATCTTTACTTCGGCGTGACTATGGACCGGAATAACGGAGCTTTCACGAAAACGAATACTGATTACCTCTGCCACCTAAAGTTCCTATAACTAATTCCTATGCAGATTTAGTCTTTGCGACAATAGGTTCTGCTTACCTTATTTTATTGGGCCCGTGGCAGGGATGATCAGATCCTCGTGTTCGATCGGCTCGGTCAGTCCAGGTCCGCCTTTCCTTGGATAAATCACGTCAGGGTCACCAAATTGTTGTGGATTTTGGTCCAGGGAAGGCCGCCGAGACAGGATCGCTTTTAACTCACTTTATTTGGTTAAGGTTATTGGTCTATTGTCTATCGTCTATGAAACAAAAGGAGAGGGATCGTAAATAACACGCGCGGAGCGTCTCAGAGCTTAGCATGCAGGAAGATACGCCGCTGAGAGATTCTGTCTTCCAAAGGCGGAGTCTGAGTTTATGTATCCCAGGTGTTCTTCTTTGGGTTTTCTCACTTCCTGTGTGTGTCCGTTGCTGCCCCTAGTGTAAATGTTTTATAACTTTATCAATTGTGTTCAGTGCTGCCCTCAGGCGATTAGGAGGGGAAATTACCTCTAAACTATGCTTGGTGCTACTGGATATGGCTATGTGAGAGTATTACAGTAAAAATGTATCGCTAGGGAATATTACAATTAAAAAATGTCACAGTTTCTACTGCTATGACGTCAAAAAGGGATTTGAAAAAGTATTTGTCGCTTTCTGGGGGTGCATATACATTTACCAGTGTGATTGGTTTATTTTCTATTCTTCCTTTTACTATTATATACCTTCCTTCTTTGTCTTTGATTTCCTTTCCGTAATAAAATTGTGTTGTGCTTGGTATTAATGTTGCAACTCCCCTTCTGCCTCCCTCTTTATATGTACTGTAGTATAAGCTCCTGTAGCCGTATCTTTTCAATTTTTCATGTTCTAATCTCGATAGATGTGTCTCTTGTAGGAATATAACTTGTGCTTTTTCCTTTTTCAATTTTGTCATCACCCTTTCTCTTTTCATTGGTACATTTAACCCATTCACATTCAGTGGCATTATTTTGATGTTATTAGTCATTAATACCATTTACTGCCCTCTGAAAATATTCTCCAAAACCGTTACGAACTACATGAACATGAACGTTTACTAACTGAACACAAACCAAATACCTCCCGGACTTCCAAACATGGGGTATTCTTTTACTCCTCCCCACGTCCCCGTTGGTGGGTGAAGGGGATATCCTCATCTCTAATGAGGGCCCCTCGCTAGACCTAGGTACGCACCCAACTTGTGGGGTACCACAGCGCCTACACATGTCCAACTTAAATACCTCGACCTCTCCCAGTCGGTTCTTAATATGTTATGCAAACAAAAGAAGTCCGAAAATTTTCAGATACTCACACAGTGGATCTATTCTTGTCAGTCTTTTTTAAAAAAAAATTTTTATCCATCATGAACTTAGTTCCGTACAGTGTTTATTAATTATTAATTATTTATTAATCTTTTTTTATTTAGTCTGTTATTATGATCCTTTTCCATACCTTTTTTAAGCAGAGCTTATTAAGATTTCCACTGATAGTTTTGTAGCTTGTCTCTTGCTCGTTGCGCCGAGTCGGGTCCCCGGTCTATCCCCTTCTTTCGCTGCCACTCTGCCGCTCCTCGCATCCTTCCCTCGGCTGCTGG
Organism: Micromesistius poutassou; assembly: GCF_964030765.1. NCBI lineage: Eukaryota > Metazoa > Chordata > Actinopteri > Gadiformes > Gadidae > Micromesistius > Micromesistius poutassou. Next base: position 7,534,081 of record NC_140281.1, read on the forward strand.
TCCGATGTCTCCGCCTGGCATGTCCGCAGTGTAGCCTCTTTCCTTCATGTCCCGCGCCGCTTCAATGGCACTGTCATACGTCTTCACTCCGTTGTTCCAGTGTATTCGCATCTTGGCGAGCGGCGTCTGGAAACAAATTCCCTTCTCCCTCAGTATTCTTTTAATGCCCGCGTATGCCCTTAATTTCTGGACAATTTCTGTAGGATAATCATGATCAAAGAAGATTTGTTTGCTTCCTACTTGTAGCTTTTTCTGCCAGGCTTTCTTCAAAATCATTTCCTTCGTCTCGAACTGTAGGAAATTGACAATAATTGACCTGGGGCAGCGTTCGGGTTCGGTTTCTGGGCTAGGGCTCGGTGGGCTTGCTGGATCTGAAGATTGGTCCCCTCCTGGAGCTCGAGTTCGGCTTTTAAAAGCTGCTCCAGGTATACGGCTGCCGAGCTCCCCTCCGTGTCTTCCAGTAGCCCAAAAATTCTGATGTCGTTTCTCCTTGATCTACCCTCGAGATCGGTTATTTTCTCTTGCATTCGGCGTGTCTGCCCCATCATCTCCAACAGCGCGGTTATTGGCCTCCACTTTCCACTCTTCGACTTCTGCTATGCGCTCCTGAGCCTCGCTGATGTTCACCTGTTGTGTCTTAAGCTTGTTGTTGTTCTCCTTTAGCTGACGGTCTATTTCTTGCCGGAGATTGATGATTTCATCCTTCATCTCTCTCTTCAGCTCGTCTTTAAATGTAGTCAGCTCATGGCATAGCTCTTGTTTAAGTTCTTTGATGTCCTTGCTGATAGTAGCAAGCCTGACTCTTAGCGTCTCTGCGCTGTCCATTTTCTCAGTTGACTCTTCTTCGTGTTCGCTAACCTCGTGTTCTCTAGCCTCGTATTCAGAGATTTCTTCCATTACGGGTTGCTCTTCACCTTTGTCTTGCTTTTTGTTGCTTTTCCGACATCTTTTCTTGCTTGTCCCACTTATACTCTAGTTTTGTTTGTCGAGTTATGTCTGAGTAGTGGGAATATTTTACAGACTCTGGAGAGCTAGTTAACTATGCTTCTACTCTCTCCGCCATCTTCCCGGAAGTCCATCCCTAAGGATCCCACTTCCTCAGTTTGGTGAGGTAAGGATTTCCCTGGACTCTTAAAAAGGGTCCCCAGCGCTGGTTGACCCCTGGACTTCTGTGGACGAGCGGTGTGCGTGCTGTGGACAACTTTAAATGCTAATCGTTCATGTTATGGAGTCTAAATAATTATCCCTAAATCTCTCTGCCTGTCTCCCTGTGACTCCCTCACAGGCTGCATTCCTCTCTTATCTCTACTGTCCTTGTTCGCTGGTGGACAGCGGCTTGCCTGCTTGGGCATTGACTGTTGAGTGCCTAGCTGCCATGGCTCTCAGCTAGGCCGGGGTATCTGGTTCGGGTTTCGCCTCTGCCAACTGTGGGTGCATGTTAGGTGCGGCCATTGTGTCTCGAAGCGCACGTGTTTAGGGGGGGCTGGTGGTAGTTCCTCTTCTCGGCCAGCTGTGTTGTTAAAGTGAAACTTATAAGGATTACAAATTTGTCAAATGGGAGAACTTCAAATATGGCGGACAGGGGGACTACAATTAGTCGAATGGGAGAACTACAAATATGGTGGATGAGGACTACAAATTTATGGAATAGGAGAACTACAAATATGGCGGACGGGGACCCATAAGTATACGGGGTCTGACAGCCCTACGGTGGCCCTGGTGTAGGAGAACGTGTTCCCAACCGCTTACCAGGGTGGGAATTTCACGACGGCCACGACGGCCATGGCCGTCGTTGCCCCGCACTTTGGCCTTGATGCCCTGTGAAAAGATTTTCAATTTACGGCCAAAGTGGCCTTTGTGCCCCTGTCAAAGTTCCAGTGTAAACAACACTAGTGACGCGTGGTGGGATTTTATGGAATTACGGCCATCCTAGTGCGTGCAGGAGGCTAGTCCCGTGTCTGTGGATTGCTCTGCTGTGATTGTTCCAAAATAGAACATGCGCAACTTCGCGAACCGCGCAGGTGAAGTATCAACATCACATGAAAGAAGAACGTCAACCAGCCTCCTCAGCAGTGTTTGTAATAACGCCGTTTAAAATAACGGCGTTAGGTAACGCCGTTATTTGTTCAGTAACGGGTAATCTAACTAATTACTTTTTAACGCTGTTACCGTTACTGACAGTTAAATGCGGTGCGGTACTATGAATTGATTGAATAAACTGTGTAATCCGAACGCACCCCTGGCTCCACACAAACTGCTAGTGAGGAGATTGTGTTTAACAACGAGATAAGCAATTATTATTGGCTAAGGCAGATTCATGTTTCATGGTAGCCAGGGTATCTGCAGGTTTCAGCAAGTCAAATTTAAGACTTTTTAAGACCACCTTGAATGAAATTTAAGACCTAAAGCACGCGATGGTGGGGGGGATCCCGCTGTATTACAACCCAAGCATAGCATGTGTGTCACTTAATGAGACTCATTCAAGTTGACTTTTTGTCTGTTTATTGAACATAAAGTGATACTCAGTGCTCTCTGGTTCAAAAGCTGTAAGTACAAGTGCAGTTTAACGTAGGGCTGGGCGATATGGCTGAAAACGATCACGATATAAGTGTTTCATATCGGTCGATATCGATAATTATTGATAAAAAAATTTTTTAAAGGACCAGGAGAAAAATATAAACGTAAACAGTTTTATTTTAAACTTAACCTTCCCCTGATTGTAGGCAGACAGGGAAAAGGAATGTCAACACAACCATGATCAAATAAATATAAACATAAGTCTGAATGAAAATGAACATCACAATGAAAACTTAACAATTATCAATTATAAAGTGCTCAAAAACATGTGCTACAAAAAAGTGTTCTAAAAACATTTGCAGTGTTAAATGTAAACATAAGAGATGAGATCATGAGATCACTATTGTATTACTTGGTAGGCGGATTAAAGCTTATCTTCAACCTGGACTCCCTAGAACATGGAACATATAGATGTCATTGTTGTTGGGACATGGAAATATGTCCAGTACTGTCATGAACCATCATCCATGTTGTAAAGATTGCTAGTTAGCATGTTCGCTAACTAGCAATTAGCGCCTATTAGCGCTATGTTGTTATGCTTGCTATCCATGTTATAACGAAAATGCCTACATTAAACAGAATAATGATAATGCCATCAAAGGGGGAAATGGGACATGGAGATATGTCCAGTACTGTCATGAACCAATGCTGGCCGCGGCGCCTGAGATCTGAGAAGAACTATCTTCATATATATTATTTACAATTTCCTCACTCGTTGCGGTACTCATCTTTCGTTTCTCACATCTGTTTCTGTTATGAAACACACACGAGACGAGACGGCGCAGCCAGACATGATACTGTTACATGATTGGCCATTGGCGTGTCGCTCCATACGTTGCTCTCCACAGGTATCAGAGGACGCGTGCCTTTGTTCACGCAACCAACCTTGCTTCGCAACCTCTGGTTCAAAGCGGAGCTAGACTCTGCTCCGTTAACTTCCAACGAGGAAAAAAATTATCGAAACCTTCTATCGAACGCATTTTCTATTGATATTGATTACGTGTCTATCGACAAATTTAAGACCTTGAGTTACAGTATTTAAGACCAGCATATGACATTTTTAACGAATTTAAGACTTTTTAAGGTCTTAAATTTAGAAACATGAATTTAAGACTTTTTAAGGATGCGCGGACACCCTGGTAGCCAATCGGAGCCAGTGTTTTTACACACAAGCCAGGATACACGTGCCACACGCACACACAAACACCAAACAGATTCGATGAAGCAGTAGAAATGACGAGTCCGGAGCGATCCAATGAAAAGTTGGCATTTTCAAGGTGGAGATATAAACACTAATTCATTGAGGTCAAAGGCAAGAACGTGCATGTAAAGTGTACATTATGTCCAGGAGCAAAGACGTTGTAAGCAACTCTAATTTAATGAAGCATCTCACAACGACACACGCATCTACAAAGCTACTTTTTAAAAAAATTTTTTTACAGTAACGCAAATAATTACTTACCGTTATTTTTTGGAACAAGTAGTGAGTAACTATGACTGCACTGTGTCAGGAGAAAGTGTATCTCTGATACTTCTGTGTTTAGGTCACAGTGGTGGTCTCTCTCTCTCTCTCTCTCTCTACACACATAAACGCACGTTAATGCATACACGCTAACATGCACGTACACACTGGCGTATACACTGGCATACACACTCACACAAACGCCCGTTGTCGCACTGACACGCACGTACACACTGACGCACGCACACGCGCGCTCACTCACACAAATGCACTACTATTCCTGTCTACTGTGGTCAATGTAACTATCCGTCTGCCCCGGCATCCACAATCATCAGACACAGCAATACAAAGCAAGCAAGCGTTGCGCACATAGCAGGGTTATTTGCACAAAAAAAATCTTACTATCCAAGCAGGGTAGCACAATATGATTAACAGTGTTGCTGTGTCAGAATCCAAACAGCACCTTATCAAAGCAAGGAGTATCTTCTCTGGGCCCACCAGACTTATACCACACACAGTTGGTACACACTCCCTGAGCTGGACCACAAGTGTCCCTCGACTTAATACAACAGAGCCAGACTATATAACGTCCCCCGACTCAAGACAAACAGAGCCAGACTATCGTGTCCCCCGACTCAAGACAAACAGAGCCAGACTTGTATAACGTCCCCCGACTCAAGACAAACAGAGCCAGACTAGTGTCCCTCGACTCAAGACATACAAAAAAACATATAGAGCCAGACTATAGTGTCCCTCGACTCAAAACATATAGAGCCAGACTATAGTGTCCCTTGACTCAAAACATATAGAGCCAGACAACAGTGTCCCTCGACTCAATATATATAGAGCCAGACTAGTGTCCCTCGACTCAAAACATATAGAGCCAGACTATAGTGTCCCTTGACTCAAAACATATAGAGCCAGACAATAGTGTCCCTTGACTCAAGACAAACAGAGCCAGACTTGTATAACGTCCCCCGACTCAAGACAAACAGAGCCAGACTAGTGTCCCTCGACTCAAGACATATAGAGCCAGACTATAGTGTCCCTTGACTTTTTTTCAATTTTTTCAATTCTCTTTCAGAGTTCTTAGCGATTGTTCAATTTCACGTCAGTTAACAGGTTATGCTTTTTCTTACCCCAGGGCCGGAATCATGGAGCGTTGGCTGTCCACCCCTTCCACCTAAGTTTTCTATACCTAAGTCCTATGCAGATTCAGCCTTTTAGACAATAGGTTCTGCTCACCTGTTTTTGTGGCCACGTGGAAGGGGTGGTGAGCCTCGTGCCCACCACTCACCTCTGGCCCTCCCGGTCCCTGGCCTTTCCTCAAAATCATGTTGGGGTCACCAAATTGCCGTGTTCTTTTAGAAAATCGCTGAGTCATGATCGCTTTTAACTCACTTTATTTGTTAAAGGTCCGGTATGTTATCTATGAAGCAAAAGGAGGGGAATTGTATAAGCACGCGTGGAGATACGCTTAGTAAGGCATCCGATAAATGCGTTACCTGGAGCGTTCTGACCCCTTGAGCTATGTGTTGTGACTTTATGAATGGGTGGGCGTGACATCCGTAATGCCTCTGATTAGCTAAGCATGGTGCTGAGCTCCCACCTCTTGGATACCCGTATGTGTGCTCGGTGCTGGTCCCTTGTGGCTATGTGTAGGTATTACAACTTGGTTTCCGGCTTGATCCTGACCTCTCGTGGCTATGTGTAGGCATTATGTTTGTTTTTGTGGCCTTGGTCTCTGGGCTTCTCAGACACCTGGCCTGCTGATGTCACAAGAATTGATCCGTATCTAACGTAGAGCATAAATTAGCCTTAACGTTACATTTTGAGTGGATGGTGAGCATGAGACGCCAAAATGGATGCCAATAAGATTCTGAATGGAAAGTCTACTTTTAACGCCTGAGCCTCCTACGAAGAAACCGACTCTCATGCTGGTATGGAGGAATGTCCCCAGGAATGGTGGTCCACACATGAAGGGGCACACAGTGAAATGGCCCGCCTGGCACACTTAGCAACACCGGCCACATCAGTCCTTCTGAAAGGTTGTTTTCACTGTCTGGGCATGTTGTACAGAAGAAGAGAGCTTCCCTGTTATCTGAATTATGTCAACAGGCTTGTCTGTTTGAGTTACAGGCTCAAAGCAAATAACTAGTAGGCTTACCTTTTATTGGTAACCGTTACTGTTCATTCTTTCTGGAGAGAAATAAGAGGCTGGGTTCATGAGCCTCTGGTGAATAAAGAGCAGTAGCCTGTCTGCTATGTTCAAAGCAAACTTGATAAAAAGAAAGTATTAAGCCATGGTTGAATAGGCTGAATCCTAGTTTACCTTACATGTGCACTTTGTAATTTTATTTTGTATCACCCTGATTTGATCCCTTAGAAAGGGCTGTTTGTGTGACAATGTATTTTTTTCACCCTTTTATTGATGGACAGAGAGGTTTAGACGAGTGCGTTCAGAGATGATTTGCTCCCAGTGTGAATGACTGCTCCAAGTGAGAATGTTAGTGTGAAATTGAACACTACAGTATATGCCAATGTTGTTTTCAATAAAAAAAACACAAAGCAAGCTTATCTACTTTTCCATGTTGATGAGAAAAAATAATGGGACATAAAGAAATCAAGGGACATTTTGATTAGATAAAATGTTAGATTAATTGCAAGTTAACTATGACATTAATGTGATTAATCGCGATTAAATATATGAATCGTTTGACAGCACTAGTTTGTTTATCAGACTTTTGATGATTCCGAAAATGCTGTCGGTAAGCCTCTGGGATGGTTACATGCTGCAATTATGACATGCCCCCATTCCAACATGCCCCCATTCCGACACCTTTTAGTACCGCCATTCCAACAGTCTACCGATCAGTGGCGCCAACTTCAGGTTAACATTGGGGGTCATAATTATTTAGTTCAAAAGTGGTTTGAGGTTCAGAACAGTAGATCATGAATTATTTCAGTATTATTTATGTTATTTTTTTGATTAATTCCAAATTTTGGTTGTGATGATGTATGAAATAACCCATTCCATTAATTGACGACTGCATTTTACGAGTGGCAGGGCGTGCACTTATTTAACATGCCCTGGAAATGTATAAATATTCTATGAAACTTAAAACTGGACCATTTATTCGTTAGAGTTGGATTTAAACTCAATGCAGGACCACTATTGGAGTGGATTGGACGAATATTGGAACAAAATGAATTGTTTTGAGTGCCGTGGCAGAATGACTCAAGGAATGGGCGCAGTTAACTTCATATCGGCCCAAAGGCAATACAATGCGCTTTACAAAGGAGAAAGGCGAGAATATAGCATAGACCCACCCCTTTCCACACTAATTCTCGAAGGGGCTCAATAAAAATAAACCAACAGTTTTTGCCCATAGAAGGCAAATCCGTTAAACATAGCCAGTCAGGTGAAATTGATTGAGCCACAGTATTTCAACAATACACAGGATCAGATGTTATAATCCCTTGTGCCAAATCCAAGGAAATCACATATTCAGAAACCCCTGCCCAAACCAACCTTATAAGCACTCTGGCCACTAAGCTACCATCCAATGGTGGAAAACACAAGACAAATGGCCCAACTAACAGCAGTATGCAGCATTTCATTGGGGTTATCAAGTCGGCTTTCACCGATGTTTTGTTAAGTTAACACCTCCTGAGGGCTTAACAATAAACCAGCGTCCTGGAGTCACCCCCCTCTATGCTGCCACCACATTGCCACATTTAATGCATATAAATACTCTTTACTGCATCATACCCCTAGCCCTACCCCTACCCCTAACCCTGACCAAACAAACACGTTAGCACATTAGTCAGCTGGCTTACCTTAGCTTGCACCCCAGGAAGTATGTTTTCTCCTTACCCACAGCCATTCACTTGTTTGTTCTGCTGCCAAGGACATGTTACTAACCGCGTGCCACTTCGTCCACAAATGCCCAGTTCAGACAGCAAGCTAGTAGCAGATCTAGCCACGAACCCCGTGCGCCGATTTCAATAGGCCTTAGTCGCGTACTCCAGCCTCGCTGTGCTGCCTCTCCAGCCATTTCAGCATAATTCTTCAACTCCATCTTCCCAAGGAACTGTAAGTTCAATGAAATAAATAATCTTCTCCAAGTCTGACCACAGTAGCATATCCGGTCTTAGCCTAGTGCTAACAATATGTGGAGGAACAACAATCTGCTGATTAAGATCCGCCTTCATTTCCCAGGCTCCTCCATTACTTAGATGCCCAGCTCTGTGCCTGCCTCTAAGTGGTCTAGCCTTTTCCCCCTGACGCACAAATTTAATTTGCCTACCCTTTTTACTAGAAGCTGATGAATTAACTTCTCTGCCAAACATTTCAATACCTGGTTGTGACGCCACGTATACCGCCCCTGAGAGAGACTGACCTTGCATCCTGATAGGATATGGCAGACCTGAAATTCTGTATGGAGGTCGCAGAGAGTTAGTTTTAGGCTTAAACGATGCAGAAATGCCACATTTATATTAGTGTTATGAACAAATATAGGCCCTAAAACCTTTAATTTTCGAGATATTCGTGAAAAACCCCTGTTACTCGAGACAATCCTATGGAAACTGTGCTCCACTTGATGAAGAGTTCCTCCTCATTGGCAGTCCATCCCCATTCAACAACCAGGGAACAAGGTAGTTGTAGAAGGCTGTTTAGAATGCACTTCTCAGCAGATGCTGTAGAAGTGTATTCCGACTTGGGGGCAGGTCCCACAGTTCATCTTTAACTGTGTGCTTGAACAGCTGGAATCTGAGCCCATCTATACTCGCACAGTCGCAAAGTTCAGCTCATTACCCAGGGCTCAATAACTTCCATGCTGTTCTGAACAGTCTCGATACTAGGGCAGCAACTTAGTCCTCTCAATACAGCAGTGAGCTCTGTGAACTTAGTGTATTTCATCCAGGCTTTGAATTGAGCATTCTTTGAGTGGCCAAAGAAGGCGCTCACGGAATCACAGCCACTGAAAGAATGGAACACAGGCATGGCATCAGCCACATCTCCACCAAGCTTCTTGTGTGCTTCGGTGATTGAGTAGAGCTGACGTTTGTCCGGAACAGCAAAGTCGACAATAAGTTGCAAGTCACAACATACAGAACTTTGTAGTGAACCCTAGAAGGATAACAACAACATCAGAGTCAACTGTTCTAACCGTAACTGACTTGATCCCCTTGTTGAGCATGTCCATCACATGGCAAACAATGCGGTTGTCAGCCTCCTCAAGCATCTCTATACAGTCATAAAGCTGGATCTCAAAACTTTCACCAAAGTTTGCAAGGACCTTCCTGCCGTAGGTGATGCTAAACTCCTTGCTCCAGTTCCATGTCTGTTCCTTAGCAATTCTGGCGAACATTAAGTTCAAGGCGACCTTGTTGTCTTGATTAGACAGGAAAGCTTCAGAGAATTGCTTGGAATCCGGAATGGGGTCATCCTCGCTAAAGGCCATCTGTGAGCTATCTGCTGATCCCCGATTCTTCCTAGTCGTAGACTTAATGCTCATCGTCTGGTAGAGGTCAGCCACAATGTTGATACGATTGGCTCCCTTCTCATGACCAATCTTGGCAATGCTGTTCAACACTTTGATGACGAAGTCCCGGAATGTCAAGCCTTTAGTGAGGGACCTAGCCAGGATTCGCACTTGCACAGATAGATCTATCACAAGTCCCTCTGAGGCTGTAGATTGAACTTTTACTCCGATGTCCTTCAGAATTTGAGACTGTGATAAATGTCTCCATCCTTTGTTGACAGGGCTTCTGGTAAACCTGTAAATGAAATTAATAGTTTAACCAAAACTAAATTTGTCAATGTCAATACCTATTCACTTATAAAATGAATCATTGATTTGCAGGCCTACTTAAGCTTTGTAAGGGTTCCTTTAGGTGGCTTGATTCTAGGGCTAGCAAGCTGGACGTTCGCACCGGAAAATTTCAGGGCATTTCTAGAGATGTTCACATCGACACCCTTCTGACCATAGACGAATCGCTCCTGCACAAACTGATCATGCTGAGGTTTGCCAACAGTAAAGACAAGGCTGGCATCTTTAGTTACCACAACTGGGAAGACAATTGATGAGTTCAACCTCATGAACTGAGTCTGGTTGAAGGGGTTGGTAAGGATCCCCTGATACAACTTGAGAGTGTGGCTTGCAAACGTTTCCTTGAGTCCAGCATTTCTTTGTGCCCGTGTGCTAGATCTTGACCTTCGACCTCAGCTAGGTAGTGCTGGATTTCGGGTAGGGCAAGTTAGAGTTTCCGGAAGAATTCCTGAACCAATCACTCCAAATCAACCTGTTGTCCTCTAGCTGTTAAGCTTTGAATGCCTCATCTCTTTTCTTGGCCAGGACCACAGCCAAGATTTGAATGCAGTATCTAGCCTTCTTTATTGAATTCACGTCACATACAGCAGTTGTCAGTCCAGTGATGTTCAGATTAGCTAATGTTAAGATGGTATCCAGGCCAGTTCCTTTTATCAACTGGCCAACACAGACCAGAGAAACCTTCTCAAGGTGCAGCCCACCCATGAAAGCAAAGTATGAATGAGAAAACTCTTCTCCCATGGCCCACTGTATCATCTTCTTGATGGCATAAAGAGGCTGATCGGATCCACCCACTGCAACCTGGCCCGGGTTAAGATACCTTGCGTAGGATACTGCTATTCTCATGACATGGAGCTGAAGCTGTTCGGTGTTGCTAGCATGATCGATCACAGGCATGATGCAGTTGATTGTTTTGGGGACATCTGTCTTGTCACGCTCCTTTGAAGCGTGGTGTGAGGTCCAAGTTACAGGCTGTGCTGTATCTGATCCAATATTCTTGATAGCCCCCATCAAAAAAATCTTCTTCCTCTCCCATGCTCTTCTGAAACACAACTCCAAGCTCCACGTCAAATTCCTCAACGTTGACAGTCTGTACAGGGCGATGGGACTCCTTTGAGACCTTCTGCCCTACTACGCTCAGATATTCCTCCAACACAGTTTCCAAGCCTGGTGCATTAGGGTCGATGTCCTTGACACTTCTTCTCTCTTGATATGCCTTCACCTGGTTCCCGGAGAAACTATAGACAACTCATTGCAGTAGCGTTGCAGTTATTTGTAGCTGCAGGGGATGAACTTTGTTGGTTGATGTTGTCATCATTGAATGTCGTGAATAGGCCTTGTTTGAGGACAAGTGGTAGCAACTTTCCCTGTGATCTGAGGAAGAGGTCTTTCATTGACAGGGAGATTTCATCAATGCAAACCAGAGTAGATGAGTATGAATGTGTCAGCCCGAGTTCAAATGTTGTCTGTAACATGTGTTTGTTTCTGTTCATTGAATAGAGCTTCAGTGTCAGATATCCATTTACAGGCTCTTCCAAAGATTTGTGCCTTTTCTGGATGACAGATTGCGATTGCTGTGAATCTTTGTTGGTTTTTGGTCTGATCCTGGTATTGAAGCTTTCAACGTGCATTGGAAGGTCTTGATATCTCGCAGTTCTATCACAAAGAAGTGACATAAGCATCTTTAGTTTGAAATTGTTATTCTTCCGTAATCCGTCTGTAAAAAAGTCAGAAAGACGGGTGCCTTGACTGTCTCTCCGGTTCTTTATGATTTCATCCCGAACAGCCTTTGTGACTTTGTAAAGTGATTCCAAAAACTCACTGTCACTGATTACATTGTCTAAACTACCCTTTCTAATAACCTTGTAGTGCGCCCCTTGCTCTTTCTGCACTACAGTGATGTCAAGGCGGCTGTTTGACAGTTTGTCTGCGAATCGTGTTGAGTGAGGCCCGTTCAAGGCCCAAATCTTCAACTTTCTGCAGATAAATATTCTCAAGTTCATGAAGATCAAAAACATTATCTGAGCTGTCATCGATGAAATGCTTTACTACTTCCATGGCAACATACTCAGCGTACTGGATGGATGGTGAGTTCTGTGATGAACATTTTTCTTGATTTATCCTGTCCTTCGCTGACTTGTCTCTGTATCTAATGAGGAAATGGTCAATTATTTAAAATATGGTCTGACTATAACTAAACTGTATTGAATTGAACTTAAAAATGTTATGTTGTGCTAGCTTACCTATTACAGTATCTTGTGTGACATCTATTATCATAGTACAACTCCCGTGATCTAACATCGGTTTCAAGTAATCTGAGGATTCTGCTGTCATTCAAGCCTTGGGCCATCATCTCTAGATTGTCTGTGAAATCCTTCACATGCTTTGCTAACTTCCCTTTTCCTTTAGCAGCATGCAATGGCTCCGATTTGTCCTTCATGTGATGGCTCTCAACGGCTGGCCCTTCACAATAGAGGCACAGTTCGGCTCCAAACACAAGACTCGGCCGAACCTTTCCACTAGTGTTTGCTCCAACAAAATCCTCGTCATCAGCAAGATCCAGTTCTCTTCTTCGTTTATGATCCATTGCACGATTGAAATGACTGTTATTATAGTGATCATAGCACGATTTGTGAATTTTATACCAATCCTGTAGAGTTGCTGCTTCGACAGCTGACAGTCTGTGAAACATCAAGATCCACATCATTGATTATAAGTCCTGAATCTTTAAACAGTTGCAGTTGGTCAATCAGCTTAGGAGCGGTGATGGCAGTTATGTACCTTCCTCCAAGTTCCAGTGGTGGATTCAAAAATGAAAATGTTGCACACAGTGCTTTCATTTACATGACATTTCCGTATAACAGTTAAAACTAACCTTACCGACAATGCACAGGGCCTTGTCATTCACCAGTTCCACAGTTTGATCCATATCAAGCACATGCCAGTTCAGTCAAATGGGAGATCTGCTCTCTGCGACCTTCAGGAGAATTTGGGGTCTAAAAGTGGGCATTTCTGTTTCAACTTAAGCACTAGTATGCCCCATGAGTATATTTAGAGCTTTTGCCCAAACAAACTGTATGGCTTTCATGAGCAGATTTACAGAACAAGGTGGCTTGGGCGCTGATTGATTCAGTGATAAAAAACATATTTTTTCACGAATATCTAAAAAATGAAAGGTTTTAGGGCCTATATTTGTTCATAACACTAATATAAATGTGCAATTTCTGCATCTTTTAAGCCTAAAACTAACTCTCTGCGACCTCCAGGAGCCGATATAGGTCTAAAAAGTGGGGGTGGCCGTTTCAGGGCCTTCCTCCCATTCATTTTTTGGGCTCCTTGCATTTTTTTGTTTAATGGGCCCTAAATTAACAGAAAAACATTGGCTAAAATGTTAATAATTTTTTGCAGCCATCAGCCAGCCTGCCAATAAAATCAGTTTTACCCACTCCAAAGTACACCCAATGCAAACCAATTATAATGCCCGACTATCGATGTAAATGTCTGTGTTGATAGAATAATATTAGAAATAAAACTATCCTTGTATCGCAATGATCACATTACATTTTGGGGGTCTATTTTCTCAGCAGCGGCGGAATTTCACTTTGCTCCGGTGTAGCAACCAATTCACTACAGCAGAAGGTAAACAGAGAAGCGCACTCCAGGTAATGTCAGTCTGCCGCTGCCATAGCTTGCTTCCAACTACAGGGATTATAACCTAAATGCAATGCGATGCAATTATTTCTAACACTATTCTATCAACACAGACATTTACATTGATAGTCGGGCATTATAATTGGTTTGCCTCGGGAGTGGGTAAAACTGTTTTTATTGGCAGGCTAGCAGTTCCCCTCGAGTTGCGCTAGCCTAGCACCAGCGATTTCTGCAACTAGAAGGACTGAATGAAAATTGTTGAAAACGGTCTCCAATGATAAATAACACACTGGCTCACTTGGAAATGAGACCCGATGTCCAAAATCCTGAACTATCCCTTTAAGCTTACCTGGCAGCCCTGACTTGTCTATTTTTGCAATACCTTGTCTAGTTTCCTGTCTCAATTCTTCAACCTGTGACTTATCACTAAGGCTTGCATCATACCACCTTCCCAGACTCTTCACTGGCTTCTCCAGAACTGTAGGCATCACCTCTTCATTTATAGCAAACTTCTTATCTACTACCTTCCCTTTAACAATTGAGAGACTCCTTGGGGCCTATCTTGCACCCAGCCCAATTGGCTTTCTACACCGACGTATCGTTGCTAGTTTGCACCCTGCGCAAAGCTGATTTTCCCCTGCAGCATCCAGGCGCCACTACACTTGTGCCTGGAGAGGCGTGTCGGCGAAAAGCAGAGGCGTGTTCCAGCGCAAATGATACTTGGGGCTATTTTACCGATCTAAACATTGCGGCAATGCAATTGTGCAACTGACCGAAAAATTGCTGGTCTAAATGCACTTGCGGATAGCGCAGTTGGTGTTGCTATTTTGACGTGCCATGGCAGGTCGGAACTGCAACATACGCTTACACACACGTAGGCTATACACAGCACAAACTTGCAAACGATTAGCCTGATTTAAATATTATGATGTCAAAGATTGTTCATATGAGTGAAACTACATAGAAATAGCATTTGGATTGTGGAAACATTTTTTTCCATAGGGGCTGCATGAATGAACACAGTAGAGTAGGCTATGCCATGCGTTTAAATAATAATAATAACAATTAAAACTGCGCACAGTGATGAACGGGACCTCACACCGGCTTGCGGCCGCGTCACGTGCTGTCGAAACATGTGTGCACATGGCAGCGCACATGTTACGATGGCATGTGACGCGGCCGCAAGCCGGTGCGAGGTCCTGTTCATCACTGCGCCCAGTTTTCATTTTTAGCGAATTTATCTAATCTGTAGAAGCAGATTAGATAAATTCCCTAGGAGGAGTTTGTTGAAATACAAGGCGAAAAAGTGTAAAAATTCCATTCAAAATGGACAAATTTGACGGCACGCCACGGACACGCCCTTCAACGTAGTCACAAATTTTATAGCGTTCGTTCAGCTCCATCTTATGATTGTACTGACCAATTTTGAAGCAGATCGGATAAATTCCCTAGGAGGAGTTCGTTGAAATACAAGGCGAAAAAGTGAAATTTGCCGCCGAAAGTGAAAATAAAAAATGCAAATAGCCGACTTCCGGTGGGTTTTTGGGCATGGGTCCAAGAGGCTTTTCTGTAGGTATTGGCATTAGGTATTGATCGGTAGGCACGTTATACGTGCCTACCGATTTTCATACATATTGGTGAAACGTGGCACAGGGGCTGCTTTTTAAAGTTCCTGTAGGGGGCGCTACAAACATGACAAACACGAATTTTGGTATGTGAGCTACAGGCACCAGTTTACACGTGTCCTGTGAATTTCATATTCATAACTATTACAGTCTCTGCAGAGTGATTTTGAGCCTCTGATGTGTTGTTTTGGCAATCGACTTCATTTTACTTGAGCAGTTAGAACTTTGGTCCCCAACGGCCACTGAGTCAGTCCCGCTGAAATCAAACATAGCGTCTATGAACTGTGGCTATTTTAGTAACAGGCCACGCCCATTTGGATGCCACGCCCCATTAAAAAAAATGTTGACTTTATCTTGTTCACAATTTGATTCTGAACAACTTTAGTAGAGGGGTCCAACATCATAGGAGTCCAATTCATGTAGATATGTGCAATTTACTATTTTCGGGGTGAAAAACACACCCCTTTTAGAACTCAATGGCTCATGGGTAGGGATGGGGATCGAAACCCGGTTCTATCAAGGACCCGGTTCCACTTTTTTCAAAACCCGAAAATCAATAACGTTTGGGCTTATCGATACCACTATCGAGTCTCGTCGTTTTTTTTCTCCCGTAGGTCCTGTAACGTAATTGTGTGTCCCTCGAGTCGCGTCACGGCACTTAAATCTAATCAATCTATAGTATATATATAGTAGTATATTATATATACTAATATATAATAGTAATCCAATTGTGAAATCCGTGTTGTAATCTGCAGCATACAAGCTAGTTAGCTTGGCTCAGTAAAACGACTATTAGGTTATCATGATGCGTTCAAGTGTAACGTAAAGAAAAGGGAAATTTAGTTTTTGGCGAGAAACATGAGTAATACAGTTGTATAGTTCTCTAATCATTTTAGAATATATAATTAAACTACTGATGCCAATATTTATTAAAAATGACATATTTTCCTAATCACTAAAAACATGAAGGCTATAAACGTTTTTGTTATGTTTTGTTATCGATAAGGAGTATCGATAAAGGTATCAATAAATATTAACGATCCCCATCCCTACTCATGGGTACTTTAAACTTTAGTGTACAGACTAATCCTTATGTGAAATTGAAGATAATGGGCCATAGATGATAGGTACCAAAGGTCTTTTGTCAAAGTCGAAAAACCTGGGATCCTTGGGGAATTTACTGTTTTTAACTAAATTCAAAATGGCGGGAAATCTGGCTACCGGAAGTGATAAGTTAGTATCTGCAAATTTGTTCATCATGAGGTTTTGCATGTGTGGCAAAAGTTTCATGAGTGTAGGTCAAACCGGTGACGAGATATGCTTGTGTAAATGTTGAAATTTTGGCATAGTTGGTATAGCGCCACCTTGGGGCCAATCTGAATTTGACGGCTAGAATATCAAATTTTACAGCAGTCCCAACAAATGTGCCGAATAAAAATGAGTTTTCGTATATGTTCAGGGGGAGAAAAATTTTAAAAAAAGGGACCTTGCCGGTTCGGCTTGGTCCCTAAATAATAAACGAAGCAAAAACAATAGGGACCTTGCCGGTTCGGCTCGGTCCCTAATAATAAACTCAAGCAAAGTATATTCCTGCCTCCCAAAACAAAATCTTGTTTTAAAAGTTGTACTTTTAAATCAATGCATCTGCAAACGGGATCGTACCTATGTTCCCCGGGTCCTATGTTCCCTGTTTTTCCCGAAAAAGGGTCCTATGTTCCCCGGTCGCAATACATACTGGGGAACATAGGACCCTTTTTCTGAAAAAGGGTCCTATGTTCCCCGCAATCTTTAAAGGGTCCTAATAATATTTAGAAAGGGCTTATTTTTTCCACCATAATTTCCATAATTGACATAAGACTATACCTTTGCTGATTTAATTCAGCATTTACAGTAGATTACAGGCCACGTGATGCTCATATCCAAATATGATGAGGAGAGATTAGGCTGTAAATTGTTGTATCTTATATCTTATTTTACCCCATATGGAAAGAAATGTTTCCACAATCCACATGCTATTTCTATGCAGTTTCACACATGAACAATCTTTCATGTGTGAAACTAGCAACAATACGTCGGTGTAGTCAATTGCACTGGGTGCAAGATAGGGCCCTTAGTTTGTTTATTATTAGTATTTATTTATTTATTGTTTATTTATTATTAGTATTTAGTGTATTTATTATTATTTTTTATTATTAGTATTTAGTGTATTTATTGTTTATTTCGTTTTGTTTATTTAAACTGTCCAAACGTGACAAAAACAAAAGCCAATTTACAGCCTAATCTCTGCTCATCTAGGCCTATTTGGATATGCACGTCAAACGGCCTGTAACTGATGGTGGAAAAAATAACAGAGCGGGGAACATAGTTCCCTGGGTCCTGTGTTCACCTCTCGGGGAACAAAGGACCCTTTAAAAAAAAAGAAAAAGGGTCCTATGTCCCCCAGTCACATACGGACCGGGGGAACATAGGACCTGGGGAACATAGGGATGACCCCCTCTTGGGAGCCATGCAGCTGAAGAGGGAAATTTCTGCCAGTTGCTAAAAGTAAGAAGTGAAGATGACCCTGGCCTAGAGAAATGGCTGTCAACAAGAAAACATGATTACACGTCCCCAAAATAATGACATTTTAAATCTATTTGCAAACAGCATAATTAGGGAAATCATTAGCTCAATTCACAAGCTGCCTCTCCTCCAGTATTTCATTATTATTGATGGAATGCAGGACATAGAAGGCACTGAACAGGAAGCCATATGTGTCCGGTATGTAGACCATGATTTGGTCCCCCACGAGGCCTTCTTGGGGTTTTACGAAGTCTCAAGCACAACTGGGGAAGACCTAGCAACAGTTGCCACAGATGTGTTGCTGTGCTTGAATGTTCCGCTGTCTGGTCTGCGTGGACAGACATATGATGGAGCAGCGAACATGTCAGGCAACAGCAAAGGGCCAGGATAAGGGAGATGCAGCCACTGGCTTTGTATGTATACTGTGGCCCCCACTGTGTAAATCTGGTCGCCCAGGCTGCTTGTACAGCGTCATCACTGACATCTGATGCCCTGGATTGGCTCCACAAGCTTGGCTGTCTGTACAAATGATCGGGCAAATACAAGACTAAATTTGTGAACATTGCAACCACAGCATCAGGGTCAGTTAGCAACCTCCAGCCCTTGTCAAACAAGATGGACGGCCAGGACTCCAGCAATCCGGTCTGTCCTACGTCAGTACAAATCTGTGCTACTCAGCTTAGAGGACATGGCCCAAATGGATGCCTCAAACACTGGTGTGATGGCAAGAGGGCTGTTGGAGAGATTTGGAAGAGGCACCACAGTGCTAGGACTCATGCTGGCCACTGAAGTAATTGAGGAGTTGGAGTGCCTTAATTGCACACTGCAGAAGCAAACAGAAACAGTGTCTGGAATGCTCTCTGCAGCAGATTGTGTGAGGACCACCCTGAGGGCAAAGAGAACTGAGGAGAAGTTCCAGAAGATGTACATCCAGATGTACTCAATGGAGATGATCACCAAGCTAAATATTCAGCCCATAACCATGCCCCACAGCCGCCGTCCACCAAAACGCTTCATTGGCAATGCCACTACTGCATACTCACCCACATCCCCAGAAGAATACTACAGAGCTGACTTCTTCAAGGTGCTGGATAGGTACTGGACATGCAGCTGAAGGAGAGGTGGCCTGAAAACGTTGCTGAAGGAAGTCCTAAACCAGTTAAACCAGAGGTCACTGGAGGTGCAGCTGAACATGTTTAAGCGCCAATACCCATACACAACCACTTCAGAGGCCACAGCTATTCTGAGGAATCAGTTGCCTGAGGTCTGTGGCCTTTTCACCCAAGTAGAAGCACTTGTACGACTTCTTGTGGTTGTTCCTGCAGCCTCTGCTGAAGCGGAGAGGAGCTTCAGTGCTCAGAGGAGGCTGAAGAACTGGCTGAGAATTACAATGTTGCAAATTCGCCTGAACAATGTAGCAGTCTGTCACATTCACAATAGAAATAGAGTACATGAAGCATGTGTTTGGTTCTTTCAAGTGAGGAGAAGAGAAAGGACAGTATAGAAGGGTGGATCAAGGGAGTTGGGTTAAATAGAGAGATGGGGTTGAAGGGAGAGATGAAGGACATACGATGTATGGACATAACATACATCTCTCTGTCACTCCCTGTCTCTCTCGCTGTGTGTGTGTGTGTGTGTGTGTGTGTGTGTGTGTGTGTGTGTGTGTGTGTGTGTGTGTGTGTGTGTGCCTCTGTCTCTCCCCCAATGTCTCTCTCTGTTTGTCTGTCTCTCTCTCTCTCTTTCTTTCTTTTTCTCTCATTCTTTTTGCCATTTGGCCTTTTTGTCATTGTGGCAGGAGCAGACATTTACACTTTTATCTTCCCCAAACAAAAAAGGAAGCTTTTTGTTATTAAAGCCATGAAACATGGAAAGACGTATTCAAAATTTTGGAAATACCTCTCTCTTATGTGTTTATATTTGGAACATGAACACAGGAAATGTATTTCTGTTTCAATGCCCAGGTGGCAGTGTGTACAGACACGTTCCTCTCTTGGTTTCCACAGTTTTAAAAAAGTCATTCTAGTCTTTCTATTTCCAGTTCATGGTTTTGTTTTTCTTTTAGATGTTTTGGTTTTGAGATACTCTGCCAATTGTGTCTCTCAGTTCAGGGCCTGGTAATGTTAGATCACTTTAAAGGAGGAAAATGATTATATCAGTAGCTTTTGTTCACTGACCTCTGTCCATTCGATGAATGAATAAAGAAATGTTCTTTATATTAAAAGTTTGATTCATTTTAATTATGCATATTTATTCTGGCAGAATTTAACATGATGACCAACTTAATTATTTCCCTGATTTTGTATTGGTTACCGTAGTACCTAAATGTATGTAGAAATGCAGGAAATGGTATTCAAATCGCAATTTATTTTCTGGGAGTACCCCCAGACCCCCACTTCTCAAACCAAAGTTACGCCCTTGAAGCTAATGCTAAAGTGTGTATTAAGGCCGGAGTATGGATTTGTGTGATTCACAATGTAACTCTTTAAGAGAGGGAATGATGGGAATAGCATGAGTGGAATGACTACAAGTGTAATATTTTATTTGAGTTTACTTATTAAGTGAGAAAATGTTAAAGTAAAGAAGACAACCAGACTGAAGTTAATATTTTAATGTGAAGAAATTGCATATTTTCTCCCTTTAATACTTTTATTTTGAAGAACATTGTAGCTATGTAAATACTTTTGAAATAGTAATACATTCTTGTCGAAGCCACGACAGAGAGAGCACCGTGTCGAGCGTGATTATTTACTTCTCCCTTTTTCAGGGTGTTACATGTGCATGCTCACAGCTTCCCTCTCAGTTTTAAAGTCATTCTCCACTTTTTCCATCTCATCAACCATCATTCACGTGTAATGCTTTGCCAAACAATTAATTGATCATTCAGTTCATTCGCTTGTGTTCATCACTTTTTTCCACACATTGCGTCCTGCATGTTGCAGCAACAACCATTTCCTTCGCCTGTGTTTCTGGTTTCTTTATTTTAGACAGACATCCAAACTTATCCATATGCCATCAGTCTTATCGTTTATCCTTACCAAGTCCATGGATCATATCATCCGTTTAGTTACTTTCTTTACTTACGGCTTGATCCTTCCCTTTGTTCCATTCACCTTCTTCGCACATGCCAGCGAACAGCTGATTGTCAGTCAGCGGGCTGCTGAGGTTGCTTCACGGCTCCAAACAAAATCTCTCTGATCCAATATGTTAATTTCCTTCATCAGCCTTCCTTCCATTAAAGAAATTTCAATGTTTTTCAACTATGTTGTGGCCAGTTCTAAGCTTATGTTAAGAACCTTTCACAATTACAGGGGACCACTTCTTGGACTTGCACGTCTCCGTCTCCAATCAATCGCCAAGTCTTTTTGATTTGGTTACCTTGATTTATTTTGCCTTGCATTTTAACTTAAAATATGGCTCTAACACCCGACAAGCAGAAAAGTCTAGACTCAATTGTGCAGTACCTCCTGGATAATGGATTGGCCGTACCATCTTATTCCAGCTGGGTTTATCATTGTTTGCATGTAAATAAATTTGATTCTTAGGAAGGTAATCACTGTAACAAAAGTTTCTGCTACCCCACATTGAAGATTGTGTGGACCAGGTGGGTAGTGCTCGGTTTGTGAGCAAATTTGACGTATTAAAGGGCTACTACCAAGTGCCATTGACTCTCAGAGCCCAAGAAATCTCGGGATGCTCAAGGAGGCGAGTAATATAAAAAAAAATGATAAAGTGTAGTCTATAGGCATAACGTCTTACCTGGGAGAGTGTGTCGACAACGGGGCTGTTATGTTTAAAGACATAACGTCTTACTGCTACACGTTCACACTGTACATATTGAAGTATATCTGTCTCATCAGATTTTGAATAAAAAGCCATTGAATTTTAAGCACTGAATATTTATGCATTGAAGTAATGTGTCTGAATTTTTTGCCTCAAAATCTAATATTCAACGTTAAAAATTTCCATATGCAAAATTCAGATGCAACATTCAATGCATGAAATTCAGTGTTAAAATCTGGGGACCCAAAGAAGCACAATTGATCGAAAAGCAAGGAGAGTGAGCGGGAATTAGACTCGTTGGATACCCAACTCTGATGCCGGTAACTGCTTTGCATGTGCAAAGCAGTAATAAATTGCCGGCGAACTAGGGTTCGAATTATCTTTTCATCTTTAAGTGGGTCTCTCTATCTCATAAAAAAGGTTGGCGCACCGCACACATAGCCTTACCATGTGCAAAAACGCTGGTATTCGTAACATATTCTTTAAGTTCTACTTTAACATTTTGTGTGTTTCCCGAAACGTTCTTTGCTACGATTCTCTTTCGTACATCGTTCGTTGGTAAGGTTGCTCTGAAGCGCTTGTAGAACCTGTTGTTGTTGTGTTTCAGCGCCTGACGTAGT
This sequence comes from Micromesistius poutassou, assembly GCF_964030765.1. NCBI lineage: Eukaryota > Metazoa > Chordata > Actinopteri > Gadiformes > Gadidae > Micromesistius > Micromesistius poutassou. Next base: position 7,556,195 of record NC_140281.1, read on the forward strand.
CTCCGCCACTGTACAGTAACCTTTAGAAATCCCTGTTGCGCATATTCATTCCAAATTCGCATCCGTAGCCAATTGAGGCCAAATGAAACAGCACGTTTGAATTAAGGATATTGTCTCGGGTGTTCTTTATGGTGGGCCGTGGGTACATCAGGGAAGGTCAGCTCGACGATTAAGAAAATTATACTGGGAAACGAATAAACCATTATAAGCAACGAGTGAACTTAATAAGCGATCAAAATACTTTTTTAAACCACCGCCTCATTCCCTTGACATTTAGTTTTCACCTGATATATGCGACAGATGTAATTAAGGCAACCTGGTCTCACAGGACTCTGTGAAATGAGTTGGTCTAGTATAGTATAGTAGCCTATATTTAATTTAAAGTCTTTAATGGTAAGAGACCGCACGGGGATGGATAATGAGCATTGTTTAAATGAAATTACAGAGATTAAATTACAATGCCACATATGGCAGACACCTTCAGATATGAGAGACCCCCTCAGAGTTTTGACTTTGTTGCCTTCATGGGAGCCAGTCCTCACTTTATGGGAGCTCGGCTCCCTCCGGCTCCCACGTAATTCGAACACAGCTGCGAACCAAGCTACCGTCTCTGGCCTTCTCTCTGAAGGACGCTACCGTGTGTTGCATAGCAACCGCCGTGCACTTTGCTATGGAAGCATATATGTAGTAAAATTCAAATGGCAATGCAATTTGCAATTTGTAATTCAATAAGTCATTACATTGTGCAATTGACAATTCATTATGCAATTGAATAATGTAATTTGTAAATATGTTATTCAAAGTGTATTTTAATATGCAAAGTGACAATGAAATCCTCAATAAAATTTGCAAAAGTTCTAACAATAAAAATAGAATAACATTTTGTCCAATTTTTTGAGTTCCTTTATTCAAATTGAAAATCTATAGCGTCCCTGTGATTGCAATGCACTTCGCCACGCTCCGTGTGTTGCAAAATTCAAATGACATTTCAATCCGCAAAACACTTTGCAAATCGTTTTGCAAAACGTTTTGCAAAACGTATCAGCCAATCGCGTCTGGGGGGGGAACTACGTCACTTGCTCGCCAGACCAGCTGATCATCCACGCACAGTGCAATTTATTTATTTATTTATTCCGCAGCAGCTGCCAGACCATCTTTTCCGCCATTTTCAGTTATAATTACGTAAACTCAGTCAAACCATAGACCTATTAAGAGTCAAATCTGGCACAATGCTAGGCATAGAAAATAAATTGCAACGTGCGTGGATGATCAGCTGGTCTGACGAGCAAGTGACGTAGTTCCCCCCCAGGCAATTGGCTGATACGTTTTGCAAAACGATTTGCAAAGTGTTTTGCGGATTGAAATGTCATTTGAATTTTGCAACACACGCAGCGTGGCGAAGTGCATTGCAATCACGGGGACGCTATAGCTTTTCAATTTGAATAAAGGAACTCAAAAAATTTGACAATGTTATTCTATTTTTATTGTTATAACTTTTGCAAATTTTATTGAGGATTTATTGTCACTTTGCATATTAAAATACACTTTGAATAACGTATTTACAAATTACATTATTAAATTGCATAATGAATTGTCAATTGCATAATGTAATGACTTATTAAATTGCAATTTGCATTTCCATTTGAATTGCAAATTGCAAATTGCATTTCCATTTGAATTTTACTACATATATGCTTCCATACTTTGCAGGTGGCTAGGAGGGACTACATTTTTGTATTTGTTAAATAAATGCTTTTTTGACTTTCTTGTTTTCAAAATTTACTGTGTCTATGACTTTCATTTCGCAATACTACGCCCCTTAACTGTGGTATAATGAGAACATTCCACAGCCTGTCGTGAGCTATTGCTTAAATAATATTTTGACCATTAAATGCCTTCAGTAAGACCTATATTGTATCAAACTTAAGTTGTATATGTTTTGTCCACCAGAGGGCATTGTATCAGTCAACGTCAATAGGCAGGCAATGATGTTTTCAGAAGAAAAACACAATCTGAAGCATAGACATCTTATATCATAGACGCAGCATCAAACGCTACTGCCTACTGGCGCTGACGAGATGCGGGGCCGCCATCTTGGATTGGTGATCCGCTCCACTCAGTGTAATTCGTTTGGCAGGAGCAATGACCTGTCAGCGCATTTAATTAATCTTACCTCACTGAATACCACTGATTTTCACAGGTTTTTTTGTCATACGTGTAGCTATGATAAAGGACACATGTTTTGGTGTGTTTTATTATTCATAGTTGGCTTAACAGTAATAGAATATTCTCATATGCTATAAGTGACCAGACGTCTGAGATCAAAACTGGGAACATAATCCCAGAGAAGGGGAAAAAAAACGGTCAGCTATTTTTAAGTTGAAGAAACAATATGATTAGGTTATATATACATATACTTATATCCTACATAAACAATGTATGAATACATTAGATATCTATATATCTTAGGGACCTATAGACTGAATCTCTGTTGCTGCAGCAGCAGAGAGTTTATTCTGTCTTGACACTTTGTATTGATATTTTGTATTACATTCTTCCCTTAAATGATTATAATGTCTACAGTGATTGTTTTATATGTATTTTTTGATGTATGTCGCTTTGGATAAAAGCGTCTGCCAAATAATTAAACATAAACATATATAAACACCTGAAAGTTTTTATATCAGCTAAAACCACCAATCTGTTTGACTGGATTCAGAATAGAACCAAATTCTGTCTTACCCAACAATGTTAGTATTTGAATATTGTTACTTGAACAACTTATTCATGGTTACAATTATACTGTTAAGAAAGTATTGTCTTATACTTTGCTTAAAATGAGAATGCATCATAATCAGTGGCGGCTGGTGAATTTTGTAAACCAAACCCCTGTAGGGGGGTCTGGGGTCATCCTCCCCCAGAATATTTTTTTGTGATTTTCACATACAAATGAAGCATTCTGGTGCATTCTGACAAAATAATAAAGACAAAATAGAACATTTCCTTACAAAGACGAATGGGGCCGGGGAACTAAGTTTTAACTTAATTTATTTGCCTTGTAGAATTCAGCAAGATTAAAAGTGCAAATACATTAAATTAAATTAAATTTTATTTATAGTGCCAAAACATTACACATCTCATGGCGCTTTACAGAGTGTTGAACATTCAGAGAGAGCCCATGAGTAACAGGGGCGAGGAAAAACTCCCTAGAGTTGGAGATACATATAGGAAGAAACCTCGAGCAGATCCACGACTCAAGGGCCTGACCCATCTGCCTAGGGTCAGTTACAGGGCAGTAAGGTTTGTATACATGATAAATGAATAGGTTAGTTAGGTGTAGAGAATAGAACATGGTGTTTAGAGCTACCTGGGGTGTATGTTACTAAGAGGTAGGATGGTTACATAACCAGTATGATAATGCATGAATCCCATTTAGTGTCAGAAAGTTCAAATAGTCCAGTGTAGGGATGAATTGTCATAGGGATTAGGAATTGTCATAGGCCAGTAGTGGATCGCTAGGCAGCGCAGGCCAGGAATCCGGTCAAGGGGACAGCAACAGGCGATGGTAGGGCAGTCATAGGGATGGGACTTCAGGTGCGATGAGGGCCAAATACAAGGATGGTTGGAAAGCTAGACTAGCTATACTGTATAGCCACTGTCCATCTGATTGTCTAGTTAGCTAACATATATTACCCCCCCTACACAATCTGGACTGTGGTCCTAACTTTTACCCCTGTTGGCTTTTACAATATTTATCTTCATCATTTATTTCAACTTGTTATGTTATTCAAGTATGTCATTTTTTCATTTCATTGACAAGTAATTCTATTATAGTCATACTCTTGTTTGCTAGCGGCTACGATTTCAGTACTATTTTGCTCCTTCTCAACTCTGTTGTAATATTTTTTTCACAAAATACAACCAATAGTATGTTAATGTTAAATATTACTTGTGAAAAGTAATCCCCCGATTCCTATTTTCGACGGTCCGCTCATTTGAGCAGGAATACACTGAACACCAGCCCGGCATCCTTGTTTTCTTCTGTAGACGCTACCTGTCAACACTTCCGCATTGGTCTCAGAATGCTTCTACAAATCCGGTTCCGGTGTTAGACTGAATTCTGCGACCAACCGAAAAGTGTGACCCAAGGGGGCGCTGTTGAACATTTTTTGAAACATGCACGAGTTTGAAGCATAGACAGGCATGAAGTCGCAGAAATCGGTGTAACACCGGAACCAGATTTGTAGAAGCATTCTGAGACCAATGCGGAAGCATTGCGTGCACATAGCCTATTGAAAACAACGTTCAAGCAAACACATTTACAAAAAATAATGCCCATTAAAGATTTTAATATTAAGGGCTGCCTAATATTCGTTCGAATATTATAATTTCTTTTTAATATTCAAATAACGAAGTTCTGAGTCAAAGCCCTAATATCGACCAGCAACGAAGTTGGAGTAGCCTACCCACATAATGAATCTTAATACACCAACATTGTTAATATGGTCATACATAGCTAAACAAGCAAATGAAAATGAAATACCAACACATCTGAAATGTTTATATTAGACTATTAACAATATTATTAAAATGACGGTCTCTGACGGAGGTTATTAGAACTCATCAGCACAGGTGAAGATGATGAGCAAACATATTTTGACCATGATAATGATACCATAATGCACCCGTTCTTTGTCTTTGGATCTTTTGAATAAATGGATCAATAAATGGTGAATCGCAATGATCGCAAGCAGAGGAAGGTGAGAGATATTGAGTGCACGCGTCCAACAGCCTACAAATCCCTCGGCGACTTAAGGTGTTAAAAAGTCACCACAGTGCCTAAAAACCATCAACGTCATTCATGTTAAGTAAAAGGAAAAACCTCAGACACAAGAAGTGAACAGAGCCGTGCACTGAGCCCTCTCGGAGGCCGGGCAAAAAAACCAGGCAAATAAAACGCTTGAGGTGGTGTTTTGAAAAGAGAAAACTTTCATTTTATTAGTACTTGGTCTAAAGATAATTATGAGCCTTCGATTGATATCCAGAAAAATTTGTGGGGACACATTTATATCTGCCTCTGGGCTCCTGAATCGAGGGACCGGTCCACAGCCCTCCAAAACAACTGCAATACCTTGCAGTGGTGTTTCCCACAGACCAGGTAGCAATGTGTGGCGGCCTCCCACCACAATGTGAGGCGCGATTACCGGCTGGCGGAGTTGTTGACAGGGGGGGGGTATTATTGACAATAGAAAATGCGCGGATCATTTTCTTTCTTGTGTGTCTTATTTTTCGCCCGTGCCTAAAACCGCCACTGCTTATAATGCTTACGTTATAACCGCGGGTGGAATTGTTGACGGCGGGGGGGGTTGGGTTGCAGGCGGATGCGGGCGATTGTTGACGGGGGGGGGGGGCTGGCGGAGTTACATTTAAAAATCGCGTTTGAAAAAAAAAAAAAATTGGTGCGGAATCAATTTGTGGCACTCGTTGTTCAATCTGTGGCGCAGCGCCACACATTGGCCTATGTGTGGGAAACACTGCCTTGGCCACTGAACACTGGTGAATTGCGGAAGAAGGCACTGCTCCTGGGGGCCTGCTCTTAAAGGGATAGTTCAGGATTTTGGACATCGGGTCTCATTTCCAAGTGAGCCAGTTTGTTATTGATCATTGGAGACCGTTTTCAACAATTTTCATTCAGTCCTTCTATTTGCATCGATCGCTGGTGCTAGGCTAGCGCAAGTCGACGGGACCCGCAAGCCTGCCAATAAAAACAGCCTTATCCACTACACAGTACACCCGAGGCAAATAAATTATTACGCCATACTATCAGTATAAATGTCTGTGTTGATGGAATAATGTTTGAAATGAAACTATCCTTGTATCGCATTGCATTTTGAGGGACTTGTGTCTCAGGAGCAGGGTAGTTTATACTTCCGTATAGGCTACGCAGTGGCAGAGTCAGACTTTTTTTCAAGGGGTGGCAAGGGGGTGGCCGAGGCTTTATAGGGGGGTCCATATTGAATTGTTGACCGAACGCGATTGTCAAGGGGGGGGGGAGGGGGGGCGAACACGATTGTCGACGGGGGAGGGGCGGGGTCGAACGCGGTAGGGGTGGCACCTGGGGTGGCCAATCAGGTTCCAGCGGTGGCCAGTGCCACCCCGGCCACCCCTCTGGCTCCGCCACTGAGGCTACGGCAGCGGCGGACTGATATTACCTATGCAACCGGATCTATTATAGTTTATTTACCTGCCGCTACCGAAGCAGAGTACTAAGAGGAATTGTATTAGCCTATTCATTACAAAAGAGATGGCCACGTTTGAAAGACAACATAGCGACATAGTGTCTGATTTTGAAGACGATGAGGAATTACTTGGATCCAACGAACCGTACCTGTACGAACCGGAATACACGGACGAAGATCTGAGAGAGATGGATGCCCAAAGAGCAGAAAGAGAAAGAGCGTCTGTAGAGACAGCCCCCACTGGAGCAGCAGTAGAGAACCGGGACAGAACATCTGGAGACTGGTGGTGCCAGTGCAGAGAATGCATAAAAATGCAGACAGACGACAAATGTTTTTGCTGCAGGGAGTGGGACTTAGTTATTCCACAGATTCAAGAAATTGAGCTGGACACTAGTTTTCAAGATCTAGATGTGTCTGGGAATAGCGCCTCCCGAAACAAACCAATCTGCATAAGGGAGCACCAGGACTCTCCCCCCCCCCCTTCTAAATCGAGGAGTGCTCGAAACATTCTTCTCCTTCGATAAAATCAATTGGAAAAGAAGACCCAGACCCGATGGACCCAACGGCCAGTTGTCACTCTTGTAAGTGTGAAATCCAAACAAAATGTTATTATTTGTTACCTAGTTGGAGTCCATACATGAACATACCATATAAATTCTTATATATGGTCTTGTAGTGACCTACAAGGGGCATTAGAGGGAGACATTCACCCGGTCACCTGCGCCTTTAAGAGAGAGGGCGGGTGGAGGAAGAGGAGGCTTGCTTCCTTAGCCGGCACACCTGGTCCCTGGCTGTATGTGAATTGTTTGGAAGTAAACAAACCCAACCTGCCTTCGTCTCCTGTGTCGTTGTTTTCCGCACTTCCACATTGGTGACCCTGTGAAAAAGAACTATGTCGAAACCCGAAGAAAGCAACGGCTACTCTGCAATGCCTGGACCGAGCGGGGCTGGAGAAGCTGTAAGCGTCTGCACCGCGACCATCAAGTTGCCCGAATTTTGGCAGCGCAACCCGCGGCCGTGGTTTCAGCACATCGAAGCCCAGTTCCAGCTAAGAGGAATAACGCAGGACGTTACGAGGTACTTCCATGTGGTGGCGGCGTTGGATGCCTTGACGACGGCCAGAGCGATGGCACTGCTAGAGGCTCCACCGGCTATCGGGAAGTACGACGCGCTCAAAGCATTCCTGATGAAACTTTTCGAACTGTCGGAGCTGGAGAAAGCAGACCGCCTGCTGTCCCTTAACGGCCTAGGGGACAGCAAGCCGTCCGAGTTGATGGAGAGGATGCTGGCTGTGCTGGGTTCGGCTGATCCCGCATTCCTGTTTACTCACATTTTCCTGCGGCAGCTTCCAGCGCCTGTGCGCACTGCGCTAGCCTGCTCCCCCTTCTCCGTCTCAAAGGACTACCGCGAGCTGGCTGCGGAAGCAGACAGGATTTTCCTTGCCAATCGGCAGCAGTTTGTGCACGCACTGCTCCCTACCCATGGCGTTTCGACCCCGCCGACCCCTTCGGAGGACACCTTCGGCACCGCAGCCGCAGGACGGCTCGCCGCCAGCGCGACGACGGGTTGTGTTATTACCATGCCAGGTTTGGAGCCAAGGCTAAGCAGTGTCGCCAGCCATGCAATTTCGCGGGGCAGGGAAACGCCAGGGCCAGCACTCATTAGCAGCTAGGGGTGCTGGCCGTGACTGCAGGCTGCTGTTTGTCACCGACTCCATCTCCGGCCGGTGTCTGTTGGTCGACTCGGGCGCCCAGCGCAGCATCCTGCCAGCTCAGCCTGTGGACACCATGGCTGGCGGACACGGCCCGCGGATGGACGCCGCCAACGGCACGCCTATACGTACCTATGGCACCAGGTATGTGGAGGTGTGTTTCGGCGGGCGGCGCTTCGGCTGGGACTTCGTTATGGCCGCTGTGTCTACACCGATCCTCGGCGCGGACTTCCTCTGTGCCTTCAGGTTGCTAGTGGATGTTACGAACTGCCGCCTGATCGATGCTGTGGCCTTTGCTACATACCCCTGCACGCTTGGAGGGGTTGGTGGGCTCTGCCTGTCACACACATTCGCCACAGGGGATCCATATCAGCGCTTACTGGCCGAGTTCCCTGTCCTCACCACACCCAAGTTCTCGTCGGCAGTGGCTAAGCACGGCGTGAAGCACCACATCACCACCGTCGGCCCTCCAGTCTACGCTCATGCTCGGCGCCTCGACTCCGCAAAGCTCGTGATTGCCAGGGGGGAGTTCACCACCATGGAACGCCTCGGCATCGTGCGCCGCTCGAACAGCCCATGGGCCTCCCCCCTGCACATGGTGACTAAGGCTGATGGCGGTTGGCGCCCATGTGGCGATTTTCGTCGCCTGAACAACTCCACGACCGCCGACCGGTATCCTGTTCCGCATATACAGGACTTCTCTGCCCACCTGGCAGGGGCCACCATCTTTTCCAAGGTGGACCTGGTGCGAGGATACCACCAGGTACCGGTCCACCCGCTGGACGTTCCCAAGACAGCGGTCATCACGCCCTTCGGCCTGTTTGAATTCCTGAGGATGCCTTTCGGCCTTAAGGGGGCGGCGCAGACGTTTCAGCGCCGGGACCTGCCGTTCTTGTTTGTCTATCTGGACGACATTCTGGTGGCCAGCGCGTGTGCAGAGGAGCACCTGACACACCTCCGGCTGCTGTTCGAGCGGCTCAGCGAGCACGGCCTCATCGTCAATCCGGCCAAGTGTCGTCCTGTCGTCCATTACCTTCCTTCGCTCTGCTCCCAAGGAGGACCTCCAGACCTCCTCCGCCGAGCTGGTGTATGGCCAGCCACTGCGAGTTCCGGGGGAGTTCCTCCCAGAGGCCGCATCCCCCTGGTCTGCCTACTCTCATCAGGCGTTGTCCCGGGGCGTCGCTGAGGCCTTTGTCCCCATTCCAACATCTCGCCACTGCGTTCCCCAGTCCTACGTGCCCAAGGACCTGCTGTTGGCCAAATACGTCTTCATCCGCCACGACAGCCATCGGACTCCATTACAGCCCCCATACGATGGACCCTTCCGCGTCCTGGAGGCGGGAGCTAAGAACTTTGTGGTGGACCTGGGGGGTAAACCAGAGCGGGTCACAGTGGACCGTCTCAAGCCTGCTCATCTGGACATTGACGAGCCGGTTCAGCTGGCCCTGCCCCCGTGGCGGGGACGCCCCCCTGCTGCGGCCTCCGGCCCCGCCCGGGCTCCGGCTCCGGCCCCGGCGCCCAAGCCGCCCAGGGCCCTTGAACCCCCTCCTGCTAAACGCAGCCGTTTTGGCCGCTTGATACGGCCACCGCCACGTTAATTGTCTGTCACTTGTTTATTGAAGAACTTTTCAGTTATGCACTTTTGGTTATGGTGAATTCTGGGGGGGCCTGTGTAGTGACCTACAAGAGGCATTAGAGGGAGACATTCACCCGGTCACCTGCGCCTTTAAGAGAGAGGGCGGGTGGAGGAAGAGGAGGTCCTTAGCCGGCACACCTGGTCCCTGGCTGTATGTGAATTGTTTGGAAGTAAACAAACCCAACCTGCCTTCGTCTCCTGTGTCGTTGTTTTCCGCATTTCCACAGTCTGTTCATTCATGGGCTCCAAGTCTGCTTTATAGGCTAGGCTTACTCTTTACCCTTGATGTTGTAACAGTCAGGTCAACCACAGCCTCAGTCTAAAGAGGCCGGTAATCGAGAAAGCTAACTCTAGCCAGCTATTACTATGTAGGCATAGGCTGTAGGCTTTTTAGCCTAGAGAATTCAGCAAATCAGTCTACCACCATAAACAGCAGTAGGACCATTGTCTTTATGTGGGCTATTATCCAAGTTTAATTCTATCTTTGCTAAGAGCCTGCTCCCAAAAGCTTACTTGTTTTCCTTCTTGTTTTAGGCAGTACCGATTGGTGGCCTACTGAATCGTTCTAGAGTGGGGGTTGAAAGGAACACAGCTGGGAAGAGGCAACCGACGTGTTCTTCCATCCTGTGTCGTGACCAGCATCCGAAACAAATACCCTTCGGCCACTGGACAATATGTTGGCTTCAGGGAAGCACAAAATGCTCTGAGATTGTTCTGAACACAACACTACTGTAGGCTACTAGAAAACATTTGCTACTGCACAATATCCTTTATATCAAACACAGAAAGAACACATACATTTGGTTGATTTGTATAACTTTACTTTTGTATATAAACAATTGTGTTCCAATGTTTACATTTCAATAACTACATAAATGATTCAATAAATATAAGTTTGCTGTAATCCCGTTGTACTAGGCTACTAATAAGGTGTCCCCAACTGAAGTGCGCTTCTCAGTTTACTTACATCGGAGAAAAGTAGAATTCCGCCGCACTGAGAAAGTAGTCCCTCAATATGCAAGACGATGCAGGGATAGTTTCATTTCAAACATTATTCTATCAACACAGACATGGATTTTTTTATTCTATCAAATGAGACCCGATGTCCAAAATCCTGAACTATCCCTTTAACCCATTACAATCACCTTTATGCTGCATGCAAATTCACGCAAGTCACTTCAATCACACACACACTTCACATACAGGCATTAGTTCATCGTTTATTTCATAAACTGCAGTAAAAAAAAACACGGTGTCCATTATAACAAAAAAATAATCTGCACAGACTTAGGATGTCACAACTCCCTCAATCAAGGTTGCATAGCAACGGCAATGTAGTTTGTCTTCACCAAAATGGAGTTCAGTGGCACCAGAGCCTGCCTACGGAGGTGGCGCCAACGCTGCTCGTTCATGTGTGAAATCTATCAAATCTATCTAAATCTCAATACAGCCAACAAACTCTTATCATGGTCGAACCAAAAAGTTAAGTTGTGGAGAAAAGAGGCTGAACCTCGCCAGCGAATACATTTTTAGACCACTGAAATCACGCATGAAATGATCATCATGTTAGGTTGTGACTGGTTGTGAGCACTCCCTCCTCCCTAACAAGTATCACATATGAAGTCTGTGCAGATTGGAACTAGCTCCCGGTTAGCATTAATAATTGTTTACTACTTTAACGGCACGACAATCCAAAACCCCAGTGGAAACTAGATGGAAATAGTGTATAGTTCAAAACGTGATGCAGCTTTTACTTCTTCGCTACCTACAGAGTTTGTTATGTATGATAATTCAGGAGGCGGGACTTATTCTTCAGGGGCCTCATTACAGAAAAAATCCTAACTGCTCCTCCTAACTTAAGTTAGGGACTCAAAGATAGGAAAAATCCTAACTTCCTATTACAGAAGCAGCCCCTTACATGTTGGCTGTTGGCTGTCCTATCTTATCTTTGGTCTCCTATCTTATCTTAACTTAGGAAATCCTAACTGGTCTGTCAATCAGATATTTAGATCGGCAATCATCAGGTTATGTCTGTTTCTGCACTCAGAATGTGCACAAGATTGATAGAACGCATTACTTTTGACATTAACAGAGACTGTTGATAAAGGATCTTTGTAAGTTATGTGCCAGATTGCAGATGGCTTTGGTGACCTCCATGAGGTTGAAATACATGGCTGTGAAACCGCTGTGAAGAGTGCACTCTTTTACAGGTGGACCATTTATGCTTATTTTCCTGCAGGCTGTCAGACTGTTGCCCTGCAGCCTGATATATACACACAGAAAATGAATGCAGTTTTGATATTTTATACTTTTGTACAATATTCCCAATTTAAAAAAAAATAAAAATAGAAACATTATTATTTATTTATTTATTTTTTGACTTTGTAGTTAAGGTGGCAGGCGTGTGTTGCTTAGGCGGCCGCCTTAGCTGTAAAGTTCTGTGGGAAACCCATTATGCGGTCTCAGTAGCCTTTCAGCCATTACATTTCTGTTGTGATGTTCCTCGTCTTCATTGTCATACAGACCTACTAGCAGTGCTGCTGCCATTTTTTTTCAGTTATTGATAGTTATTTTGAATTTAGGACAGGGTGTATGGCCACCTAACTTAGGGATCCTAACTTAAGAAATTCCTAACTTCGGATAGTTCTGTAATGGCTGAAATCCTATCTTAAGATAATGATTTCTTCCTAAGTTACATTAGGAAACCTCCTTCTGTAATACCAAAACCCCTAAATGCCTTCCTATCTTAAAGAGCAACATGCAGGTTAAACACCATTACATAGAATAGTGTATATTAAGGATAACACAACTAGATGTGCAGGACTGAATAATTTTTTAACCATTCTAAAACGATATTTTGAGCTAAAATTGTGATATTATTATGAAAATAACTTCCGTCTCTATGAAACCGCCGACCGGAAATGACGTAGCGCGAGGGAGTCCAGTCAAGTCCAAGCGCGGTTAACATGGATGTTGAGGAAGAAACGCACGCCAACGAGCATACATTGGTGTTATGCAATAAATCTGCTTTAACAAACATACTTACGACCTTGTTCTTGATTAAACATCCATGAAGATTGTCTTAATTTAAGCCAGCAACGTTTTGTCTTTACGTACAACCTGAGATTTTAACGCAGAGACAAGGAAGCTCAAGCTGGTTAGCACTAGCTGCTAGCTATATTGACTACATGCATAGATAATGTCAATACCAAAGTTACAATAACAGTCTAACAATCATATCTCACTGCCTGAAAATCCAGTATACAATTTTGCCTGCTAGAAGGAAGGAGAGGGGGCCAGATTAGAAAGAAGGGTTTCTCCAAACGGCTGATTAGTGTTTTATTGGCTAGGTGCCTTTGTGGACATTGTGAGGCTATGGCATTGGCAGTGGACAGCATGTGTTGTCAAAGGTGGATGCTTACTGAGCCCTAGTGCAGGATTTAGTCCCAGCCACGGACATTACTTGCCTGACGCTCCATCCCGGGTTTGATGCTTGCTGCCTCAACCCATTTTTGCTGCAGGTTGCATACCTCAACTTCAGGCAGGAGCATGGCGCTATCCACGCCAGCAGAGCAGAGTATGTTTACACAAGACTAATTTACAATACAATTATACTACCTTATTATTATTATCCACCTTACACCAATACTTGTCAGTTCTCTACACAATTAACAAACTGTCAAAAGATTAGCATTTGATGCTCACAGTTAAGTGGATATTTAATTAAATGTACACATACACTTAATTATTGAATAGAATGGAAACTGTTACATCAAATACTTTTATCCCCTCATTCTAGGCAATTCCGATATACAGCCTAGACAGGTGGTCCGATGGGCACATGGGTTTCTGGGCAGGGAGATCAGGAAGGCGATAACCGCTTGTATTGTGGCTGCAATCAGGAGACAGTTTCCAGAAGAAGGGGGAACATACAGAGGTTTCAAATGGCCGGCATATGGGGGATGATCAATAAATAAACATACATCTTTAACAAAATGAACACACTAAATGCCTTGGTGTAAACAATGTATTTATTGTTTGAAACGTGAATGACGTTGAAGATAGTGGCCGACTGCCTCATCCTTGGCGATCTTGTGGTGTGTGGATAGGGGGGCAGGTGCAGCTGAGGACAGGATGTTGCTGTCTTCTTGGAGGGACTGTGGTGACCTCATGTATGCCTCTCTTAGTGAGACCATCAGGGCCGATGCATATTCTAGATGAGGGAAAGAAATATTGAGATCACATTTAATGGAATAGTTAATTCATTGACTGAGTCAGGTAAAATTTGACTAGACTTAAAAAAAATATCTTTAGAAACTGAATGAAGTTCTCACCATATGATGGTTTCTCTTTTATGGGTCGGACAACCCAGCCACCCTTGCGAAACCTGGGATAACGGACTGCGTAGCGTGCCTCACCACTGTTTGTCCGGGATACGTCTCTGTCTCCATTCTCATTGAAATGGAGGACTGCTAAGAGAAGTCTATAGGAAAAAGGTACACTTCAGTATTAGGCACCACAACTAAAACAAAAAGAAAAGTGGTCTGACACTGGCAATACAGTACATTCCAGCAAGAGGTTAAGGTTACTTTAATCACGTTTCATGAGGCGATCCTCCATGTGATGTAATTCTAATGAACAATTTGGACCTTTTTCAATGAGGTGTGTGCTACTATGTTACTGCATTAGATGTAGCCAGATTCATCCATTAACCCTAAGCAACATTGTCTGTCAACTTGAGGGGCAAACATATGGGATTTCAGAGAATTTATCAATAAATAAATTGTGAAATCACTTGAGAGTAACACAGGATACAAAACCGAATGGGGAAACGGGAGTGTTGGGCTAGAACTATGCTAACCATGTCACTATGTGCTGTGTTCCAATATCCATACTATCCGCACTCACTATGCTTAGTTTGAGTAGGTAGGGCGTTCCAATTCAGATCGGGGCGAATAGAAGTGTACTGAAAGGACCGGGATGGTGTACTCAAAACGGTCAAACCGCGAAGTGTGGACTCAACGAGCATTTTCCACATAGCCTGCATTAATTTAGTTATTTTGTAGCTTTTATAGCTACTACGCGTAAAGAGTTCACCGTTCACAGCGGGATGTTTTTTGCAGGAATTTCTGGGTAGTGCACCATGGAGTATTCGATTTTGGAAGACATTGACATCTGAAAATCAGCGCACTTAGTGAGTGCGGATAGTGTACTATGGAAGTATGGATATCGGAACACACGTCATCAGCTACAAAATGTTTGCTAATGCAATAGCCAAATGTGTTGTGGGCCTATGTTGCTAACTAGCTGGAGGATTGCCCAATGCTCAAATCACTTCTCTATTCCGCCATTAATACACTAACACATTAGGAAATCACCAAAACAGCAGTTAAAAGAGGTAAAAGTAAGACTTACTCGGCTAAGAGACAGCTTTCGGTGCAAAGCATTTCTGCTAGCACTAGCAGTGGTAGCACTTGATCCTCCAGTCCCGCCCGTGCCAGTTTCAAGTGGATCCTTCGGCTTTGAACTTGAAACCATCAAGTGAACAGCGGGAACAGCATCAGCGATCAGCCTCACATGATCCTTACTCCGAAATCCCATCTGAGACTCCAACAAATCTCCTTGTCGATAGCTCTCTGGAGTGAAATGAGCGCTACAAATCACCGAGTGTACGGTGACAGATGCTGCCGTGAAGTCTGCTCTCTTCACCTCCACAAAACGCACCCACAAACGAAAAGCCTTGCTTTTCCTTGACGGAAAATGATGGACACGATGTTCTGTCAGGCAGGAATTCGTGCATCCTGAACAAACACAATAATTCACCATGACTAAACTCAATCGCAAACTCAATCTGTCTCTTGCTACCGCTCTTGTACTACGTCGAAACCCACAGTGAGAGAGTGGCGCGCGAAGGGGAGTGCCTCTGCCTACGTCATAGGACTTGTTGCTAGGGGGTTCAACGATAGCTTAAAAATTGGCGCATTTCCATCAAATTATATATTTTACGTTTTGTGTAACATAGTAATTTCTACGTTTACGTTTTTAGAAGACCTTTTCAGACAATATCATGCATTGAGTAGGATATAAATTAAACCTGCAAGTTGCTCTTTAAGATAGGATAGGAGTTAGGTTTGTAAAGTTTCTGTAATGAGGCCCCAGAGGTCTATGTTAAACTTTTCAGGCAGCGACAGATCTGTCAGCCAATCAGAACACGGTTATGCAAATACACTACTGGGACGCTACTTGGACTCTGTCCAATGAAATCGTCTTTGTGATACTACACCCCCGTGGATATGCCAGCCGGCAGCGGAGGGATTTAAGAATGGAGGAGAAAGTTATCATTGGTGTGGGCAATCGGCCAATTCTGTTTGACCAGTCCCTGTACACGTACAGGAACAACACTCTCCTTGCGACTACGGGAACCATTTTGCAATAACAACAACAAGCAGGAAGACGCAAGAAAAAGCCGACTTTGAGTGGGCAGTGATTTGATTGGTGGCAGGCTGCGTCCACATAGACTACTCCCCCAAATGTCAGACATGCCCTCGCCCATCCGTCTATGTACGGAGTTAGTGTGCACGAGGCATCTCTTGGGAGAGTGTGTCGACTGCGGAGCCATTAAAACAGTTGAAGGTGGGATATTGCAAGACATTTCGGGATGCTCATGGAGGTAACATAAAAAAAATAAATAAACTTTGGCAAAAAACTGTACTCTGGACATAACGTCTTACCTGGGCGAGTGTGTCGACGGTGGGGCAGATGTTGATCCTGCACTGCCGTTGTCTTGAAACGTCTGTCAACGCGCACGTGTGTGCGGTGTGTGTGTGTATGCGGTGTGTGCATTTGCGCATGCTGTGTGTGAGCTGCAGGCTGCTTGGCACATGCACACTTGACCAAGTGTGGAGGAGCAACTTGTCTGACAGGCCTGCTATTATATAGTAGTAAGATTATATATTATAATTATTATATATTATTATTATTATTTATTCTGGGTAACCAGACCTTCCCACTGCTGTTCCTGAGATATTGAAGGAGATGAAGGGAGTTTTTTCTTGCCCTCGTTGGGGCTTGGGTCAGGGGGGTGTCATAAATATTTGGCCTGTTAAGCCCTTTGAGACTGTATTGGTGATTAAGGGCAATACAAATAAAATTGAATTGAATTGAATGAAAACACGTTGGTAGACCTGCAACGATGCCATAAAGTTGTGTACAAAGCATGGAACAAACTGAAGCACATGGGAACAAACTTTTGCTTGGCTCAGTGTGCTGTGCTGCCTTCTAGTTGGGATTGGTTTTTATCTGTCTGTGTGTTATTGTTTATATATGTGTCCTATATTTGTCCACGGAACAGATCTATACTACTTTGTTCAGGTTGAAAATGAGGCCTTTGAAATGGTCCATCTCACTCTACCTGTGTCTAGGGCTTAGATTTTGCCAGGTCATACATTTTAATATTATCACACTTTTTCAGTCAACATATCTGGATATTTTCAGTCTGATAAATGTTATTTTCTCTCATCATTTCAGGGGCTGCTATTATGAGCTTTACATTCACTAATAGCACGTTTTATCACCAGTGACAAAGAAAAAACACACAATACTGTAAAGTCACATTGACTGAAAGACCGGGTCAAAAGACACACCTGTCTCTGTATGGCTCCTTTCATCCAGACTCTTAACACTCTATTGAGTCGACTCTATTCACATCCAGATGTTTACGCCATTAAAGTGAGTCACAAGGATAGTTGGGGGGCATATCTCAAATGGAGTCTCGATCCTTAAACATCTGGACTACTAAAATCACTGTTCCTCAAAGCAGTCATTAAACAACCCTACTGACTTCCTGTCCGTCTTCGTTCATCAATGTGTTTATTCAGGTGGGCTAAATTCTGTATAGTTAAAGGCTAAATGGTGAGTATAGCTGCACAGTGTGACAGGTGTCCCCTCCTTTCCTCATGTGTTCAGTGTGACTGACTGCACTAACTGTTGTATTTCTGCAGAGTCAAGTGTGGGCCAGCGATGCAGCTGCAGCCTCATACTCTGACAGACTGACGGTAATTAAAGAAAAGATCAATGTTCACTGATGAGGGATCTGGAAACAGTTCTTAATGAAGAACACTTATGGGCTGGGCTCTCTGCTGAAACATCTATCAACCTGTACAATGCTCAAGTGAATCCTCATTCCTGCCCTTGAAAACAGATTGAGATGTTGGTACCATATGTCTACAGCAGTAGCCTAGAAACAACTCAGAGACTTGATTTGGTCGGAAAACTCTTCTCTCCTCTGACTAGCAGATGCGTTGTCAAGATGTATTTGTTTCAGGCTGGTATACATATCTGAATATCTAAGGGGCTTAGTTACAGGTGTGTGGTGAGAATTAAGTGGCATCTAGCAGAACGGATGCCGCCTTGTGTCTCCACTCAGATCAAGATCAGCCCAGCCCTGAATAGGGGGTAATAGCTCCTTAACTCGGTGGGCCTAATATGCTCCATCAAGTGACATGTAGTTCTGATTGTAACTGATGTGTGACTTGATGAATGCAGAAATACATCTAAGAATGCAGCAGGAGATTAAATTGTCTGTAAGTATAATGTTGGCGTGTGGAAAACAATGTGGCAGCAGTCTAAGCAGTATTTCAGCACACCACTGGCAAGTAAAAGAAAATAAATAAGAGGAATTTGTTGGCACAGCCCACCGTGAGCTGTCATGGTCCGACGCGGCAATAGGGGGAGACGGGTTAGTGGTGGGCTCGCGCTTTAGCCCTCAGGGGATCAGAGCACACCTGTTTATAAATCCAGCAAGGAATCTTGTGCCTTGACACTCTGCTACTGGGTGCTGTCATAGATGATGGCATCATTTAGGAAGTATCTGCTGGCACCCAACAGGCCAGAACCTTAAAGGCCAGTACAGGCACCTTACAGACCAGTACAGAAACCTTACAGGCCAGTACAGAAACCGTACAGGCCAGTACAGGCACCTTTCAGACCAGCACAGGTACCTTACAGGCCAGTACAGTACAGGCCAGTACAGAAACCTTACAGGCCAGTACAAGCCAGTACAGGCACCTTACACTTGGTTGCAAACTGCACCCTCTCTGCTATATGCTACTGAATCAACACACTACACCTTTAAATCTTTATTTTGAGTGCAGTTGTGTGTTGATCTGAAAAGATATGAAACATTTAACATCAAACACTCAATTTTCAAACATATTTTTTCTGTGTGTGTGTTCAATCAGGTACTGAGGAAATCGAAGCAGTGGGTAAGTCTAGAAATGACCACCTGCTGCCTCGCTGAAGAGCCAAACTGCACTGTATTTTGCTCCTCTGCTGATGCGTAATGGGGGAACTGTTAAGACAGGGAGCCCTGTCAGGGCTTCCTGCTCCATCCTTCAGGCCATGGTGTGGGAGGAGGATGGCTGTGAAAAGAGAGAAGGTTAACACTCTCACATCTTACACCGTGACATGTCACACCTAGCGTCTGTGGTAAGGGGCAAGACCAGGAGCGCATTGGAGGAGCAACCTGAGGTGTCATTACACCAAATGATTTATCGACAATGAGTCAAACACATCAGACTGGATCAATTATCTAAAATCTGATAGCAGCTAGCTCAACCCAGGGCGAATGGGGTGACAATCTTGGCCAGCACTAGTAATTCTTCCCGCTGGAAGACAAGCTAAAGACTCCTGTCCGGACGTCGGTCTTTGTAGCATCTCAGTGTTTAAAATCAACCCTGGCCTCTGTAGAAATAACCAGATTAAAACCCCAGTGTGAAGCTTCATCCACTCAGAATGGCTTTCTGTTTGGTTGAACGACGTCACAGTGCAGGCGGACAGACGGACGTTTATAGGGTTGGAAAACAGACGGTTTGAATATGGTTGAAAAACAAAAATGCGGTAAATGATCAATGTGTTTATGTCTGTCTAACAATAGAGAACTGTTCAGAGACAAAGTGATATTCAATATCTAAGTACATTTCGATGTTCAATAACAACATAGTGAAATGTTTATGTTATATGCTGTGTGTGGATGTTATTTACCTAAGTATTACATCAAAAAGAAGAAGATGTAATAACCACAGGCGGAGCAGCATTTTAGCTATGAGCTACTTGGCATTAAGGATCAGATGCAATGACCACCGGGGCATTCTGCAACAGGGAATGCGACAGGTCATGCAACAGTTCATGTGACATGCAAGGCCCTTGAAGACTCCTTTCAGGGTTGTGCTTGGTCCTTTCATGTTGTTTTCCACCATCTTATTTAGGATCACACCTTCGCACAGTGTGTTTTTGAATATTCATAGTTAAACTGAAGCACCATCAATGTAGTTTGTATGCTCTGTTAATCTTTAATATTACAAAAATAAATAAAACAACTTATAACCAGAACATCTAGTTTATTGTCAAAAACTCTTCCAAGCTCATATCTGTCTTCAAAACATGTGTTAAACTTTGCTCTCGTTAGGAACGCCAATGGTAAATATGGTAAATATAACATAGGTAATAGATAATCCTGTCAAATGGTTTGAGAGAAGAACGTGTATACCTGTACCCAAAGAGACTCCCACAATGTGTGTGCTTATGAGGAGGACTTGTCATGTGATGTTGGTACGATGTGAACATCCAATCCCACAGATTGGGGCCGAAACACACACCTCTAAACCGAGAGCTGTCAGGGTTCATTTCTCACCTCAAAGCAGCCAAACAAATGTTCTATTCTGGCTGGAGGTCATCTCATTACGAGAATGTTTGTGGGGTTGGATATACAGGCCATTTGTTCTGCATAGATGGCAGCTGCCTGTGTTATTTAACTTCAACAGGCAGCTGTGGCACTAATGTCTGTGTGCACTAATGTCTGTGTGCACTAATGTTTGTGCACAGCAATGCCCACACAATTCCCTGAGCAACAGACAACAGGAGAACAAGAATTCCCAGGTTGTGCTTTTGGCAGTTTTCCAGCGTAGATCTCGCTCTCTCTCTCTCGCTCTCTCTCTCTCTCTCGACCCCAGGGGGCTCTGTCCATTTGTCCTGCCTCCTCGTTTCGCTGGTCAGTCCTCCCCGATCGGTGGAGAACCAACCATCTGATAAGGCTCAATCAGGGACACAATAGCAGACTTGGAGGCTGCAGTGGTACTAAGAGCGTTGAATAAGACCACTAACTCATCACTGGTAGGAGGTTTTTCTTTGAGAGGAGAACATTGACGAGCACTTCTCTCCCAGCTGAATGAACCAGAAAACTCTCTTTGCAGCTTCTTATAAGGGTGTTTGCTGAAGTGAAGTCCATCTTTCGTCATTGCTTGTACTCCAACTTTCCTGTTGCAGTAAGTTACAGCCGAGACAAACGTGTCTACTTTCAGAGATGATTGGGTTCCATGTTTTTTTTCTGTGTATTCGTTGGGAATGGAGCCCCTTAATAAAATACCACACCACCAAATATTAGAAGGAATAACAAAGCATCAGGTACCTGACCAGGACGTAGGTGCAAACCCTCTCATATCACCGAGTCGGAACAAAGCCTTTGATTGCCTCGCAGATCCTCTGCATGGTGATGCATATGAACGGACCGGCTTCAGCCAATCAAAGCACTGAATAAATGGAGACGGTTCGGGAGTCCCTGGTCCAGCATAGAGGAGGGCTTCTGAAGCCTGTCGCGGATGATCAACATCCCCATGGCTGAGAGAACCCATTCCTCCAGCCTGAAATCACTCCTGAAACTCATACCAGACTCTGAGTTCTGGTTTCAGAGTATCCCAACGTGCTCATTGAAGCGGGGCGAAAGCAATACGCACATAAAACACATCAAACATCCCATAAGGAAGGGAAAGACAATAACAATTGTTTTACTTTTCTCCTTTCCTGTAATGGGTCCGTTCATGATTTTGAAGTCTTGACATTAAAAAAAGGATTTTAGCCACCATTCAGCTAAATCATCCCACCTCTCACAGACTCCACAGTTTAATTATATAAATTAAATTTTTATTTAATATACCCAATTTACACAGGGATTATTTTAAGCAGACAAAATGTGTTACTAAGAACCATGGTCATCAATGAAATAAGGAAACAGGAGGTCCATGACTACACACACATTATGTGATGGTAGAAATTGGATGCATCAGGAAACATTACTTCAGTCGGCCATGAGACAATTAGAAACACAACTATTTGAAAGGGCAAATGTGTTTTCAATTGATACCACATTGATACAATATATCCCTGTTTGTCTGTGTTTGTAGAACGCAGCATATCTTTTGAAGTGCAGGTCTCCTCTAGTGTCTTGAGGAGGACAGGTAAAGACTTATTGTTACTTAAGAGTTATTCTCTAAACTTAATAATGATGATAACAGTTGTTTGTTTGCCATTTGTGACTTTCGTTCAACTTAAAATGTGAAATTGCACACAGATTTGTGTCCACTTATTCATTTTCCTGGAAGCTTCATGGTCAAACGCCTGGAGAAGGTAGGAGATGTAGAAGATGTCTTCACACCTTTCTATACTTAATTTCATCCCGCTGTGCTTTTTTGTCTGAATTTTAGTCAGCCTAGTCATCCTCTGCCCACACATTTTCAATAAATAATGATTTGAATTAAAAATATATATATTGAATGAATGTGAATTCCTTTTCTGATGCATTAAGATTTGCCACAGCACCCCTTTCAGATATCTCGGATAAAGCTGTGATCTTCTACTAAGAGACTGTGAACTTGCTTTACTTACTGTCGGTGTTTATCAATCTATCAATAATCAACAATCAATACTCATACTCATTTGTACATTCATCTGGTCATTATATTACCTTTTTTATGCCTTGATATCTGACATATACTTCTTTCATTGGTCCGAACATCACATCTTTTGACCTATGTATTTCTACAGTATATATATTGCCAGTATATATGCAACATGAATACATCATTTATGCTTCAAAGACTCAGTCCAAGATGCCTGGTCCATGCCTAACCCTACTTGAACCAGAAAGTGATAACTCAACCGTAAGCTAGAGATGATGAACGTCTTCTGCATTCACCAGAGGAGCCCATGTACTGTTTATAGGTCAGTGAATGTCCCCTTCATTATAGTTCTGTTATGCTGTCCTATAGTCACCCCTACTGTAAGCACCCCTTCTGTAGGCACTCCTTCTGTAAGCACCCCTTCTGTAAGCACCCCTTCTGTAAGCACCACTTTTGTAAGAACCCCTTTCATAAGCACCGCTTCTGTAAGCACCCCTTCTGTAAGCACCACTTTTGTAAGCACCCCTTTCATAAGCACCGCTTCTGTATGCACCCCTTCTGTAAGCACCCTTCCTGTAACTCTTTGAAGTATTCCCCATCCCCGTTCCCAGCCGGTATCTTGGTGCCATGGGGTAACTTGTCTCAAGAGAGCTTCTATAGCCTTTGATTATAGTGCACATCGCTTCTCACTAAGACAGTTATCTCTGAAATATGAGCTCATAATTGCTTCTGCCCTACTTCTGTAAGGAACAGACAGGAATCTCGATATTTGTGGATGTTTTCCTTTTTGGAGTTTAATGGAAAAAATAAGTTTAAATCAAATCAAAACATACTTATAATCATCCAAGCATTTCTTACTTTATACCAGCCTTCTGTAATTGCAAACGTAACAATGTTATGTTGGTAACTGGTCTGAAACTCAAGCCCTGAGAGACTGACACGAGTACATGTACATACCGCAGGTTTAAATTAACCTTCTAATCGCAACCCGCAATGTTATGTTTGTGTTTTCAAATGGAGAAGTTTAAGTTAGGGTATATCTTTTTTGGCCAGACTAAAACTAATTAATTTAAACACCAACAACTACAGATGTGTCATTTGGTCCTCATGAATTAATATTATACAAATCCATCTGCCACTAAAGCTTTGGATGATAGAATAAACACCAATAGTAATAATATATAATTGTATAAATAATATTAAAAAGTATGTATGAATTTATCATGTGTGACTTATAAAGCACTATTTTGTCTTATGTTGTGTTGTATAATACTGTACTGTTCTGCTATAGGTACAGGTACTGTGAGTATTAAATTACTGTCTTATGTTGTGTTGTATAATACTGGAATGTTCTGCTTTAGCTACAGGTACTGTGAGTTATAAAGTCCTGTCTTATTTTGTGTTGTATAATACTGTTCTGCTATAGGTACAGGTACTGTGAGTATTAAAGTACTGTCGTATGTTGTGTTGTATAATACTGTACTGTTCTGCTATAGGTACAGGTACTGTGAGTATTAAATTACTGTCTTATGTTGTGTTGTATGTATACTGTACTGTTCTGCTTTAGCTACAGGTACTGTGAGTTATAAAGTCCTGTCTTATTTTGTGTTGTATAATACTGTACTGTTCTGCTAGCTACATTAGCTGGTAGCCTCCATTACTCTCAAAAGTCTCAATCAGGGGCTGGGTGTCAGGTCAAATGTTTATTGGTGAAGGTATGACTGCTACGACTGCTTTGCTGGAAGGCCTAGGGGAACAATTACCTTACACTTTGTCATACGGTGGACATCAGGTCACACAGAAATCCATTTCTCCCGTGGACACAAACCCCTGATTGTTACCAAAGAGCGGTTGAAATCCCTGATTAGTGTTCCGCAGGACAGAACAGTAACAAGAACCCGTTCTTCTGTTGCTTCTGAAGCTGATCGAGTCGTTCCCTCTTCCCGAGCCTCCGAGCTACACCTACTTATGATGCTAATCAGTGGACTGACTCCTCATCTTAATTACAATCTGTGTTGCCTAATAACAAGTAACATCCTATTCAAGATAGGGCCAACCCAGTTTATACGCTAATGCTACACACTATTGTGAAACAATATATATTGGTTTTATTAGGGGAACACATATGAATAATAGTAAATGCACATTTGTCAAAAAGTTGCCAGTGTGTCAATCATGGGCAGTACTAACAACTCTCTGTCAGTCCAATGTATAGTCAATTACACAGAGTGAAACGTTTAAGCACGCACTCTCTCTTCAAATCAAATGAATCTGTTTATTTTCTTTGCTGTTTCTAGACAGTAAAACGGTGGGGTCTCATTATGTTTGGTGTTGAGACATTCATTTATGTGCTTATTCATAGCTGATTTAACCCACAACTTGTATTCTGGTAAACATCCCTACACTTTTGACTGTATTTGACTTACAAATTTATGTTGTTCATATGTTGGGTACAAAACATGAATACATTGTTGAGTTGTGATATCTGGGTCACACTTTGGAAACAAGTGTGTTTGTTCCTCCAAATCAATACAAACTCAGCATTGCATTCGCTGACAGATCACTTATCTGTTTGGATATTTAACTTGTCTGATCTGATAACACATGATCACTTAAATCAACAGAGAACCTAACCTTGTACACTGAAAAACATACAATTCAATGTTATCAGTGGATTGTTGGTAAGCCTTTCTGTGTTCAGCTCCTTAGAGTCCCAATGTCATAAACATCTCTGCCAGACATTGAGAATGTGAAAACAGCATCAGTCTTGGCTGACTTCACCGGGCTGGCTTCCTTTACTCTGTTGGGATTCAATTCAAAACCAATGTGGGGGATTTGCTTGTGCATCCACCTGGTCTATTTGATGGAGAAACTCATTAACCTACAAACATTCCTTCCAAGAGCTTCCAAGACAAAGATGTCCTCTGTGGACCACTGTCCTTTCTGTTTCATTTCCCCTGCCTGTGAAAAAGGTTATTCACCGGCCTTATAGAGCACATTCAGGAGGATATGTCAAGAAGCAGTATTGACACTAACATATTCATCGAGTTCAGTTGTGTTTCCTTCAGTGGCGGCTGCTGGTCTTTCAAAGAGGGGAAGCTCATTTTCGGCCTACATCATATAAATTGTCAATTTATGTATATATATATGTAAATTGTGCTAGAAAAATAGAGATCTTCATCAGTCTATGAATGCACCTATGTCACGTCCCTCCCACACGTCAGGTCGAACCGCTCTTATTGATGACAGAGACCCTCAAGTTTGGACCACACATCACTTTGGACGAGTGAATCAATAACTTCATTACTTTTATGAAATCACAAAACAAGTGATGAGGTGGGGGCTTCGAGCCAACCACTTAACATTTTTAATCTTGAAGTATTTCAGTATGGATCGGCCCGATTGGAAAAGGGTTGAGGCAAATCAGATGGCAGGATCTTATTTGATTTAGAGGACAGCCAAACAATGTCAGTTGGCCAGGTATTCATATGAGCACATACCAACTATACCTCTCGGTAGATTAGCATCAGGAATAATAATAATAATAATAAGATGATCAGAATAACTGTCCCTTATGCTTGAAGGCCTTTCTCAATCATTTATTTAATTGTACTGAATCACAAATGAGTGCAACTACATCGATTATGTGGAATTCATAGAACCAAGAAAAACTTGAATATTTTAATGTTGTTTTACTGATTTAAGTTCATGACCAGAGAATTAAAAAAAAAATTAAAGGAGTTAATTACTTTATAATTTAGGATCACATTGTGTTTGTTCAGGAACATGAGTGCTGGCTGCAGTGCTCATTACTTAAGGACACATGGAAACCAAGGTCGTGGCACAGGGAGATCGAAAAGAATATAAACTTGATTTTGAGTCAATCAGAGAACCTTCTGATTACAGTCTGAATGAGTCATGGCATGCGGCCCCATAGGTGGGTAGGAGACGTTATGAAGACGCCTCAAGAACCAGTCTTGGTGTTCAAACCCTCATTGTCTCCTTGCTTAAAGTGTAATTCCGGCAAAAATTGAACCCAGGGTCTTTTTTTGGCATGAAAACAGATAAAATACGTTTTTTTCGTTGATCAACGAGTATAGAACTTGCCCGGAGCAACGCTAACTGCCTAAATGGCTTACATTGCATTGTCTAGAGGCAGTCCGTGGAACACTTCCAAATCTGCATTTTTTTTTTATTTTTTTTTAAAATATTGATCAAAATATCACCTATATCAACTTCTGCAGTAGCATCACTAGGGTCCCTACACATAAAACAAAGCATCCACAACTTAGTTACCGGGAGTTTATTTAAAAAAACTGTTTTACAGGTCTTTACCGGTAGGTCCATGTTTACAGGAAACCAATACAAGTCGATTACCAAATGCACCGGAGTTCAGTTCAAGGAGTAGAGTTGTGGAATTTATAATTCCATGGAAATGCATGTTAAACTCCAATAATTGTTCTTACACAACTTGTTTATTCTATTTATTCCAACAACTCACTCCGGCTCCGTAAATAATATAATAGAGGCACCAACAAATTTAACTTTAAAAATATTTTGTCTGTATGCTACTCCTTTTCCATGTCAACACTCGCTAGATATTGGCCGTGTCTCAATTCAGGGGCCGCATCCTTCGAAGGCTGCATTTGAAGATTGCGTCACAGCAGTGCGTCAAGGCTGTCCCATTTCAAAGGTTCCTTCAAATGCAGCCGAGAAATGCAGCCTTCTTTTCCCGGATTTGTAGGATCCACTGGCTGGATCCTTCACGGCCCAACATATCCCAAGATTAATTGCTTGTTGAATTTTTTCAGAGATAGTGTCGGAGAGCAGCAGCGACAGCAAATTACATAATTAAATGTAAGTATTGTGTTTCAAGTCACTCAAATAGCTAATAGCAGTTATAGCAGTTATATATATATATATATATATATATATATATATATATATATATATATCTAAGTTACTCAACCTGTTTAAGCTGATTAATGACAAAACCATTTTTTTGCATTAAAGCAAGGTTGGGACTTTTTTAAATATGTAATTATATTGTCAAAGTTCAATGACATAGCTAGCCATATAACGTTAAACTAATTAACGCTAAGCCAACGTTAATTAACGGTTGTTAACTAGCTAACTGACGTTAATGTTAACATTACTGGTGCTTAAAAGTAAGGTTACACAGCTTTACCAATCTTTGGTCCTCTCTTCCTCTTAAAGACACGGCCAATATCTAGCGAGTGTTGACATGGAAAAGGAGTAGCATACAGACAAAATATTTAAATTCTTAGCCTGAGAAAAATCACCCGCCGTCTCTGGCGGTGAATCTTCTCCCACTCTATATTTCTCCTCTGCTGTCCGGTGTGAACTGCAGCTGTCAGGGTTGGCCAGACCGTCTCTTTAACAATGCTTGTTTGGCCTTTGGTTCGGCCTACGCGTTCTACAAAGGCCACACCTTCATGGACTGTGTCCTTCATGGCCCCTGAATTGAGACACAGCTATTGTCACAAACAGCCAACTTTCAAGAGGGGAGATTGTTAAGTAAAATTTGTTGGTGCCTCTATTATATTATTTACGGTAGCCATTTACTTGGGAGCGTGCAGTGAGTTGTTTCCAGCCGTTGTGGTGATGCTGGATGGTTATGCTGTCGAGAGCTTGGAATAAATGGAATAAACAAGTTGTGTAAGAACAATTATTGGAGTTTAACATGCATTTCCATGGAATTATAAATTCCAGATCCTTCCTCCTTGAACTGAACTCTGGTGCATTCGGTAATTGATTTGTATGGACTTCCTGTAAACATGGACCTACCGGTAAGGCATAGGCTTGTAAAACAGTCTTTTTAAATAAACTCCCGGTACACTAACTAAGTTATTTATGCTTTGTTTTATGTGTAGGGACCCTAGTCATGCTACTGCAGAGGTTTGGTGCTATTTTGAGAAATATTAGTGGTTTTAGTGGCAATGAAAAAAAAGTGTCTGGAGGGCTTATTTTATCTGTTTTCATGCCGAAAAAGACCCTGGGTTAAATTTTTTATTTTTTATTTTTTTTACAAACAATTTTTATTGGTGAGAAGCATGAATAAGCAAACACTTTTTCTCACATTTTTCTCTGGCTCTCCTGGCTAAAAGCGTTGCAAAAGCAATCATGTCAACCTCATTAGAGGTACAAGGGAGGGGCTCTGCAGGTGTTCCGGGCACGGTTCTATTTCATTCTTACTGACCGCCAGAGGCAGTGCTTAACACTGAATGTTATCCATCGCACATGCGCAGGTCGAGTATTTAATATCAGCAAAGTCACAGGTGACCGGGGATGACGTCGGGCCGCCCGTCTATATAAGCCCACGTCACTCTCCAAGATGTCCCTTGTATCTTCTCGCAGTAGCGAATACAGGTTCAGAGTATGAAATAAGCTTGAATAAAAGCAATATTAGCCGGTGACTCTTGGCTGGTAGCCCTGCAACCGCATGGTTGGAGCCACGGATTCGAAGGGCTGCGATTAGTCACGCACGGCTATGATACGAACGCCGCATACCGGTGTTTTCGCCGGTGAGCTTGGCTCACATAGCGCTAGGCTAACACAGCGTCTTCACCAGCTGTAGCGGCTGCTAAGGTAAGTATTCTCTCTGTGTTAGCTTTAAAGTTAAATAGATAAGGGGATCCTGTTTTCGGCACCCGCTTAAGCTTACGTCTTGTTTTGTTTGCCTCGCTGCATCGGAGATTGCCATTACCAGCGTTTGCTGCCTTTTGTGGCAACTTTCGTTTCAGTTAATTAAAGGCTCCCTGGCGAGTGTTTTCGCTCGTTAAAGCGTATACTCCTTTGTTTGGAATTTAAGAGCAGAAGCTCCCCATTACGGTTAAGGCTAGTGGGTAAATAAGAAAAATAAATGATAAATTAATTTCAAAAGAAAAAAACCAAACTGTTTTTTAGTTTGAGTTTCTTACGTTGAGCAGTTTGCTGCCCTTTTGTTGAATTATTACTGATGGGTGCTTTCGCTCAGTATTAACTACTTCACTCTGGGAAGAGACTATTTTGGATAGCTTAATTCCCCCAACATGTTAGGCTCACAAGGTTGCCGCACTTGCATGGCTCCACTGCTAGCCCTAGATGGACATGATGAATGCTCTGCATGCCTCGGTGTGGTCCACCTGAGGGAGGGGCTGTCCAACGATCAGTGTATGAATTGCAGTTTCATGCCACATGGGCTAAAAGTGGCAAGACTAGCTGAGGTGGAAGGACCTCAGGTTGAAGGTGAGCTTCCCCCGCCTGGGTGAAGCTCACCAGGGCTGCCCCGCTGACGGTTATGCTGCCAAAGTGGACAAGTTTGCTCTTTAACCTTCAGCTAGTCAGGTTGGCGTCAACCTAGAGGTCAATCCCTCAGGCTGAGGCTCCAACCACACCAGAATGGGACGGAGATGCCCTGTCTACGAGGGCTTCCTGTTGCCAGTTCTATGAAGACAGGCCGGGACAGGGTGAGGTAGAGGCTTCTACCCAGGCTTCTGAAGACGGCTCCCAGCATGTAGGAAGTGGGTCTAGGGCAGGCTCAGAAGCTTCCCCGGCCACGATTAAGCCAGTGGTCCGAATGGCACTGGCACACTCAGGGTTGGATGAGTCTCCAGCAGCAATCGCTCCAGCTAGTGCATTCTTTAGGCGTGTCCCGCCACAAGATACTTTTTCTGTGCCTCCCTCCCAGCCATATATTGAGGAGCTTCACAGATGCTGGCCAGACCCCAGATCTCTATCTCATCACACCAGTGACAGCAGGGCCTTGGCTTCAATGCAGAATGCCAGCAAGCATGGACTTGACCAAATGCCAGCCGTAGAGCCGACCATTGCCTCCCTCATTGTGGCACCAGAGGAGGTGTTGAGGCCGAATGCTCGCTGTCCCAGGCCACAGTGTCGCATCACTGATGACCTATTAACGAAGTGCTATGACACAGCAGCACGTATGGGCCGAACTCCTTGTCCCATTTGATACTGGCCCTGTCTCAGTCCTTGCAATCATCCAGTGCAGATGCTTCAGTGCAGAGTCTAAGTGACACGTCTTTGCAGGCGTTTGCCTTCATGACCAGAGAGCTTGGTAGGCTGATGTCGTCGCTTATGCTGGCTCACCGCCAGGTTTGGCTGGCCCAGTCCCCATTATCAGAGCCATGCCGGAGAACCCTCCGCACTCTCCCCGTAGTTCCGGGGGAGCTGTTTGGCCCAGCAGCACAACAGGCCTTGGATCGTGGCATCCAGGCTAACCAGACACAGCAGCAGTTTGCTAGCCTTCGGGGAGCTACATCCCTACCGAGACAGCAGCCTCCACAAGGTTATGGCACCAATCGTCCTCTGCCGCCAGCGCGTCCTAGTGGTTATTCCAGGACCTCACCAGCTCCTGAGCAACCCTATCAACCCCGTCGGGCTCCCACAAGGCCAGCACCCCAGGCACAGAGGGGTCGGGGTTCCCCCCCCCCCCACAGGGCCCCAAGAGGACGTGGGGGCAGGTACTGACGGCTCAGGGCCAGGCATCGGGCGCTTCGCCCATCAGCACCTCATCTGCTGGGAAAGTTGCACTACAGACCCTTGGGTGGTGGCCACGCTTTCCCAGGGGTACAATCTCCAATTCTGACACCGGCCCCCAGTTTTCAGGGGGATCAGACTGACTACAGTCAGCGATCCCACAAGGCAACAGGCCCTCAGCCAGGAGGTATCCACCCTCCTGGAGAAGAAGGCCATCGAGATCGTAGATCCTCAGACACAGCAAGGTGGGTTTTACTCAGTGTATGTTTTTAATTCCAAAAAAAGAGGGTGGGTTTCGCCCTATACTGGACTTACGAGGGCTGAACAGTTTTCTGAAAGTATTGCCCTTTCACATGCTAAAGACAGCAGAAGTGCTCCAGGCCGTCGCACGACAAAGCTGGTTCACATCAATAGATTTTAAGGATGTGTTACGGGTCCCGTGAACCGGGCCGCGTAGCAGGGTGTAAATGGTGCTCTTTCAGTGTTGTACCGTCCTGAAATACATATAACAAACAGAGACACGGGCACATCACTTCCTTCCTCTCCGACAGCACGTGGAAAGAGTAGATTTATTGTACAGTTCACACTTGAACACAATTTGAGATCTACTCAATCTTCATTAATCCACTATACATACAACACACAATACACAATATTATTTAGTATTTTCTTAGGTTTAAACCTTGCCACAAAACAGTTTACTAACTGTGTTTCCTCTTCCCTGCAAACCCGGAGCAAACAGACACACAAATCACAACTCTCAACAATGATAAAAACATGAACTTTAACCAAATGTACAGGAAGCCACACATTCGCACTGACGCAACAAACACACACGCATTCGTACCGACGCGACAAACACACACTCGCATTCAGACACGGACGAGGACATGAGCACGCGCCGCTGCCGGGCCACTGCCGTTGGCAGCCAACGTCGGCACACACACAGGTCCCGACACGCACACACAAACTCTCTCAACACCAACACACACTCGGGGACACCACCACACCAACACATCAACACACGAAACTCAAAAGCACCGATACCGACCTGAAATACATATAACAAACAGAGACACGGGCACATCACTTCCTTCCTCTCCGACAGCACGTGGAAAGAGGACGACCGCAACGCAACCCACTCCGTCGCAAACTTTCGGTCGGCAACCGGCGCCCCGCCTCATACTGCCCCCTGCTGCTCGTAACGCTAAATTACTACTGTGCTCGCAACACCATGAACCGGTTTTCCAACCTCAATTCACTCAAATATATTTGAAATCAATGTGATCTCTCATGGGCATCACAGATGCATATTTTCACGTCCCGATAGCACCACGTCACAGGCCATACCTGTGCTTCGCATTCGAAGGGCGGGCCTACCAGTACAGGGTCCTCCCATTTGGGTTATCACTAGCCCCACAGATCTTCACAAGGAGCATGCGGGCAGCGCTCGCACCAATGCAAGCCACTGGAATGCAAATTCTCCCTTATCTGGACGATTGGCTTATTTGTGCTCCAACCCGGGAACGGGAAGAGCAGGACACCACAGCCCTCCTAGGCCATGTGGAAAGGTTGGGTCTTACAGTCAATTATGGCAAGAGTTGTCTAATACCCAGCCAACAGGTACTGTTCCTTGGCATAACCCTGGACTCCATCCAACGTCAATAGTGCCAGTGGGCCTCCTCCACTTGCGGCCGTTCCAAGTTTGGACCAATGGCCTCTACTTAGATCCGAGGTTGCACGGATCCAGGAAAGTCAGGGTGTCCAGTCAATGCCTCCTGGCATTACAACCCTGGAGACGCAGGGTTCGATCCCCTCACGCCGCGACGTGGTGGTGACCGATGCTTCGCCCTCTGGCTGGGGGGCAGTGTGGCAGCACAGGGCAGTGAGAGGGCTCTGGAGTGTGCAGCACAGGACGCAGCACATAAATCTGCTTGAGCTCCATGCTATTTACTTAGCGCTCCGCAAATTCCTGCCATATTTGAGGGGCAGACATGTTCTGGTACGATGTGACAACAAGTCAGCTGTCTACAACTATGTAGTCCGTGGTCTATGTGAATCACCAAGGGGGCACAAGGTCGGCTCAGTCATTAGAGGTTGCACAGCAAGTCCTTGTATGGGCTCTCCCTTACTTTTCCAGCCTCAGGGCTATGTACCTTCCAGGGCCACAGAACACGGTGGCAGACTTTCTTTCACGCCAGAAACCTCCGTCGGGGGAGTGGCGACTCCACCCAGAGGTAGTAGAGGCAATATGGAGCAAATATGGCACAGCAGAGGTGGACCTGTTTGCTTCAGAGTCCACAACACATTGCCCTCTCTGGTTCTCTCTGTCAGAGACGAGTTCAATGGGACAGGATGCCTTGGCAGATCCATGGCCACGTCAGCTCCTTTATGCCTTCCCACCATTTCCACTGATAGGGTTAACCCTACACAGAGTTCAGAAGGGGAACCACAGACTCCTGCTGGTTGCCCCAAACTGGCCAAGGAGACCTTGGTTTCCAGTAATGTACAGGCTGCTGGATGGAGATCCATGGTGCCTGCCGAAGAGGCGGGACCTGCTTTCACAGCTGGGGGGCCACATCTGGCACCCCAGACCAGAGTGCCTGCAGCTATGGGTTTGGCCCTTGAGGGGCCTGATCCACTTATAATGGAATGTGACCAGGAGGTAGTTCAAACCATCATAGACTCAAGAGCTCCCTCCACCAGGGCACTTTATGCTAACAGGTGGAAGATATTTGCAAGTGGTGTGAGGCTCAGAGAGAGGTACCGGAGTGTTCCTCAGTGCCAATGATACTGCGTTTTTTGCAGTCCTTACTGGAAAATAAGCTATCTGCTTCCACTTTAAGGGTCTATGTGGCTGCCGTTTCATCCAGGTACATTAAGGTTGATAGCCAGACAGTGGGGTCTCATTCTTTGGTGACCTGATTTCTTAAAGTAGCCCAGTGGAGGAATCCCCCACGGGCTGTCAAGGTTCCCTCATGGGACCTACCTCTGGTACTTGGAGCCCTCCGTCTCCCCCCGTTTGAGCCCCTGGATCAGGCGCCACTGAAATGGCTGTCGGCAAAGATTGCCTTTCTTCTAGCGATCGCGTCAGCCAAGTGTGTGAGTGAGCTTCATGCGTTGTCAGTGAGTGAACAGTGTATACTATAATCAGGTCATAGAGCTAGCAGCTTATGGCCCCTCACACCCACTGGATGAGGAAGCTAGTTTAGCAGAACTACCCTGCCCAGTGAGAGCCTTGAGATGTTACATATAGGAAACTGCTGGTTTTTGCCAGTCTGATGGCCTGTTTGTCTGCTACGGGGGCCCGAGGAAGGGGCAAGCACTGTCCAGACAGAGGCTTTCCAAGTGGGTGGTGGAGGTAATTGAGGAGGCATACCAGTCAAGAGGACTGCCTTTGCCTCTTAACATCAGAGGACATTCCACCAGGAGTGTCTCCACCTCCTGGGCAGCACTACGAGGAGTACCTCTAAGTCAGATTTGTGCAGCGGCCTCCTGGGCTTCAGCGTGCACCTTTGCCCAATTTTACAGTGTCAATGTAGCTGCTCACCACGCAGTGGCTGCAGCTGTTTTTCAGTAACCCTCAGGCCCTTCCTAATAGGTAGGGACAGGATTCCTCGTGACTAGGTAACTTGACTTGGTAATAGTCATCCAGTGTTAAGCACTGCCTCTGGCAGTCAGTAAGAATGAAATAGAACGAGAGTAGAACGTATGTAACTACGGTTCTATGAATTCTGGATGACCGCCAGAGTTCTCTGTCACTCGGAATCTTGCGAGAAGATTATGAAGGGACATCTTGGAGAGTGACGTGAGCTTATATAGACGGGCGGTCCGACGTCATCCCCGGTCACGTGTGACTTTGTTGATATTAAATACTCGACCTGCGCATGCGCAATGGATAACATCCAGTGTTAAGCACTGCCTCTGGCGGTCATCCAGAATTCATAGAACCGTAGTTACATACGTAACTCTTGTTTTATGCTGCACTTTAACAGCTTTGAAAATAGATCAAAAATTAAAGACCAATATGTTGTAAGCTTTGGGCATAACCAAAACATATGTGAAAGGTCTGCCTCTGCCAGGCACGTGCACACATAGGGCCCTAGGGGTGCTTGAGCCCCTGCCCTTTTTGCCTCATATTAAAAAGTGCCCTCTGAGTGTTCTTCAACAATCGCACCCGCAGCCCCCCACCCCCTCCCGCCTGGCCAAAGCCAATGTCCACCAATCAGCTGCTAATACCATACCCAGTTCTCCTTCCCATTTGGACTTCAACTTGGGGAGTGTGTCATTGTTAAGTGACATTGTGCCCTGATAAAATACAGATATAAGTCCCTTCTGGGTAGGAGATAGCTCAAAAAGGCTCTCCCATTGTAGTTCCTGGGGGAGCTCGGGGAAGGAATCAGATTCTGTGCACACAAAGTTACGGACCTGAAGATAACGGAAAAAATGTGTGCGTGGCAGATTAAATTTAAGACATAAAGTGTTGAAACTAGGAAAAATACCATCAACTAAGAGGTCTTTGAAGCTATTAAGGCCTAGCCTGGCCCAGAGAGTAAAGGTTAAGTCCAAAATGGAGGGAGCAAATAGATGGTTGTTGCCGATAGGCTTAAAATGGCGCCGGAATTGTATCCATATTTTTAAAGTGGACTGCACCAGAGGGTTTGAGGAATGATGGGATGGGGAAAGAGGGAGAGGGGAAAAGACAAGTGCAGATAAGGAAGATGAATGACATGACTAGGCTTCTAGGATACACCAGTCCGCATCAGGATTTTTTAGCCAGTAAACAAGTTTGTATATATTGGCAGCCCAATAATAGTGCATGAAATTAGGGAGCGCAAGGCCACCCCTATTCCTTTGCTTCTGCAAAACTGCTTTACTTATCCTAGGGACCTTTCCTCCCCATAGAAATGTAGTGATTGCCTGATCTAGTGTCCGAAAAAAAAACTATTCGGTAAAAATATAGGAAGGCATAGAAAAACATACAAAAACTTAGGCAAGATATTCATCTTAACGCATTGCACTTTGCCTGAAAGTGACAGGGGCATACTGCTCCAACGTTGAAAATCTGATTTCATTTTGGCTACTAAAGGATTGAAATTGGCTTCCATCATGGAATGTAGTTTGTGAGTAATATTGATACCTAAATATTTAAAACCCTGCTGAGAAATTAAAAGGTATTGATGACTGTGGGATGATCTGAGCCAGTGTTAATTGGAAAGCATTCACTTTTATGAAAAGTTAGTTTGTAGCCCGAAAATGAGCCGAAATCTCTAAGGACGGACTGAATCAAAGGAATAGAGGACACTGGGTTGGTTATATAAAGCAGAAGATTGTCTGCATAAAGGGACACCCTATGCTCCACACCATGCCGTGTGATACCTTGATAATGGGGTAAAGCCTTCAGCGCTAAAGAAAGGGGCTCAATTGCTATAGCAAAAAGTAGCAGAGATAGCGGGCACCCCTGTTGCGTCCCCTTGGAAAGTGGGAAGTATGGGGAGCGTATAGAGTTAGTAGAGACGCAGGCCAAGGGGGAGGAGTAGAGCAGCCTAATCCATGAAATAAGTATGTCACCAAACCCAAATTAGTGTAAAATTGCAAATAAATACCCCCACTCTACACAGTCGAAGGCCTTCTCTGCATCTAAGGAGACAATGACCTCCGGAAACAGAGAAGGACCAGAGGTATTGACAATATTTAAGAGCCTTCGGATATTAAAGAATGAGTGCCGACCCTTGATAAAGCCAGTTTGATCCTCAGAGATAATCAGAGGAAGAGTGCTTTCAAGATGTTTTGCTAAAACCTTAGCAATGATTTTGCTCTCTATATTAAGCAGTGAAATTGGATGATATGAGCCGCATTCCGTGGGATTTTTGTCTTTCTTAAGTAAGAGTGAAATTACTGCTTGACTAAGTGTTTGGGGCAGGGAACCATTCGCCAATGACTTGTTAAACATATCTAATAGGATCGGAGCAAGCTTGTCAGAAAATGTCTTATAAAACTCAGTCCCATAGCCATCTGTACCCATCGCCTTGCCACTTTGCATAGATTTAATAGCCTCTTTTATCTCATCCATTTGCAAAGGTCTGTCTAAATCAATGGCCAACTCTGGATCAATAGTGGGGAACTCCAAATTGTTAAGAAAATTGTCCGTACAACTTGTGTCAGGGGGCAGTTCAGATTTATAAAGGGAGGTGTAAAACTTTGTTTATGTCTTGGGGGTCAGACACAAGATTATCTGACTCATCTCTAATTTGAGGTATCAGCCGAGAGGCTGCCTGGCGCTTTATGTGCCAATAGCAGACTATTTTTGTCACCAAATTCAGGATAAACCGTGAGAATGTAAGATAGATAGATTAAAGATTGTAGATAATAGATTAAATTCAGATTGTAGGTTCAATCTCTTTTTATAGAGCTCCTCGGAAGGGTCTCTAGCATATTGTCCATCAAGTTTGAGAATAGAGTCAGTCAGAACTTGGAGCTGTTTTTTCTGTTCACTATTCTCGTGAGAAGTGTAAGAAATAATTTCTCCGCGCAAAACCACTTTTAATGTCTCCCAAAATAACGAATGTGAAATTTCCTCTGACTTATTAGTGAGTATGAAAGTGTCAATAGATTGAGATATTTTAGCACAAAAATCCTTGTCGGAGAGTAGTAACACGTCAAATTTCCAGAGAGGGCACACCTTTTTATGTAGACTGAAAGAAATATCTAACTGTAAGGGAGCATGATCAGAGATCAGTATGGCCAAATAGTCAACTGAATGGACGGAGCTCATAATAGTTCTGTCAATAAAAAAATAATCGATACGGGAGAAGGAGTGGTGGACAACCGAGAAAAAAGAGAATCATTTTGAAACTGGGTTTAAGGTTCTCCAAGGGTCCACACACCCGTTCTCGTTCATGAAGGTTGATATGGAAGTGGATGATTTAGAAAGATTTAAAGATTTGGGGCTAGAGCGGTCTAGAGCAGGGTTCAAAACACAGTTTAGGTCACCCCCGAAAATTAACTAAAATAACTGGGGTTTGGTATAGCGTACCTTTACGCAATTATATATCTGCCATTTTGATCAGCGATGTTTGATGCTGTAAACTGGATCCTTTTGTTCACCAGTATTGCTACCCCTCGGGCTCTTACGTTAAAATTAGAATGAAACACCTGACTGATCCAACGTTTGTGTAGCCTTACATGGTCCGCTGTTTTTAAGTGTGTTTCCTGTAAGAACATAATATCAGCCTTCAAATTCTTAAGGTGAGTAAAAACCCTAAAACGTTTAACTGGACCATTCATAGATTTGACATTCCATGAAATAAATCGTACTGGGTGGTCCCTTACACTACCAGTTAATTAACCAGTTAATGGTGGTCATAGTTTAGGTCGTAAATGAATGGGCTGACATGGAAGGAGTGTGGTAAAAAAATATATAAGTGTGAGTAAACAACCATGAGAGTAGTAGCCAAAGGCTGCAACCAAAGTAAAATGTGTAAAAAAACAACAACAATATTTAAAAAGGAGAGAATGGGTCGTCTCCAGGAATTTAACTGGTTTAGAGTGGCAAGGTGTGGGATTGGTGCTCCTGCTAAAGAACACGGATACAGATGTCCTGGTTTGGTTGATTTATTTGACTGTGGTCTGTAATAATGCAAAGTAATAATCAGTACAGCAAACACCATACATAAACACAAATACAGATACACAAATATAATAAGGTAACTAAGGTTGCAAAGGACTGTATTCAGTACTCAAGTATATCACAGGGATCATATAACATACACAAATCACCTCATGCGATGCATACAGACAGCGTGACTTAGCTTATTAGCTTTAACAACACTAATAAATACAACAGAGATAGCATTAACTTATGCCCAACTAAACAGTACACAATGTTACCATCCATTCACAGTATAATGTAGTTTATCTCACCTTATGGCATTTACACACAGCAATAAACCAGGGAGATAGAGGTGAATGATGAGAAAAGGTGAAGGAGATTACAATATATCCACCGGAGAAATAGCATAACAACACAGCGTTTTACACACGTGAGGTGCATTCATTAGCGTCAGAACGGCTATGGTGTGTTGAAGAGCGTGGGACATATAGAAACTTACAGAGAACAGGCTATTCCTGAATGGAACTTAGCTCAATAAACAATTAACAATACATTAACAATGTGGGCTTTCTAACAATATTAATAAATAAATTTAAAAAAAAAACACAACAGCAAAAACCCAGAACAACCCAATCCTAGGCCCTCTTTCCCAAACAAAGAGAACCGCAGGTAAACATAGAAGAACCACCAGTGCATCCACCTTCTATTACTAGGTTAGTCTAAAGCTAACTAGCTATACTATCCTCCAAGAACCTGGCTCCATATGAGGTGGATGTATGAAAACAAATCACATTTAACATATTAACAAGAGCTACAGCATATTTAACATAGCACATCTAACACAGTGACAGCAAGGTCACATACGTGTCGCCATTGACAAGTGAGAGGCAATTTAAGGGCGTCTGAGTGAGGCCAATTCAAGAACTATAAAAAGAAAAAACAATCAGGGAATACAATTTTTATTTGTTTTTCCCCCTAAAAAGGAGACCCAGAAACACGTGTGAGACCATGTGAGAACCTCACATGGTTTTCGGCACATGGTGTCATTCACTGTGCGATTTTGAATCAACTTCCAATGCAACAATATAAATGAAGCTACAAAATTAAAACTACCCAAAATAAAATAAAAAAGGTAGTAGTTTGGATTAAGTTGGCATTGATAGCACACTCTAAACCCCAAAACAATTGGCCTTGAATTAAACATTATAGACATCGCCACTCAGTCCTCTATCCTAGAGAATACTTTTGGAGTTGCATACCATCAGTCCTGCCAGTGGGAATCGTAGAACGCTTGGGCAGCAGCGGGAGAGACAAAATAAAGAGTTTGTCCCTCATAATCAACGCGGAGGCGAGCAGGGTGAAGAAGACCGAAGCGGATACTTTTCCTGTACCGTCTAGCTTTGATGTCGTTGAAGGCCACGTGTCTTTGGGCCAGGGATGCACTGAAGTCGGGGTAGAAAAATATTAGTTGTCCCTTCTCTTCCCAAAGACACGCTCCTTATCCTGGTAGTTGTGGAAAAGCACAATAAAAGCCTGAGCTCTGTTGTTAACCCCTCCGGCGGTGTTCGCTCTCCCCAGCCTGTGTGCGCAGTCCAGCTTCAGCGGTGTGGGGAAGAACTCGAGAATCTCTGTAAAGAGCTCGGTCATGAACTTGGCCGGGTCCGAGCCTTCCATCTTCTCCGGGATACCCACCACCCTTAGATTGGATCTTCGTGAACGATTCTCCAAATCATCCACCTTGTCAACAAGCATGTTGTACTCCGTTTTCAGCGTGGCATAATCACTCTCCAGCGCAACAACTCTATCACTATGGTCGGATAGGCCAGCTTCCACGTCGGTAATGCGCCGGGCATGTAGGTCCATTGTGGATTGAATGAGGCCGAGGGATGCGTTGACTGGGGCCAGAGCTTTGGCAAGCAGGGATGAGACGGTTTCATTGAGGTCGGTGAGTAAAACAGAGCGCAGATTTTCCAAGTCCGCTGGTAGTAGTTTTGTAACGCTGGTCGAAGAGCGTATCTCCGTAGCAGTAGCAGGGCATTTAGTCGAGTGTCGAGCTAGCTTGCAGACCGGACCCGTGCCAGCTAGGTTGCTAGCTGTGGCCGAAATCTGCTCTTTCTCGATTTTCTTTGACTTCCCCGACATTTTTGAGGACCGGTGATGCAACAAAAGTATTTACTTTAAAAGGGGTAACCCCAAAGCTCCAAATTGTTGTGGAGCCACGATTCACCTGCCTACTCTGTCTCCATGCTCAACTGGAAGCCCTAGGTAAAATTTTTGCCGGAATTACACTTTAAGGATTAGTTATGGATCGCAATGACCATGCAGTCGGTTTGACTCAGTCGTGAACCTGTTTTGGTTCTGCGTTGGGTTTTCGTTAGGGGACCAATTGCAGCCCTTGCTGCTGCGTCGCCTCGACACAAGGTTAACATTTTTGGGAGGCGCACGTCAGGCCCTTGCGGTGGACGCATGGAGGGTCTGCAAGGGCGTAATGGGTCCGTAAACCCCCTTGTGTTGCATCAACGTGCAACCATAACTAAGCCTTTAAACATCACTTTCTGTCTGGCAGTGAGAAGAGGCTTGGTGGAGCTTAGCCAAGATACTACTAACACGAAGATTAGCTTTAACATCAAATATGGACATGTCTCCGCTTTACATGGCACTGACATTCTTACTGCTACATGTGGCGTTACATCATGACCAAGGCCCTGACCTTTTATCCAGGTTTACTATGGATCTCAACATAGATGTTTCTATGGCCAAGCATAATTGTAGAAGCATGGTGAATCGGATGTCAAGATAAATTTTAAGACTTTAGTTACATTATCAATAGAAAGATTATCTGCAGGAAATGTATGCAATTAAACCCAATTTCCAGAAGAATAAAGTATTTAAACCTTTTTGACCACATCAACCGAACCAAACAGGAACATGCCTCTCAGTGTAAACGTCAAGTTTACAGCGAATCAGGGTCAGGGTCGAGGGGTCGGGGTCCGAGTTCTGGTGACTTGTGGGTATTTTGAATTCTGTCTTGGCTCCAAAACATACTTTAAATTCCATTGTGGAAACAAGTCCGGTAACCGTGATGTACAATGGCATTCAGAAGACCAACAGCATGAGAACAATGGAACCACACAGACCATGAATCCACATGAACGCTTTCACTTCTCCACAGCGCTTGTTTTAAGACCATCTGTTCACCGCAGAAGAATCATCTTGTACACGTTGTCATACACGCTCACCCTCATGCAGTGTATCAGCCCTGCACCTGATGGTGATGTATCACTTTCCGCGAACACGCCTCAAAGAGAGACCAATGTATCGGGGGAAAGCACTCTGAATAAATCATGTCAAGTCACAGCGGTTTACATGAATTATTGAATTTAATTCCTCCGTGCTTGTGTAGTCACACCGCAGGGTAGTATCAATACACGTTCCCTTAAAAGTAGCTCCCAGTGAGGCCACAGTGATTGCCTCCGTCAGCTCCTCTATTGATCTCCACCTCCTCGCTGCTCCTCCAATTTGATTCTCCTACAGTTTGTTGCTGTGCGATGAAAACCAGTTGCTTTGTCACCGGGTCTCTTTGTGGATTGCCCAATGCACTCCACTTCGCATATCACCTCAAACTATATACATGCATGGTGTCTCTAGATCCTGTGTATCTTAATTTTCCTTATTTTCCCTGGTTTTCCCACTGAATCCATCACAGTTACCCTCTGGACATCTGTTCAATGTGAGTTTCTCGAAGATGTACCGTTCCCCTTGGTGATGCGTAGTTTAAGAGGCAGCGACGTGTCAGTGTGTGGTCCATGTGAGATATATGTTGGAGGAGAGGTAAATACCAGGTCAATGCTAACCCTCTTGGCTAGGCAAACTCATTTGTCCAAAATGTAAATGAAGAGTTCTAAGGAAAGGCATGAGGATGGTGTCTAATTGTTAACCAGGTGACAGAGGGACACAGGGACATTAATATGGAGCTGGACGATGCATCGTGGCAGTGAGGAATTGGTGACCTTTCCTCCAGCTATAATGCTCTGGAGCACATGAAATATTCTCATGAAGAAACGCATGAGGGCACTCATCAAAAAGCTGGGAGTGTGTGTGTGTGTGTGTGTGTGTGTGTGTGTGTGTGTGTGTTGAAGTAACAATCCAATAAAAAATGTATAAAAAGGTTTTTATTAGATTTTTATAAAATAATTGAAAATGATGCGATTGTCATCAATATTAATACATGTAGGCATCTCTGTAGTAGTTTGCTTGTGGAGTTTTGTTAACTTCAACGGAAATGAAAATGAGTTCCCTGCCATTCAGTTAGTCCTTAGTGGTTTGAACAAGCAAATATGTATAATTTTTGTAGCCTTGCTATTATTTTTTATTAGGTTCCGGTTTCGATTTTATTTCTGGCATGCTGTGTCAAAAGAAAATATGAAGTGTATTTTACGGTACAAAGAGGAAAGAGCTTAATACCACAACAGATTTAAACAAAGTCTGGAGTTCTCCAGAGAACTATGCTCCTTTGTGCTTTAATCAACCAAGTGGAAGGATA
This sequence comes from Micromesistius poutassou, assembly GCF_964030765.1. NCBI lineage: Eukaryota > Metazoa > Chordata > Actinopteri > Gadiformes > Gadidae > Micromesistius > Micromesistius poutassou. The sequence continues at coordinate 7,599,166 of NC_140281.1, forward strand.
TTCCTGAATGCATAATCAGCCACCTTGTGTCTGTCAAGTATTTGAGTATTTTTACTGGGAGTTTCAACATCATTTTTTCTCTTAGTCTGTCCACCTTTGCCAGAGGAACATTAAGAACAGACATAAGTAGAACAGGTGTGGATTAGTCCAGCTGCACAGAGCTTTAGCCTACACCGCCTGCTATGCTTGTCACTACCTGCCGATGAATGAATACATATAGTTCCTTTTAAATGTCCTCTCTTCTTGCTGCTCCTTTCCCCTGGCAGGGCGTGAATCCACCCGCCAACACCAGTCTCAATCCAGCCCATTGCCATCTAAGCACCCGGATCAGCAGGTTCACCTTATATAGGACCAAGCCGTATATATACACACACATGTAAAGGCAGTTAAAGTGTCCTGAAGAGTCCTGAACCCTTATCTGGGGTCAGAACTCAACTGCTGATGTTTTGTTTGTCTGAGTTTCATGAAGGCATTATCATCAGACCTGCAGTGTGCGATGTGACCAACTCCTTCACTTCAATTCCTTCACTAATTTCGTCTTTCGCTTAAGTCAGGGTGACTCAGGATGCTAACACAGGGGGTAATACGTGTGCCATTTTTCCACAAGTGTCCACTGTTTTTAAATGGGACAATTATAGTAAAAAATAAATGCTGTTCCACAACTCAAACTTCAGGGCTGGTCTGCAGTTCTTTCTGCCAACATATTATCTCAAGGCTACATAAGCACAATCTGTGGGTTGGAATTTCGACAAATAGCAAAGGTCAACTAGGCCTTCCGATTCTTAATGGGTTGCTAACTAGTTTTCTGTGAATAATAAACATATATTTAAACTGTATTAAACCCTGACAATGTCAAATAAATATGTTCAGGATTGTATATGTTTGTTAGGGAAAGGCTCCTATTGGAATGAATACTGCAACTATCGAATGCAGTGTTGTCATTTTGTATAAATGTATTTCAATGAACAGTTTATCAAATGAAAATACAAATCCATAAAAATCCATGTTGATGATCAAATGATATCCAAAAATTATAATTTAAAGCAAATCAGAGGATCTCTGTCAGATGCAGCTGATCAGATGTTTCTGCACTCAATGATACTTTCACCTCTGAGCTACTGCATCACCAGCTGGTCTATGTCGGGTTCTACCATCCTAAAACCAGTTGAGCTTCTGTACAAAAAGGCACTCAAAACTCTAGATAAAAAACCTTTCTCTTATCATCATTGCAACATCTTAAATATAACTTACTGAGTTTTAATCATTTTTGTCAATTTTCCTCTATATGCTTAATTTCTAGTACTACATGGTACTACATGGCCTGGCGCCACCCCCACTGCAAGAGAATATTAATTACAGACAGACTTGGATAACCAGAACTGTAAACAGGGACTGTAAGGTTCCTTTTAGAATATATTAAAGGTAGTGCATTATGGAACACACTACCCCGAACTATAAGGGAATCTCCCACTCTGGCTACCTTCAAGAGCCAAGTAAAGGTGTGGCATAGAGCTAACCAAACGTGCAACCACCTCTAACTGGATGCTGTACCGTATTAGCCAAGTAGAGTATACTAATGAATTGTGTCGCCGTTTTAACACATACTAATGAATTGTCCTGTTTTTCTTCTTCTTTCTTTCTGTTTCTCCCTATTTTATATAGCAAATTTTACTATTGTATCTCTTTTGTCATTTTTTATTTATTCTATCAACCTGCCTAATGGACTACAGATGGAAATTAGCCCCCGGACTACAATCTGGCACATTTATGTGTACTGCTGTACATGTTCATCAATGTGCATTGTTCTGAAATAAATAAATTAAAAATATATGTTGCGTACAGCAATACTTTTTTGCGGGTTGTTGAATTTGTAATGCTATTATCTCTGTTAATTGGAAAAGTAATTTAATTCCATTTAGGATGGGGATTTTAAGAAGAGAAGAATTGTCTCAATCATTAAGTTTCAACACAACTGTACGACCAGTCTTGTAGGCTACAGTATCTTGTGTCTTCAGACATCCTACACACACACCCTCACCTCCCACTCTCCCACTCTTGTGAAGCGACCTTGAGTATCCTGAAAGGCGCTATATAAAATCAATTTATTATTATTATCATGCTCAAAAAAATCTGACATGAATCAATGAATAATATAAATCAGTTCAGTGCTAACGCTTCTAGACTAATCCACCATTGCCTTGGTCCAAACTGCACTTTCTAAGACTCACCAACATAACATTGTTCAATTATTCAGTTTTGAAATGTCAAGATATAAAGACGCTTTGCTTTGCTCACTGGTTGTATTTCGCTTCCTCAACCATTCTAGTCAACAATCACCAATTAGCAGAGCCTAGTTTGGCTCTGTGCCGAGCTTGTGTACACACGGTAAGATACCAAGGAGACAAGCGCCTGACAGGACTTCAACATATTATTTATTGTCTCTCAACAGACAGTATCTACTTTGTTTGGGGGAGAGATGCTGGGACTATAGGGATAGAGATGCTGGGACTATAGGGATAGTCGACAGCTGGGAATCTCTCTCTCTCTCTCTAATGGACTCAGCTGTCTTTATGCCAAAGACTTGCAGAAGCCTACCTGTGGATGATAGCAAACATGGTCTGACCAAGGCTCCCAGAGACGTCTTGTTATTATGGGATTGATTTAGCTTCCCTATCTTTTAGAAAAGATCTTCATAGATTTATTGGGATCATTGGAGAAGGTGGTATTTAAGAATGTTAGTTAAGAGTGCTCATCCACAGTTTACTACCGTAACATCCACCGTACTCTCTAAAAAGCATTACAACCACACCAACTACATCAAATCCCTTTCAGCGGCCCGACCACATCAGTTCCTTTGATGTGCTTTAGGAGCCTAACAGAAGGGCTCCTTTACTTCTATGAAATGTTAACAGAAAGGCACCTTTAGTCCTATGAAATGTTAACATAAAGGCTCCTTTTTCTATTAGTCCTATGAAATTATAACATAAAGGCTCCTTGTTCACAGGGTCCTATGGACTGGCCTACTTTCCTACTTGCTGAGAAATATGGAAAATTGCAACTTCTGCACAGAGGCAGCAAACAAGGAAGCAGGAATAAATCAATTGTTTTGCTCTTGCTGAGCCATATGGATTGTCTGTGTCTGGGTATTTTTATAAGAGAAATACTAAAATTGTTCAGATCTCTGCCAACAATCTTGGAAGTCAGTGTCAGTCCATTTATAAAAAAAATTTGGATGATCTTCTTAAGAGTCCGAGAGAGACAGACAGGTAGAATAGAACAGACATTGTTGTGGCATTATTAACATGTTTCCAAGGTATTGGAACCACTTGGCGTTGGAGGTTCCTGGCCCCGAACATTCCAGGGTTCCTCCACCAATATCCACTTCAGATCGCCGTGCTTCTAGTTCTACAGATTCACATTTTACCGTTCTGTCTAGGATTAGATTTCGATTTTTAGATTAGGATTTAACATCTTTATTTTGATCAGACTTACATGTTTTTGATTTGAGGGTATTTAACATCCAGAATCCAGTATTGATACTATGACTGCAGAACTCCTCTAGTGAGTGACAGCCCAGCGGCTGATGAAAGAGAATTGATCGATGATTGCATCATTTGTTTTCCATAAACACAAACTGCCATTTTCCTCTCTATTATAGATAATATTCAAATCGGTATTCATTATCTATGGACACCAACTTCTTGCTTAATACTAATCATATGCAATATATTTATATATCATGCTTTTAGCTAATTAATGATTGTCCATATCAGTTTGAATAATTTCTTTGAATAACCATGCTTTGGATTTCTGGATAAAAATCATAAGACATTGGGAGACTATATTCAAAATATATGGTATTTGTAGATTCAAGGAAATGGTCGACTTTCTTTCTGATGGACTACTGTGTTATAGCAGAACTTCTGATCAGGCAGTACTGTGTAGGAACTTCTGAGGCGAGACAGAACAGAGCCTGGTCTGGAAACCAGAAAGGGCGAGTGGCGGAGGCCAGGCCTTATTACCTGTTTTGTTTTCCTTTCCTTGAGGCTTTCAGAAAAGGATTTTGATCTGTGCATTCCTACAGTGGTCTAAAAGGTGATGATTTTAAACCTTTACAGACACTTGTTTACAGTTTACTTGTGCTGGCTGAGTTTGTGTTCACCAATCACAGGCTTACAGATCTCCGCCTCCAGCATCAGGATTGGTCGAAAGAAATGAAGCGAGAAAGAGTGCAACGCCCGTACAGCAGATCAGAGCGGAGATGATGTCTCCATCGACCCCGAGCAGAGGAGGAGGGAACGGACTCCTGGAAACCAGCCTCACACACACTCTCATTCACACAGGCACACAAACACACACATACTCACTACACACACTGAATCATAAATCAATCATAAAAACTCAGGCCTGAAGAACGTAGAGCTGAGCACTCAGATCAAGACTAAAGCACCAGGGAGTCTTCAACGGGACTCCCAGATGTTGGAGGTCCATAGCGGTCTCAACATCCAGAGACCAGCCTTCAGGAGAACCTCCAAAGTGAGTGCTGCTGCTAGCCATCCACCTCACCCCCAAGAGGAGGCCTCCACGCAGGCTGAGGCCTCACCCCAGTTGGAGGCCTCAGCCCCTCTGCTCAGAAGGCGACCAGGACAGTTTCACAGTTCCACTACTGATGAGTGAATTAGAGAACAGCAGGCTGGGATTTCCTCTCTCTCCTTCTCCACTTCCACTCTGTTGTTGGCATGTAAATAGCTGTAGGGCTCCGGTAATCCTGAAACCATGTGATGTGATTATTTGTACATTCCTTGTTTATTAGGATCCCAATTAGAGGAACACACTAATGTCAGCTCAGCCTCCTGGTCCACATGTAGTCACGAGGGACGTAGCAGATTGGTCCAAATAAATGAATGAATGCCACCAAACAAAGAGCTTTGAACATTAGTGTTTTACATCACAACCATATACACTTATGTTGTAATAATAACGAATTTCCTTTAAAGTAGGATCCAAGATAGCACTTGAACATCGTCCTGCAGGTAACTTCAGGGTATAAACTTGGCTGTGGAATGATCTTCAAAGTGATTTGGAAAATGGTTTTAAAGTGTTGGTACTATTGTGACATGAATTGACAGACTGCCTTTATTCTTAAGCACAAGCCTTACCATAACATATATTCTCGATAACACTTACAATAAGGATACATTAACTCAGTAATCAGTAATTGTTAATGGTGTTTTTATTTGTACGTTATTTATTAGGGTTAGGGTTACTCACTACCATAACCCTTAGCCTATCCTTATGCTAATGCTTTATAAAATGTTTATTACTGCATTAAGGATTGTTCATTTATGGTAATAAATGTACCCTTGTTGTTAAGTGTTACCATGTTCTCATATATTTTCATAACATTACATTTGCTTGTACCTTGACAATTTAACCCAGCCAGATGAATAGTTAAATGTGTATTGTAATCTATGAAATGATCCTATTTTAAGATGCTGTGGGTTGTAAAGACAGACGCCTGACCACACACTGGGACAGCTTAATCCCCTTTGAGGACTATCTCTACTGTCTCTAAATGTCATTAAATGGCACACATTAAAGGTCTATCCCAAGATTGGACTGGCTTGATCTCTCCACTAACATGCAAACTGTGCCGTTTGGATAAAACCAAATACAAGCAGTAGATGGATATTGCTCTACTGTCTTCTTTCTCTGTAAACTCCCATCAGCCCATCAAGTAAGTAAGTGAGTGGGCCCTGTTCTGGTTCTCAGTGGAACCCCCTCACAGGCCTCACACCTAATATTGTGCTGTTGGGGTTAGGGTTAGAATCATTATAAGTGGTTAGGGTTAGCCTTGTGGGGGTTGCATCGTAAGAAGTGGCCTCAGCATTTAAAATGGAAGAAGTGTTCTTCTATTTATGATCATTTTGATAACAATCAAGATATAGATTATTCAACAAATTCAACAAATAATAATATTTCAGTGGACAGTTTAGTTTCACATGTTATTTTGTAATATCAAAATTGGCGGATTTCTATGAACACGTCCTCACAAACTGCATCTTGTGGATTATTCAGAAACCTCCACATAAGCGCTAATAAATGTGGGTCTGTAATCTCTGAACGTGTGGAGGCGTTTGTGGGGGGGATTATTTTTTAGGCATTCAGAAATAAAATGTCACATAATATTTCAGAATATCCAATCAGGTATTAAAGGCAAATCAGTATTCTTTACTACTTTTTCTTATTCAGAAATAATTTTAGTATCTGTATATGTGCATCAATCAACATTAAAGGTTATTTGACCTGACGATAAAATAATGAATTTAATTTATAATAAATACGATGGAAAAACAACTATTTTCGGCCAGATATGTTTCTTGTTTTGAACGTATGCTGGAATGAGCTGGTTCTGATTTCCGTGGTTTGATCTTGGTGGTATGGAGGCTCCACTTGAAATTCTCTGCAGCCAGTGTTGCCATGGCAACGTGGTCTGAAGCAGGTGAAGGTTGCATCTCTGTACATAGGACTGTGGACGTATACCCAGTTATGCAGACGGGGGATGGATACGCGCATTATGCTGTGACGACTAGCACTAGACAGCCACAGGAAAGCAGAGCTGCTTACCTTGGTGACTCAAGCAATAAGAGTAAGAACTTACTGATTGTTTGAGTACCTAGACTGCATGTAATATCCGCAAAACAGTGGTATTTTATACTTATTTATTGAGCTATCCCTATCTTTGAGGTGTTAAAACATGATTCATATTGAACACTGCATTCTAACAGGTTGGAGTATATTATCACCTCCACAAGCCAGCTGGAGAGGAGTATAAAAACTGTTCTATTTAAATAACACATTTTTCTTTTTACTTCTTAGAACTCTGGCAGGTAGCCCTACAGCCATCCAGGTGAACCCTGTGCTCCTCATAGAGTCAAGGGCACACTATACGCTCTGCTTTCTCTTTCTGCTCTGCCTACTCCTTCCTGCTCTGCCTGCTCTCGCTCATCTCACAGTTACTGGCCTGGCATCTACTTGCGGTGCATGTGCACAAGGCCAACAAGGAAAGAGAAACCTTTGAATACCCCCCCTCCCCCTGCTAATCCATCCATCAGTGGTGACTGTCCCCCCCCAGCAAGCCATTGCAATTGGTGACTACAGTGGGCCAATAGGAAGCACTCGCTACTCGCCAGCAGCAGCACCATGAACACACCATCACAGGTCATGAGTGTTACATAAGTGTTACTTATTAAATGAAGTGTTTGCATTTGTGAAAGTTGTCATGATGATCCAAAAAAACTAATACAAATTCAGTGAACTAATTTGTGTGGAGCAGTGTAGCAGTGTCTGCTTTTTTCTATTAATTAATTCATCACATGAAACTTTTAAAATGGATGTGATGAAGACCAGACGAGTAATTGATTATTGATTCAACCTGAACCCGGTTCATCTCATTAAGATATCCCGTGGCCAGCATAACATGTCCACCAGTTGTAAAAAATGGTAAATGGTCCTCATTTATATAGCGCTTTTATCCAAAGCGCTTTACAGTGTTGACATTCACCCATTTATGCACACATTCACGGAGGAGTCAACCACGCAGGGAGACAGCCAGCTCGTCAGGAGCAATTAGGTTGAGGCGTCTTGCTCAGGGACACCATAACACTCAGCTAGGAGGAGCCGGGGATCGAACCACCAACCTTGCGGTTACCAGCCAACCCGCTCTACCTCCTAAGCTAATGTCCACCAGAGCAGAAAACATCAAACATCCAAAAACATTGAGCTGTTATTCAGCTTATATCGATTCACTCAGACTATTTTCATATGGTATTAAATTATATTCAAACTTTAACATGTATACATGTTTCATAATATTGATACAATTATTTTATTGAAAATAAAATCTATATAATTGCGAAAAAAAAAATACAAAAAATAGCCTACTGTTTGGTTCACTAGTAGCAGTATGAAGTGGTCAGCAGTAACCAATGGGAGGGAAGGCTTTTGGACACATCACTTCTTCACAATATTTTTCTTTTTTTTCTTTTATATGTGTGGCAAATTTTTAACTTTTGAGAAATTTTGGCTAATTTAGGCTTAAGACTGACAGACATCAGTTTGATTGGATTTAGAAGATGCATGTATGTAGCCTATTCAACAAGTACACAATGGGTCAGAATTATAAGACACAGGCCCCGTTAGGAGGGCCAGGGGACTGTTGGCCACAGACAGGAGGGCTAGGTGGCTGTTGGCCCCAGACAGGAGGGCTAGGTGGCTGTTGGCCCCAGACAGGAGGGCTAGGGGACTGTTGGCCCCAGACAGGAGGGCCAGGGGGCCAACAGTCCCCTGGCCCTCAGTTTAAAATATTGTCCAATGTCCACTGTTCAGACCAAGACAAATCCCAAACCAAAACAGGCCAGTCATAAGGACATTATATACAATGGTGGCCTGGCAGTAGGCAAAGCCAATTTGGGCGGGGAGAAATATCATACATCTTAGATACAATCACAATATGCATGACATGATCACAGACAGAATGATGGACAGCAAAAGCCTTCGCTAACTCAACACAGAATAATATTGTTGAGAACCTGAAGTGTTAGGAACAATTCCTGAGGATTTCAAGGGTTGAACATCCATGACTAGATCAGAAAGCTGATACCACACAGAATATAAGAAACACCCAGGTACTGAGGAAGTGGCTTATTTACAAGTGTCTCCAACACTCCTGGTAACCAAGGCAGTAAAGCGATGAGTCTAAGAGGTAGGATCAGATCCTGATCCTCTCTTGTAAAGGTGAACACCCCAGCTGCTCTCCATCTGCGTGGGATGTGTGGAGGGATGGGTTTAAGAGACCTGTGATGGGAGCAGCCATGATGATGCCGTTATCTTGAAGAAGGGGACCAGCTCATTAGACCCAGCTGTTACTCCTGAGACCTCTCCCAGAAGGCATCTAGGGTGAGGCCAGTCCTCAGAGACCTCTAGTTCTCTGAGAGCTCTAGTCCTCTGAGACCTCTCCCAGCCTGTAGGGTGAGGCCAGTCTTCAGAGCCCTCTAGTCCTCTTAGACCTCTCCCAGACGGCCTCTTTGGTGAGGCCAGTCCTCCACGACCTCACCCTCCCAGCCTGGAGGGTGAGGCTAGTCCTCCGAGACCCACCCAGACGGATGAGGGTGAGGCTAGGTGAGGGGGGCTGGAAGGGGAGAGAGACTTGGGGGGAGTGAGTTGGGGGGGGGTGTCTCTGGGTATTGCAGGGGGTAGCACTCACATAGAACAGATGGTGAGCAAAGAGGTCAGCCATACGCACTCTAACAGAGACTATAATGGGCCGCAGCAGAGAAGGATTATTTTCAATATCGCTCACTATATTCCAGAATCTTTTTGGGTCAGTCACAGAGGGAACCGTTTTCTTTGAGTTAGCTGGATTTGGCCTTTCCAACAGCTTCCATCGACATATTTTTAATTTGCCTAAACCCCAGGCAGGCTGCAGGGATTCCAGATAACCGGCGCCTCCCGGCAGTGTGTTCTGGTTTCAGGACTGCTCCAACCTCACGGTCAGACATGGGCTGAGTCGGCTCAATTCATATTTCCTTGACTGGCAGATGTTAACATGGAACTAAAGACATTCTGTGCATCTTTATAGAGAGGATCAGGCTGACTCAACCATTCCACACTGGGTCTGCCTATAGCTGTGGTTGAGACCTAGCCTGTAGCTGGGTTAGCTGTAGAGACCCAGCCTGTAGCTGTGGTAGAGACCCAGGCTGTAGCGACCCAGGCTGTAGCGACCCAGGCTGTAGCGACCCAGGCTGTAGCGACCCAGGCTGTAGAGACCCAGGTGGTAGAGACCCAGGCTGTAATGAACTCTAGCTATGTAAGGAAGCCAAACGAAAGGGGTGAAGTCTGTGGTAGTATTGTTTGACAACCCTTTTTAAACTTTGTGGGCCGGCCCCATGGGGTATATGTAGTACCACATACTGCTCCTTTAAGAACTTTTAATGGCATTAGTCTGTGGACCCTCACAGTGGCCCTCACACATGGAGTACATAGGACGAGCTACAGCGGCATGAAGACTAGCTACTTCCAAAAGGAGGTCATCATCTACGACAGCATATTTATATCTCTATATATATGGTATATTAATGCCGCTTTTCCACCACCAGTACCAGCTCGACTCGACTCGACTCGCCACGCCTTTTTTGCGTTTCCATTGGCAAAAAAAGTACCTGGTACCTAGTACCGGGTACTTTTTTTTAGTACTACCTCCGTCGAGGTTCCAAGCGAGCGGAGTAGGTACTTTTGTGTGACGTAAACAGGCTGCTGGTAACTGATTGGCCAGCAGCTGTAAATGGGAATAATCACTCAAAGTTAAGTTGTGTCCGGCGTGGTTGGAGTCCATGAACCCGCTCCCGAGGGGGACACTGACCAGCGTTTCGCCGTGTGTGTCGCTCCTTTCCCGGGGCTAGTTAGGCTGCGCGTGGTTGTGTGTGTCGGGCGTGGTTGTGTGTGTCGGGCGTGGTTGTGTGTGTCGGGCGTGGCTGGAGTCCACGGACCGGCTCCGGAGGATCAGTATTTCGCTGTTTCGTTTTAGTGTCGTTCCTTTCCTAGGGCTTGAGTTTCGCCTCCATCAACGTTACCGTATGACAACAATAGACGCACCATCATTGCGCTTTTCATTTTATTTTATTTTATTTCCCATCATAACCTTTCCCGGGAATCAGGAAATAGTCTTGATCAGATTCAGATTTCCCGGGAATCGCGTCTCCCGTGATTAAAACCTAATGACGACCCGCCCATGGTGGAGAGGTTCTTTTCTACGACCCACCCACATTGAAGAGGTACTTTTTTAGATGGAAACGCGGCTGTAACCGAGTCGAGTCGAGGCGAGTTGAGTCAAGTCGAGCTGATACTGTCGGTGGAAAAGCAGCAATATAGTATACATCTAAAAGGTGGCACTAACTGGCGGAGGGGTTTCTGTAACCATGATACATTACAGAGCCGTCAGTGTGACACGCTCACCCTCCATTTTTAAAGGAGCTGAACTAAACTGCACCCTCTTGTTCCTCCTGTCAAAATGACAACCGCAGAATATCAAACGCCAATTAAAGAGGAGACAAGCACAAGCAGAATGCTGCTATCTCATTCCCGTCAATTTGACAGCAGGGAAAAAAGGATACAGAAAATGTTCCAGAAGGTCACCTTGAGAAGGACACAAACTGAAACTGATAAATACACACACACACACACACGTACACTACAACCACATGTGGTTGTAGTGAACACAAAGATGTTCTGAGCTGACTCACACAAGGTAAACAAACCAAAACACTGTGTAATGGACTATAGTTATAGATGATATCTATATAGATTATAGATAATAAATATATATTATATATACAATTGCATGCTAATAGGTGGCACAAAGTGAGCATGGCAGCGCTACTCTGCCCTCCCCAGCATGGCCCCCTGTCTCTCAGCAGACCCCTGGGGGCCCATCCTCCAGGGGTGTTCAGCCTCCAGGGGTCCAGACCCCACTTCAGCGGAGCAGTGTGTGCGTGGGTGCAATTCCCTGCGGCTCGCTAGTTGTTGCTGCCACTGACCATTCAATATCTCAACTCATTCTTCTTCTTCTTTTTTTTATATTCTTCCTCACTAAAAGAACAAAAACAAACCCAGGTCAGCCGTTCACTCAGGACCCAGGTCATTTAAGATCTTAGGCCTTTGTTTTGTGAATATCTAATAGATCACATTTTTTATATTATTGAAAGTGTTTTTGTTCAGATGATGATTATTTCTAATTATCTTGGTAAATAAATGAGGTGTGACCTGCCAGTCCCCTAGCAGGGCTGGTGGGACATGAGTCCTGAGTCGTTTCACCTCTTAATGCTTGTGCTCCAATTTATTGAGATTCTCTTCACATCCCAACAGAAATAATTTAAATGCTCTGACAAAATATAGAGATCATCCGTTGGAAGGCCTTCCTGTCTGTCTACCTACCTGTTTGTCTGTCTACCTACCTGGCTGCCAGCATGCACTCTGCCCATGCATTTATTGCTTATGACTGGAGTCTTCCACAAGGCTAGCAGACCTGTTGCTAAAGCAAGCAAGCTAGTATCACATGACGGAGTCTGCCTCAAGGCTAGCAGACCTGTTGCTAAAGCTAGCGAGCTAGTAACACATGACTGCAGTCTTTCTCAAGGCTAGCAGACCTGTTGCTAAAGCTAGCGAGCGTGTCATGTTTTTTGGGGGAGAGGCTTCAGGGAAGGCCTGAAGGGAGGTGTTTTTTTTTCCGGTTGATTCTTTCAAAATCAAGCTTACTCTGGCTGGTTTCTCCAAATTGCTTACACCAGCTTCAACAAAAGAAAGCTTCTTAAAAACGTACAAGTCTGAGACATGATAATCAGTACTTCCACTCCCTTCCCTCACCATTTATGCAGCACCTTCAGGTCATGAAGTGCTCTACAAACACTCCCTTTTGGGAGCAAAGGGAGTTATTTTAATCACTGAATTATATATACTGTAGCAAGAGAAAATAGACAAAAGCTTTGACTATTAGAATGTGTGTAAAGTAGCAGTTTCCTGTGTATTTGCTATCATGCTTCTTGATGTATTTCTAGACTATGTAAAGAGATAGTAAGTAACAGGTTTGGAATGCAAGGCCTAATGATACCACGGGGTAGCTTTACACCACACAGGAGAATGATTAAACAATAAGGCTTGACAGGGCTTTTAAAGGGAAGAAAGGTAACCCTTTTATTATAATTTAATCTTAAACAGGCAGTTTTATTGTAAAAAAACAAACAAAAGGTCTGACCAGCCTGTGAATAAGTGAAGCAAGTGCAGCCCCAGCGCTAGCCGGGGGAAGACAAGGAATATAAAAATAACATTAATGCAAAATATGATTGCATTAGCTGAAGGGCAGACTCTCAATTGCCTGGGACTATAATTTAATAACTGGCTAATTAAGTTACTGTCTAACGTTGCAGAGCCCACTTTGTCTGTGACCAAGTCACCAGGGACGTTCCAGCTCACAGATTCTCTCCATGCTCATCCTCGCTTCACAATTCTATTTGCGGTCAAAAGCTGATCTAGATAAAGGACGGAATTGTTGTATTGTGTACCTTTATAGAAAGGGAAAATAAACATACATATACACACCTAAAGAAAAGCTTCATGCAGCTCAGGTACCAGACTCATCAATTAAGTGTTCAACAGACTGAATCCTGCCTTCCTGGTGGTATTGCTGCAGAGGGTTAACACTAACCCTAACCCTAACCTAGCAGGTTAAGCATAGAACCGTTACATACCGTTACATAAAGTGTTGAATTCCAAAAAGCTAATACACATTGTATTCCTCCAACGTCAGAAGTGAGATAGTAGTGTTCTTAATGTTCTATAGAAACAAGCCAGGCTTAATCTTAATAAAGTGCCAATAAAGGGAAACTGATAAATGAAATGGTTATTATTATTTAAATGGTTCGTCTAGAGTTCATTATCAAGTATAAGCTGTACCTTGAGATGTCAACATTGTGTACGTTGACACTCGATGGGGTGATCAATAACATATCTAGACATTAAATTCAGTCTTATCTGTCTATCAACTTTTTTTTATTATATAATCATTATAAAACATATTCTCAAGAGCAACAGACATGTTGATTATCCTGTTACATATCTCATTTGGGTCAGGATACATTACACTTTGTGTCTGGTGAGATTTGGTACATAAAACTTAAGTTGATCTGGTTATTATTTAAAGTTACTTTTTATTCAAGGCCCCTCCAAAGGTTAATGCGTTGTTATTTGTGATTCATAGAGCCATTCCCCTCTCCATGCCTGCACCAGTTCTTCTCGAAGGTCTAGACCCTGAGTCAGGTAAACACCAGACTGCTAAAAACGTCCTTTCTGGTCAGAGTATCTTTTCATTCTCCATATCCATATTCTAACCCTAACCCTAACTACCACAGTATTCTTCCAATCCATTGTACAAATTGCTAGCTTTTATAATAGAACGGCTTGAGATCTGTATCAGTGTTTAACTGAGGGTCTCACGGCTGATTAGTACGTACCTCATGGTTGAGGTCATATGTGGTTTGTTCTTGAAACGTAACAAAGGGTCAAATTTAGGGGGGACTGAATTTCTGTCTAATCGATTGTTTCACTGGTGACCACAGAATGGCTGCTTTGTAAATATATGTTTTTGTAAAAATAATAAAATTCATTTTTATTTGTCGCACTTTTTATTTGTCGCACTAAGATTCATTTTTATTTGTCGCACTCTGATGTCTGAAGACAGAACTATGATGTAACACACTACATCCGTGTGTTACATCATAGTTCTGTTGTCTTCAGAGATGGAAGGACAAACACTCACAACACATGCAAAATGCATAATATGATATCAAATGCTATACCACACAGAACATAAGTTGTCCGTTTTGAGCTGCAGTTTAATTTTGTAATTGTAGAGGAATTCTAGTAGCAATCGGGTAGTCCTAACTCCGTAACACTGCAAAAGACATTGGAAGAAGAATGAGAGAAACGACTTGCACAACATTTTCTCTGGAAAGAAACTCCCTGCTCCTACCGCTACCCACCAGCACTCCAGGAAAGTTGTGCCAACGGCATTCAGCCCTTACACTGCCCACCCTGCTATAAGTCACCAAGCATGCCATTATTTAGTCACACATCGACACATCCTCTCTTGGACTTGCCCTCTCCCCTCTGGGAGTGACTGAATCCTCCCCATCTTCCCATAGGCAATAAGACAAGGCTTCCCACACTATCAACCTAGCAATTTGTCTTTCCCAACATTAACATAATGGTCCCAGTCACATGTTAATTGTGACCTTATAGTGCACTAGAATTGTAGGCACCATATACTCGCTTAATGTCGACTCTGTATTTAGAACAGTTTCATCTTTTATTTACCCTGGGTGGATGTGTGTTTTTACAAACGGCAATCAAATAATAAAAAAGAAGCATACCAAATATGAGGAAGATGTAATAAAAATAACCATAATGAGTTTATTTCTCAGAGTGGAAATATATATAACACTTGGCAGAATGTAATCAAGTCCCATTCTGGTGTCTAAGTGGCAGGATCATGCATCATAAACCTGATTATGCATTACCTTCGCCCTGACTCCCCGCAATGAAAGCCCCGTATCACAAACAACAGAGCGCATGAAGGTGTGAGGGGAAGATTGCAAGCCTCGAAATGCACTGCAGCCTCAGCTAGTCAGGGGGCAGCAACCCAGGGGGAGGGGCACCCTGCTGACTGACTGCTTTATATTCAGATTCTTCCACCAAACCAACACTGAACCGAGACAGCCCCTCTGGAGCCTCAGGCCAATCCAAGGGTACCATGGGTAAAGTGGTCGGGGAGTCGGGGCCAAAGCAGACATTATTGGCTAAGCTCACAGATATGACAGTGCCTTAAGCTAACCTGTCTGTGGTTGATAAGCATCCAACACGGAGCCGGATGGCTGGAGTGCATATCCTTTTTAATTTGACTCAAGCACAAACACATACACACAGACACACAGACACACACACACACGCACACTTCAGTTTAGTAACACAGCAGTATTTTAGAGGAGAACATTAATATGAAAACACACATGGTAGGGGCCAATTATTCCTGCCGTCTACCACTTTGATCAATTTTTTTTTTTTATTATTCATGAAACATTTCATGATTTTTCCCTATAATTGAATAGATTATAGTTCAAATTAAATAATTTTATAATAGATAATATATTAATATAGCTAATTCTGGAATTCTGCTTGATTAATAGAACTCTGAATCTTGACAGCTTAACACACTCAAATATTCTGCCCCCAAAAATATCCAATTTGATCTAATACTAGGATAAATATCATCTTAATTCCCAACGTACGAAGAAGGTTACTGGTTAACCTCTGAACACATCACATCATGTTAAGTTAGTCCCGTTAAAGTACAATCTGTATCCTACATGGCTACAGGACAAGGGAACGGTGCATGTAAAGGTTTGAGAGATCAGAGGAACATTCACAAAACGCATGCTGCACATGTTACTTGTGGTAACATAACTATTATAAACATACCAAACATATCAGGATAAACTGAACAAAATCAATATTGGTATAGATAAAATTAAGCTTTCTCTATACTTAAAAGTGAAAACATTAAATATATGGACCATACATCTGATCTATTAATTTGAGAAGTTGTTATTCTACATTTTGCCTGTGTATCAGTCATTCCTTGAATCTTCCAAGACGTTCTCATTCTAGTGTAAACCCCATTGTGTTGTTCTATCTGACCTCAAACCGCTCATACATTATCTAGCAATCAATAGCGAACATATTCATTAGGCTGCCTTGAATGCAGAAGAAATTAGAAGCAAGCTCCACACTAATGAGGTAGCTGGAGATGGACAGCAAGATGCTCATCCCAGCTGATTAGCCGCTAGGACGCGGGGGAGTGTGTGTGTGTGTGTATGTGTGTGCGTGTGTGTGCATGTGTGTGTGTGTGTGTGTGTGTGTGTGAGCAGGTAGAGACTGAGCATGGGGGGAAGGAGGGGGGAGGCGAGCTGGACCAGGGACCCAGCATGTATTTATAAACACCTCAAAGCTGTCCTGGTGGATGGGTGCCGTTAGGCTTTAATGAAACAGTCTGGTGGCGCATCAGCCTGATGAGGTTTCCCCCAGCACTGCATTAACGACTCTTCCACTGCCACCTCACATGCCATATATAATTACAGCATCATTACTGCCACCACTACCCAGCACCGGGATACATGTGCCCTCCTCCCCTCCATCACACATCACACGCCACCGCGCTCAGCCGGCGCACTGCGGCGTGGGAGCCACCAATGGCCGTCGCTACTCTAGCCTGTCTGGAGATCTGTTTCCTCAGGAGGTGCCTTGAGAGGAACCATGGAAGAGCTTCATCTCATATCACGGCTCCGGCTCTGAAATCTGGCTGTGACTTCAACAAAGTAAGGAACACAAACTTGTGTGACTTAAAAGCATGAGAACCGGAGTGCTGACGATAACACTGCTGATGGGATATTCCCTGCATTCACAGCCTGTTTACCATACGCTCCAAGCTGTCACTATATTATACACAAAACAACATTTCAATTTGCATTAAGTTTCCCCGTGCTTTGACACAGAAATTGTTTTTCTTTTTTCCTGGTTATTTATTACCACTGGGGCCCAGTCAGCAGATCAGGAACAAAGGCCCCCCTGCTGGGACAAAAAGAGGGGTGCTGCCTCCTGTGAGCCTTCATCATGAGTCTGAGAAACACAGCGTGGTATTGATCACCTACTCGGGCAGACATCTGCACCACTATGAAACATGTAAATGTATCCACAGAAACATCCTTGAGACAACAATAGGGTCCAATCTATTGTTAAAGTAACATGACACAGAAATGGAGTTGGTAACTTCATTATTCTTTATTGACTAAGCCGGGAGCCAGATCAATACCACGAGCCAACCCTAGTGCGTCACTAATGCTTCCAACTCTCTTTATAGTATTTTCCATAATATTCCATCATATACATGACAGTTCCATGGTGGTTACGTCAATATATTTCAGGTTGGAGATACGCTATTCATTTAGATTTTGTGTGTTTAAAATATTTATTTTCACATTTACTATTTTAAGGACATTTCTTTCACACACATATCCAACTCTGGATCAAAACGTTTTGGTACAATCTGTTTGCTTTGATTGTAGAAAGAGAAGTAGCTAGAGCCGTGATGGCTGTGGTCTAAAGGCTGGAGGGCAGGAGGTGTTGACCAATACTAAACGGGTCGCAGTCCGCTGGCTGACAGCGGCCGACAGCAGGCCTACTGACATGACGGAGTGGCAGGAGCTTCATGTGAACGTACAGCAGCCTGCTGCTCGGTTCGATGGAGAGAAACAAGGCTTTAGCAGGACTGGCCGACTGAGAAGCATTCAAGGCCGAACAGTGTGAACCCTGTGGAATAAACAGCTAATGGTTTCATTCATTGTTTGTGATTCTTTGACATCTCCTCTTTACACCTCCTAACCAGCCCTCCCCTACGGACAGTGGATGTAGGCCAGGAGCACCAAGCCATTAGAAATTTACCAATCAACAAATGCATATAAACATACATACTGTTTAGACCTACACACACACTGTTTAGACCTACATACACTGTTTAGACCTACATACACACTGACACTGTTTAGACCTACATACACACAGTTTAGACCTACATACATTCTGTTTAGACTAACACACACACTCTTTAGACCTACATACACTGTTTAGGCCTACATACACTGTTTAGAGCTACATACACATGGTGGACACCTGCAAACAATTTAGTTCCTTTGCCAATTATTTTAATAATGATGAAATCCTACATGGGGATCTGAAGTCACTATGATATGATTGGTCAAATATGGGGTGAATACATATTACATTTATAAGTTTTTCCATATGAAATATAGGTGGAATACAGCAAAATGATCAACCCATGCTTCAACCTCTTTATTCCCACTCATTAAAGATGTGTGCATTGTTTGGAGATGCGTTATACCAGTTCAACTCAGAAAGTTTTCTCTGTCTCTAGTCTCCAGTCATGGTGCAGTAGGGCAACGGATAGAAACAGGAGTGGGAGGCTTGAGTGGGGATGGGTTTGTAACAAAGACTCTTTATAGGCCACCCACTTTCAGACACACATGTTTAGAGACGAGAGAGCATTTGACATTTGTTGCTGCTGTACTGACACAACATGTCTAGGATTTATTTTGGCCACAACCTCTCTCCTCATCCTCCCCCTGTCACCACAGGACGTGTGCTGTCCCTTCTCCCCACCTTCTGACTCACATCCACTCCAGGGACTCCAGGGACCAGACGTGTCCCCACTCACATCCACTCCAGGGACCAGACGTTTCCCCACCTGCTGACTCCACTCCAGGGACCAGACGTGTGTCCCCACATCCCCACATCCAGTGTCCCCACATCCACTCCAGGGACCAGACGTGTCCCCACCTCACATCCACTCCAGGGACCAGACGTGTCCCTACATCCACTTGAAGGACCAGACGTGTCCCCACCTGCTGACTCCACTCCAGGGACCAGACGTGTCCCCACTCACATCCACTCCAGGGACCAGACGTGTCCCCCACTCACATCCACTCCAGGGACCAGACGTGTCCCCACTCACATCCACTCCAGGGACCAGACGTGTCCCCACTCACATCCACTCCAGGGACCAGACGTGTCCCCACTCACATCCACTCCAGGGACCAGACGTGTCCCCCACTCACATCCACTCCAGGGACCAGACGTGTCCCCACTCACATCCACTCCAGGGACCAGACGTGTCCCCACTCACATCCACTCCAGGGACCAGACGTGTCCCCCACTCACATCCACTCCAGGGACCAGACGTGTCCCCACTCACATCCACTCCAGGGACCAGACGTGTCCCCCACTCACATCCACTCCAGGGACCAGACGTGTCCCCCACTCACATCCACTCCAGGGACCAGATGTGTCCCCACATCATACACTGATATGCATTGTATATTTTAAGATATGAGACTCTAGAATTGGCCCTGGAAACAGGTGAAAACAGTACACAACCTACTAGAGAGCACTTTTACAAAGATGCATGCGGCCATTAGAGAGCACTCAGCTGTTTCTCACCTTCAAAACAAGCACCACTTTTTTCATTGCATTACAGTGTGTGTGTGGGTGTGTGTGTGTGGTGCAGTTCACATTACACATCACAAACAGCAGTGTACTTTTTATAAAATTACAGGTCTGAACATATATGTATAACTGGGCCATAACACTGGGTTTGGGAAGCAAAAGAGCTAAATAAAATGGAAATACAAACTGCAATTAAATCAGTGTTTGAGTAAGAAAGTCTTAAATATGTGAATAAAGTAGCTTCTGTAATGACAACAGGTAGTGCAGTTTTTTTCAAGCAACAAGTTGTATTTTGGGTGGGCAAATGTTATTAAGAAATACTATCACCCATCATATGTGTTATATGCCAGTGGATATATCCAAATATGTATTGCCCATGTCATGACTTTATCTGGACACGGTGATAATAGCTCCATGAATGGAAGATGAAAGCATGGCCTTGATGGTTTGGCCTCATCTGAGGTGGATTCAACATGAAGCAGGGATTAACAAACAGCTAAAACAGAGTGAAATCTAATACCACCAAGAGACATGGTGCAGGATTGGAAGATCATTTTGTCATGGATCATGGAATGAGTCTTCAAGTGCTCTTTGAAGGTTCTGAGGGAGTGCTATGAAGGAGTCCTGGTTTAGATCTTCAGGAGCCATCAGCAGACACCACTATAGAGAGTCGTGGTTTAGATCTTCACCAGACACCTCTATAGGGCAGGAAGAGTCCTGGTCTAGATCTTCACCAGACACCACTAGTGAGTCCTGCTTTAGATCTTCACCAGACACCACTATAGTGAGTCCTGCTTTAGATCTTCACCAGACACCACTATAGAGCAGTGGCGATTTCTCTAAGACTGCAATGGAAGCTCAGCTTTCCCTAAAATTTCTAAAATTAAATGGTCAAATATATACTGTTGTGTTAACATTTCATTGACTAAAATTGCGTTAGAACACGTCCATCTCGAAGACGAGTTTGTTCAGAATCAGCTTCTTATCGCAGGTCGACTGACTAGATTTCCTTCTCATACATTCCCGTACTGTCACAGTGCGTTTGCCTGTTAAAGCTCAGTGTCCATCCACTTCAATGGGGCTGCATAGAACAGCTTTTTTTAGTGCGTCGAAAGTCGACGGTCATTGGATAATGCTGTGATTATGTCCCTCCCACGGACACTCAGCGTCTCTGGGGGTGAATGGAGGAGTGGGCTGGCCTGGACACTGGGCTTCTGCTGATGTCAAGTTTAATATCATTTTGGTAGTTGGCCATCACTTTGATTCAGGGAGCCTGAGGTCTGAACTTCAAAGTCTTCAAGTCCTATATTCAGATCAGGACTTGCAGGGTGACAGGGGAACGCTGTGTGATTTCTTGGTGTTCCTTAAAGACAGTGCAATGCCTCAGCTTTACAAACTGTTTTCATTAGTGGCAACAATTAGAGCTACATCTGCAGGTGTAGAAAGGAGCTTCTCCTGTTTAAAGTGGCTCAAGTCCTACATCCGTAACACAATGGGCCAAGGAGCAGCCTAGCTCTGCTGGCCATTGAGAGGGCACTGGTCAAGCCAGTGGAAAAGACAGCTAGTTGGTATGACAGAGCATTTCCTTGAAAAGGCACAGAGAGCATAATTTACATATATATATATATATACATAAATTGACAATTTATATGATGTAGGCCAAAAAATGAGCTTCCCCTCTTTGAAACACCAGCAGCCGCCACTGCTATAGAGAGACCTAGTCTATATCTTCACCAGACACCACTATTGTTCAGGAAGAGTCCTGGTGTAGATCTTCACCATACACCAATATAGTAAGTCCTGGTTTAGATCTTCACCAGACACCACTAGAGTGCAGGAAGAGTCCTGGTGTAAATCTTCAGGAGGGACCACTATTGTGCAGGACATTAATAATTGGTGGTTGGAAATACACTTATTAATCCACTGACTGAACGCAAGAGAGAAGGATTTGGACTTAATGTGGACACCACACAGAAGCCAAATGAAGAGATACCCAACACACACACACACACACACACACCTGCAGTGTGGATAATCTGCAGTAATATAACAGTGTGACCCTGCTGTCCATAAAATGTGGAATTAATGTAATATTATTCTAACTCCCCCGCAAGTCACACACATCAGAAAATACACTTTTCTATATTTACAGTTTCTGTGCCTGTTTTTCATAAATAAAAAAATAAATAAAGTGGGCATCAGATTGATTGATGGTAATGAGCAGAGTGCTGCTGTTGCACTCCAATGACCAGCGTGAAGTAAGGGAGAGGCATGTCGCTATCATATACTAATCATGACACACCGTCCATTAATAAGCATTTAGCAGTAGGGCTCATTAGCCACACAGAAGGAACCACAACTATTGCTGGCATCAAATTCTTGGCTGGTTCATCTCACACTTTAGTTGTGACCCATAAAGCACTTCTGCATACATTTCTCTTTTAAATTGCAGGCGTTCTGACCATGTTTATAAGATAGTTTAGACATGTTCTTCCAGAGGTGTATCATGTGTCAACACTAGCTCTTTTGGCTCTCATTGGCTCTTTTGGATTCACCATTACAGTGGATTAAAAACAAACCATTGTAATGTATGTGGAGTATTGTCAAGATATCTCCATATGGTTGTGTTCTTTGGGGGTGATGGCCAAGGTTAATGATAACAGCAAACAAGGAGTGACGTCTGACTGCTGTCTGAGTCAGAATGTTGATTCACAAAGACACAGGTCAGGCAGACACACCAGCTTTCAATCACTTGTCATTACTGAGTGCAGAACCATGAACAACCTTCTTAACTTGATTGCACTCCGATCGTCTTGAGATATGTGCCTCACACTTGGCTGAGAGATTAGTTTTCAAAGGTAGTAGAGAAATGTAGACTTCTAATAGAACATTGGCTCGAGATTGGCAGTTTGTAAAAGGGGACATATGTGCTGTGCTGTGCATGTAGCCCTAACAAGCATAGAGAGGCAGCAGAAGCAGAGGGGGAGACTGTATAATATACAGTCTCCCCCTCTGTTTAACAATATTATTAACAATATTATTGTTAACGTTGGTGCAAACAAATTTTTCAGCCTCTACTTCAGGTAAGAGGAGACCAATGTCGTCAGCATGTTGCACAGCAAAGCGGGCTTCATTGCACCATTTTCTTCACACCGGAAGGCATCTTTGATCCGAAGCGGAGCCTCCGTCCATTTCAAGAGATCAAAAGATAAAAAAAACAGAAAACAAAAGATGGAAAAAAACAGCTTACCCGGGAGGCTGGCTGGAGGCCGAGTGGAGGCTGGCTGCAGGCCTGCTGGAGGCAGACTGGAGGCCTGCTGGAAGCAGACTGGAGGCTGGCTGGAGGCAGAGTGGAGGCCGGCAGGATGCTGGCTGGAGGCAGAGTGGAGGCTGAATGGAGGCTGGCTGGAGGCAGAGTGGAGGCCGGCAGGATGCTGGCTGGAGGTAGAGTGGAGGCTGAGTGGCGGCTGGCTGGAGGCAGAGTGGAGGCTGGCGGGAGACTGGCGGGAGGCCGGCTGGAGGCCGAGTGGCATTTTTTTAGGCATTGTAAACCCCCCACTGTTCCAAGGTCAGATTATGAAAGAAGACATCAAGTACAGGTCACTGGTCGAAGGTCAGAGTCCAGGTCCCTGGCTTGAAATAAGTAGAAAGGAGAAAAAGTGCACTAGGGAGTTATTTTGTGGAATACATGAGGGCTGTAAATCATTGAGGGATATCATCTGAGAGACTAGGGCTGGTGAAGAGGCTTTACTCTATGTGAGCAGTCGGTAAATATAATAGTTCAGTTGACTCAATAGCTGAGCATACTTCGTTTTGAGAGGGCTAGGATCCTTACTGCACACATATCAGCTGAAGGAAGATGCTAAGCATGGGCTCCATGCTCCTAGCAGGAGTCCAGCTCCTGAAAGAATGTCTCAAAAGGCATTGGACATGATTTATCGACTAGAAGTCATCACAAAAATGCTTAGGAACTCATAGAATGGGTCATTTCAAGGGTCTGTGTTGATGAAAATAACATTGTTAACCCTGGCGATGCGACCATGATGATATGATTCTATGGGGGTTCAACCTGAGCCATCTCATGAGAGACTGAGGACACGGGGGAATGACGTGATTGAATCAAGTTAAGTCAGTTTGGAGTCCAGTTCAATTCCTCAGGGATGAAATGAGTGCTGGACTGAAGTAGAGTTAAATAAAAATTTAACTTTGTACTGAGCATGCCTTGTTCGATGGACAAGAAAGGAGTCTCGAGAGTATTGGGATGAACTTCATTTGAAAATAACTACTTTATCTGTGAGACATCAGCTCTGCGATATCTGCATGATTATACAGTATATAAGTGGTCGACCAAACATGACAAAAGATTGAATGTAGTAAATATAACCCTGAGAACTACTCCTGTGCTTGCTTACAAAGACTCCAGAAAGAAGACTCAAATCTCACTGGGACTGTGGACTACTATAGTTCCACTGCTTTGTATATGGCCTCCCCATGTTCTTAGTAGAGACTGATCATCATCCTTTGATATCCATTATCAAGAAACTCTCAACAAAATGTCGCCACACTACTCATGCTAAACTTCAAAGATATGACTTTGATCTCATATACACACCAGGGAAACACATTGGGCCCTATTTTAATGGTCTGAAACGCAAGTTTGAAACGTAAAGCGCAAGTAGCTTTGTGGGCAGATCTCTGGTGCTGTTGCTATTTTAACGGCGGATAAATTACTCTTGCACCCGACTAGTGGTGGCTCGGTTGCGAACAAATCAGTTTGAATGAACAACTCTTTAAAATGAACGAACCGACCTGATTTGCCGCTCTCGTTCGCCGAGACTTGACTTCCAGCTCCACCCACTAGTCGCTGACTCGCGAGTCTCCATTCGTTCACTGACTGTAGCCGTTTCTCAATTCGCGTTCTCGTGTGTTCTCGTGTACTTGCGTTCTCGATAAACGTCATCAGTGGTAGCCCAAGCACTGTTCCAATTCCAAGTACGCGAGTACGCGAGTACTGTCGTAAAACCCGGAAGTGTTCTCGATGCGTTCTCGATGAGGCCGTTCTACCGAGGATGCATCGGAGGTGACTCGTGTGGACTTGGTACCGTTAAATATCCCAGAATGCATCATCGAGTCCGCTGCTGTTCCAATTGCAGGTGCGTACTCGCGTTCTCGGAAGTCTGTACTTGAAAGTCCGGACTTGCCAAGTACGGACTTCCAAGTCCGCGAGAACGTAGTCCGCGTACTTGGTATTGAGAAACGGCTTGTGTTTAGCGGTGAGGACTGAGAAGTCACGAGAGCCAGCCAGGCAACAACATGCCGATTCCGACCATGAAGCGCTCCTCATTTAAAAGGAACTTAGTTAATGTTGTGTTGATTGATGACCGTTTGCACCATTGCACGATTGTGATTCGTTTGAGAATGAGAACGAGGGAGGAGCTGAGTCTGACCGACTCGGCTGAGAACGTGCATTCGCGATTCGTTTAAACGAGAACGATGGAGGAGCCAAGTCTGACCGACTCAGTGACTGAGAATCATGATTCACCACTACCGGAAATGCGAACGAACGAACGAACGAACAAACGACTCTTCTTGGCGAACTGACCGACGCGAACTGATTCATTCAAACAAATCATGAAATCCACCACTACACCCGACGCAAATCTAAAATGGGTTGGTCTGGAACCCGTAGGTGTGTTTTGGGCGTAACATGCAATAAACCAGTGAGAGTTCCATCTCCCATCCCCTTTATGAGCCAGCGCATTTGAAGTTGACAAATTGATATTTTGCCAGCACGTTTGCAGTCTACGCTGAGACAGATGCATGACCATATGAATTTCAAGCTTCAAATGGCTCAGTTTATGTCCAAATAATAGGCGTAATTCACACATGGAATAGCGTTTTCTTCTACAACTTCAGAAACAGTGAGTCGTCATGTAAATTGAGGCAAAGACAACTTAACACATATATGATATGTGGATGCGGTCCTGTAGCCGCAACTGTGGGTCTATTTAATGATATGCGGCAATACATTAACAAACATCGTTTGTTACCAGTATTGTATACATTATCGTTATCAACTTGTGTTCATAATATGCATGTGTTCCCCGTTTATATACATCGCCATGGACTGTATTATGTGTTACGTGTTTAGTTTGCGTAAACAGATGGGTGCGCACACGCGCCAAGCATCACCCACATTCATTCTTTTAAACACTCACTCGCGGTAAACCTATGTTTTCTCACGATCAAATACTCATCAATCCTAAAAGTTATGGGCTTGAACACGATGTATGTGTCAAGAAAATATGTGTTTGCTGTACAGTGCTTGCAGATGCATTGATTTTAAAAGTACAACTAACTGCTGTATCAGCTGTTCTTTCCCACATCATTTAACCAACCATTTACCCTAAAACAAGATTTTGTTTTGGAAGGCTGAAATATACTTTGCTCAAGTTTATTATTGTTATTATTATTATTTTAACGCATGGCATAGCCTACTATGCTGTGTTAATTCATGCAGCCCCATATGTAAAAAAAATGTTTACACAATCCACATGCTATTTCTATGCAGTTTCACACATATGAAAATCTTTGAAATCATAATATTTAAATCAGGCTAATCATTTGCATGTTTGTGCTGTGTATAGCCTATGAGTGTAAGCTTATGTTGCAGTTCTGACCTGCCATGGATGGCACGTCAAAATAGCAACACCAACTGCGCTATCCGCTAGTGCATTTAGACCAGGTCTTTTTCAGTCAGTGGCGCAATTGCATTGGCACAATTTTTAGATCACTAAAAACAGCTAAAGGCCAAGAGCGGGCGACAGTAAGGAGCTCCACCCTGATTGTCCCAAGGGGTTGTGGTCGAAGTTCTTCACATAAGATCAGAGCTTAGTACAGCAAGGGGAGGCTACTGGCAGAGGGGTCCACAGAGTATGAGATCTACTTCAGAGAATACACAAAGGACATGTTGGAATAGAAATATGGAATGAAGGAAAAGAAAGGAAAATATCCAAGGAAAATAGATGTCAAAAGTACCAGAGAAAATAGGCAAGAGAGAAGATGATCATTCCTGATTGGCCTGCCGCATCGTTGGAAAGAGTAGATACTGGTTTGTTCACATAAATGGGAGGTTAGGGTTAGGGTTAGTGTATCTGCTGGTGATCCACTATTATTCAACCCTCCTGGGATCGCACTGCTCACACTACAGCAAACAAATAAATCATTATTTGCCAGCCATGGAATACATTAAAGTGTGGAATGGTCTAATGGTCTATGTTATTAAAGGGATAGTTCAGGATTTTGGACATCGGGTCTCATTTCCAAGTGAGCCAGCGTGTTATTTATTGGGCCCTAGTTAGACGGTCTCAAACACAGATGTCGAGGCGCAAAGTCGATTAGCTTTGTGGCGGTTCTATGGCACTGTTGCTATTATGTTTTGTATGTTTTGGGCCTAACGTGCAATAAACCAATGAGAGTGCCATCTCCCATCCCCTTTAAGAGCCAGTGCATTTGACTTGACAAGTTTATATTTTGACAGCGCGTTTGCATTCTCCGCTGAGACAGATGCATGACCACATGAATTTCAAACTTCAAATGGCTCAGTTTATGGCCAAATAATAGACATAATTCACACATGGACTTCAGAAACACTGAGTCGTCATGTAAATTGTGATATATGTGATTTTCGCCATAATAAAGCATTTTTGTTTTGAATATGTGATTTGAAGCCACCGGTGGACAGTTTGTGTACTGCAGATCTGCTGCGTTTTGTCCCTGTGCCTCTGCCATACCCAATCAGAGAAGCTGTATGCTCTGCATCGGGTAGGTACACTGTACTAAACACTCACCGCTGTATATTAGTTCTCAAATAGCAAAATGGTGTTTAAGTTGAAAACTTTGACATATTACATGTGTGATAGATAGATAGATTTACTTTATTGATCCCAAGCTGGGAAATTGCAGTGTAGCAGCAGCATTACACACAGAAACAACCTTGGCATATATATAAAAAAGAAGCAATATAAAATATTAAATGTAATATAAAAAAATTAAATAAAATTTAAAAATAAAAATAAAGTAGACAGAAATATAAATATATAAGGTGCAAGTGAACAGATAAAACATATAAGGTGTTTTGAGACTGTATTATTATTATTATGACCAGAGTTTTAGTTGTTATTGTACAGTGTGATGGCATGTGGCAGGAAAGATTTCCTGTATCTGTCCCTTCGACAGCGGAGCTGGAGCAGCCTGTGGGAGAAGGTGCTCCGCTGTCTGACCACTGTGTGATGGAGAGGGTGCTGATCATTGTCTATGATGGATAACAGTTTATTCAGCGTTCTCCTCTCCACCACGGACTCAAAAGACTCCAGCCTGAGACCAAGTACAGAGCCAGCCTTCTTGATCATTTGATCAAGTCTGTTGGTGTCGCTGGCTCTGATGCTGCTGCCCCAACACACAGCAGCAAAGAAAATGGTTCTGGAAACAACAGACTGGTAGAAGATCTCCAACATCTTGCTGCACAGGATCTAAGCTTCCTTAGAAAATACAGTCTGCTCATCCCCTTCTTGTACACAGCCTCGGTGTTAGATTTCCAGTCCAGTCTGTTGTCGATCACCACTCCCAAGTATCTGTAGTCCTCCACCTCCTCCACCACCTCCCCCCTGACCCGTAGTGGATGTGAAGGTATCCTCTTCTTCCTACCGAAGTCGATCACCATCTCTCTGGTCTTGTTGACATTCAGATTCAGGTGATTCTGTTCGGACCACTCCACAAAGTTGTCTACCAAGTGCCCTGTACTCACCCTCATCTCCCCCTCTTATACACCCGACAACAGCTGAGTCGTCAGAAAACTTCTGCAGGTGACATGACTCAGAGTTGTACTGAAAGTCAGTGGTGTACAAGGTGAAGAGGAAGGGAGAAAGCACAGTTCCCTGTGGAGCTCCTGTACCACTGACCACCACGTCAGACAGGACACTGCCCAGACGGACAAACTGTGGCCTGCCTGTCAAGTAGTCAGTAATCCAGGAGATCATAGTGTCATCAACACCCACCACCCGCAGCTTCTCACCCATTAGCAGAGGCTGAATGGTATTGAAAGCACTGGAGAAATCAAAGAGTGTGATCCTCACAGTGCCTCCCCCACCATCCAGATGCATATGGGCTTGTTGCAGCAGGTAGATGACAGCATCATCGACTCCTAAATGGGGCTGATAGGCAAATTTCAAAGGGTCCAGAAACGTCCTCACCTGTGGCCTCAGCTGGGCTAAGACCAGTCTTTCCAGGACCTTTATCATATGCAATGTTTGGGCGACTGGTCTGTAGTCTGCCGGGTTGGATGGCCTCGACTTCTTGGGGACTGGGACCAAGCAGGATGTCTTCCACATCAATGGGACTTTCTCCTGACTCAGGCTCAGGTTGTACAGATGTCCCAGTACAGGGGACAGCTGGCTGGCACAGGTCTTCAGGATCCTGGGTGAGATGCCATCAGGGCCTGCAGCCTTTTGCTGATGCAGTTTTTCCAGCTGCCTCTTTACCTGGCCTGTAGTCACCGTTTGGCGGGGGTTGGTGCAGATGTCACCAGTGGAGGAGGAGGAGGGGGTGGGGGGGAAGGAGGGGGTGGGGGGGAAGGAGGGGGGGCAGACGGAGAGGTGTTGTACAGGAGAATGCTGGGGGGAGGGTCGAGCCATTTGGGACAGTGTGAGTGTGTGGGGGGCTGGGGGTGTTGGAGGGGTAGCAGGAGGTGAGCTAAACCTGTTGAAAAACTGGTTATACTGGTTAGCTTTATCCAGGCTCCCAGATGTCTGCCTGTCTTTCCCCTTCATCCCTGTGTAGTGCTTCATGCCCGTCCACACATCCCTCACACTGTTCTGTTGTTTGGCCTCCAGCTTTCTCCTGTAGTTGTCCTTGCACGTCCTCAGCATCTCTCGGAGTTCATGCTGCACTCTCCGCTGCTCCTCTCTGCCTCCCGACCTGAAAGCCTTCTTTTTCTTGTTCAGGAGTGCCTTCAGGTCACTGGTAATCCAGGGCTTGTTATTGGAGAAGCAGTGAACGGTCCGGGCTGGCATTGGTGGTGTCCTCACAGAATCTGATATAGTCCGTAATGCAGTCGGTCATGTTATCGATGTCCTCCCCATGTGGCTCACAGAGTACATCCCAGTCTGTCGACTCGAAGCAGTCCTGCAGTGCCTCAGCGGTCTCCTGTGTCCACCTCCTCACTGTCCTGGTGTGCACAGGTTGCCTTCTCACAAGAGGGACATACTTGGGAGTCATCATGACCAGGTTGTGGTCTGACCTGCCAAGGGGAGGAAGGGCTGTGGCGTCATATGCGTCCATGGCATTAGCATATACTAAATCCAATGTTTTATTGTCTCTGGTGGGGCAGTCAACATATTGATGGAAGTTATTTAAAGTATTGTTCAGTGAAGCATGATTAAAATCACCTGTAATGACCATGAACGCGTCCGGATGTTCATTCTGCAGTTTAGCGGAGGCGGAGCTGATGACGTCACAGGCCACCGCTGCATCAGCTGATGGGAGGATGGAGACAGCAATAACAATGGTGGACGTGAACTCCCTCGGCGAATAATACGTGCGCATTCCCACAGCCAGCAGTTCAATGTCCGGGGTACAGAGACGTTCCTTCACACTGACATGTCCAGGATTGCACCACCTCTGACTCACATAAAGTGCAAGTCTGCCACCCTTCTTCTTCCGACTTTTGGAACAGTCTCCACGTACCAAACTGTAACCGGGAACCTCAACGCTGCTGTCTGGGATGTGCGAGTGCAGCCAAGTTTCACTGAAGCAAAATAAGCTACACTCATGGTATTCCCTCTGGGTCTTCACCAGCGCTGAAAGTTCGTCCATCTTATTCCCCAAAGACCTCACGTTTCCCAATATAATCACTGGGACCGCTGGCTTATGTCTTCTCCTTTTCTCCCCCCGTAAATAGGTTATGATGAAGTGCTGTAACTTTGTGTACTCACAGTTATGCCCACTTTGCATGGGAAGTTATGAGGATTATTAAGATAAAGATATTTCTCCTATTTCTGTTATTTTTGCACTATTGCATTAATGTAAATAGATGAGAGAAGCTGTATGCTCTGCATCGGATGCTGCATGTGAAGTCCACCTTTGTCTGAAGTCATGTTTTTATTTTATTTTCCAAAGGAATAAATCTAAGATATTTCCAAGATGTGTCTCAATCCCTGACTGCCTTATAACCGTTACACAAAGACAACTTAACACATATATGATATGCGGATGCGGTCCTGTGGCCACAACTGTGGGTCTATTTAATGATATGTGGCAATACATTAACAAACATCGTTTGTTACCAGTATTGTATACATTATCGTTATCGACTTGTGTTCATAATATGCATGTGTCCCCCTGTTAATATACATCGCCATGGACTGTATACGTGTTTAGTTTGCGTGTGTTTAAACAGATGGGTGCACACACACATGCGCACCAAGCATCACCTGCATTCATTTTTAAACACTCACTCGCGGTAAAACTATGTTTTCTCACGATCAAATCTTCATCAATCCCGAAAGATATGGGCTTGTAAACGATGTCTGTGTTAAGAAAATATGTGTTTGCTGTACAGTGTTTGCAGATGCATTGTTTTAAAAGTATAACTTACCGCAGTATCAGCTGTTACACGAGATTTTAAAACAAGATTTTGTTTTGGGAGGCTGGAATATACTTTGCTCAAGTTTATTATTGTTATTATTATTATTATTATTTAAACGCATGGCATAGCCTACTCTACTGTGTTCATTCATGCAGCCCCTATGGAAAAAAAATGTTGTGATGAGTGCAGTTTCACTCATATGAACAATCGTTGACATCATAATATTTATATATATATATATATTTATATATCAGCCTAATCGTTTGCATGTTTGTGCTGTGTATAGCCTACGTGTGTGTGTGTAAGCGTATGTTGCAGTTCCGACCTGCCATGGCTTCCGAACTGCGCTATCCGCCACTGATTTTAAACTAGGTATTTCCCGGTCAGTTGCGCAATTGTACTGGCGCAATGTTTAGATTGGTAAAATAGCACCAAGTATCATTTGCACCGGAACACGCCCCTGCTTTTCGCCGCCACGCCTCTCCAGGCGCAAGTGTAGTGGCGCCTTAGCCTAGTCCTAACCAGTGGCGTTTCTACATGTAAAAAACAGGTGGGGCTAGGCTAATATTTAGGGACCGAGCCAAACTGGCAAGGTCCCTATTGTTTTTGGTCTGATTATTATTATTCTTCTTTTTAGCCACTTTGACTGCATTTTTCCCCCCCTGCACATATTCGAAAACTCATTTTTATTTGGCACATTTGTGGGGACTGGTGAAAAATTTGATATTCTAGCCGTCAAATTCACATTGGCCCCAAGGTGGCGCTATACCAACTGTTCAAAAATGCAAAATTTGCACAAGCAGCACGCGTCACCGGTTTGACTTACACTCATGAAACTTTGCACACACATGCAAATCCTCATGATGATCAAAAAAGTCTCTCCAACTGAAATTTTCCGGGTTGCCAGATTTTCCGCCATTTTGAATGATGTTAAAAACAGCAAATTCCCCAAGGATCCCAGGTTTTTCGACTTTGACAAAAATCCTTTGGCACACATCATCTATGGCCCATTATCTTCAATCTGACATAAGGATTAGTCTGTACAATAAAGTTTAAAGCTCCCATGAGCCTTTGAGTTCTAAAATTGGTGTGGTTAAAAATTACTCAAAAGTTAATTGCTCATATCAACATCAACTTTCACTCCTATAATGTTGACCCAGATACAAAAGTTGTTCAGAATTTGATTCTGAACAAGATAGAGTAAAAAAAAAAAATTATGGGGCGTGGCTTCAAAATGGGCGTGGCCTGTTACTAAAATAGCCACAGTTCATAGACGCAATGTTTGATTTGAGCGGGACCAACTCAGTCGCCTTTGGGGACCAAAGTTCTAACTGCTGAAATCAAATTACGTAGATTGGAAAAACAACATGGCCGCCAGAGGAGGGTAAATCACACTGCGGAGACTGTAATAGTTATGAATATGGAATTCACAGGACACGTGTAAACTGGTGCCTGTAGCTCACATACCAAAAATAGTGGTTGTCGTGTTTTCAGCGCCCCCTACAGGAACTTTAAA
Organism: Micromesistius poutassou; assembly: GCF_964030765.1. Taxonomy (NCBI): domain Eukaryota; kingdom Metazoa; phylum Chordata; class Actinopteri; order Gadiformes; family Gadidae; genus Micromesistius; species Micromesistius poutassou. The sequence continues at coordinate 7,632,009 of NC_140281.1, forward strand.
AAGCAGCCCCTGCGCCACGTTTCACCAATATGTATGAAACTCGGTATGCACGTACAACATCCCAATACCTACAGAAAAGCCTCTTGGAACCATGCCCCAAACCCTACCGGAAGTCGGAAATTTCCTTTTTTTCATTTGCACTCTCGGCGGCAAATTTCACTTTTTCGCCTTGTATTTGAACGAACTCCTCCTAGGGAATTTATCGGATCTGCTTCACAATTGGTCAGTACAGTCATGAAATGGAGCTGAACCAACGCCGTGTTATTTGTGACTGTACGTTGAAGGTCGTGTCCGTGGCGTGCCGTCAAAGTTGGCCGTTTTGAATTAAGTCGTCTTATTTTCGTTTTTTTCGCCTTGTATTTGAACGAACTCCTCCTAGGGAATTTATCAGATCTGCTTCACAATTGGTCAGTACAGTCAAAAAATGGGGCTCAACCAACGCCGTGTTATTTGTGACTGTACGTTGAAGGGCGTGTCCGTGGCGTGCCTTCAAATTTGGCCGTTTTTCATGGAATTTTTTCACTTTTTCGCCTTGTATTTCAACAAACTCCTCCTAGGGAATGTATCTCATCTGCTTCTACAGATTACATGAATTCGCTAAAAATTAAAATTAAAACTGCGCGCAGTGATGAACGGGACCTCGTGGCAGCACACATGTTACGAGGTCCCGTTCATCACTGCACGCAGTTTTAAAAAAGCGCACATGTTACGAGGTCCCGTTCATCACTGCGCGCAGTTTTAAAAAAGCGCACATGTTACGAGGTCCCGTTCATCACTGCGCGCAGTTTTAATTTTTATTATTATTTTTTTAAATAATTAATATTAATATATATATATATATTTTTTTTTTTTTCACTCCACATTAAATGCACAGATGTTTTTGCCAGCGGTTTGGCTAATGCCAAAATCCCTTGGATGGTGGGGACCAAGGCGTTTTACCTCTAATTTTTCCTCCAGACTAAGGGTCTCAAATCTGTGCTCCAACAGATGATCTACCTCAGGGTTTCTCAACGGGGGCGTTCATAGAACCTAGGGGTCGCTGTGAAACTTTGCTTGTGTAGCGGTCATTATTTTTTACTTTTTAAACTTTCATGGTTTTCAAATATTTTCGGTGCAAAAATAGGATAACTGAAATAAAAATCCTTTTAACCCCCTTTCTAACCCCTCTATCGTCTCATCTACTTTTTACTTTATGCTCAGTACCGTCATGATCGCCATTGTAACGCCGATAAACAAATCAACCTCATTGCAGTAGTGTGGTGCTTTCCAAAACTATTTCGCCCTCCCCTGGCTTCCACTGGTTGGTTTGCGGGACATGCAAAGCAAGCGGTGGATGGGGCATTACGCTAAGCAACATGAATCTCATCCATATTACATAGTAAGGCAACATAAGACGTGAATAAAGCTAACTCCGCTTAGCATGCTAATTGTAAACAATAGAACGTGCGCATTACATGTAGACCACTGCAACGTCGCTTATTACGTCTGCGAACCGATAAACACGTACTTTCATAAGGTACGCACACCAACCGGCACATACGCATTTAACACTGATGTTACAGGCGCTTAACTTGTATAGTAACAAACTACTTTAATTACTATTTGAACTTAAACGTGCTACTCTCCAACTCAGAACGAAGTGGATAAAGGCTGCACATGCGCAGCGTTGCTAGGCAATGTCACGTAAACAAAGGGAGTCTTTCGTACACAGATTGAACCCAAGTTTGCGGGTTAACAGTTCAATAACCAATAAAAATGTACACAAGCACTGTTACGTATTAAACGTCAATAGCTCAATAATAAAACCTTTTAATAAAATTCTGAATACGTGAGGTGAGGACTAGGTCACTCGAGTCATGACTCATCACGCGCGCCACACACATTACGCTGTAGTGGAACGAACCATATATGTCCATGGCGGTGCCGGTGGGGCTAGCCCCACCAGGAAGTAAAATAATCTCTGTCCACTTCAACAGAGAAACACTCTGAGCGTGCGCATTTCAAATTTTCAAGCCCAATACACATTACATTGGGCTGGTGGGGCTAGAGCCCCTCTTGCCCCACCGGACGAACTCAGTCGGAAGAAGCAAGCTAGGGTCGACTAAAAATGAACTAAAAGCGCCGAACTTATTATTTTACAGTACTTTCTGGGGAGATTTTTTTATTTTATATATATATATATATATTATTTTTTTATATAATATATTTATTATATTTTAATTTAAATTTTAATATATATATATATTTTTTTTTCTTGTGAGAGTAGGTGGGGCCGAGCCCCACCTGCCCCTAATGACCAGTCGCCACTGGTCCTAACTAGACCTTCATACTCATTTCATTCATAATGATGGTCTAGAACTGCTATAGAGACAAACGATTGCTCACTTGAAGGCGGGTGCTGTTGAAGTTTAAAACCTATTGGCTCTGCCCAGTGCCACTCCGGATCTGCCTTAACCAATCGCTAACGTTTGGTCATGACGTATTTCTTCCTGCTGCTTCCTGGTATTCGTTTGACTACAACTGAAACTCGCGCACAACCTCACTGTTCTCAGGCCGCGCCTCCTGTTCGCTGATTGGAGGGACAAACTTGAGGGAAAAGAAATCGTTCGAACATACAGCACTCCCAGACCGAAGTACTGAAGTGAAATGAAAATTGAGTGGAAGTACGGAGGCGGGCGGAACCAGGCTAGTGGCGCCTGGTTGGTGCAGGGGGAAATCTGCTTTGCGCCGTAGAAAGTCAATTGCGCCGGGCGCAAGATAGGACCCATCATTGGAGACTGTTTTCAGCACTTTTCATTCAGTCCTTCTAGTTGCAGAAATCACTGGTGCTAGGCTAGCGCAAGTCGAGGGGAACTGCTAGCCTGCCAATAAAAACAGTTTGACCCACTCCAAAGTACACCCGATGCAAACCAATTATAATGCCAGACTATCGATGTAAATGTCTGTGTTGATAGAATAATATTAGAAATAAAACTATCCTTGTATCGCAATGATCACATCACATTTTGGGGGACTACTTTCTCAGCAGCGGCAGAATTTCACTTGGCTCTGGTGTAGCAACCAATTCACTACAGCAGAAGGTAAACAGAAGTCGTTTCTCAATTTGCGTTCTCGTCTATACTTGTGTACTTGTGTTCTCGTGAAACGTCATCAGTCGTAGCCCAAGTACTGTTCCAATTCAAAGTACGCATCAAGTCAAGGACAGTCGTAAAACCCGGAAGTGTTCTCGATGCGTTCTTAAACTGGTCGTTCCACAGAGGATGCATCGGAGGTGACTTGTGTGGACTTACCGTTAAATATCCCAGGATGCATTTCGCATTCCCATGTTTTAAAATATTAGTATGTAAGCTATAATAATTGGCTATATGTAGGAACAATTTACATATATAACAAAAATGTAGGCATATTCATTCAAAATATTGACATACTATTTTAAAATGAAAGAGGCTGGGGTTTTGTTTTATATAATTTGTTTATATTGTATAAGTCGCTGACGGAGGAAACCCATCGCAACGGCAACGAAAATCCCGGTCGGATCCATCCGATCGTGTAGTTTTATATAATTTGTTTATATTGTTCAGTAGTATATGCCTACATGAGGCCGTAAAGCACAGTTAACAGAGCTGAGTTGGTGATGTCATCGAGTCTGCTGCTGTTCCAATTGCAGGTGCGTACTCGCGTCCTCGGAAGTCTGTACTTGGAAGTCCGGACTTGCCAAGTATGCACTTCCAAGTATGCGAGTCCGTAGTTTGCGTACTTGGTATGAGAAGCGGCCAGAGAAGCGCACTCCAGGTAATATCAGTCGGCCACTGCCGTAGCTTGCTTCCAACTACAGGGATTATAAACTAAATGCAATGCGATGCAAGGGTAAGTTTATTTCTAACACTATTCTATCAACACAGACATTTACATCGATAGTCGGGCATTATAATTGGTTTGCCTCGGGAGTGGGTAAAACTGTTTTTATTGGCAGGCTAGCAGTTCCCCTCGAGTTGAGCTAGCCTAGCACCAGCGATTTCTGCAACTAGAAGGACTGAATGAAAACGGTCTCCAATGATAAATAACACACTGGCTCACTTGGAAATGAGACCCGATGTCCAAAATCCTGAACTCTCCCTTTAACTGCAAAGGGTGGTAACATTGATAACATGATTTCAAACATGTTACATCTAGTCCTCTACAGACAAATGTTTCCATTTATATGGAGCAGTTATTATTCTCAAAAGTATGTTTTTTGTTAGAAAAACAAAAAAAAACATAGAAACATACTTAACTCCTGTCTTTGATTGGAGCGGCATTGAGGCCACCTTCTGAAAACAACCTAACTCAGTTAAATGTATGGAATTTAGTTGCATGTAGCAGAATTGACTTGGAAGAAATGAAATATAATGTGAATAAGTAGGTTTTAAATAGTGTGTAATCCCATGAAAAAATTGTGTTTTCGTGACCTTCCAAATGTGTTTTAGTCAAAGACTAGTAGGGAGGAGGGGGGTCCCATTTGTTATACTTTTGTAACATCATCCACACACAATCCCCTATTTGACCCTTCTCATTGGCTCTTCTCTTTCAGTTAAAGGGACACTCCACCAGTCCTTTTAAATGCTGTGTCCCTTTCTACCTACACTGTACAACCGATTTGCTGACTCAAGGCTGCAAAAGGGTACTGCCATGGGGCAATGGTATCCCAAGACCGGGAAAATACAGCTTCCATCACCACCCTGGGCCTGTATGAGTTAGACCACAGGACCTTTGATGTTAGCAAAGCACCTGCATTAAACAGTGGCTGACGAAATGCAGCCTGGAGGACATGATAAAGAGGTCGCTCCTCATAGCAATTCACTGCCCAACAGATATTTAACCTGTTCTACAACCACAGACTGAAGCTCAACCAGGGGGGTTGCAAGGAGTTAAGGTCTTTATCAATGAAGACTTGAAATGTGTTCCTCAAAAACGGTTGATTAGACTCCAGCTGACCTATGAAATGTGTGGTTATGCAGAGTAGTAGGAAGGAAATAGAAATGAGTATGATCAGAAAGCTGTTTTCATTAAATATTTATTGACAGGCAACTTCTTTCATGATGTTGCATGTTCTTTCATGATCAGGATGACAGGAGTGGATCCACTGCTAATTATTTAGGATTCTTATTAAAAAAATAATAGACATAAATATTAAATTGAAGGGTTAGGGTTAGATCTGCGCTATTCATAAAACATTCTGGGCTGTAGCCTTGGACGCCCCGGACTGCAACCATGGGAACCACGTCGCCAGTCTGAAACACGTCAGTCTGAACTATGTGACCAGTCAGAACCACGTCACCAGTCAGAATCACGCGCCCATGAGGCACTGAAGCATTGAAGCACAGGTTTTCATACCAAAAATGTAATTCTTTCTTGCTTGCCACATTGCACTGCACCTAAAAGAAAAAGTTGTGTTGGGTTTGCCTTGCCCTCCGACTTCCAAAAGGCCTTTAGACCTCGGCCATACACTAACCTCAATGCCCTGGGGGTTGAAGCTGGGGATGGCCTACGTAGAAAATGACACCCTATGCATTCAATTATTTTACTGGAGAGACAAATAAAGTCCATCATATCCTGTATGATCACCCAAGGATCCATAACCATAATGTGATGCCTTCCCAGAAGGGTTGAGCAAAACCACCGACAGGTACCGCAAAAGAAGAAGCAGGGGCCCTCATGGTGGGGCCCCCCGGCACGCCTCAGAGTAGGTCAGTGTGCTGCAAGCCCAACTAAAGGGCCTCAGGAGCAGCCTGAGTACATTCTCCGTCACCCTAAATGGGAGGGTTAGAAGGCACAGGGGGGCTCAGAATGCACAGGAGGGGGCTGCGGCACAGAAGTCTGAACCTTGCCGGGCCAGAGGTCAGGGGGCAGCACCACAACAACAGAGGCTCCACCAGCCCTGCCTAACCACCCCTACCAACGTGGAGCACGGATCTGCCTACACTGCATCTCAAGAGCAGCAGCACTCCCCCCAGGACCACTCACTCACCATCTGGGATGACGCATCGAGAGGACAACAGTATGTTTCAACACCCATCTGTCTCTTGGACAGACGGAGCATCACACATAATCAGTGACAGCCGTCCACTGTGGAGTAAACAGAGTGACACCCAGCCCCCGGCCCTCACCAAGAGAGCGAGAGAGAGAGACTAAACTCCTCTCGCTCTGCCCCCTCCCCACGTTTCTCCACCATTGAGAAGGCTTGCATTTCACGCACCTGTGATTGACAGCGCAGATGGATTCCTCAAACCAATCACAGAAAAGATGCCCTGATTTGTTTAGAAGTGAGCTGGGAGTGGTCTAAAATTGAAGGCGTCATATACAGAGGCAGACGGACAACTTGAAATGAACATCTCACTCACCAAAAGCTGCCAGGTGGCTCACAAATAACACTCAAATAATACCCCTTAAATCTACCCTACAATACCTTTAATGTTTGATGGAAATGACTGCTCTCTTCCCAGGAGAGTCCGATTACAGTACATTAGATACAATTAAGAACATTAATGTTATTCAATTATTTTCATTCTTTATGTTCATTGATTTACTTTACTTTACTTTGATGATGATTGATGACAACGCTTTGGGGAAAATGTGCCTCAATAAGATTATTCACAGCAAATTATATTTATCGATTCCCAGCCCTAAAATGTTTTTTGTTATTATTTTGCACCAAATGCAGCCTGACTTCGTAATTTTTGCCTGTGCTAAATAACTGAATGAGAAAGTAAGGAAGTAGGCCTTTTGTGAGCTAGGATGAGGAGAGCTGCAGCTTAACCCAAAGTATGAGCTTGACAGGAAAATGAGCGGAAGAGATGAAGCAGCCGATCGGCACGTTTTTAAAGACCGCTCCACATTCCCACTGCCACAAACCGCAAGTCAGAGTATTCACAATGAGGAAACTAACCATTTGAAAGAGAGACATTGAAAAAAGGTCTTTATTGATTTTGGCAGTGCAGCAAAGGCCAGGGTGGCCATTGAGTGTTTTTTATCTATGATTGGTATATCCAGGAGCCTTTTCTACTGGGGCAACAAATCAGCTGACAGTTTCAGAGAGTAGGAATTTACTATCTCATCTCTTGTTTACAGACTTGGTTTCACATGGGTTTATAAAAGGCACAGTAGAAACCATTATTTCCTGACTAGCAGCAGAAGGAAACCAACACTAGTATCTATTAAGCTGTTCAAGTAGACACACAAATTGCTTTCTATAAAGAAATCATTACAGTGGAAGCCTAAAATCAACCAACAAGAAAGAGCATCCCTCCTGATCAGGGGGCCTAGATAGGTCTAGTTAAGAGAGGATATGATGTCACCGAGACTGCAAAAATAAAATACAATATAGAAGAGTATAAAATAGGATAGACAATATAACATGACCAAGACAGCAGGTAAAAACGTTGGATCATGCAACATTCAATATAAAAAGATACACATTCCTGGTATCAACACACAACATATAAAAGCGAGAGCTAAGCCAGGACCATAAAACCTTCATCCATGTGGCCATAAAAGGGTGTTCCCTCTCTGTGAGTGTATGGGGACAGGGGGTCTTGGGTTAGGGTTAGGGTCCCCTCTCTGTGGGCGTATGGGTTAGGGTCCCCTCTCTGTGAGCGTATGTGTTAGGGTTAGGGTCCCCTCTCTGTGAGCGTATGTGTTAGGGTTAGGGTCCCCTCTCTGTGAGCGTATGTGTTAGGGTTAGGGTCCCCTCTCTGTGGGCGTATGGGTTAGGGTCCCCTCTCTTTGAGCGTATGGGGACAGGGGGTCCCTGATACAGACCCCTGCTAGCCCACGTTGGGCCGCGTTTGGGATTCAAACTTTCTTTGCTCTTTTGTACAATTTATTTTTGGATTATTTTGATTTTTTTTTTAATTGTTATCTAGGTGATATAAGATATTACGGTATACAGGATTTCTTCATGATTAATGTGCGATATTTCTCTCCACATGTATTATATGTTCCTAAACTGATAAATTATTAACTGGGCCAACTTTCTAGTGTGCTGCTCAACATAAGAAGGGATCAAATATAAACCCTTGATGTATTCTGTAGACTTGATGTGGAGGATGAGTGGGCCAAGGCCTTGCTGTGTTTGTCTGGACCGCGATCAGGACCATTACCAGAACATCTGTTTTGTCTGCATTCCGCATTCAGCTGTAAAGTGTTTGGCCATCCAAGCTCTAACGTCAGCTGGGCAGTTTGGCAGTGTAGCAATCTTGTTGAGATCATTTGGTTAAAAGGTACAACCATGGTACTGGATCCGATTGGTCCAAAGATGAAGATGTGGCTACCGATTGGCTGGAGAGAAACCCGAGAGCCTGATGAACTCCTGTTACATAAGTTCTGACTGTTGCCTAGGGATGTCATAACTACCAACATGGATAATTACACAGACTACAGATGGATATTTGTGAAGGAGGCCCAGAACCTCGCTATTAAACGTACAACCTTGGCTCCAGGGAGACAGATGGCGATCCCCTTTGTAAACGGTATGAGAACGACGTCCTCATATAATCCTGGGGTGTACTGGCTCATTTGTAGACCTTTGCCCTCCTCTATCTCTATAAAGTGTCTGGGACTCTCCGTGCATCCCATCCCAGCTGTCTGAGACCACCATGAATCGCTGCCAGAGCTGCAGACCGATTAGGGGGCAGCTTCATGAGGAGTTCACAGGGAAACATCTCAGGATCCGTCTGTAACGAAGCCCCTGAGAACAGCTCAAGGAAGTGGGTTTTGCACTTCTTGCGAATGATCTTGTTCTCCTATTCTGCAGATTAAAACATTTGATACTTTTCAGAAAGATTCAGAGTGGTGTTTTTTTTGCTGAGTGGTCGAAATCATCTCACTAATTAGTGTGTCAGAACTATTCAAACTTAAACAGCACCCAGCATCAAGTACCCAACAGATACCAGAGAGTGGGTAGGCCTAGTCAAAAGTCCAGTAGGCTGATCAAAAGTCCAGTAGGCCTAATCAAAAGTCCAGTAGGCGTATCAAAAGTCCAGAAGGCTTATCAAAAGTCCAGTAGGCTTATCAGAAGTCCAATAGGCCTAATAAAAGTGACAGAAGAACCAGTCCATCCAATTATCTCTTATTTAAAGTGGATTATGGTGTGCAGTCGTCCGTTCTGATCATAGTGAGGATCACATTTTCCCTTTCCTGCTCATGACGCACTGTAGACATTAAACTGGCAATGCAATGCAATGCGGACAGTTCCTTTCAACAGTAGTTAATCAACATTGGGAGGTACACACAGCCACACACCGTGATCCCTGACCCTTAACCCAGGGCCATCCTGATTGGCTAAGACTTCACAGCTCCGTATACTGTACATGCAGTCTATCATCATGCATCAACCTAGCAATATATGTACATTGGAAGATTAATTTAAGGGAATCAATATCCTGCTATTTAGTATAGTGCTCTTAAATGTCGACTGCTACCTTCTGGATATAATCAATGCCTTTCTACCATTCAATTTTAATCACTGAAAAGGCTTTTCAGAAGAGACACATGTAAAAAATATGTCAAAAGAGAATCCATAAAGAGACAAGCTTTTATTATTATTAACTTCAGTTGCCCTAATTTTTCAGTAGCCCTAATTTTTCAATTAGAAATCTTTTATTTCTAATTGACAAAAACACGCAATGAAGCATTTTATTATTTTGGATTTTATTTTTTACATCTCAGAACAATTAAGACAATGTAATTGCTAATTTATGTTTTTTTTTTTTTTTTGGGGGGGGGGTATTAGAAAGAAAACAGCCATCACAGATCTAAATATCAGAACAATTCAAAAGATCCCTGAAAAGTGACCATTTAAAATGGAGACCCCCATAGGAAGGTCATTGCCACTGAACTCTGAACTCTGGGTAAGAACTCTGGTGCTCCAAGAACTGTTGGTTTGGGCACTGGGGGCATGTTCCAGAGGACAAGATCAGCACACAAGGAGTCTGCCTGTTTGAACAATCTCTGATGATCTTATAGGACTGAGAAATCAAGTGCACATTTCCCTGATGCTGACACCAAAATGAGGCTTTAGGAGCTGGGAGCTAACCCTAAGCCGAAGCTAACCCGAAGTCTGGAGGTTTTCAGTGTGTCCAGCGTGATCTTTCTTTGGTGTGTCACTCGTGCATTAGTGATCAACTCATCAACAGTAGGAGTAATGGATTGGACGTAGGTTACATCTCCTTCCTCTCGGTTTCAGTATTTAGTATCAGCTCAAACTCCCACACCTTGTGAATAAGCAGATCCTTCAAGAGAAATCTGCCTGACCAAGACTTGCCCTTTGATGCAGTTTTCCTCATTTTAGTTTCTGAACGGGTTCCTAAATCAGCCAGCGTTTTGTGGGCGGTGTCAGATGTGCATGTTCTTCTTAAGCTGGCCCCATCTTGTTAGCTCCTCTGTTGTTGTCAAGTTTTAATCTATATAGAGTATCTGCTTTTTAATATCTCTTGCTCCTGCCCTCACCTAACATCTGCTGCCTTGCTCCTCAACGCTGGACGGTAGAGTCCTACTCTCTACCTGCCTGCTCTCGACTGATGTTCTCCACGTCTTTCTTCTGCACCTCTTTCCTCTTTGAGCCAAATCATGTCCTTATTTCTCCTTCCTCTACCATTAGTTTCGATCTTTGATTCTCCTTTGTCTGATATTCCTCTCAGAGCTGGCGCTCTACTTATTTTATCCTTTCCTTTGATACTCCAGAAATGTATTATGAATGAATGATTCATAAACATGATGACCACATATGAAACTGAACAGGCTTAGGTAACAGTTCATGTCACCATGTTTTTATTGTAGTATTGAATAGTATTGAAGTATTCAATAGCTGTGTTTTTACAGAAACATATACATATATACATACACATATACATATGTATAAATATGTATGTGTTTATATATGTATGTTAAAACATACATATATATACATACATAGTATATATATATATATATATATATATATATATATATATATATATATGTTTGACATGTGTGTGAGAGATTGTGAGTGTGAGCATGTGTGTGTTAGCAAACCAACATATTTAACTGGCTATGAAACATTTGCAATTCAAATAGAAAACCCAAACAGTGGTAAATAATTCAATACAGAAACACTCAAAGCCGGCCACTTTTAATGAAACTCTGAAACTCTGCACTCAGCCCTGCAGTGTGTGCTTCCAGAAGGGTGGTTTGAAAGAGTGGCGTCCCCCCAGAGAACCCCCCCACACGGGGGACGGGAGCTTTTATATGCTTGGCTGTGTTGCCATGTTCTCAGCATTAACACCCCTTAACATATACAACTTTGGAGAAAAACATTCTGAGGCCTCACAGTTCCTCTAGTCAGAGTCGGTATCTGAGGCCTCACAGTTCCTCTAGTCAGAGTCGGTATCTGAGGCCTCACAGTTCCTCTAGTCAGAGTCGGTATCTGAGGCCTCACAGTTCCTCTAGTCAGAGTCGGTATCTGAGGCCTCACAGTTCCTCTAGTCAGAGTCGGTATCTGAGGCCTCTGCAGCCTTCTGCTGCTTTCACCTCTTCTCTTTATATGTCACAGGACCTGTTTCTTTGTAATGCTAGGGGGCTAAAATGGATGTAAGCCTTGAATTCCAGCAGACTTTCATTATGATTATAATTTTTCTAAAATCTGAAATGCATATACACACACATGCTAATTAAATCCTGCTAAATGATATCATGATCATTCATGTATAACGCAACAACAACCCAAATCACTGAGAATATTAAAAAAAACACTCAAATAGGTGCCCTGATGGTTTCTCCAACATTTATCTATAATGGTTTGGTAATGCTGTGGACACAACTTCATCAAACATTGTTATCTTAAATGAAGAAAAGCTTGGTCTCCATTTGACTTCATGGAGTGCTAGCGACAATAATCAGTATGACATGCCATCTGTCAAAGCTTCAGAGCCATCTGCACTTGCAATCAGTCATGGCCTCTTTCTTTCTCCGGCAATCCCCAAATGGTATGCCTCTTATATCAACAGTGTTGCTAATTAATGGAATTGTACGGAGAGAGTAGAAAGCAGATGGCTTCATTATGCAAACAAATATAATCACATCCATAACAGTGTCACATTCAATAATGATTGGCTCATATTATGGCCGGCGGCTGAGCCTAGGTGTTTGTGGAGGAACATTCAGACGATATGTATCAGAGACTGTGGATGTGCTTGAATGAAGTGCATCAGAACAAGGACATGGACGTGGTGTAGGTCTCTTTAGCCCCTGTACCCCCCTGGGACAGACGCAATGTTCTCTGAATGTGGACCACTGAGGTCAGGGAGGGGGGTGAACTCGGATTCAAGGGGCCACAGCTGGAACTTGGAATGAGGAAGTGATGAATTTATTCAGAATACAACCTTTATCCAGAAACGTAACAAATGTAAACATATATGCTGATATTGATTCTTTAAATACTAATACTTTATAATATAATTTGTTGATCATTGTTGGCTGTTGAGCAGAAAGCAGACTGTGTGTAGGTAAGGGTACAAAGCCAGTAAGAGCTGTGGCTAAGAACTTCGAAGGTCATCTTGAAAATGTACTAATGCATTTCTCGTCCTCATCTCAGCTGTATATTGTAGTTGGATGTAAGCCAACCGTAACCCTAACCCTAGAATCTGCTAAGGCTGATATAATTTCTTGTTACCTCACTAAAACACATCTTTCCTGAGCAGGAAGACCCATATCAATCAACATTATTTAAAATAAGGCCCATGATTCTAAAAGACATGAACTGATCTGAACATATAACACATGTTACAGGCATGAGAACATTAGACTGTATACATGTATTGAACACAAATACGGACAATCAGGTAACAAGTTCACATGTTTTTAGGGATCCGAGGGATAGGGTCAGCCAGCCAGCCAGCCAGCCAGCCAGTCAGTCAGTCAGCCAGTCCACATCGCATGCCGCAAAGCAAAATTATTATAAATGGCTACACAAATATAAATATGACAAATGTAATGCCTTTAAAACAAATTGCTTGTAAATAAAGCATTTGTTTTGGACTTTGTAGAAATGCGTGTGATTGGCTAAGGAGATTGGCATAGTTTCCTGACCCACATTGTGAAGCCTCTGGCAATTATTTGCACATGAGTGCCTTCATTTGTTTAATGACCAGTCTTCAATTTTAAATTCGGGGCAGAACAAAAATAATCAGTATCTGTGTGTGTGTGTGTGTGTGTGTGTGTGTGTGTGTGTGTGTGTATGTGATCTGCAGTAGTTCAGGCCATCTGACAACAGAAGTTTGCGGTTCAATCCCCCCACCCAAGTGCAGATTAAGGAACCAAACTGCTCCCGATGAATGAATGTGTGGATGAATGGATGAATGTGTGGATGAATGAGCACTAATGGCGAGTGGCCACCTGGTTAGAGTAGTGCTGAATGAAGGTTGTTCCCCATTGAGAAGAAATACATAATTTATTCTTCAATCGCAAAATACATTTAAAATCTCTGACAATAAGCTTCCGGGAATGTTTTAATCTTGACATGTCATTCAATTTAGAATCAAGAACCAATCTTCAGACTACTTCAGACAAATTCTAGATATGAAATCATAACAAACGTGAAAATTAGTATTTACCTTTGGCTTTTTGCCAAATCTTTAAAATGTTTAAATGACAAACACTGTATATCCTTAGTTGTAAATTAAAACATGATTTTGCACATTAAGGTAAGCACCTGTAAATGTAAATATTAACAGAAGTGCATACCTTGTAATAATACGGCAGTCAATTTTGGAGTATTATTATTATCTGTGTTATTATTTTGTGGATGGCTAATGTTCAGAAGCAAAAGTAAACATAATGTGAATGAGAGTAGTAATTTTTAATTCCTCCTTTAGGCTGTAACATATGTAATGGAAATATCGCTTTTCACATTCAACTGATATACATTTACAACATTGTTTAATTGGTCTAGACAAACTCAAAAACACATTCTTTCCTTTTCATCTTCATTTTATCAAATCAGATGTTGGTTAATTTCTTGGTAGCCCTTAATAATTTACTAATAGTATTAACAAATGTCTGATTCAAAAGCCAGTTAGTTTGCTGATTATCTAAGAATGGAAGTCAATAATTAAGAACTAATATCACAAACCAGGAGAGGAATCAAATGCAGACACGAGCGGCAGATTGAGCATGCAGGCAGAATCAGGTCACAACAGGTTTGGGTCAGAACACAGGGAGGTACACACAATTAATGCCTGGCACAAGGTAGGTGGGGGGGGGGATCTCTACATGTAGTACTACATGTTGATGAGCTACAGATAGATCATAACAGAGAAGTGCTAAATGTGTGTAAACCTTACAGTCTATAAAGCATTAAAAACAAATCATCATCATCATCATCAAAACCATAATGAAATGACAAAAGATGGCATTTTTTGAAGCATTTTTCTGTTTCACATCTCTCAAACTATTTAGAAATACCCCAATGTAACTATTCATCAACCATTACAGAGAAATTCAAGGAGGTTTTGTCCTCCTACGGTAGGAGGAGCCTGAGGCCGGGAGGAGTGCAGAGTTGCACGAGACGGGGGGGGGGGGGTCCCTTCTGCTACACCCTTGGAGATCGCTTCATCACACTCCATCTTCTTTGTCCAGCCGTCTCCTCCTCTTCATGGAAGAAGAGGAAGGTTTCCATTCAGGGGACCCCCCTGCCCCTGTGTGTGTGTGTGTGTGTAGGCAAACAAACAACTTAAAATTCATTACGGTTCTATTTATGTAATTAGCCTGCCACATAACTCTCTAGCCCAGCCACGTCTCTTTGGGTTAGAGCTGCGGTCAATCCATCCATGGGGTGACTGTGACCAATGCAATAGGATTCGGGCGCAGATGCATTTCCATCCTCCTTGTAGCTTTGCATAATATTTCCATGGCTTATTCGACAGTATACTTTATACATTTAGAGTTTTCTCCATTCAGAACTAAACCAAATGGATTGGACTCAAGGCTCTCCTGGTAAACAGCATCCTCAGATTAGTCTGTTCACACTTGCTGGTCAGGAAAAGGATGACGAGCTTGAAAGGCACGTAGAAAGGAAATTATTTGGAACTGATCAGAGAGGAACCGACCAGGTGGTTTGCCGGCTCCAGAGGGCAGCAGATCATAGTGGGAAGAAGAAGAACACGACAAGAAGAACAGCAAAGAGAAGGAGAGTGTTCTTTTGCTTTTTTTGACAAAGCAATATCCATAAATGTAACCCTTCCCTCTTTGTCCATCTAAACTGGACTAAACCCCTCCCACTTGGTAAATCTACTAAACCCTCCCTCTTTGTGATGTGGTTGGGGGGGGGGGGGGGGGGGGGGGGGGGGGGGGGGGGTCACAGCGCCGACCCTCCTGTAGCGGTATGATCCCACATTTCACACGCCGTCTTTGGGATGATTAGTGCGGGGTGTTAGACTTTGAGGAAGAACAAACTACCTCAAACAGGTGGGGGGGGGGGGGGGGGCGGCATGGATTCAGACACACCTAACAACCCTAAGGCCTTCCTACACTGACTTTAATAGCTGACGTGGGTAGGTGTGTAGTGGGTACATCCCTTTGTGATGTGTTATTTGATGTTTGAGGCCCAGTTGTCCATAAGGGCCTAAAGTGCTGAGGAGAAGGTACCATGAAGATGTTCACTGACATTGGCTTTCTTTTTGGTGCTAATAGTACACAAGACAAATTAGATGGTTAAGATTGTAGCATCATTAATTATGGCAAGCTACTTCCAAAAATGACCACTTGAAATAAGCGCCTCTCATGTCATGTTTAAATGCAGTGGACACCAGCCACATTATTGATGTCACAAACACTAACCAACCTGGATCGGTATGTGTCAACTGGTTGAAGAGTCAGTGAACCTGAGCAATATCCACAAAGTCACAGAGGCACCGATGAAAATGGAAACCCAATACCCACCGAACCAGTGTACAACAACATTTACTGGGATGGGACTACAGAACAAAACCTGGTACTCCCTTGAAATCTTAATGGTTAGTCTTAATGGTTAGCAGCAGCTCAGAGGTGGAGCAGGCCTACTCTCTACTCTGTGGGTTCCATTGGACGCCTGGTGGGGAGGAGCTTTGTGCGACCGTGAAGTCTGTGGTTGATCAAACTAATAATGATGAGGCTATGGGACTAGCATCCTAGTTTCTATGGTGACCTCCATTACCCGACATTTTAATAAAAAGTTATATATGAACTTAACTAATCCCTAAACGAATAGTTAATCATTAGATAATATTTAATTTGTATTAATGTAATACATTTCTTTCATAGCTAATGTTCATATTGATTTATGTTGTCAAAATGATAAATGTACAACTCATATCATATCCACTTAGTCAAGTATCACCAAACAAAAAGCTAATTACAATCCACAATCAAAAAAATACTGCTTTCCATTATCAATTTTAAAATCATCCTTAAAGACATTTTATGTCTAACAAGTAATGCTACCAATGACGATAGAGGAGGCCGATGGTGGCAGAATAAAATAATGATTGCCACACATCTCCATATTTAACTTCATTTCCAACATCATGCAGGCAAATCTTCACTTCGCAAACAGAAACTGTGTGGCCCGTTAACACAACCATCAGACTGGAGCTTTTGGGAAAGGCGGATTGCAAAAGTGCAAAAAGTAGAGGCTTAACAACATCTCTTAGCAGAGCTTTGATCTAATCACAGAGCATCGTGGCCCTGTTGCTCTCCGAGTGTCCCTGGAGATTGCATCAGTGCAGAGTGCTGAGACAAACATAGATCACCCTGCCAGTGGGGACATCGCTCTGGACAGGACAACAGCGCCATACAGCAAGATAAGCGTTTCTCTGTTCTCCTTTCTCCTAAAATGTGATGTCCCATCAATCTGTTCAGGCCGATCCAGAGGAACGCAGCAATGGGTTAACAGAGTGGTGTGCTGTAGTTCCTGCTTCAGCAGAGCCCATGGAACTCCAGCGGAGGCTTTCATGTGCATGAGAAGAAGAGAAGCAGCAGCAGAAGAGAGCGAGCAGGCCCATCCCCGGCCACCCTGCTACAGCGTGGATCCCAATTGGGGATACAGAGCGTGGCAGAGAAGGCTTGATGAGCGTCATCTCATGCGTTGTGTCAGCAATGCGTAGTGTCAGCCTGATCTTGGGTGGCTGTAATCTGCAGACGGGGCACATCTCTGCTTGTGTGAATGAGATCAGATTAAATGGGTTCTTTATTGCTTGTGCAAATTGAAAAGTGAGAGAGTCCTTCAGTGTGGATGAATTCTATTTAAATAATGCAAATGCTTGTTCATAGTGGTGACATTTTTTCTACATGTAACCATGATTTTTTTCAACACCAGTTAAGCCAGTAATGATGGCTAACATAAATCAACATCAACAAGGTGGACATCCTAGCAATCCCAGTTGTCTGTTTCAGTACATCAAGCTGGGTCTCTGTGGGACACAAAGTCTGCATCTGATTGGCTAACTTCCTTCCTCCAGTCTCTGACGCACTGCCGCTACACGTGCTTAGGGGAGCTCTGAGCTTTACACAACCAGTCACAGAGACACACAACAGATAAGTGGTGCGTTAGAGCAGCAATAAGGCCTCTTGTCCTAGGAATTGTACATCTTGCCAAGGGAGGGCAGTAATGTATAAAGTTTATACCAACAATGTGTGATTTTCTGTTTCCGAAGACAATATTTTCTTCTTGCCAAAAGTTTGGCCCATATCGTGGGATATTTATTTGACATGTCCCAAAAGTAAAGAGCCTGATTTGGATCATTTCCTTAAATGATTAAGACCCAAACTGAAAGTATTGTCGTGAGCTATATGAGCTGAGCTGATATGCATACATACCTGTAGAACCCCAAACATGCCATACATGGACGGCCAGATGGAAGATGTTGGTCAAAGTCGGAGCGGACACCTCACCTCACCGGATTATTAGTAGCCATTTCCAATCTCTTGTGTGACTATTGGAGGTTGACCCATCGGGAGTTGCTCGTGCTGTGATTGGGCCGATTGGTCTTGACACCATTTGAAGGGTGGAACAAACAGGAAGATGGACCAATGGACTGATTCCAGACAGGTTGAGGGGTCTTAACCGATAAAAGCAAGTCAGACGATAGTCACTTAATCCCGACTATAGTCAGTAGCATTGCACGCACCAAAACAGGCAACATTATCTTTGTATATTTGTACTCTCTTGGCTCATCGTTCTCCAAGTGCTTCCCCTTAATCATAGCAAGGGGACCTCGGGTCAGTGGGTATGCAGATGTTTTGGTTCTGCATTTAGGCTGGTATGAAAAGGAGGGTCAGGAGCTTTTGTTGAAGAGACAATGAGAGACTCTTTGGCTCTACATATTGCATAGCTATCCATTCAGCCACTATACCTCATTAGCCTAGTTAACCCCACAAGTAAATTGTTTAAGATCCGGGCTGATCTATTATGGAAATCAGCCATGGATCCGAGACATCCATTACTTTCAAGCTTGGAGTCAGCCCTGCAATTAATTAAAAATGATTGTTCATAGAGAACAAAGAAAAGCTCATTTATTTTTGATTTACATGTCCTAACGATTCCATGCTTGCATGAGTCACGTGAGTTGAAAAACCTTTGAGATTCAGAATTAATTACCCTCTCACAGCCCAGAACACGGTTCCTTGTTCTTTTCATGTCCATGGCCAGGCTCGCATATGTTCCAAAAGCTCTTCTTTAGAGAAGATCTAAACAAATAAAGGTTTACCAATAATAGATATTGGTATTATATAAAAAATACGTTAAAACGGCCTGCTCTATATGCTAAAGGATAAGGAAACCCAGAAATAACTTCTTGTTTTAGGTGAACATGTTTCTGTTTGTCTCAAAGTGCTGGAGACGCACCAACGTCTTTAAATGGGAGAGGAAATAAACACGGGCTCTTCTACTTCCAGAGAGGGAAGGGTTATACTGGCTCTGCACAAAGCTAAATAGCATGCTCTATCGCAATCTGGGTAGCACTCAGCAGAAAAACTGGAGTAGTGATACTACTCATATTATTCATGTATGAACATCGGTTCCTAATGAGGAATTCACTACTGCTTCACTTATGCTTCAAGTTGCAGTTGAAGTGCTACTCTCATTTTCACTAACCTATCAAATACATAAATAATAAATTATTTGTTTGTTTCTTTATGTAAAAAATAAACTGGTAAATAAATATATAATGACCCTAATATTTCAGAGATTAAGGTGCTAAAAATACGTCGAAATACCGGCTGCTCATACAACGCTACAGCCAGTGTTGAGGATGTCATGTTATACAGTGATTACTGAAGTGATTACCATTGGATCACAGCTCATGTTATGATTTACTTTTAATTTATTATCAAAGTTCCCTGGGTTGCCAGATATGAAACTAATGGGCACCCAAACATTTACGGCATTTAGCTTTTATCCAAAGCGACTTCCAATAAGTACATTTGTCATAAGAAAGTAAAAAAATATATATCCATCAGTACAGTAAGGATGTTCATAGAAGCAAGTGCCAAGCACTAACAATCGCTAGGTTAACCCATTCCCTGTACATGACAAAGATGCTACATAACTAGGTACTATAACTAAATACGACATACAACAAGTGTGTGGAGTCAACTGAAAGTGAGATTGTTCTCAATTCTAACCAATCAACCCGGTCTCCTAGTGGAATTGTCACCGCTGTACAAAATACCACGGCCAAGAATGTACACCTCCTGCATTCTTTCAGCCAATCAGGGCAAGCGATCTGAAAATATCGTTTCTCACGAGATTTCTCACGAGATTTTCTCTTGCAATGTAAAGCAAAACACCTACTGCTCTTAAATAAATAAATACATATATAAATATGTAGGCTATGTCAATTGTCAGATACAGATCTTGTTATAACGATAAACTACATAGCTACATCTTATAATATTATGACTAAATAATTGTATATATATTTATTTATTTATATATATATTTTATATTTTTATTTAATTAATTCAATATTAAACCAATGCATTTCAATCGGGAGATTATTTTCGATAGAATATGGGGCAGGCTGCGCAGGATTCTATGGCGCTATGGTTCCCATCGACCACACGACCTGGCCATTATTCTATTTTCTGTTTTATATATCCTGCATTTAATACATGTACACGTTATATGCACAATATTCTGAACAAACCCCCGAACATATAGATTCTAGGTTCCTGTGATAGGAGCGGGACACTGTGATGAGGAACATTAATGTACACAATGTATGCACCGTTCACGTTGCAAACGACTTCATGAGTTCAAACATAAACATTCATTGTAACATAACATTCATTCATAGCTCTGCTCCAAACCATGTTAACGACGTTAAGTGCGGCAACTGAGCTGCCGTCAATTGTGTTGTTTTTGTCGTAATCTAGGGTCTGCTGGCTAGGAAATAGACAACAGATATAATATGATATGATAACTTGACTCTCTGACCTTTTTTTTTAAAATCCCTGTCTGGTGGCTAGTCACGTCACCCTGAGAGATGCACATGGACAGATTTTGTTTTGTGACACAGCTTATAACCTATTTGTGAAAGCAAAACATCAAGCTCATTGATTTAACGAGGCATGTTATTTGAAACAATTAATTAAGTTATCATGTGTGAGAGGTCATTCCTCCTCCTGAGTGTGCTTCCTATTTATGTCTAGTGTACCCATACTGTCCACAAGCATCGCCCCCCCCCCTCCCAATATGGATATTGGGAGGGGAGACTGTTTCAGTGCCTTTTGGATTCGGGAAACGTCCCCAATAATTGGAAGGAATCCACCATAATTCCCATCCCCAAAAAAACACCAGCTAAGGAGCTGAAAGACTACAGACCAGTGGCCCTGACCTCCGTGCTGTGCAAGTGCATGGAGAGAGTCCTGTGTGACCTCCTGGCCAAAATGCTGTCACACAAAATGGATCCTTTTCAGTTTGCCTACAGGCCAAAAAGGGGTGTCGAGGACGCAAGTCTCACATTGCTGAATACTGTCACTAAACATCTGGACTCTCCACACCCTCACACCAGGATCTTATTTATGGACTTCTCCTCTGCTTTTAACACTGTGCACATAGACACCCTGCTGTATGCTCTTTTAGATCTCCAAGTTCATCCCACACTGGTTTTATGGATCAAGAATTTTTTAAATGACAGGCCACAACAGGTGCTTTTAAATGGTTTTAAATCAAAGAAGCTGATTTTAAACACAGGTGTTCCCCAGGGTTGTGTTTTATCTCCCGTTCTCTTCTCTGTGTACACAAACAACATCACCTGTAACAGCGAGGGGATCAGCCTTTTTAAATATGCGGATGACATGGCCCTGGTGGCCCACCTGACCGACACCACTGCTCTGGACCGGTATCAGCAGGCTGTTGAAAACCTGGCACAGACTTTTAACCAGCTTTGTCTTGAGCTAAATGTCCAGAAGACCAAAGAGCTGTGCTGTGGGGGCAGAAGGGAGTCAGCAACTGCTCTTTTTAAACCACTCAGCATCCAGGGTCAGCTGGTGGAGCAGGTTGAGTCTTTTAAATACCTTGGAACTGACCTGGACAACTGCCTCTCCTTCTCTCAGCATGCAGACACCATTTTTAAAAAATCACAACAGCGCCTCTACCTGCTGAGGAAATTAAGGACTTTCAACGTCAGCACACATGTTTTAACTCTGGTCTACCAGTCCCTCATTGAATCCCTACTCACCTTCAACATCTCTTCCTGGTACAGCCTCCTCTCATCCAAACACAAGACCAAACTTTCCCGCACAGTTAACCAGGCCAGCAAAATCATTGGAGCACCACAAACCCCCCTCTCAGAACTGTACAGCCGGTCTGTGATCAGGAAGGCCACCCTGATCACAGAAGACTTTTCTCACCCCCTCCACCACTGCTTCCAGCTGCTGCCATCAGGCAAACGCCATAAGGTTCCACTGGCCAGGAAAAACATCTACAAAAAATCCTTCATCCCCTCTGCAATAACCATCCTGAACAATAAGAAATGAGCATTCTGCTTCCTTTAACACCCCCCCCCCTCCTCTTTTTTAGCATGATTGCACAACATTGTTGTTTTTAATGTCTGTTTGTTTCTTAGTGTTTTTTTATACAAGCCTGTCAAAGACGAATTTCTGTCACTCGTGACAGACAATAAAGTTTATCTATCTATCTATCTATCTATATGGAGAATTGCTGCCACGTCCCAGTGGTGGTGTTGTCATATATATGAAAGAGGGCATTCAAATATACAACAATGATCAATTAGCAGGCCGAAGCCCTAAAGGAAGTGATGCAATAGGTAACTTCTGAGTCAAGGACAGTAACAAGTAAGCTATAGACCTGGGGTCTCTTTTTTATCAACTGGCGCATACGATTAAGCAATATCACACGAGAGGGAGTGCTGTTGTACTGTATATCAGCACGGCTGTGATTCGGTCGTAGGCACGAGGCCGCAGGCCGAGTGCCGCAGATACCGTGCAAAGTTACCGTGCAAAGTTTGCCACAATCTAAGATAGGCTATTTAACAGCTGATGTAACGTTAGCTAATAACGGTTATTAGAACGCCCGTACAGCGGAGTGATTATGTCTGTGAAAAGTCCCAGTGCTGTTATACTGTATATCAGCACTATGGAATGTCTCGTTGTCCAATCAAATTGCTCGGTTGGGACCGGTCGGAACTAACTGTTGTATAATTATTATTATTATTCAACTTGGGGGCACCAGCCCTATAAGAAATTACTCAGCAAGTGCTCCATCTGAACTTGTTGCACCTCACTGGCTCGCTTGCAAGATTTTGGTTCTTCCAAGACTTACACCCTAGCCATTCAACATGCATATCTGAGAATCAGGCCTCTCTTTAATAATGACAAAAAGTTATGAGAGAAATGCACATTAACTTTTTGTTATCTCATAAGGGGCTTGGTGCTGGCTCCTTTTGACCTTTTGACCCCAGACTTCAAAAACTTGTCCACAGGCCAGCTGTGTCTACACACCTTAAGGCACATTTACACCTCCATCCCACCAAAAATGGGGACTAGAAACGAACCTGTCTAAAGCCCAGTTCAGACCAAAGATTCGCGACGCAACTGCTTGCAACTCGCAACTCCTTGCGACTCCTTGCGACGAGACGGGCTGAGACGTTCTAAAAACGGGGCAGTTCACACTGCTGCACCGGGCGGCGACGGCAGGTGGTTTCCCTAGCAACTGTGAACGCTCTGGTACAGCTGAGAGCCGCATCAGCATCACTTCTATCCTGCTAAAAAGTAGCCTAGCTTAGGTTTGCGATTAGTTTTAAGTTCTACGTCTGCATTGTAGTAATTCGCTGGAGCTTAGTTTATTTAGATCCTGCTAGTTGGATACATTGCATTCTGGCGACATCTTGACTGCAAGGGAAGCTCGGCTTCACCTAAAATTTGGAAAATTAAATGGTCAGATATATACTGTTGTGTTAACATTTCATTGATTAAAAATGCGTTAGAACACGTCCATCTCAAAGACGAGTTCGTTCAGAATCAGCTGCTTATCGCAGGTCGACTGACTCGATTTCCTTCTCATACACTTACGTGTTTAATTTGCGTGTGTTTAGACAGATGGGCGCGCACACACACGCGCACCTAGCATCACCCGCATTCATCCATTCTTTTAAACACTCACTTGCGGTAAAACTATGTTTTCTCACGATCAAATACTCATCAATCCTAAAAGTAATGGGCTTGTACATTGATTGCATTGATTTAAAAGTACAACTTACCGCTGTATCAGCTGTTCTTTCCCAAATCATTTAACCAATCATTTAGGCCTACCCTAAAACTAGATTTTGTTTTGGAAGCCTGGAATATACTTTGCTCGAATGTATTATTGTTATTATTATTATTTTAACGCATGGCATAGCCTACTATACTTCATTCATGTTCATTCGTGCAGCCCTATGGAAAAAAATGTTTCCACAATTTACACACTATATCTATGCAGTTTCACACGTATGAATAATCTTTGACATCATAATATTTAACATGCAAGTGTAGTGGTGCCTGGTTGCTGCGGGGGGAAATCAGCTTTGCGCCGGGTGCAAACTAGCAACGACACATGCGTCGGTGTAGAAAGTAAATTGCGCAGAAAAAAAGTCCAAAATAGTGGCTGAAAATTCAAAAAAACAAAGCCTCTCAGAAGTGTTACGTGCCTAGTGGATCAGAATGTGGTGGAAGGAAAGTTTTTGGGATAGGAAGGTCCTACCGCCGTGAAACTTGACTACCTTATTCTAGGGCCTAACTGGGACCCCCACACCGAAACTTGGCCTTCTCGGACCCTGAGGGCAGGGAGGGGGGGGGGTCTGAGGTTTTGGGTTAGGGTTAGGGTTAGGGCTGGCTTTTTTCCAGAGACTCACAATTTTCACAGAGTAATCCCAAGATGCACCCTGAAGGTCTAATGGATAAGATTCTATCTCTTGTCACCTAATTAATGTCCTCGCCTCAGCCACCCATTGCATCACTTCCTTTAGGGCTTCGGCCTGCTAATTGATCATTGTAGTGTATTTGAATGCCCTCTTTCATTTATATGACACCACCACCACTGGGACGTGGCAACAATTCTCAATATCCATATTGGGAAGGGGGGGGAGCAGGGTGGGGGGGGGGTGGGGGGCGATGCTTGTGGACAGCATGGGTACACTAGACATAAATAGGAAGCACACTCAGGAGGAGGAATGACCTCTCACACATGATAACTTAATGAATTGTTTCAAATAACATGCCTAGTTAAATCAATGAGCTTGATGTTTTGCTTTCACAAATAGGTTATAGGCTATTTTATAGGCTATAATAATATTGTACTGTCCTCGCTGAGGTGTACTAACTCCAACTAGACAGTAAGCTAAACTCTCTTCCAATCATGAACATGAAGAATGCCGTAGATTCCTTTTAGTAGATTTATTTTCAATCTTCACATTGTACTGACCCAATAGGTGAAAGAGAGTGAAACTAGAAAACAAACAGCAAACATATTGCATTTAGTTAAAACGATCTAGTTTCCATAACAGCACTTTTAGCATAGTAATTACATATTCAGCTTACTGCTAACATCTCCTGAACCTATATTAACATCCTCAGGTTCAAATTAGCTTCCATAGTTTTTAACATTGTCACTTCGATTTTAGCTTGATAACTTCGTTTTTACATCATGAACTGAATACTATTAATGAATTAAAACTGCGCGCAGTGATGAACGGGACCTCGTAACATGTGCGCTGCCACGAGGTCCCGTTCATCACTGCGCGCAGTTTTAATTTTAATTTTTAGCGAATTCATGTAATCTGTAGAAGCAGATGAGATACATTCCCTAGGAGGAGTTTGTTGAAATACAAGTGAAAAAATTCCATGAAAAACGGCCAACTTTGAAGGCACGCCACGGACACACCCTTCAACGTACAGTCACAAATAACACGGCGTTGGTTGAGCCCCATTTTTTGACTGTACTGACCAATTGTGAAGCAGATCCGATAAATTCCCTAGGAGGAGTTCGTTCAAGTACAAGGCGAAAAAAGCGAAAATAAGAGCACGGAATTCAAAACGCCCAAATTTGAAGGCACGCCACGGACACGCCCATCAACATACAGTCACAAATAACACGGCATTGGTTGAGCCCCATTTTCTGACTGTACTGACCAATTGTGAAGCAGATCCGATAAATTCCCTAGGAGGAGTTTGTTGAAATAGAAGGCGAAAAAGTGAAAATTGCCGCCGAGAGTGCAAATGAAAAAATTAAAATTTCTGACATCCAATGGGTTTTGGAGCATGGGTCCAAGAGGCTTTTCTGTAGGTATTGGCATGTTGTACGTGCATACCGAGTTTCATACATATTGGTGAAACGTGGCGCAGGGGCTGCATTTTAAAGTTCCTGTAGGGGGCGCTACAAATACGACAATCACGATTTTTGGTATGTGAGCTACAGGCACCACTCTACACGTGTCCTGTGAATTTCATATTGATAACTATTACTGTCTCCGCAGAGTGATCGACCCTCCTCTGGCGGCCATGTTGTTTTGCCAATCAACTTCATTTTACTTGAGCAGTTAGAACTTTGGTCCCCAACGGCCACTGAGTTGGTCCCGCTCAAATCAAACATTGCGTCCATGAACTGTGGCTATTTTAATAACAGGCCACGCCCATTTCGAAGCCACGCCCCATTTGAAAAAATGTTGACTTTATCTTGTTCAGAATTTGATTCTGAACAACTTTAGTAGAGGGGTCCAAGATCATAGGAGTCCAATTCATGTAGATATGTGCAATTTACTATTTTCGGGGTGAAAAACACACCCCTTTTAGAACGCAATGGCTCATGGGTACTTAATACTTTACTGTACAGACTAATCCTTATGTCAGATTGAAGATAATGGGTCATAGATGAAATGTGCCAAAGTATTTTTGTGAAAGTCGAAAAACCTGGTATCCTTGGGGAATTTACTGTTTTTAACTAAATTCAAAATGGCGGGAAATCTGGCTACCGGAAGTGCTAAGTTAGTATCTGCTAATTTGTTCATCATGAGGATTTGCATGTGTGGCAAAAGTTTCATGAGTGTAGGTCAAACCGGTGAGGAGATATGCTTGTGCAAACGTTGAAATTTTGGCATAGTTGGTATAGCGCCACCTTGGGGCCAATCTGAATAAGACGGCTAGAATCTCTAATTTACAGCAGTCCCACCAAATGTGCCAAATAAAAATGAGTTTTCGTATATGTTCAGGGGGGGGAAAATGCAGTCAAAGTTCCTGAAAAATAAGAAGAAGAAGAATCGGACCAAAAACAATAGGGACCTTGCCAGTTCTGGCTCGGTCCCTAATTAAGTAAGTTTCAACAAAGGTGAGATACATACAAGTGATGCCTCTGCTGGGAAACAACATATAAGAAGTGATTTCTGCCGTCTGCACTTTTAAAGAACCTGCTGCTTCTAGTGTTTTCCACATTCTAAACGTGAATCTAGACATTTCCTGCCTACTTCCTGTACAGCTGAAAGATACAAATGTCAAAATAAAAGTCTGGAAGAAACTGAAACTTACAAACGAAAAGTATCATAATTTAAATGAAAAGCCTGAAGGGCAGAACAAATATTATAAGATAAGCTATGTAGTTTATCGTTATAACAAGATCTGTACCTGACCATTGACCATTGACATAGCCTACATATTTATATATGTATTTAAGAGCGGTAGGTGTTTTGCTTTACATTGCAAGAGAAAATCTTGTGCGAAATCTCGTGAGAAACGATATTTTCACATCGCTTGCCCTGATTGGCTGAAAGAATGCAGGAGGCGTACATTCTCGGCTGTGGTATTTTGTACAGCGGTGACAATTCCACTAGGAGACCGGGTTGAACCAATCTAAAATGCCTCCTCCTTCATAAAATTTTCCAGCTTAGAGCCCTGCAGGATTTCAAGACAGATGTCAAATATGTTGGTTTGTAATTTGCAAAGAATAAATAAATTGCAAAAAGACCAACAGATGAATCTGAATCGTAGCACTCGTTATTGTCTAAGTAACCCTTTATTGTCCCTTTTTAGGGGAACTTCTTTCTCTGCTTTTGACCTATCGGGAGCCAGTGAGCACCCGGAGCATTGGGCCGCGGCGGTGCAGCGCTCGGGGAGCAGGTGGGGGTTTCAGGTGTCTTGCTCAAGGGCACCTCAACTGTGGATGAGGACGTAGGAGAGTGTTGCACAACCACTCCCCCCGTCCATATTTTTGCCTACTGGCAAAATGTTCATTCAGTGTCCTCAAACCTGGCAACCCACCTGAGTTCAGTATCTTCAACCTGGCAACCCGCCTGAGTACAGTATCCTCAACCTGGCAATCCGCCCGAGTACAGTATCCTCAACCTGGCAACCCGCCTGAGTTCAGTATCTTCAACCTGGCAACCCACCCGTGTTCAGTATCGTCAACCTGGCAACCCACCTGAATTCAGTATCCTCAACCTGGCAACCCAACCGAGTTCAGTCTGGGGAGGAGGGGGTGGAGACAACTCTCCAATATTGTGAATTTAGACTGCAGTATTCATTTTAAACACTTGGGGTCACAGAATACATATATATAGTACTTTTAAATATTGACACGGTTCCTCAATATGATTGTTTCATTGATATGATGGTTGTTGTGGTTTGCATTTAGCTGTTGTATTGTGCTACTCCTGATAGCTTCCAATTGCTTAGGACTTTCTGTTTGTTGATGCTCCAGGCATCGGCCCAAATGGGTTTTCTACCTATTGATCTCTGGAGTGATTTATTGTTAAATGCATACTTCTGGTGAGTGGGAGGGGAAGATTTCTTGAGGTGTGTGTGTGTGTGTGTCCACTGACTCTTTAACAGTAGTATAAAATTATGTGTGTATTTCTGTTTACAAACTGTAGGCTGGGGCCAGCAGGTCAGAATACTCAAAGCAACAGAGTGATTCTCCACACAAAGGATAAGGCAGATGCAGACTCTCTAACACTCTACCTCACCCTATTCTCCCTCACCCTACTCTCCCTCTACCTCACCCTACTGTCACTCTACCTCACCCTACTGTCACTCACCCTGCTCTCCCTCTACCTCACCCTGCTGTCCCGCTACCTCACCCCGCTGTCCCGCTACCTCACCCCGCTGTCCCTCTACCTCACCCTGCTGTCCCTCTACCTCACCCTGCTGTCCCTCAACCTCACCCTGCTGTCCCTCAACCTCACCCTGCTGTCCCTCAACCTCACCCTGCTGTCCCTCAACCTCACCCTGCTGTCCCTCCACCCCACCCTACTGTCCCTCTCCCTTTACCTCACCCTACTGTCCCTTTACCTCAGCCTGCCTGTGGATGAGATTGTAAAATAAAAGTCAGCCCCTACAATAACTGGTGAACACCTATTTTTTGTATACTAATGGAGTGCAACTGACTTTTCAAAAGTAGAGAAACTATAATGTTCCCAGCGGAGAGGTTGCTTACACAGCCCGCTCATTAGTTCACCAACCAGTGGTCTGCAACATCTTGCTGGACGTTGTGCGGCTGTCATGGCTTTGGTTTGATGGACATATGCACCCAACACACATATCAACGCAGACAGAGAGGTACCCCAAACAACACATTCTTAAAATATGAAATTATGAGAATCATATCTTGGTATATTTGAACAGCAATAAATGGTCTGTCGGAACACCAGTCAATCTTGTCTTCAGACCAGTCTCTTGGTGGTTCCCCGGATATTGCTTGCTCATCTTTTTTTCCAGCAACCTTTTCAAAGTGATCCATACTAAATTAGATTCTTCCCTTTAGGAATGTTACATTGGCAGTGGCCTGTTACTTGGAACTTATTTTGACAGCACATTAAATGTAGCATTAGGTTTTATTAAGACACTTGGTTTCGTTGTGTTTTAGTTAATCTCTCTCATATTTGATCAGAATGTCCCAGCCAGGTTTCTACGTGCCTTCAGAATAGCGCCAGCACATCAATTACATTTCACAATTAGTCTACGCAAGAAGCCCCTTCCACAAGAGGCTCACACTAGGGTAGGAGGTAATGGATGGATGGGATTTACTTAATTATCTGCAGCACAGTACACCTGGCAACACCTGAAGTCAATAACCTAGCAGCTTATTAACGTGCTAATGAACTGGCCGTCTCTCCAGACTGCAACGGGGTGCTGGGCTGCTGGGAGAGGTGTGGAGTGAGTGTGCCGACTGTAACAGGATTGTTAATATGCTGTGCAGGTTTAACAGACAGAGACACTCGTTTAGCTGATGTAGCCTCGGGTGCTTTATTCCAAGCTTGTTCACATTACGGTGTGTTCACCCCTAAACCCTCCCCCACCTCCTTACATACAGGTTCCTACGTATGTCACTACATCTCCCCCTTTTAGTGGAGTACCAGCATTTATTTTGTTTACTTTGAATATTAATAATTAACAGTAAACATACTTTCCAGTATAACATTTATCACATTAACACTATAAACATTTATGTCCAACACTATAAACCTCTGGGACAAACCCACTTGTGTGGCGTGTTACATCCTTTAACCAAAACCAAGAACACAGAACATATTATTATTATCATTCTGTCTAGGGGTCAGGGTGGACTACCTGATACCCCGAAGCTGTGCAGGGATTATTCTGCCCTGTGTAACCACGCTCCCTGTATAGGACTCTCTGAAATGACCCTGATGTGGAGTCTGTTTCTTCGTAGACTCTCCGAGGGTAGGTCATCATTGTAAGATCTTGGTGTTGGAGCTGGGCCTCTGACAGTTCCAGACTGACTTGTGTTTTTCACCCAGACTCTTTTTCCTGGTTTGAGCTCTTGTCTTTCTTTTGTACAGTGTCTTTTATTGAACCAGGAAGTTTGTTTCTCCTTCATGTCTTGATCCTTCCTTTTGAAAGCCTGGAGGTCAGGCCACTTAGGCTGTAGTTTATCTGGCTAATGGGCAAAGGTGTTCTTATATGCCAACCCATCAATATCTGTTCTGGGGATGATCCATGTGACAACGGGGTAGCCCTGTAAGCCATGAGTGCCTTGTGTGGATCCTCTCCCTTACCCAGGAGAGATTTCACCGTCTGCACAGCTCTTTCAGCTTCCCTGTTGCTCTCCGGATAACGGGGGCTGCTGGTCACGTGGCTGAAGTTGTATTCCCTGGCGAAGTCCGCAAACTCAGTTGCAGAGAATTGGGGGCCGTCTCCGGGACTCCATGACGTGCGAATATGGACTTAAATTTCTCCTTTACATGGGCTGTGGTAGTGGAGGTGAGGTTAGCTACTTCAATGTAGCGTGAGAAGTAGTCAATTACCACAAGGTACATGCACTCTTCCACTGAAAAAGATCTGCTGCAACACGCTGCCATGGTCTAGCAGGTAATGGTGTCATCAGCAATGGTTCTGGTGCATTATGAACTGCCTTTGCACATATCACACAGTTTTCCACTTTGTTTTATGTGTTTGGTCAGACCCAGCCACCATACAGACTACTGTGCTCTGGCGATACATTTTGTCATGCCCTGGTGACCTTCATGATTCTTCAAGATTCTTCAAGATTTTTCCCCAGCACGTGTTCAATCCTGTACGTGAAGCGTACAGGTCACAGTACAGGTTGCAGAGTAGTCGCAGTCTGAATCTCAGAACTGTCTCAGAACAGAACTGTCATGCTGCATGAGATGGAGGCAACTGGACACCAGTCCCCTGATGGTTGCTTCTAGGACAAAATCCCTCCGAGCCCAAATGAGGAAGCATCTGCTGCAACTTTTGTGTCTCTGTTCGGGCAGTACTGTGCTAGGACAGCGGGTGAGCTCAGTTCTCGACGCATTTTCTCGAATGCCCACTGCTGCATGCTCCCACAGGCCCAGTCATTGGCTGCTTTGAGCAGGTATTTTATTGGCTGAGTGAGCTCAGCAATACGTGGTGAAAACTTTCAGACATAGTTAACCATGCCCAAAAATCTTCTGACATCAGCAACATCTTTAGGTGTGGGCATTGCCTTGATTTTTCCTGAGTCTGCTTTGATGCTCTGCGCACTGATGACGTGACCCAGGAATGTGACCCGATCCACAGCAAACGTTGTTATTGAGTGTCAACCCCTCCTTCTGAAGTTGCCCCAACACTTGGTGCAGCCTGTGGTCGTGTTGTTCACGAGACATCCCAAAGACGAGGATGTCATCTGCATGACAGACAGTCCCTTCCAGTCCTGCCAGCATCAGCCGCCTTTGGAAGTGCTCCGGTCCTGATGAGATCCCAAATGGCAATCTGTGGAAACAGTACCTTCCAGGTGTAATAAATGTGGTCAGTGGAGTCTGGATGCAAGGGCACCTGCCAGAATCCTGCAGTGGCCACGAGTTTTGTAAACACTGTTGCTCCTGAAAGCTTCGCCAAGGTTTCATTAACAGCAGGCAGGATGAGTCTCTCCCAGCAGATGTACTCATTTAGATGGGTTAGATCAACACAGATTCTGATTTTTTCGTTTTGCTTTGGTGCTACTGTAGTGCCGGAGGAAAAGGAGGACGTAGGCGACGTAACAACCACTTCAAGTTTTAATTGAACAACTCAACGTACCAATGATTCGTAGTGCATGGTAGAACTCTCAGTGCAACCGCATAAACCGTCCCTCTAGACCCCGTGTCTCTTAACCCGTTCCCTCCCACTAGATCACTCCCAGTAAGAGGGGAACACGAACACCTAATGTAGTCACTACACCAGCCCCCCCAGTGTTCACCTCAATATTCAAAATCCCCACGGTGAGGAGGGCGTATGGCCCGGCCCCTACGACTGTAGGCAAAATCAGGAGGTGCGGGAGGAGGCGTGACATCGTCCATCACATCCCCCTGTTGAGCGGGGCGGGGGGCAGCGACGACTGGAGGGCCGCAAGCTGTGGGGGGTCGTAGGGTTTGGAGGGGGGGACGGCCACGGCGTGGCAGGGGTTGCAGGACGGGCGGGCGCCCCCTTCGCGGTGGGATGGCCAAGTCTGGGGGCAGCTCAAGGTCCAAGTGAGCCGGTTTGAGGCGATCGACAGACACACACTCAGGCTTACCACCCACGTCAACCACAAAGTTCTTGGCTCCCACCTCGACGACACGAAAGGGTCCGTCATAGGGAGGCCGCAGCGGCGTCCTGTGGCCGTCGTGGCGGATGAAAACAAAACCCGCCGACTGCAACTCCGGGGGCACCCGGGAAGCAGGGACGCCATGCTGCGTGGTCGGGACCGGGGCAAAGGCCTTGGCGCCGTCCAGCAGAGAGGCGCGCTGAGCGGAGGCGGACCAGGGCTCGGTCGACCTGGGGATGAAGTCACCCGGGACCCTCAGCGGTTGTCCGAACACCAGCTCGGCCGACGATGACTGGAGGTCCTCCTTGGGCGCTGTCCTGAGCCCCAGCATGACCCACGGCAGCTTGTCGAGCCAGTTGCCATCCGTGAGGCCGGCTCGAAGGGCGGCCTTCATGGAGCGATGAAAGCGCTCAACAAGTCCGTTAGCCTGCGGGTGGTAGGCGGTGGTGTGGTGTAGCTTGACCCCCAGATTTTCCGCCACCGCCGCCCACAGCTCAGAAGTAAACTGCGGGCCACGGTCAGAGGAGAGATCAGCAGGAGTGCCGTAGCGGGAGACCCACACCGCGATGAACGCCCGGGCCAGGTCGGGGGCTGTCGTTGAGGAGAGTGGGACTGCCTCCGGCCAGCGTGTCGTCCTGTCGACCATGGTAAAGAGGTATGTGAAGCCGTGCGAGGGGGGCAGGGGACCCACCAGGTCCACGTTGACATGGTCGAACCTCCGCTCGGGCACCGAGAACCGTTCCAGGGGGGCCTTGACATGGCGATGCACCTTGGCACGCTGGCAGGCAGCGCAAGTGTCGACCCAGGCCCTCACATCCCTCTTGAGCCCGTGCCAGACGAACTTCCCTGACACCAGCCGTGAGGACGGTTTCCTTCCCGGGTGCGATAAGCCGTGAACCGCGTCGAAGACAGGGCGTCTCCAGTTGGCGGGGACTACAGGTCTCGGCCGCCCCGTGGAAACGTCGCACAGGAGCGTGGTCCCTGCATCACTGAAGAGCACCTCCTCCAGGCTCAACCCAGTGTCCGATGACTTTAGAGCTTGGATGGAGGGGTCGGCGGCCTGATCCACAGCCATGCGGGAGTAGTCCAAGCCCAGCTGGACTGCACCGACCACCGCCCTGGAGAGACAATCCGCGACCACATTGGACTTCCCAGCCACGTGCTGGATGTCGTGAATTCGGAAATGTAGGCGAGTTGGCGCTGCTGGCGGTCGGACCACGGCTCCGCCGTCTTGGACATGACGTGTGTGAGCGGTTTGTGGTCCACGTAGGCCGTAAACTCGCGGCCTTCCAGCAAAAAACGGAAGTGTCTGACCGCGAGCCACAGCCCGAGGAGCTCCCTGTCGAAGGTGCTGTACCTGCGCTCTCTGGGAGACAGCTGGCGGCTGAAGAATGCGAGCGGCTGCCAGGCATCCCCAACCCACTGCTCGTACACCGCCCCCACGGCAAAGTCTGATGCGTCCGTGGTGAGAGCAGTGGGCGCAGAGGGCGAGGGGTGGGCCAACATGGCCGCACGGGCCAGGGCCGCCTTGGTGTCCTGGAAGGCCTTGACACGTTCTGCCGTCCAGTCGACCGGTTGCTTCAGAGTCTTGCCCTTCTGAGCCTCGTACAGCGGTCGCAGGATGTGAGCTATGTGGTGGAGGAAGCGATAGTAGAAGGTCACCATCCCGATGAACCCCTTGAGCTCGCTGACTGTGCAGGGGCGTGGGAAAGCTGCAACCGCTTCCACCTTCGAGGGGAGGGGGGTCACACCCTGCGCGGAGACCTGGTGCCCGAGAAAGTCAAGGGTGTCCCGTCCGAACTCACACTTCGCCGGATTGACAATCAGCCCGTGTTGGCTGAGCCGCGTGAAGAGGGTCCGGAGGTGGGACAGGTGCTCCTCTTCCGTGGTGCTCGCGACGAGGATGTCATCCAAGTAGACGAAGAGGAAGGGCAGGTCTTGGAGCACCGAGTGCATGAGGCGTTGAAAGGTCTGCGCAGCGTTCCTCAGGCCGAAGGGCATCCGAAGAAACTCGAAGAGACCGAAGGGGGTGACGACGGCCGTCTTAGGGACATCCTCTGGGTGCACCGGCACCTGATGGTACCCCCGCACCAGGTCCACCTTGGAGAAGACGCGTTTGCCCGCCAGGTGCGCTGCAAAATCCTGAATATGCGGGACCGGGTAGCGGTCAGGCTTGGACGCGTCATTGAGGCGGCGGTAGTCCCCACATGGGCGCCACCCACCGTCTGGCTTAGGGACGATGTGCAGGGGGGACGCCCAGGGGCTGTTTGAGCGCCGAACGATGCCCACCTGCTCCATGTGCGCAAACTCCGCCCTGGCGACGGATAGCTTCTCCGGGTTGAGGCGCCTGGCCCTGGCGTGGAGGGGAGGCCCGTTGGTCTCGATGTGGTGTTCCACTCCGTGCTTCACCGTGGGCGCGGAGAAGGTGGGTTTAGTAAGGTCAGGGAATTCGGCGAGCAGCTGAAGGTACTGGTCGTTTTCGGCGAGCGTGTTGGACAACCCGCTGCAGACCGCCTCCCCCTGCGTACAGGCGAAGGAAGCGAAAGTCTGTGAGTTGACCAGGCGCCTGTTCCCCACGTCCACTAACAGGTTATGGGCGCACAGAAAATCCGCGCCCAGGAGGGGAAATGTGACAGCTGCGACGACAAAATCCCAGGTAAAGCGTTGTCCACCGAAGCACACGTCCACCGCTCTAGTGCCATAGGCACGGATAGGCGTGCCGTCCGCACCCACCAACTGTGGACCGTGCTCTCCCTTCGCCACCTCCGATCTCCCTGACGGAATGATGCTCCACTGGGCACCTGTGTCACAAAGGAACCTGCGACCGGAGACGGTGTCTTGTATGAAGAGCAGCCTGTTGGTGACACCAGCGCTCAGGGCTACTACCGAGCGCTGGCCCTGCCGTTTCCCGTCTGGCCAAAGGTGCAGGGCGAGCGGCACCGTTTGGCCTTGGTGCCAAAAGTGGCGTGGTAGAAACAATGGCCCGCAGCGTTACCCTGCTGGCCAGAGGGCCCGGCGTCATCCTTCGCCCTCTTGCGACGGTCCTGAGGCGGGGCAGCCGCGGGAGCAAGCAGGTCGGGGGACCGTTGAGGCATGGCCAAGACGAATCGGTCCGCCTCCTTGGCCAGGGCGCGGGGCCCCACGATGGTGGTGTTGGCCAGCGCCATCCTGACCTGAGCTGGCAGTGTGCGCATGAACAGCTCCGTGAAGACGATCATGGGGTCTTCTGCACCGAGCAGGTTCAGCATCCTCTCCATACGTGCAGAGGGCCTCTCGTCCCCCAAGTCTGACATGTCAAACAAGCGGCGCACCCTCTCCGCGGTGGACAGCTCAAATGTCTCCAGGAGCAGGGCCTTGAGGTGCTCATATTTGTTTGTCGTCGGGGGGGCGGACAGAAACCCCACCACACGCGCTGCGGTGGAGCTGCCCAGCATAGCCACAGTATGGTTGTACCGGTCGTCGTCGTCGGTAACGTTGCTCTTGTTGAAATGTGCCTCCACTATAGCGAACCATGCGGCAGGTGTCGAGTCCCAGAACTCCGGCAGCTTTAGAGTGGGGGCGCGCACGTCCCGCGTCGCCCTGACAGGAGACGGTGATGTCTGCCGCTGTGAACGTCTTCCTCGGCCGGACATGTCGCAGAATTGCAGTGTTCGCTCGCGCGGTTTTTGTAAACAATGAATAACAAAAACGAACGTCGGGGTCACCAGTGTAGTGCCGGAGGAAAAGGAGGACGTAGGCGACGTAACAACCACTTCAAGTTTTAATTGAACAACTCAACGTACCAATGATTCGTAGTGCATGGTAGAACTCTCAGTGCAACCGCATAAACCGTCCCTCTAGACCCCGTGTCTCTTAACCCGTTCCCTCCCACTAGATCACTCCCAGTAAGAGGGGAACACGAACACCTAATGTAGTCACTACACTACCACCATTTATGCGCACCAATCTGTGGGCTCGTCGATCACTCCCATTTTCTCCATTCGTTAAAGAGTTCCTCTTTAACTTTGCCAACCAAAGGTAGTGGTACCCGACATGGCAGTTACAAAGCATAGAGCTTGGCTCCCTCCTTCAGCTTAATTTTGTACTCCCCTTGCAGGCATCCCAAGCCTGTCAAAACGTTGGGGTACTGGCTCTTGAAGTCTGCTGACAGCTCCTTAACACAATCAACTTGTCACAGTAACTGCAGTGCTTTGATTGCTGGAAGGCCAAGAAGAGGTGTGGTTAACCTGTCTATCACAAACACAGGGTTGTGGGCCGGTCTTTGAATGTTATGGAGCCATTAAACTGACCTTTCACTTTTAGTTGGTGGTTGCTAGGTCCACATAGTGGCATCGCCGCTCTGGTTAGTATGCCATGCTGTTTTTCTGAGTAGATTATAGGCGAAATGGCTGTCACCTCCGCACCAGTGTCCAGTGTGGTTTGTTGCCCATTTAATATCAGCGTCTTTTTCCATGATTCTCACCTGCTGACACTGCTCCCAGGAAAACAGCTTCCACATCTGGCTCATGAATTGCATCCACTCTGCCTGATCTGCATACAGCGGAATAATGTCCTTTCTTATGGCATGGCATTATGCTTCCCGTGCAGCACAGTTATTCAGGGAATGTGCATGTGTTTTTCCACACCGGCCACAGCTCTTCTCTCCTTTTTGGAACTCATTTTGAGTTTGACTTTGAGTTCCTTTTGAGTTTGACTTTTTCCTGTCTGACTTTGTTAGTTGTGTTGCACAGTTTTTAATTGCTTCATGTTGTCAGATTTTTAGGACAGTTTTTGCCGGTGTTAGTTCCATCTGCAGCTTCTCTGACAGACCATTGTCTCTCAAGCCTACCACTAATCTGTCCTGAATAATTTCCTCCTGAAGTTTTCCATATTGACAGTGTTCTGCTAGTTTATAAACTGCAGAGATGAAAGATTCAGCAGATTCCCTGGCTCTTGGCATCATTTGTTAAATCAAGCCCGTTCGTATATTACATTAAGTTTGCAAATTAAGTATTTTTCAAAAGCATTTCTTACCACGGTGTACGTCTTTTGGTCTGCTTCACTTAAACCCAGTGTGCACAAAACGTCATCCGCTTTCTCACCCATGGTGTAAACAATTAAATTTACTTGATATTCTTCGGGTTTTTCATTCAGTCCTGCCACGATTCGGAACCGTTCAAACCGGCAAATCGAGTTGGGCCAATTTCCGAAGTCTGAGAAGTCAAAGTTATCCGGAGGGTTTATTGAGAACAGGGACTCCATTTTCCCTTTTGCAGGCTCGCACGACTGTCTGTTTTTGTTTTCCAAAAAACATATTTCAGGAACTCCTACGACGCTTGTCACGGGATTCAGCACTTCTGACACCATGTAACAGGATTGTTAATATGCTGTGCAGGTTTAACAGACAGAGACACTCGTGTAGCCGGTGTAGCCTTGGGTACTTTATTCCAAGCTTGTTTACATTACCGTGTGTTCACCACTAAACCCTCCCCACCTCCTTACCTACAGGTTCCTACATATGTCACTAAACAGACGATGGGATAAGGATACTAAAGTCAGACCATACAGTCCATAGACCCTCTGTTTGGTAGTGAACGCTCCCTCCTCTCTCCTCCCAGACGGCTCTATCTCTCTGCTGGGAGGGGGTGAGCCCTTCGTTGAGTTCTCTCCTCAACAGCCTGCCCTACAGGTCAGGTTTGACTCCCAGAAGAAGGGCCTGAGTACAAAGTTCAATGCAGTCCACCTAAATAAATAGTGAGGGTTAGACTGCTAGAAGGATGGACCGCTGATAGGAAGGCCAAGTAACCTTCATGTGAACACCAGCGGAGCGCAGAGGGACTGCAGGGCTCCCAGATGTCTGGGAGGTGAGATGCAGAGCTGGGTTTGACGTTAGGATACCAAGTGGTAGGTCAGTTTCACTCTTCTGAGCTTAGCTCTCACAAAAAATGCAGTCATATCTCCATTCCACCAGCCTACCTCCACCCATTAAATGTGTGCAATGAAAAGGAATTCATTGCATACCGAATGTTACTGCTTCAATAGGCTGTTAGAGCTCAGATGGCTCTGCGTTTTAACCAAAAGGGCAAACAAGTGTTCAAATAGTCCAATACAATGTGTGTGTGTGTGTGTGTGTGTGTGTGTGTGTGTGTGTGTGTGTGTGTGTGTGTGTGTGTGTGTGTGTGTGTGTGTGCGCGAATTGTTATAAGACAGTGGGATACAAAATTGAATAGGATCTTTTGGGTCTGGTGGATTTTATTTTAAGAATTATTTTATTCAAAAAAAGGAATCGAGACATTGTCCCTGAATTGAAGGATGATGATTTATCACTCTGTAAACTCTTTATCCTTGCTTTCATGTTTTTAAATGTATCCATTTCTGACCTTTTGAATAATCTAGATATTTATTACACAGACCAGCCATGTGTTGAATTAAAAATTTCACACCTATTATAAAGGAAAGGTATATCATCAATGTTAAACCAAGCAGAAGGTTTGTCACAATGAAAGCCTAGGCTGTGCGGTTACAGAACAAATGGGCGTCGAACCGACACCTGTGATGTGAACCCATACTCCAAACACCAGAAAGAGGTGGAGGCGTAGAGAGGCCCTGGGTGGGGGGTGGGGATGCTTATACTGGGAGGCATAGCAGACCAGTAACTTGTGAAGAGAAGTAGCTGTAGTGTACACATGCTCAGTGGCGACTGGTCATTAGGGGCAGGTGGGGCTCGGCCCCACCTACTCTCACAAGAAAAAAATAAAAATAAATAAAAATAAAAATAAAAATATAATAAATATATTATATTAAAAAAATAATATATATATATATATATAAAATAAAAAATCTCCCCAGAAAGTACTGTAAAATAATAAGTTTGGCGCTTTTAGTTCATTTTTAGTCGACCCTAGCTTGCTTCTTCCGGCTGAGTTCATCCGGTGGGGCAAGAGGGGCTCTAGCCCCACCAGCCCAATGTAATGTGTATTGGGCTTGAAAATTTGAAATGCGCATGCTCAGAGTGTTTCTCTGTTGAAGTGGACGGAGATTCTTTTACTTCCTGGTGGGGCTAGCCCCACCGGCACCGCCATGGACATATATGGTTCGTTCCACTACAGCGTAATGTGTGTGGCGCGCGTGATGAGTCATGACTCGAGTGACCTAGTCCTCACCTCACGTATTCAGAATTTTATTAAAAGGTTTTATTATTGAGCTATTGACGTTTAATACGTAACAGTGCTTGTGTACATTTTTATTGGTTATTGAACTGTTAACCCGCGAACTTGGGTTCAATATGTGTACGAAAGACTCCCTTTGTTTACGTGACGTTGCCTAGCAACGCTGCGCATGTGCAGCCTTTATCCACTTCGTTCTGAGTTGGAGAGTAGCACGTTTAAGTTCAAATAGTAATTAAAGTAGTTTGTTACTATACAAGTTAAGCGCCTGTAACATCAGTGTTAAATGCGTATGTGCCGGTTGGTGTGCGTACCTTATGAAAGTGTTTATCGGTTCGCAGACGTAATAAGCGACGTTGCAGTGGTCTACATGTAATGCGCACGTTCTATTGTTTACAATTAGCATGCTAAGCGGAGTTAGCTTTATTCACGTCTTATGTTGCCTTACTATGTCATATGGATGCGATTCATGTTGCTTAGCGTAATGCCCCATCCACCGCTTGCTTTGCATGTCCCGCAAACCAACCAGTGGAAGTCAGGGGAGGGCGAAATAGTTTCGGAAAGCACCACACTACTGCGATGAGGTTGATTTGTTTATCGGCGTTACCATGGCGATCATGACGGTACTGAGCATAAAGTAAAAAGTAGATGAGACGATAGAGGGGTTAGAAAGGGGGTTAAAAGGATTTTTATTTCAGTTATCCTATTTTTGCACCGAAAATATTTGAAAACCATGAAAGTTTAAAAAGTAAAAAATAATGACCGCTACACAAGCAAAGTTTCACAGCGCCCCCTAGGTTCTATGAACGCCCCCGTTGAGAAACCCTGAGGTAGATCATCTGTTGGAGCACAGATTTGAGACCCTTAGTCTGGAGGAAAAATTAGAGGTAAAACGCCTTGGTCCCCACCATCCAAGGGATTTTGGCATTAGCCAAACCGCTGGCAAAAACATCCGTGCATTTAATGTGGAGTTAAAAAAAAAAAAAATATATATATATATATATATATATATATTAATATTAATTATTTAAAAAAAAATAATAATAAAAAATATTAGCCTAGCCCCACCTGTTTTTTACATGTAGAAACGCCACTGCACATGCTGTCTCATTAATTAGACTGCTGATTGTTCTTTATGGCTAACAAGGAAAGGATTCAAACCTGGGGCCGTATTCACAAAGAATCTTAGGGCTAAAAGTAGGTCATAAGTGGTGAATTTAGGAGTAACTCCTAAAAATAATGGGCGTGTCAGTCTTAAATTTAGGACTCCTAA
Organism: Micromesistius poutassou; assembly: GCF_964030765.1. Classification (NCBI taxonomy): domain Eukaryota; kingdom Metazoa; phylum Chordata; class Actinopteri; order Gadiformes; family Gadidae; genus Micromesistius; species Micromesistius poutassou. Next base: position 7,672,972 of record NC_140281.1, read on the forward strand.
CTTTTTTCACTAAGAGCAATTCACAAAGTATTTTAGGCCTAAAAGTAGCACCTAAGTCTAGGAGAGCTTTAAAGTCCTCGAGAGGACTCCTAACTCAGTAAGACCTATTCACAAAGAATCGGAAAATGGCTGCGAGACGAAATGTCTCTGTGAATTGACTGTGAATTGATAAGGCGATATAGGCAAAATCGTGAGGGTATCAAACTTGTTGTGGAATTAGTGAATAACACTCGATATTTAGCAACAGGGAAAATGTAACTTTGTAATGACGTCGATTTAGGAATATCGCAACCATCAGTGATGGTTAAAACACACGGGGGCAATGTTACAAATGTACCTTTAATCATCCTTAATTATTTAATATATAAATATAAATAAATCACTTAACCCATCATTATTTGTCTCATGTTTTAATAGTAATACAACACTTTAATAATCATAATTTATTTCAAATAAAAATAAATGGTTTGAAGTAAAAAATAATAGGCCTATAACTACTCTTACTTATGATTACTATCTAATCATTTATTGTAAGATAATTTATTGTATTGAGTTTATAATCAGCTCAGTAAGGAGTCGGGAGTCGGACCAGTTGGGCTTTCGCTGGTACGGTGGTATGGGCTGATATTTAAAGTGTTTAGTGTTGGGTGTGCCTGGGACACCCAAGCGTGGTCCTGGCACACCTAAATATTTTCAGAATTAATTCATTACAACGATTTATTTCAATTTAAAGCAAAATGTGACAGAGAGCGCGGTGCGCGTTGCACTAGGACTGCGCAGTGACCGCTCTAGGTCCACGCATTCGCTACCACAGAAGCGGGGCTGTGAAGGAAACCCCACTATTGGATTTTGCGATTATATCTATACATTACATTCCCCCATGTACAGCGTGGAGTGATTTAGTGGAGAGCCAGGGCTGCTTTCAGGATGGTCGTATCCCAGCTGGCATTCGACTGACATTAAACGTTTAAATGTGGGTGAAATAATGTCAGTCGATGTAAAAACATTGATTCAACGTCAAAACAACGTTGAACACCAAATAGTTGAAATGGTGTTGTTAACTCACTATGGATTCAACATTTAAATATCAACCATTTTTGAGTTGTATGTCAAATCAACATTATTTTTACAACCATGACTATTAAACATTTTGTTGAAATATATCAGTAGAAAAATAACGTTGTTTCAGCATCCAAACAATGCTGACCAATTAACTGTTGAAAAAGTGTTGATACATGAATAATAATACAACGTTGAAAGATCAACTCGGAATTAAACGTTTGTTGAATCGTGATAAAAGCACTTTCTACATCTCCCGGCGTAGGCCTACTTTAAGAGCAACTCCAGTCTGATAGATCATTTTGGAACATCGTTCAATACAAGGGCTTGATTGGAGGACGGCGGTTGTCCATCACACAAAGGCGGTGACTAGGATTCCATTGGCTCTGACGTTTCCAGACAACACCTGCTTGCGCATGCGCGAAGTGGGTCTGTGTCGTCATCGTCAGGCCACGCAGATTCTGACCGGGACCGGTTCGGTTAACTGAATTTGGCGGTAACGGCTAAAACGGTAAGCAACATTCCTAAAGAAATTTTGATTGTGCCTGACTCTGGCCCATATATTAATACGTGTGTTAATTGATATTGTGTGTACAGGCAGACTAGTTTAACCGCGAAACGCAGTTGTGTGCTAGCTTAACCACCAACCGCCGTGTGTGTGTGTGTGTGTGTGTGTGTGTGTGTGCGCGGGCAGCCTAGTTTAACCGCGAAACGCCGTTGTGTAATGGGGTCAAGTTTCCATTGTCCGGTAATTACCGGTCATTGACCGAAAAAAAGGAGGACCGAAAATAATTCTCTACACAATTTGAATTGTGTTTAAATATGCTACAGTTTTCATTTGTTTAGCCAATTCATGTAAAACAATGAGGGTTTTGATAAACCCAACCCGGCCCGCGGGGGTCGATTTCCCACCGTTATCCTCGAGCCCGGTCGGGCCGGGCCTTTGATCGAGCGTTTGTGTTTTTTTTAAAATCAGTGCTTTATTGGCCTTATCTGTAAAGGCAAGCTCACACCGGACCGAAAATCGGCGTCGGTGACATGAGTCTATTTGGTGTGGTCGCTGAAATCGGCCACGTCGGCGTTCATTTCAGCCGTTTCAACACGTGTAATCGGCCATTAGAGTCGGTCTTGTCTTTGACCATTCTGATTGGTTCATTACTTCACTAAACTGACACACGCTACCGCTCGCTCGTCTACTCACGCACACGCGCACGCGCACACACAGCCATTCTCGCGCACACATATGCTACTCTCGTAACACTTATTGACAACAGTTAGCTGAACATTATAGGGTCCCGTCCTTCCACTCCCTGTTTTCTCAGTTAAAAACAGAAATCAACTACATTTGTCCCAGTGTTTTGATGTGAAATGAAGCCAAAAAAAGGCGCTCTCTTCCTCCGGTAACGCAGTTGTTAGCGACGCCTTTCTTGTTCCTCGTTTCTCCCATTTGTCTGTAACGCATGCTCCAATCTTTCATCGATCGAGTGTTTTTTGGCCCACAATTCGGGTATAAATTATGTATAATGTATCGGCCGATTATATAATTATGGCCTGTTTTGGAGACAGTACATCTCGCGCAAGCGCGGAACGTATGGCGTCGGCTGTAATCCCCTTGGTGTGTACTTCCCACGTCGTTTGTTCGAGTCGGCCAGATTAAATAGCCCGACTTCATTTACCGACGCGAATCGGGCAGTTGGTCCGGTGTGAGCTTGCCTTAATAGCTGCCTAACCAGTATTTTACCCCTTCAGAAGCATTTATATCGAAATTAGAATATAAAATTAACATACCTCAAATCATACCGTGATATAAATTAGTCCATACCGTACAGCCCTACACTGAAGATATGTATACATGGTTCATATATGGGATTTGTTAACCTATTCAAGGTTGTTCTCTCTCTATCCCAGGGTGCTGCTCAGATTTTGTCATGTCCTTTCACTACATTCCCTTACTTGACTTCCGTACAGATACAAATAAGATATAATGTAAGCCTGACAGGCTGTTGGTCATGTTTAATAAAAAAGTACATTAATGTTACTGCTTTGGGGTCAATTCAAGGTTAGAGGGTTCCTTGTACAATTTACAGCATTAGTTATATGAGAATCTATTTAATTTCCAAGCAAAATTGGTATTGTAACAGAAATATCCCTAACCGAATCGATATTGAATCGAATCAAATCGAATCGGAGATTAAATCGAATCTGGACCTTGTGAATCGGAAAAGGTCAATTACAAGTGGTGGGTACAAAATGAATGTTGACGAAATCTGGTGGGGACGCGCGCCCCCCCCCCCCCCCCCCATATAAAGAAATAATTAAATATTTATATTTATAAAGAAATAAGAATTGTTTATATGTCTATGGCGACAACAACACGACTACCGTCTCCTACTTCTGGCTCACGTCCCCTGGCCGCAAGATCTCGAGCATGCGCAGAACACAAAATCCGACACAGGTTTACATGCACGTAGAGATCGGACTATGATCGAGTTATCTAGGTGTTCTTATCCGATCTCGCTTGTCCGTTCGTGTACCGATTTAGGTCCGAAGTCGGGTAAAGGTGTTTACATGCATTTTAAAAGTCTGGTTGAGGTCTTACTCGATTCTTTATCTGATAATGACTCTGCATGTAAACGCACTGAGTGACACACTTTCCATCCACAAACTTTAAAAAATAAGGTTGAGATTTCACATTATTCTTCCTTCTCCTTTCCAGAGATTTGGAAGAACAGGACCTGAAAGTCTCCTTCAACGGTGAGTCGTCCCCAAACCTAACCCAACCATCTATTTGAATCTGAAAGTAATGTAACTTACTGTAACCCTTAAAACAAAAAAAATCACTTACATTTTTGTAAAATTTATATACAGGTTGATGTGGAAGATATTATAAAAAAGATGATAAGCACAGCCTACCTCATTTGTTTGAATGTTTTTATGACTTATTTTAAAATTGAATGATTTTCTTTCTAAAACATTTAGGCATACAAATATTTAGTTTTTCTTTTCACTCCCAGATGTATCACAAAAAATGGAGGCGACAAAATGCACAATTACGTGCATTGGTGGAGTCTAGTGACTCAGATGAGAATCCAGGTCCCTCAAATGAGAATCCAGGTTCTTCAAATGAGAATCCAGGTCCCTCAAATGAGAATCCAGGCCCCTCTTTTGCTGATAGCCCAACAGACATACAAACACAGGAGCAGTCTGATACAGGAGAAGACGAGTATCGAGATGATCACCACCCGCCAGACAGTGATAGTGAAAGGGATTCCGAAATTGGAACTTTGTCCGAGGAGGAATCAAGTGATCTAAGAAGTGATTTGGCAAAATGGGCTGTAAAAAATAAGGCAACGCGCACATCGGTTGATGAGCTGCTCTTGGTGTTACGTAAACATGGCCACCGGCTGCCAAAAGATGCCAGAACCCTGTTAGGAACTCCACCTCAAATAGAAGTCAGGGATCTATGTGGTGGCCAGTTCCTCTACTTCGGCGTGGAGACGGGACTTTTGAAAATGTGCTCACAGTATCCCGATTTCTTTTCAACAGAAAATGAGATACTGCTAAATTTCAGTGTAGATGGTCTGCCATTGTTTAAATCATCCAATGTACAAATTTGGCCCATTCTTTGTAGTGTGAAAAAGTTTGAGCCGTTTATCGTTGCACTATTTTGTGGAACTGCAAAGCCAAACAGCGTTACTGATTACATGTCTAGTTTTTTAACAGAACTGAAGGCACTCCAACAACATGGGGTTGAGTTTGAAAATGGAACATTAAATGTAAAAGGGAATGCTTTCATTTGTGATGCCCCAGCGAGAGCATTCCTAAAATGCATCAAGTCCCACAATGCCTACAGCAGCTGTGAGCGGTGCACCATTGAAGGACATTATGTAAGTCACAGGGTTGTATTCAACTACCAGTCGCAGGCTAAGATTGATGCAAGAACAGAAGATGACTTTAGCAAACAGGCATATCCCATCCACCAAACTGGTTGTTCACCCCTGATCACTGCAGGCTTGCAGTGCATAAAACCGTTTGTGCTGGACTATATGCATGTTGTCTGCCTAGGGGTTGTCAGACGATTGCTGAACTTTCTAAAACAGGGACCTAGAGAGTGTAGGCTGTCCCAGAGGCAAATTGGAGAAATTTCAGCAAAACTCTTGTCCTTCAGTGGAAAGCTGCCAAGAGAATTTGCCCGACAGCCACGAAGTCTAACTGATCTAGACAGATGGAAAGCGACGGAATTCAGGCAGTTTTTACTCTATACTGGACCTGTTGTTCTCCGAGGCATTCTGCAAGACAGTTTTTACCATCACTTTTTGACACTGTCAGTTGCCATGTCTGTACTGTTGGACTCCAATGGCAATACACGGATGTCATCCATTGGCTACGCTGAAGAGCTTCTAGTATATTTTTATAGAACATCTACCAAGCTCTACAGCCCAATCTTTCCATCCTATAATGTCCATGCCCTGATCCACTTGGCTGAAGATGCAAGGCACTTTGAAACATCTTTGAATGACATCTCTGCCTTTCAGTTTGAAAACCACCTGCAAAAACTTAAAAAAAGTGTCAGAAATGCAAAAAACCCGATTGCACAACTAGCGAAGAGGATAGCAGAAATGGACAATGCAAAAATTCATGTCTCACCAGCAGCACTTAGGACATTTGTGTCAACTAAGAAGAAGGACTCCTGTTTTTTTTTGGGACATGCCTTTGCCTTGGTAAAGGAAAGAAGGCCAGAAAAGACATGTGTGTGTGATGTGTACAGTCTCAACGCTTTGGACAGTTTCTTCACCAGTCCATGCGACTCAAAACGAATTAACATTGCTGTACTGCGCGATGAAAGAGGGAACCGAAAACGAGAGCTGATTGAGGAGAAAAAACTGAAGCACAAGGCAGTTTGTCTACCATACAAAAGTGGTTACGTATTTATGCCATTGCTTCATGGCAGTGAAAGGAACTAACCAATCTAGGACAAGTGAGAGAAGATGAGAGTAAGGCCACTAATAGCTGTTAATCTTTTAATGTTAGAAGTTTTTAGTTATAATGTAATGATGGTTATTCACTTTAACTGTTGGATAGCATTGTTCTGAGTTTTCTCTTTTGTTTTTCCTGTAGACCAGAACAATGTGGACCAGAGCAGTGTGGAGAGAGGAGACCATGGAGATGGAGGAAGTGATACCATCATGTTGGGTTAAGAATGGTGGTGTATTGTGGCCTACACAAGGAGCTGCGGGAGCGTTGAAGGACTGCAAAGAACCAGAAGAGTCATGGACGAAATTCCCGTTAATAAAAATTAAGATTCAGTCAGGTATGTGTTTTGTAAGGCAAAGACTTATGTCATATCAACGCAAGGCAAATTTCAAAACGTCAACACATACATATGGAGATTTCTTATTTTTTCTCTTTTACATGAACTTTTAAGTATCTCTATCTGTCTCTTATGTATGTTTGGTAATTTCTAGCCATAAAATTAAAAATAGCTAAATGTCAGAAGCACAACACAAATAAACAGTCTCATCCAGAAAAAACAACAACAAAATATATTCGAGAGGGAACAGAAGGAAGCAAAAAGCTTATTTAGTCCTGCCCCTTCCTCACAAAATAATATCATATGCAATAAAAAGACCAATATTGTCATTCAATAGCCTCAGTTTATTGTTGACTGTTGGCATGCAAGATGATATCCGCTTATATAAAAAATGAATGAAGTATTTTATAATAGCCAAACCTGCATTTTTACCCAGTTGCTGTTGTATATTAAGACTTACTCATTTGTATGCATTTTACCATTGCTGTATGTACTTTCAGATGACAAGAATGAATGCGAGAAGTATGATTTTACTACAACTGCTGAATTGAGTGGCTCAGAAGAGGAGTTACCGACGAAGAGGAGGCAAAAAAAAAAAAAATATCCAGACTACCAAATGGGTATGTAGTGCACTTTTACTGCTTTGATAATTTGTAAGACTTTTTTTCAATGTTGTAGAATATAACATTTGTAATTGTCTATCAAAGATTTATTGACCTTTGCTTTTTTTAGATGAACCATCTGTCAATGAAGACAGCCAAAAAGAATCTTCTCCAGGTCATATGATAAAGAGTACAGGTATGTAATAAATTAAGTTTTTTGGTTTTCACATTTATTTTCATACCTCTGTCACAATAATGAGGTTGGAGTAGGGTTTTCTAACTTTTTTTGTCAATTCAAACTAAGGCAGTCAACACAGGTATGCCTAATTGTTTGAAAGATGACTACTGTCTTACATAATGCTTATTACAAATTTTAGGTAAAAAGGCTACCAAGAAGATTCGAAGATTTATTCCTTGTGAAGGTATGTGTTAATTTACAGGAACCAATGCACTGAAGGCAATGTCTACATGGCCTGAAGGCCTACATCATTGTTAAATTGTATTTTTAGAGTAAACCAACAAAAGGGTCTCCTTGTACACAGCCAGTGTGATCGTCAGGTACGGGTTGGTAGCAGGAACATTTGAAGTAAAACAGTGAAATGGACCACTGCATGCTGAAAAACTTTAGAGAATCTTTGTGAGCATTGCGAGCAACACATTTCGCCTGTAGCTCCCTCTGATTGTTGCTCACTCAGAACAAAGATTCAGTAAGAATCAAGCCAAGAGAAGAATAACAAAAGTTATGCGAGTTAAGAACACATCATTGTAGCATTTAATTCACCATCGTGGCTATGTCAGTATCGGGCCAATTAGTCACTACAGTTGAAAGTACTTTTTTATGACTGTTGACTATTTATTACAGATGACTTTGTTCTTCCAACTCCTCCCAAAGTGACAGATGCACAGTTTGGTAAGTGGTTGTGTGAAACCAGTTTTGTCTTTGATTGGGTATCACATATTTTGAAGTTTAGTATGCCATACCAGAACTGAAAGGTTACAACTTAAATTGAATGCCACAAAATATACATTTCAATTGTCTTTTATGTTAATGTAAACTGTTAATGTTTCTTATGTTGACTAACCAAATACGTGTAAGATAATTTTAAATTATTGACATATTAACTCTTCCCAGTGTCTAAACCCTCTAAAACCGCTGAAAGAATCCAAATGGACATCCCCTCAAGCTGTCAATCTCGATCCTTGGCACACAGTGGTAGCAGTAGTCCCTCTGAGTCTCTTTCTAATGGTCAAAGGTATTTAATTCAAATATGAACAAAAGTACAATATTGTCAGTATAACTGAAGCACTGTAAAGCTGCATAGTCTGAACTACAAGTCTTCCAGATGTAAGAAAATGTCACATGTTCATAATCATACTTTTTTTCTAGTAAAAATAGAAATTGCGACACAAAATGATCATTCCCACTACTTGGAATTATACTTCATTTGCAATATCTGTTGTAGCAATTTCCCTTCTTTATTTTATTTTTTTTAAACCAGATCCTTCAGCCCTGGACAAGAGAGTCTGTCCAGATCCCTTTCTCAGAGACAGCGTGGGGGTTCCTCACTGTCTTCCACTCATGGACGGAGGTATTTAATTTAAATATGAACAAAAGTACAATATTGTCAGTATAACTGAAGCACTGTAAAGCTGCATAGTCTGAACTACAAGTCTTCCAGATGTAAGAAAATGTCACATGTTCATAATCATACTTTTTTTCTAGTAAAAATAGAAATTGCGACACAAAATGATCATTCCCACTACTTGGAATTATACTTCATTTGCAATATCTGTTGTAGCAATTTCCCTTCTTTATTTTATTTTTTTTAAACCAGATCCTTCAGCCCTGGACAAGAGAGTCTGTCCAGATCCCTTTCTCAGAGACAGCGTGGGGGTTCCTCACTGTCTTCCACTCATGGACGGAGGTATTTAATTTAAATATGAACAAAAGTACAATATTGTCAGTATAACTGAAGCACTGTAAAGCTGCATAGTCTGAACTACAAGTCTTCCAGACGTAAGAAAATGTCACATGTTCATAATCATACTTTTTTTCTAGTAAAAATAGAAATTGCGACAAAATGATCATTCCCACTACTTAGAATTATACTTCATTTGCAATACCTGTTGTAGCAATTTCCCTTCTTTATTTTATTTTTTTTAAACCAGATCCTTCAGCCCTGGACAAGAGAGTCTGTCCAGATCCCTTTCTCAGAGACAGCGTGGGGGTTCCTCACTGTCTTCCACTCATGGACGGAGGTATTTAATTTAAATATGAACAAAAGTACAATATTGTCAGTATAACTGAAGCACTGTAAAGCTGCATAGTCTGAACTACAAGTCTTCCAGATGTAAGAAAATGTCACATGTTCATAATCATACTTTTTTTCTAGTAAAAATAGAAATTGCGAGAGTCTGTCCAGATCCCTTTCTCAGAGACAGCGTGGGGGTTCCTCACGGTCTTCCACTCATGGACGGAGGTATTTGATCATTCCCACTAATTTGAGAATTAGACTTCATTTGCAATAATGGTCATAGCAGTTTCCTTTTTAATTTATGTATTTTTTTTTACCATATAATTTAGCTCTAGCCGAAGGAGTCTGTTCAGGTCACTTTCACAGAGTTCCTTAGAGTCCTTCTCACGGCGTCAGAATGCTTCTGAACCCACAAGGAGCAGTAAGAGGTGAGGGTGTTGTTAGGAACATATTCTGGCATATGGGATATACTGGAGCTTTTTAATCTCTTGTATCTGTCTTGGGTGTATGCTTAATATGACCGTTATGGGTTGCATAGTATGCAACCCATTTTCTCCATCAGTGACACCCCAAGAACGACTATCGACCGAAGCCTCAGGCAGCCTCCTGAGAAGTCTATGAGAGCTGAAAGGGATCCCCCAAATGCAGCCAAGGCGATGTCGATGCATGCACACTCAAACAAATTGAGGAAGGAAGACTTCCCGATGTCTGAAAAAAGTAATGTTATTCTCTTATTTTTGCTGACAAATAATTCATTTCAGTTGAATCAGACTCAGCAGTTCAATATGACACTTTGCCGATTCTTCAAACTAACCTGATTTTTCACATGAGGGCAAATGAAAAAATTAGATTTTGTGGTGTAGAGCGTACTCACTACATTATAATAATCGGTCGTTTCTTTTTTGGCTAGAATTCCAGAAGAGAGTTCTTCAGCTCCTTGTCGAAATCAAGGAAACAATTCACGTTGCCACCTCATCTGCTGGAACAACTTATGAAGTGAAGCCGGCAAACACTGAAGAAGAGCTCGAAGCTTTAGAGAATCGCTTGGAGGATGAGAATGAGGGAGCAGAACTGGTACGTTTTATTGGGGTCTGAGTATCAGGCTAGTGAAACATGGTTTCACAACTCTTATTTACATGGGGCTAATGGGGCTTAAAGTTCTAGGGCACCATTCCTGATTTCAGGCAGAAGAGCACTTTTAAATTAATTCAATACAGTGTGCACATTTCCTCCTGGACAACTTTTACAGGCCTCAAATCTTTTCTTTCTTTAAGCCCTGAATTTCAAAGCTAAAGATTTGTAGAGATATTCTTATGCCGCTCCCTGATTGGGTACAAGACAAACGCACTCAAACTGATCTAATAAGTACAGCTTCATGGGGCATTTTACATTTTGATCAGAGACAACATCAGAGACAGACAAGACAAAGAGGTGTGCACGTTTTATAGGCGCATGGGGCCTATAGAGCGTGCACAGTATGTTTTCCTCCGGGTGTGTGTGTTATGCTAGCAGTAGCTAATGTACCCCGGAGGACAACAAGTGCTATAAAAAAACGAAGACAACAAAAGGATTAAATAATTAATCTTGTAAAGTGCTGGCAAAGTTTCATTATGACAATTGGCTTAATTACAAACTCCCCGTCCTCATCATGTGACTGCTTTGTGGAGGTCTGGACTCTACTGACCACTTTTTCTGGTTATATTTTTAATTTCTTGTTGCTCCTTTTCAGAGTAAACATCTGAAGAGGTTGGGAGGTGTTGATGCTGCAGACCATGTTAAGAAGTCAATGGCTGCGTAAGTAACTTTATGTTCCTTTTTTGCATTAGTTTATAGTGATTATGTTCCCTGTCATATACTGTCATGCATTCCCCCACACACCCACTTACTTGCTCTCTGCTACATTTTCATAATGAACTTGATTGCACTATAATATTCTAATATAAATCTGTTTTACCATGGCAGAACTATGACAAATAAAATGATGGCCATAATGAGCCTCAGAGGAAGAAGTGGGAAGGTTGCCTTCATAAAGACTCATCTGTACAAGATAATCTGTGGTGAGTGGGACTCGGATTAGAGCCGCCGCTCCTCTGCTTAGAAAGGAGTCAGTTGAGGTGGTTCGGGCAAGGTGGTTCTGGTAAGGATGCCCACTGGACGCCTCCCTTGGGAGGTGTTCCAGGCACGACCAGTGGGGAGGAGACCTCGGGGAAGACCCAGGACTACTAGGTGGAGAGATTATATCTCAACACTGTCCTGGGAACGCCTTGGGATCCCCCCGTCAGAGCTGGTCAATGTGGCCCGGGAAAGGGAAGTCTGGGGCCCCCTACTTGAGCTGCTGCCCCCGTGACCCGACCCCGGATAAGCGGAAGAAAATTAGTTGAGATGAGATATTCCATTCAGGGCTCTAAACTAACTTCTCTACCGGCAGCACTGGTACTACCAACTGCCTTTTGTTGGTCGCACAAGCAAATGATAATCAATGACGTTGCACGTTGATGAACACTAATTTATATACTTGAAACATTGGCAATGCCACAAAAGTTAATATTTGCAAAATATTTTAATTTGAGAGGTTACCATTTGCTAATACTGATGTTTTTTTTCCCCTCTTCAGACGCTGTCTTGAGCTCATTTGAAACAACAATGACAAAAGTACAAGAATACATGTCCAAATATTTTAAATATGCACCAGAGAGGGTGGGTGGCGGTGGAAGAAAGAAGTAGTAGAAGAAGGGAAGATTTAACCAAAGCTCTGCCATGTTCAATGTTTGGGCCGTTTTTTTTTCTAAATGACACACTAATTGACACATAATGTTGAAAAAAATATTAAAATGTTGGCACACTTGTAGCCATGTGAGATAATAAAGCATTTCTTACGTCAGTGAAATGTCTTTATATTCTTCTTGGTCTTGCTTTGACTAATTGTCTATCCATTTCAAGGTATTTGGTGTTACTGGAGCTACTGTTGAACACATCAATACTTTAGTGAAAACTAACAAAAATATATAGTGTGTCAATGTTGAAAAGCAGGACTTTAGTGACGTTGAAATTTCAACGTTGATTGGATTTGCAAAATCTAAATAAGAATCAACATTGATTCAATTTTGGCAAATTCACCTATGTTGAAAAACGTGACGTTGGAATGACGTTGCTATTTCAACGTTGATTAGATTTGCAAAATCGAAACAAATTTCAACGGTTATCCAACACTGGCACCTGACGTTGACTCAACAGTGACTTGACGTTAAATTGCCAGCTGGGATTGATCGCTCCGGACCCTGGTTTCCACTGGACACTTGCAGCAGTTATTCTAACAGCGTTCCGGTAAATCACCATGAACTTGAGGCCACCCAAACTCTCACAGGCGCACCTTAATTACAATCTCTGGCTACGCCCAAACTTTAAGTGCTGAAAATATGCTCATTAGAATAGTTTGCAGGGTGCTTTTAATTACTTCCTTGATATAATGCAATTTACGTATTTTTATTGTTTGCTTTGGCTCTCTTTTTAACGTGCATACAACGTCATTATCGTGGTCTGCACAAACGTGTCATCGTGCGTGTATTCTGCTAACTGCACTGTCCATAACTGTTTGATAGGACTTAATTTGTAGCCTAGCTATTTCCTTATTTTTCGTTGATTTAGTGGGCTCGTTTGTGGGAAGTTGCGAATGAGTTTCACGGAGACCGCCGGCACTCAACAGCCAATCACCGTACTGACCGCTTCTAAACTCGTGCACGAGAATCGACGTGCACGAGGGGGCGTTAGGGGGCGTTACTCTTAGTGATTTATCCTTAGTATGAGTAGGTCTCAGCGGCTTTGTGAATAACTTTTAAGAAAAAACTCCTACGTAAAATGTTTTAGCGCGAGTTAGGAGCACTCCTAGCGGTTAGATAAAAAGCTTTGTGAATACGGCCCCTGATCTCTTGGAAGTCTTATCCGTCAAAAATCAATCACAGCTATTGTTTATTCTCTTACATTCTCTACATTTAATCCAAAAGCAGGTCTCGACATTGAATGATATAAAATACCAAAAAAATACATACTGTTATATACAAGTAAGAGTAATAATGTGCCAGCAATATACAAATATAAATACTTTATGCAAGCAGGGGTTTAAATGCTGCAGCTCGCTCGGGGCATGTCTTCTGCATATTATATATATATATATATATATATATATATATATATATATATATTCTGCATTCAGCGTGTCTTCTTGAGGAACTGATGTTCTCTGCATTCTGCCCAGCGCCGCTCTGCCAGCACACAGACTGGTGTGTGCTTGCTTTTAATGAGTTACTCTGAGAAGATATTTGTTTGAGATAAGATACTGTATTTGAGATAAGGTATTTCTTTAGTTACCCCCAGGGACATTATTGTACAGCAGTTGCAGTACAAAGTTGGACAGGAGCAAATATATAGTGTGCAAATAAACAAAATTGGTGTAAAAATAATAGTAATAGTAAAAACGTATGTATAGCCAGCAATGTAACGGGTAGCATTAGGTATCATAAATACAATGTAAATTAATGGTAGTGAAAATCTGCCTTTTCCGTCTTAAGCATGACCCTGTGCTGAGTGGACAGCTTAATGAGGTACATTCAGCTGTTTCCCAGGATTCTGATGCTTGGACTTTCCTTGCATAAAATATTTCCAAAATGTGAGCCAATCCTATTGTTCAATATATAGAGATGAAAATACCTTGCAAGCAGGGAAAGGCAATATGCTGCTTTTCCCTTGAGTTGTCTTCAGCAGCCATGATGACTCAACCTTGGGGATTACGGTTTGATGGAAATCTGAAATGCTATAGATCCTGAGAACTGGCCCCTCTCTCATCAACACCTGTTAGTTCTATACAATTCCCAGCTACACTCTTCAAACAAATGATCGCCACACAGAGTAATTTAGACCAAAGTCCTTAAGCCAATTAGACGAGTCAAAGTATGGATAAAAGAATACTGTAAAATATACAAGAAATATTGACGGCTTGAAATTCAATTCATGATCTGAGGAGACCCTTTAGGTCTGGGATGACATACATGCATACATACATACAAATACACACTAACAGTGGACTTGTTCACCATCACATAATAAGGGAGTCAACACAGAATTAAATTTTAAAGCAAAAAGATAATTTATTTGATGCAAAAACGAATGTCTAAGGCAGGGGTTCTCAAACTTTTCCATGCCAAGGCCCCCCAAAAATCATTAGCTTCTGGCCGGGGACCCCCTTTGCAAACCCACCAACAATGCTACAAAATATGTCACACATCAACTTTAAGAACGTTTTTGTTACTTTTATTCTCTATTCAATACTGTAATTATTACATTTGTTTAGCATGAGAATAATATTAACAACATGTTTTCAACACAGAATAAGATTTGTATGGCAGGGCATCTTTGTTGCACCACAATGTTTTTCTTATTATAGACACTATGTTGCAATACATTTTACCCTACAGAAAATATATTTACATATGCAAGAGTTTTTTTTTTTTGTCTTTCTTGCATTATGTCTTCAAAAGTTTTCAGTCAAAAAAGAAAAAAAATCTATTAAACTGACTTGGTTCTGTAAGTTCAACACTATATTCCCACTGAATAACAAACCTTTCAACAAACTGTTGATGATACAAAAACAGAAAAAAGAAACCAAACCTCTCTTTTGTGTGTGTGTGTGTGTGTGTGTGTGTGTGTGTGTGTGTGTGTGTGTGTGTGTGTGTGTGTGTGTGTGTGTGTGTGTGTGTGTGTGTGTTGGAAGTGACAGACAGTGATCACACTAGTGGGAGGGATGGGCTTGGTGGCCAGGAGTTCTTAGGTTTTTTTGCAGCAGTGTCCTCCACAGCAGGGCTGTTGGTCGGTTCCGTTGACCTGTTCTTTGTCAAAAACCTGTCCATTTTGAGCTAGCTAGCTTGCTCGCTTGAGGAGCAAAGCAGCTTGATAAATGGCGCAAACCGCCAGGTCTAAACATGACGTCATGGCGTCGTGAACGATGTTTTGACTGGTAGGCAATCAGAAAGATGACTATGGCAAATTATATGTTCCATTATTATAAATTATATTTTATAATTATGATTTTTTTTTAAAAAAATCAGATTTAAAATATTTATTAAAAAATAATTAGAATTTTTTTTTTGTCTTTCCTTTTTTTTTCTTATCTTCCCTCCAATTTTCTGAGGCTCCCCTAGCGCCCCCTGGCGGCCCCCACTTTGAAAACCACTGGTCTAAGGGATTTGGATTACCTTCAAGGTACAATGTACAAGTGGCTGTCATGGTTCTGGGTTGGTGTTACATAATTCACTTCCTGTTCCTTGTCGTCCCTGGTTTGTCTTGTGATTATGTGTCTCCGCCCCTCACCTGTGTCTAGTTTGTGTTTTGTCCAATGTCTGCCTGCCTCTCGTTTGTACCTCGTTCCCTGCCCACCTGTGTCTTGTTTAGTCTTGTGTATTTAAGTCTCCCCCTTTGTTCCCTTCACTGCTCGGTCATTGTAACTAGGACTAGGACTAGGACTGCGTAGTGACCGGTCTAGGTCCACGCATTCACTACCACAGAAGCGGGGCTGTGAAGGAAACCCCCATATTGGATTTTGCGATTATATCCATACATTTCATTCCCCCATGTACAGCGTGGAGTGATTTAGTGGAGAACCAGGGCTGCTTTCAGGATGGTTGTATCGATCGCTCCGGACCCTGGCTTCCACTGGACACTTGCAGCAGTTATTCTAACAGCGTTCCGGTAAATCACCATGAACTTGAGGCCACCCAAACTCTCACAGGCGCACCTTAATTACAATCTCTGGCTACGCCCAAACTTTAAGTGCTGGAAATATGCTCATTGGATAATAGTTTGCAGGGTGCTTTTAATTACTTCCTTGATATAATGCAATTTACGTATTTTTATTGTTTGCTTTGGCTCTCTTTTTAACGTGCATACGTCATTATCGTGGTCTGCACAAACTTGTCATTGTGCGTGTATTCTGCTAACTGCACTGTCCATAACTGTTTGATAGGACTTCATTTGTAGCCTAGGCTATTTCCTTATTTTTTGTTGATTTAGTGGGCTCGTTTGTGGGAAGTTGAGAATGAGTTTCACGGAGACCGCCGGCACTCATCAGTAACTGAATTAAGTCTTCTATAGTCAGTGAAAGAAACTAAAAGTCCCATCCGGTTTGTTCACTAACAAACAGGGCGAACTCCATGCACTAAAACTAGGTTCAGCAAGATTATCGGCTAACACTTACTTCTGCAACAATTCCCTCTTCCTGGGATTGACACGATAGGCGTGTTGTGGCAAAGCGCCGCCAATGTCAATATCATGCTCAATCAGAGAGGTACGGCTAGGAACGTCAGGAAAGCAGGATATCCGCTTTCTCCACATCATTCAAATGGGAAAGATGTAAAGGTAGCTCTGCCAGGAACTGAACGAAGGAGTTTCGCAGGTGACCCTCTACGATCGCCTGTGATGGACCTCTCACGCCCTCACTTGACTCCTCACTTTGAGAATCAAGACTTTCAGGAGCATTGTCCACAGAAGAGAACACATGCTCTGGACCGCTAGAGCCCTCTAGAGGCATGTTGGCAATTAACCCAACAGGTGCAGCTGGCAAAGAAGGAAAATAAGGTTTCAAAAGATTGATATGGCAAACCTGCATCTTTTTCTGCTGATCTGGCGTACTGAGAACATAATTGTGATCATTGAAACATTTCACAATTTCATATGGGCCACCAAATTTAGCCTGAAAGGGACTACTCAAGTAGTCAACTTTATCCCCAAGGTTAAAACTATGGTGTTCAGCCCTGCGGTTATAAAGACTAGCATTTGCATTTTAGACTGAGCTTTACCCAGCTTATGTCTAGCAGCAGCTCTAGCTTCATACAAACGATAGCGGAACCAGCTAACATAGTCCAACACATTAATAGGTGTCTCAGCAGTGCACCACTCATGAGCTAAGACAGCGGTTGGCCCTCTCTCAGCATGTCCAAATACCAATTTGTTAGCGCTCTACCGCAGAATAGTGATGGCTTGTTCGCGAACGAATCAGTTTGAACAAACGACTCTTTAACATGAACAAACCGACCTGATTCCCCATTTCAGTTTGTCTTGTTCGTATCGTTCGTTCGCCGAGACTCGACTCCCAGCTCCACCCACTAGTCACTGACTCTCGAGTCGCTGTTCGTTCATTGACTGTGTTTAGCGGTAAAGACTTGAGGACTGAGAAGCCAGCCGGGCAACAACATTCCAATTCCGAACATGATGCGCTCATCAGCTAAATGGAACTTAGTTAATGTTGTGTTGATTGATGACCGTTTGCACCATTGCATGATCGTGATTCGTTTGAGAATGAGAACGAGGGAGGACCTGAGTCTGACCGACTCGGCTGAGAACTGTGCATTCGTGATTTGTTTGAACGAGAACGAGGGAGGAGCCGAGTCTGACCAACTCAGTGACTGATGCCACGCTTTACCATGGCACGAGTGACAGCACAGCTAGGAAACACATCAGGATGCCTCCGTGAGCACTGATCAGGCTTTGGTGGTACTTCAGGCACCAAATTAGACAAAACAATAGGTAGACGGCCTCGGTATTACCCCAGACCTTCCCGCCAGCCCGGTTATTGCCCAAGATGAATGAAATACCTGGTACTATGAGAGAAATTTAGTCTCACATTCAATGAAAATATGTAATTACTATCATGCTTACACGTTACATGAATCTAATAACTGGAGAAACATTGAGTTAACAGTACCACTCTCCACTAAACACAGCTGTAGGAGTCCACCATTAATGCTGTTGAGGTGAATGAGTATAGTGGCCTTTGGAACAACCTCCGAGCTTGACATGTTTAATATATGTCTCGCAAACCTCTAACTAAGAATCCCCCCAAATACCACAACAGTAGTCAATGGATCAATTATTAAAAGAAATACTTCAACACTTTAATTAATTCAAATTCACAAGTAAGATGAGTCCATCTATCGCCTAAATGGAAGGGAGAAAGCATAGCTCTAGGCCAGGGGGTACTCTGCTGTTACCGTAAACCATATCATAATGAGCCAACTTCAGCACACTGCACTGCACACATTGCACACCCTGCCCTCACTGGACACACTGCAAGCCTGTAGACACTGCACACAGCACACGCTGAACACTACACACAGCACACGCTGAACACTACACACAGCCCCCTGAACACACGTGAGGGGGACCAACCTCAAGAACACGTAAAACAGGGTTATGAGCCCATACATATAATACATGCAATAATCACCACTATGCCTGGTTATTAGAAAAAAAGGGCTCGCTGAACCAATAGGCCTGGTATCAAACAGTGCTTGCCGTAGCTACTACCCCCTGTATGATGGGGGTCCCATACATGGAGGATAGACTCAAAGATAAAATATCACACTATATCAACCAACAAACAAACAATAGTAGAGTATAAAATCGTCTGTTCCAACTCGCACCAAACTAGTCTCTCGAATGGCGAGTTGGAAAAACAAACAAACAAATAAACAGTGCTGTACGACGTGGTGTAGGGATCCGTCCGTCTACACCGTCCCTCACTGGTCACGGAGGCCGGAGCGGACTAGAAGATTGCACCAGTGACTTCTAGACAGAACAGACAGGAAAACAATGCGTCATGGTGATGTGACGTTATCGGAACCAGACTCACGCACAGCTTACGGCTAGGGTACGTCCCTTTCTCACGGGACTGGCAGGCGTTGTCGGGAAACGAAGACACGTCCGAATGGTCCTTCCTGGCGTTGCGAGGTCTGGTCGCGTAGTAGTGAGCTTTCCGGTTGTCGGCGTCCAGTGATCAGTCCTCCTGTTCTCGGGCTGAGGAGCGCCGAACTCCATGTTTTTGCCCCTTTTATTTCCTGGTCCCTCTTCTTCTGTGTACAAGAGAGAACACAACGTACACCCCAACCCACAGTGCCCCTAGGGGCAGGGAATATCGGCTCTAGCCAGAGTCTATTGTTCGGGATCTGGGGGGGAATCAACAGTCTTTCCAGTTAATATACTGTTCCCCCCCCCCTAGTCGCCTTCCGCGACATTCCCCCCCCTTTAACCATGGTCGCCCGACCTGGTGAATCAAGTATAGCGTGTAGGTCGTACCCCAAAGTTGCTTCGCTGGGAGCGACGAGGCCCCATTGTGTGCTGGTCCGCTTCCGGATCAGTGGACACTGATACCTCATCATTTAACACAACATCCTCATCATCAACCAACACCGGATCATAATTAACAACATTCCTATCATTAATCAACAACGGATCATAATTAACAACATTCCTATCATTAACTAACCCTGGTCCCCCCCCAGTGGTCCTACCTTGGGTCCCTAACTCAAAGGGTCGGGCAGTAGGGGGGTGAGGAGGCATCATTGTGGGGATGCTTAAAGAAGGCCTTGGAGGACCTATGGGAATGGAGGTGGATTGTATAGGGGAAAAGCGACCGGGGGGTAGCGTGGGGTGTACTGCCCTAGGCGGGACACCAGTGATGGCTGGACGGGAGGGGCACGGGGGCACTAGGAAACTGGGAAGATTGAACTGGGGCGGGGCAGCCACATTGGCCCCAGGTGGGCCTTCGTCTTGTACCTGTGGGCTGGCCAGCACTCCTGCTGGGCATGGGCGGAGGTTGTTCCGAAGCAAAGTTTGAGTGGGCCCTTCTTCCCCTTCCAGGCGAATGAGGTAGACAGGCTGTTCTGGCCAGGGTCGATCTAGCACAACATAAGGTGTGGGAAGCCACCTTGATGTCAGTTTACCCCATGCCCTTCTGCGGAAGTTCTTGACCAGCACTCGCTCGCCAGGTAGCAGAGGAACAGCCAATGCCCGTCTATTGTAACGTTTCTGGTCCAACGCATGCCGGTGGGAGACGTATAGCTGCACTCGGGCGTAAGCGTCCATCAGGGTATTATGGTGCTGGTGGACCCATTCTTCGAGATTACCACGCTGCTGGGGCAGGGTCACTCCATGGATGATGTCAATCAGTAGTCTGGCATGGCATCCAAACAGAACAAAGTGGGGGGTCATCCCTGTGCTTGCAGAGTTATTATAAACTTGCATCAGGGCCAGAAGTTTGTGATGCCATCGCGGGTGGTCTGTGGGATCCAGCGAGCTCAGCTCTCAGAGTTGACGCATCAATGCTGACTCGAAGGTGCCCCCTTGGTCAGTCAGAATTTGTTCTGGACGTCCATAAAGCTTTTACCGTGGTTGTGGCTGTCTGGTCCCGTGTGGGCACGGCCAGAACGTAGCGGGAAAATTAGTCAGTAATAACTAAGATGTATGGGAAGGCATCAGCCGGTCTCCCCAGGGATAGGTAATCTAGCCCTACTAGTTCAAAGGGGTAGCTACATTTTATTGACTGCAGGGGTGCACGAATCTCAGGGCTGGCCTTACTTACAAGGCACATAGGGCATTCTTGCGTCCACACCCAGACATCCCTACTCATTCCTGGCCAAAAGAACCGTCGTCTTAGAATGGATAGGACCTTCTCCACTCCACTGTGCCCCGCCGCCTGGTGGTACTCCAGCCAAAGGTCAAAACAGCACTTAGGCGGGAGGATCATTTGGAGGACTGTCACCCCAGTATCAGGTTCTAGCACCTGCCTCATCAGGAGACCCCTGTCCACCTTCAGTCAGTCCCACTCACGCAGTAGTTGGCGCATCTGGGGAGAGAGGGAACGCTTGTCCAGGCACGGTGGTAGAGTGCCCACTTCTACCCAGAGGCAGATCTGTTGGAGGTTGGGGTCCTGGCGTTGCCACTCCAACCAGGGCCTCTCTTCTGGGTCTCCCAGGTGGGTCGGGGGTTCAGCAGGAGTGGCCTCCGCTCTGTCCTCTGTCACCTGCACTCAGGGCCCCTGGGAGCCTGGACAACAAGTCTGCATTTTGGTTGGAGGCACCTGGCCGATACTTGATGTCGTAAGAGAAGTTGGCCAGTTGGGCGGCCCATCTCTGTTCGGTCGCACCAAGACGGGCGGTGTCGAGGTGTACTAACGGGTTGTTGTCAGTGAATACGGTAAACGTTGCACCCCAAAGGTAGTCTTTAAACTTTTCTGTTATAGCCCATTTCATACCGAGTAGCTCCAACTTAAAGGAGCTATAGTTCTGGTCGTTGCGTTCGGCCGGAACTAGGCTGCGGCTCGAGTAAGCTATCACTCGTTCCTTGCCCTCCTGCACCTGGGCTAGGACTGCACCCAAGCCATCCAGACTGGCGTCAGTGTATAGCTTAAAGGGTAGATTGAAATTAGCAAAGGCCAGAATGGGTGCACTGAGCAACCGTTGTTTCAAGAATTCAAAAACAGTTTGACACTTCTGCGGTCCACGTTACTGGTGCAGAGGAGCGGCTGGCGGTCCCTTGAAGAAGGCGATGGAGGGGGGTGGCTAACTTTGAGAAGGAAGTGATAAATCTCCTATAATATCCTACAAAGCCCAGGAAGGAGCGTACCTGTTTGACAGTGGTGGGGCAGGTCAATCTTGGACCACTCTTGTCTTCTCTGGATCGGTGGCCACTCCTCGGCCACTTAAAACATGTCCAAGGTAGCGGACCTGTCGCTGGAAAAACTGGCACTTCTTGGGCTGCAGCTTAAGGCCGTGGCTTTGGAGGCGTTCGAAAACTTGTTCCAGGTGTCGCAGGTGGGTCTCAAAGTCAGGGGAGTAAATGATGGCGTCGTCCAGGTATATCAGCAGATTGTCGTGTACCTTGTCCCCTAGGCAACGTTGCATCAGTCGCTGGAATGTAGCGGGGGCGTTACACAAACCAAAAGGCATCCGGGAGAACTTTCTCCTGGTCAGGGGGTGCCACCCCGACTTGCCAGTACCCACTGGCTAAGTCCAGCGTCGAGTACCATTCCGCCTGGTGGAGGCCCGTCAGAGACTCCTCAATCCTAGGGAGGGGAAACTAATCTTTATGAGTCACTGCGTTAAGTCTCCGATAGTCTACACAGAAGCGCAATGATCCATATTTTTTCTTAACAAGGACTATTGCGGCGGCCCAGGGTCTCAAACTTTCTTGAATCACACCACTGTCCAGCATACCCTTCAGCAGTCAGCGCAGTTCAGGGTACAATGTGGGTGGAACAGGTCTATACCTTTCCCGGATAGGGGGTGCCGTGCCGGTAGGGATACGATGTTGCACGGCCGTGATAAAACCAAAGGCTCCTCCATCCCTCCACTCCGATTGAGGGATGGATCCCTGGTGTGAGGGTGTGATGGTGGGGGCCACATAGGCCCTACAAGCCAGCGTTTCTCTCCTGGTTGTCTCCTTCTCCACTGCCTCGGCCTCTGTGCAGAGAGCTTCAAAGGTCACCGTGGGGTTACATCTGCCATGTCGCTCCAGCTCGATCTTCAGTGGGCCCTCCCTTAGGCCCTTAACGAAGTGGTCCTTCAGGACCTCATCTCGAGGGCCTGTGGTGTCGGGGGAGCTCCTCTGCCATCTGGAGAAACATTCACAAAGACGCAACATGAAAGTTTCCACTCCCTCCCCCTGTTCTTGTCTACAGGCAAAAAAGTCTGCACGGATGCTGGATGATGTCCTAGTGTCTCCATATAATTTAGTCAACTCCGCCAGAATAGTTTCCTCTGACTGTCTCCGTTCGGGGGGAAGCAACATGACGTGTCGGTGAGCTTTCCCTTCTAGCGCATCTAACACAAAGTCTACTGTCTGACTAGGGTCTAATCCCTGTGCTCTGAGGTAGGACCTTACTTTAGGTTGCCATTTGCTAAATGGTGGACTGTCGTCCTCGCCTGTGAACTTAGGGACCCAAGAGGAGCTCATAAAGCATGGCATCATCACTGTGTTCATTCGTGGTCTAACAGACCCCTGTTCTTGGCTACCCCCTGGACGCTCTTCGGACTCAGCATGACCTTCTACAGACATGTTTTTGTGATGAATTGGGGGATCCTGCCGACAACGCCAAAAGAGGTGTTGCGCAAACCTCTAACTAAGAATCCCCCCAAATACCACAACAGCAGTCAATGGATCAATTATTAAAATAAATACTTTATTAATACAATTTCATAAAAAATAACACGCGTAAGATGAGTCTATCTATTGCCTAAATGGGAGGGAGAAAGCATAGCTATAGGCCAGGGGGTAGACTGGTACTCTGCTGTTACCGTAAACCATATCATAATGAGCCAACTTCAGCACACTGCGCTGCACACATTGCACTGGACGCACTGCAAGCCTGAGGGCTTGCTGAACAGGCCTGGTATCAAACAGTGCTTGCTGTAGCTACTACCCCCTGTCCGATGGGGGTCCCATACATGGAGGATAGACTCAAAGATAAAATATCACACTATATCAACCAACAAACAAACAATATATAAAATCGTCCGTTCCAACTTGAGCCAAACTAGTCCCTCGAACGGCGAGTTGGAAAAAAACAAACCAAATAAACAGTGCTGTACGACGTGGTGTAGGGATCCGTCCGTCTACACCGTCCCTCACTGGTCACAGAGGCCGGAGCGGACTATAAGATTGCACCAGTGACTTCTAGACAGAACAGACAGGAAAACAATGCGTCATGGTGATGTGACGTTAGGATAGGGTAACATCTAGGCTAGGGTATGTCCCTTTCTCACGGGACTGGCAGGCGTTGTCGGGAAACGAAGACACGTCCGAATGGTCCTTCCTGGCGTTGCGAGGTCTGGTCGCGTAGTAGTGAGCTTTCCGGTTGTCGGCGTCCAGTGATCAGTCCTCCTGTTCTCGGGCTGAGGAGCGCCGAACTCCATGTTTTTGCCCCTTTTATTTCCTGGTCCCTCTTCTTCTGTGTACAAGAGAGAACACAACGTACACCCCAACCCACAGTGCCCCTAGGGGCAGGGAATATCGGCTCTAGCCAGAGTCTATTGTTATCTATCTATTATCCTAAATATGGTTGAGGCCACAGTTGTGGGCCCAGAGATACAGTACATCTCCACTTAAGGGAATAGTACATGGGATGAGGTAATGACGTATGGATGGCGTACCTGCAGAATGAAGATATAGGTAGGGACCCAGCAGTGGCTCTTCAGTTCTTTGTCAAACCAACTCGGCTCTGTTCTAACTTGCTCGCAAGGAATAATAAAGTCTTTATCTTTCATGCTTCAGTCTTCTCAAACTCTCTTATTTGTTTTAGTGGTAAATGCACTTTATCTACCACAGTACCAGGAGAGATTGACAAACTCTCACCACCACTTCACCTTTGACCAGTCCTGAAGAGAGACAAACTCTATGCAACGGCACCCAACAGGAGCCATTTCGAAACCCCTGACTAGAACATGTGTTCCAGTGGAAGAACTGTCAGACAGAGGCAAAACACCCGACAGCATAAATGACTGAGCTGCCCCAGTGTCTATCAGTATGCGTACTGGCACACTACAATTCCCATCAGGCAAAGACACAGCACTTTTGGTGACAAAGGGAGTGTAATCTGCGTCAAATTCACATTTATCCAGGTCAGTAGCAACCTCAGACCAAACACTCAAGGTATCATGCAAAGACGATGGGGCACTTCTCCAAGAAGACACCAGGCCAAAACCCTTGGCATTCCCTTTCCTCTTACGAAGGTCCATACAGTCATATTTCATATGGCATACCTTCTTACAATAGTTGCAAGTGACCTCTGCTCTGTTAGCGGGAGAACGGCTAGAGCTAGGGGGAATGAGTGTGGAGCGTCACTTCCACCACCAGATTGTGGTTGACGCCAAGGAGGGTGTCGTGTTCTATTGCGCTGGTTTGCCCAACCGCTACTAGCAACACGTTTACGCGTAAGCACAAACTTATCCGCAAAAACAGAAGCCTGATCCAGATTTTGCACCTCCTGTTCGTTCAGGTACACAGCGACAGCTTGAGGGAGACAGTTCTTGAAGTCCTCCAAGAGAATAAGTTGTCTTAGGTCTTCCCTGCTTTGAACCTTCTGTGCACTGCACCACCTATCAAACAGGCATTCTTTCTCACGTGCAAACTCAACAAAAGTATGCTGTTCTAGCTTCTTAGCACTCTTGAACTTCTGGCGATAAGCCTCAGAGCCCAGCTCATAGGCATGCAGTATGCTGTCTTTAACTACGTCATACTGAGCAGCTTGGTCCATACTTAGAGCGGAAAAGACCTCCTGGGCCTTCCCAGTAAACACACACTGGAGCAACAATGGCCACACCTTTTTGGGCCAATTAAGGGTGGTTGCTACCCTTTTCAAATGGGTGAAATATTTTTCCACTTCCTTCTCGGGGAAGGGTGGAAAAAGACGTCTTTTTTTCTCATGCTCATGAAACTCCATTTGCTTTAATTCAAGCTTGTGCTCGATTCTACGGAACTCTAAAGCCCTCCTTTGCTCCAGCAAAGGAGGAGCAAAGGAGAGCCCGAACCTCGGCAGCCTTCAGCTTTTTAAGCTGCAGCTCATCTGTGGCAACAGGAGCATCAGTTTTCAACACTCCTTTCATTTCTAACTGGCTTTTTACCGCGAAGAACAAGGTCTCTTTTAGATTCTTCTGCGCTGTTATCACCAAGTCATAGTGCGTAGCCACTGTACAGAATATTTAGCTAAGCTAAGCTAAATATTGGGGAGAAATTGGCTATTGGTAGATGAATGTCTTCTTGGTAGGCTAACAACCAGAACCAAGAAGACATTAATCTACCACTAGCCATTTTTTCCCCAATATTTAGTTAAGCTAAGCTACTTTAGCTAAGCTAAAGTTCCCTTTAGCTTAGCTAAAGTTTAGCTAGTTTCACAAAAGGCCAAGTTACTGAAACAACCAATTAAGCCAAAGGAGGCAACACTTCCACAACACAGTAACTTTAAATGACCTACGTGATCGCATGCATAGCCTAAAAAAAATAGCAGCGATAGGCTACGCAAATCACAATCAACTTGAGGCCATCTAAAAATAGACAAATGCACATTGATAGATAGATAGATAGATAGTCCTTTAATAATCCCACTTAGGAGAAATTCACCAGAAGTACAGTGGGAAAAGAGAGTGCGAAACAAGAGTATATATACAAATAAATTTACCAATTTGAAATAAAATATAATATAAAAAAATATTAGAATAAGATAAACATACTATATACATGTAACTGTCCGTTTGTAGGTGACTTGTGCATTAAAAAATAAATATGACTAAGTATAAATGTAAATGTGCCAATGTGCAGGGTTCCTGAAGTAATGAAGAATGAAATAAATAACAAGGTTTAAACAACAATCAGTCCTGAGGTGTGGGGTTTAGTCCTTAATCAAGTCGAGAAAAAGGAGATGTTGGGGCTTGGAGGTGTCAGGAACGGGGAATTGAGGTGTTGTAAAGTCTGATAGCTGATGGGATGAAAGAGCCCCCCAAGCGCTTTGAGGCACGTGGCTGAATGAGTCTGTGGCTGAACGTGCTCCTGAGTTACCTCAGCTTGGCGTAGAGAGGGTGAGAGGGATTGTCCATGATCGCCTGCAGCTTTCCTCTCATCCTCCTCTCTGTCACAGCCTCCACACAGTCCAGCTTCATCCCCACCACAGAGCTCGCTTTCCTCACCAGCTTATTCAGCTTGCTGGCACCTCCTCCCCAGCACACTGCAGCAAAGAAGGTGGCACTGGCTACCACAGACTGGTAGAACATCCGTAGTGGCCTAGTGCACACATTGAAAGACCTGAGCCTCCTCAGGAAGAACAGCCTGCTCTGTCCCTTCCTGTAGAGGCCCTCCGTGTTGTCTGACCAGTCCAGTTTATTGTTTAGATGCACCCCAAGGAACTTGTAGGTGTCCACCATCTCCACCCCCTCCCCGTTTATGGAAACAGGTATTGGGGGGCTCTTTCTGTGCTGGAAGTCCACCACCAGCTCCTTGGTTTTCCCGGTGTTGAGCTGAAGGTGGTTCCTGTCACACCATCCCACAAATTTCTCACATACTGGCATACTGGCCATGAGGTAGTTAGTAATCCATGCCACCATGTCAGGATCCACCTGCATCACTTGGCGCTTCTTAGCCAGCCGGATTGGCTGGACGGTGTCTAAAGCACTGGAGAAGTCGAAGAACATGATCCTCACCATGATTTGCGGCCTCTCCAGGTGCGTGTAAGCTCTGTGAAGCAGGCAGATGATGGCATCCTCCACGCCAATGTCAGTCTGGTACGCAAACTGCAGTGGGTCCAGGCAGTCCCGCACCAAGGGCCTGAGGTGCTTCAGGACCAGCCTCTCGAAGGTTTTCATGATGTGTGACGTTAGAGCCACAGGTCTGAAGTCTTTTGGAGCGGTGGGTCATCCCTTCTTTGGCACAGGGACTACGCAGGATGTCTTCCAGAGTGTTGGCACCTTTTTCAGCCTCAGGGAGAGGCCAAAAAGGTGTGTGAACAATCCTGCCAGCTGCTCCGCACAGACCTTGAGCACCCTCGGGCTGATGTCGTCCGGTCCTCTGGCCTTGTTTGTCCTGGTCCTGGTGAGCTGCCGTCTCACGTGGCTGGTGTTGATGGTTGGGGTTGTTGTTGCTGGGGTCACTGGGATAGTTGGGGGTGTGATGAGGGGATGACTGCCCTCTGGGCTGGACATTGGTCCAGCCTCCCGGGTAGTGTAGAAAGGGAGAGAGAGAGAGGGTGGTGCTGGGAGGGGAGGTGCAGAAGCTGCCATGCCCGGGTCTTGTGGTGCAGCAGAGAGATGAGTAGTGCAGGAGGGGGAGGGGGTGTTGGTCTGGCCCCAGTTGGTGAGTCAAATCTGTTAAAAAACAGGTTTAGCTCGTCAGCCCGTTCCTTTGTCCCCTCCTTTGATCCTCCAGCCTTTTTCATGCCAGTGATGGTTCTCACCCCCGCCCACACCTCTCGGGGGTTGTTCTGCTGCAGCTTCCCCTCTATTCTGTTCTTGTAGCAGTCTTTAGCCCTCCTCAGTTCCCTCCTCAGCTCTCTCTGTATTTCCCTTTGTGTGTCCTCATTGTCTCCTCCCATGAAGGCTCTCCTCTTCCGGTTCAACAGGACTTTGATGTCCCTGTTGTCCCATCTAAAAATAGACCAATGCACATTCCACAAACAGTTAATCGACCGGCATAGCGAATGCAAACAGCAGCAAACTAACTCAAACTTACAAACTTAAAGCAAAATACTCCCATGCATCCAGATTAAACATTCCATTGGTTTACAGTGTTAATTCCCACTGAAAAGGTGTACAAGCAGTCATCTGGCGTCCTGATTACCTTAAGGTGACCAGATTTCTGAGACAAAATCTGGGGACAGATTCAGATTCAGCGGTGTAAAAACCTCCAAACATGTAGCGTTTTTGTCATAGAAAACTAAAATGGGGACATTGCCCTTCCCCTGCCGGACGGGATTGTTGACGGGGGGGTTCAGTCACAGTCAAATCCGGGGACAGCAGTAGCCGGGGACAGGTCACTGAAAACGGGGACAGGATTGTCCCAAAAATAACAAAGACAAAACCATAAACAGTGCTCAGAAGGAAAGGCAAAGCCCAGCTGGAGCACTCTTCCTAAACTAGAGACTGCATGAAACATAAAGCCAAGACAAATCAAAGACGTTGTCACCTGAACACCCAAGAGTCTATGATCCAAACAGGTATCCCGGACGAGCCCCCAAATTATGTAACGTGGACTCGTACACCATCACATAGTAATGGAGTCAACACAGAATTCAATTTTAAATCAAAAGTAATTTATTTGATGTAAAACAAACAAGGCAAAACACATGTCTAGGGAATTGGATTACCTGCAAGGTACAATGTACATGTGGCAAAGTATGAATCTGACTGAACACAGCAGCAGCATGCCTGCATCAACCAAAGAGGTGCCCCCTGAAGTAGAGTGAAACCCTGCTTATATAACCCACCACCCAGGTGTGGTCAATTAGATTGTTATTACACTTGTAGTGGCAGCTATCTCCTAAAAGTGGGAGCAGGGGGTCATCACAACACAGATAGACAAACAGACAGAGAGACAGATATTAAATGATTTGTTGTTAAAGTAATGCCAGGCGAATTCAGCATATGCCTCAACAACATGTTGTATTAAAGTTGTTTAATATTCTGGATTGGTGTGTGCATCAACATTCAACTCATTTGCAGATACTTGAGGCAGAGAAGAGTTATGCTTTGCCTGTCTGAGTCAAAGGTTCACAAAATGGCTTAGAGTTTGGAATATGGTGTGTTAATTAAAATGGTAATTAGATGATCCTTGTGGCTAGACCGTGAGGGGGAGGAATTACTTTAAAGTTCCCTCAGTTGTACCTGTCCTGAATATGCAAATGTACTGATACATTGACATTGTTTATGTCGAAAGGCTTGTCATATGTTTACATATACGCAATCCCCCCCCCACACACACACACACACACACTTGTAATGACCATTTGAAAAGCTAACCGTTTTCAGGAATTTGCAGAATATTAATTTCAGGACACTATTTTTTATATAAAAAATCTGTTTTCTAAATGATTTAGCCATTTAGACAACAACACCCAATCAAACATATACTGACTTCTACACATGGACATGTGTTTACAAATTGCCCAACTGCCCACGTACCAAGGAACAAGTGTCAATTAAATCTTTCAGATTTAAGCGAGTCTTCAAAGTGTGTTAAACAGCTTGTTTGCGCTCAAACTTTACTTCCGTAACAGTGAGACGTCAGACTGTGCAGTGGGCAGTGTTGAAGTGCAGAAGTTCCGCCTTCCGGCAACCCGCAAAGTTACAACTTCTCGGCGGTGTGAATTTGCCGACACATGCACAAAGCATTCGACCAATCGCAATAGAGTGGGCATGTTGTCCCACATCCGCTCCTTAACAAGTCAACTTTAAAATTTCTTCTTCGTGTCCCACGGTCTGTGTCCTAAGAACAATGCAGCACTGCCGCTACGTCCCCCGATGGTCGTGCTGCGGTACTACATCGCTGCACCCCGGTCTGTCCCCCGTGGTCGTGCTGCAGTACTGCAGAGCTGCGCCCCGGACATCCGTCTTTTGCGTCCGGACACGTTGAGCAGAAAGGATCTTTTACTACTACTTTGAAGGGGACATATTATACCACCAGGTGTGAGTGTGATTAGCCATTACAATGCTGGATAGATCAGTCTACCAGCCTACCCAGTGGACTGTAGCAAACGTTGCTCATCTATCTGTCATACATCTAGGTGGACAAGCCCACCTGTGATATCAGAAGTGGCACATTTTCAAAACGGCTTGTAATGGCTAATCACACTCACACCTGGTGGTATAATATATCCCCTTTAAATCATTTCAATCATTCGGAAATAGTGACATCTACATTTATGAAGCATTGTTCATAGCTGCATAATCACTAGTCAGCTATTCATAATAATTTATAAATGATTAATTTGATAATTATATGATGATTCATAAGATAATTTATAAAGCTAATGATTTACAAACCTTTTGCAATGTCCTAATAATGCTTTGATAACACTTAATAATGCTTAAATTCACAACTATGAATCCACTATTTTCTTCTACTTTATTAATGCTTCAAGGTTACAGCAAGTCCTTAACTTTGTCTTGAACAGAAGGAGTCCATGTAGTGCATTAGGCTGAGCTCCCTTCTGTAGACCTAATAAAGATCTGTACGTCATTGTCAGTTACAATTGATTGCATTTAATGAGCTTGAATAAATAATGCAGACCTTCCTGTGTGACTATCCAGACAAGACACACAAACACACTTAGCAATGGTTTGATACCCTTCAATTGGTATGTCTTCATCAAACTATATTTTGTGTGAATGTCTTACTACCATTTGCATTATGAAACGTGCTTCCATAGCTGAACGGACCAATAAGTAGACTACGTCTAGTGCATTGAGTCCTGCATATGTAAGTACTGCAGGCCCTGGTTTATTTCAACCAGAGACAAGTGCAGGATAGCTGTGGTCAATTATTGGATCATTGCAGGTACATAAGATTGGTTAGGCAATTTATGTTAGAAGCATATTTGGGCATTTTTGTGGACATTCTCTTTAAATGCCAACAGCGATCAATAAATCATATGCTCTGACAAAAAGAAAATCCATTATCTGTGACTGTCGCAGCCTGCAATAAAGCCTTCCAATCATTTAATTTGGCCTGAATAAAATGATAGGATGGCCTTCCTGTCTGTCTACTACCTGACTGTCTACCTACCTGACTGTCTACCTACCTGTCTGTCTACCTACATGAGTGCATTCTGCCCATGCACTCATTGCTCATGACCGGAGTCTTCAACAAGGCTAGCAGACCTGTTGCTAAAGCTAGAGAGCTAGCACCACATGACTGGAGTCTTCCTGTAGGCTAGCAGACCTGTTGCTAAAGCTAGCGAGCTAGTAACACTTGACCAGAGTCTTTCTCAAGGCTAGCAGACCTGTTGCTAAAGCTAGTGAGCTTGAACAACATAGCTGAGTGATATTGTTTGGCAGATGAACAAACTGAGGACTCTGACACCGATACATCTATTACTGTTTGGCAGAAGATCTAATAGCATGCGAAGCAGAACAGAACAGAAGACTTGTGACACTTCTCACTTCTTACCCTTTGAGTTGGAGCAGAAAGTCACAGTGAAATCATTATCGTAAACTATAAGTATCCATTATAGCGATCAATCATAAATAAGTCTCTGTTTCTTGTACCAAATCAAAGAGGGAGAGATCCCTAAATTACTCTCCAGTCCCCACTTCCTGGTGGCCGGCGTCCATTACAAAGACATGCAAGGACCGCATACACAGTCAAGATACAACGTTCAGAAATGAGGCACAACTTTTTAAATAACAATCTGCTTTGTTGTTTTTTAAAATAACACGATGCAACTCATACTCATGTCAACTCATATCAGTGGCCTCTGTATTGTAAAAGGTGAATTGCAAAATGGTCACATCACGCTAACGTAATTTACAAGCTGTACAGATGCATTATTTTATTTTCCTTTAAAAAACCAAGGCTTTTCTTGGTCTCTTTCTTGGTGGAAAACTTTTCTTAATTTTACTTAATTTTGTGATGTGCTTCAAACAAATGTTTCAACCCAATTTCCAAATCCCGTTTTTGGAGATCTCAGGATAAACCTTTCCTCCCACAGAATCCAATCTGTAAGATTGGGTGGTTTCAAAGCATGGCAGTCCCATTTAGTCACACAAACATTGTGGAGATTAACCAACATAAACTTAAATGACTGCAGCAGCACCGGCTTGCAGGGCCACTAGAATTATGAACAGAGCCCATATTTAGATTCATAGCCACCTGCATCACTGTAGGATTGTAACCCAGTTATTACCTTGTTGTATTATTAATAAGCCCTTTACTAATCCAAGCACAATACATTACATAAACAGCATTTATATAATGTTGTATTTGTCATCTTTTATTGACAATGCAGGTATGCGGCATATTATTTTTTCAATTCTAGTCAATGTGATTTTAGAATCTCTTTTGTATATCAAATGTACTTTTTTAAAAACAAATTCCAAAACAAATGAACAGCTTGACAGGTTTGTTGTTATTATTCACGTCTTCTTTAATTCTAAAGAACATTCATTCGAGACAGCAGAACCATCTTTTTAATTATCTTTATTCAGCAAAATAACATTGATTTTATAAATTTCTGCTCAAACCTACCATCATTTAACCCCTGTACACACCCCTTATCCCAGTCCCTACCATCACCTCACCCCTGTACATACCCCTTACCCCAGTCCCTACCATCACCTTACCCCTGTACACACCCCTTATCATCCCCTAACCACTGTACACACCCCTTACCATCACCTCACCCCTGTGCACACCCCTTATCCCAATGATTTTGATTCCTTTTCCTCTATTCACAGGGAAATTTAGATCAGCTTCTACATAACATTGGTTTCTTGAAAAGAAAACTGGTGAGAAGATTCAAGACAACAAATAGCATTCTCAAATAAAGAGAATTGATTATATATTTGATCCACACACACAATAAACTATTTGGAACAACAATGACTTTGCCATTGACTGTAAACATGCTTTTAAAACAGGTTTTGAGAAAATGTAGATGATAGAACGATGAGGTACATATGCAAGAGTTGTGAAAATCCACCTGTGATCAATGTTTTATATAGGTATGTTTGTTTTAATGTGTGCATTTATGTCTGCAAGTTTTGGCATTAAGATAAAGTAAACAAGTCATTAGCAATAAGCTAATATCCGGGGTCACTTCTCCTCATCTTAGTGTAATCCCCTTCGTCATCAGACCAAACACAAGACGAGAGGCACAGCAGCCAAAGCTATGTGTGTTGTTACTGTGGGTCAGGTGAAGACAGCATGGTTCACTGGTAGAATTATGAGCATCTCATCTGATGCTTCCATAAACATTAAATTGGGTTTTATTTAATAAAAGGAGAAAATGCAAATTAAAACAACAAAGGCATTTTTCCACACTAAACGTAATGTATTACAAATAGAATAGACAGTTACAAGAAGGTAAACATCAGAGGTATACTTGTGATGTAGCACATAAAATAGCACGGTACATTCTCTTTACAAAAGACTAAGTCATGTATAGAGATCATTTAATAAAGGAGCGGTTGTGTATTTTTGTGTTGAAATTATGAATAAAGATAAATTACTCCAACTAAATTAGAAATCTCAGCAATACTTTCTTTTCTTAAACTCACAATTCTTGGATAAAACTGTAGTCCTACTGTTTGATATGTAATGACTTGGTTTAGCGAGTGTAAGCTATGGTTAACTGACATTGTATTGCCAGTTTTATTTTTTTTTATGAAATACGTATTTATATATTTATATATCTATAATGTAATTACATACTACACAAATATAGACTCTTTTTTTCTTTGTAATATCTGAATACTGGACAAATGATCTCAAACAAATAAACAAAGTGAATAAACAATGACAATGTTAGTCTTTAATTAGAGGTGGTCGATGAGAGACAGTGTCCATATTTCACTTGAAAGATTGAAGTACAGATGTGCAGTAGAAATCCGTTGGACGAGGAAATCCAACCTCTGTAAAGGTGACTGATGTTGACAGTAGCTCAGAACAATGTGGGGTAGGAGGCTAGTGGCTAGTGGCTAGGAGAGGAGGGACCAACTTGGCGGAAGTAAGAGGCTTCTTTTTCACTTCAATCAGGAGAGTGCATTTGGATGCAAATTATGGTAGCCTTCCAAACGGTAATAAGGCTTCCCTCGCCAAACCACACCCCAGAAGAAGAAGAAGCGTGGGTCCACCGCCTGAGGATGTTCTGGTACCTGTAGGAACAATGCACACATGGTGAAGACAGGTCGCTCTCTAGTTGTCTATCCATCCACCCAACCCTACCGCTCTATACATGACACTCTATTTAAGGAGTTGTGATTATCAGCACATGTCATATCCATAGACTTCGTCTCTTCCTTCTACTGCAGTCGCCTGACCAGTGATCTGGAAATTATTACTCGAAATGTAAACTACTCGACTGAGGCAAGCTTGATTTACAGCCCGACAACTGAGGGTGGACTAAGAAAACCATTTGGGGGCCGCCCTACTTATATACAAATCTTTTATTATGGGAAAGAGGACATTGCATGGTAAATAATAGACTGATTTACCATAAGCTAGTGCTCTTTAACACTATTCTAAGGAGCTACGTGGGCTACAAAGCTATCGGGAAACCCCAGTAAACCACTGCAGTGTTCTCACTTTACAAACTACCTCTGGCCCTTTGTGTGGGTTTGGGTTTGGGTTGCCCATGTTTGTCCGATACTGACGCGGTTTGAGATCTTATCCGAGGTCTGACCATGTCCTCACATGTACTCTGTACATGTACAACCTTTTGGAGTTTGGATCAAATGTGTATATACATTTCAGGACATAGCCTTTACCAAGTAGCCTTGATGAAGAGTAACATGTCTTCATGTTACTCTGAGAACCCCTCTCCATCTAGAGGCTCAGACTTGACTCTCAACAGATGGCGTCATTGCCTGGATAGTTTGCTGACCAGCGGTGTTCCTGGTTGGCTGATGAGTTGGTTGATTGAATCAACGACTAGCTGAGATACAGATGTATAATGCATAACCATAGTGGAAGAAAATGGTGACATCACATGTCAACAGCTAATAACTTCTGTCCCATCGGACCGTTTCCTGCCCACTCAGTGTAGGACACCACTTCCTCCACTGTCACAATCTGTGCAGAGTACAGGAGATGTACAAAGTACAGAATGTACGTGGGCTGCATACAGTGCATATCTAAAGAAAGCCAACAACATTTATTGTGTAGTTACTGCAATAGCTCCCCCAACCAATAGACACTTTTCCTCTAGAGACATCACTTGTAAACCCACCAACTAGAGCTCCCATTGACAACTAGCTCCCATTGACAACACAGGAAGCATCTCATCTGTTTTGTCAAATATGCTAAAATCAGATACAATGCAAGAGGAACAATGTTGAATGAGAATAATGAGATTGATACCCTGCAACAAAACGGAACATGATGGCTTTGAACACCAGGCCATCTAATTGGATGAGAGCCGCTCACTCAATGGGGCAGTAAAATGTCACCGTGATAACAGCCAACTATAAAAATGACGACCTGCCTGATTGGTCTATAGACAGTCTCTATTGTTTATGTTGATATGAAGTATGATGTAATATTCAGCTCAATCCAAAGCTCTGCAGCTTGAGTTACTACACTCACTAGTTTCTGGTAGAGTTACTACACTCACTAGGTTCTGGTAGAGACTTACTACACTCACTAGTTTCTGGTAGCGAGTTACTACACACACTAGTTTCTGGTAGCGAGTTAACTACACTCACTCGTTTCTGGTAGTGAGTTAACTACATACACAGTTCTTCTCACACAGATTTCGGTCCTACAGTTTCTAGCTTAGAAATATGTGTTTCCATTTGGGTGAAAGGCTCTTTGATTCAATGTTTTCTCAGAGTGCTTAAGATACATTTAGATTTAAGTGTTGCCCAAAGGAGAATATGTTTAAATGAAGCCTCTCCACCTGGATGTGTGAAAACAGCGATGTCAGGAAGGATGGATGTCGAGTTGGGATTTAACAACAGCTGACACACAGTCAGGCAGTAGCAGTACAGAGCAGCTTCCTCCCTAATGTGTCTGCAGCCGTCCCCAGCCCTCTCCCCTCACCAGTCACCCCCTCCCCCAGCTGGCGCGGGCCTTGTTGTTTACAGATGCAGCAATGCGGAAAAGGGAAATTTGGAGCACTAGTTCAAATTCAATTTAATCACAGTGCATTTGCCTTTTATTAGCCACCTGCCTCAAACCTCCAATCCGATGAAAGAACTCTGTCGCCCTCATTCTGTGGCGTGTTTCACACTGGGCCAGACTAGTTGCACAGCTACAAGCAGGCACTTATGGTGTGAGACGCACAAGACACAAGATCCTACAACACAGTTTTCAGCATAATTCCGGCCTAATAATGTCCCGCTCTGTAGCCCGGGGGATTATTCAACTCTTCACCTCCACTCAGCAGCCAGTAATATCTCCATGTCTCTTTGTTGTGCTTTAGGGTGAATACGACTCTCCCAGCATAATGGACTTTCTGTTTCAACCAGCTAACCAGCAGGGAAATAATTGGCAGGCAAGATGAGAAGTGCCCCAAAATGATAGCATATCAGTAGTAAAAAGGCAATGCAGATAAAAAATCCCATTTTGCCCCGAGGCCAGTTTGAAGAGTAGAATGATAATGTGAACCTTTAAAGCACGCTGGCTATGCTCTGTGTGTCGCTGGTCCCAATAAGCAGCTCCTTTGTTACATGATGCACATTCCCCCTAGTTTTATTTGGGAGGGCAACAATGTGTAAACAAAGGACTGTATGTTGTAATTGAATATAAAAGCTTTTTGGGAACTGAATTGCATCTAAAAAGGAAAAGTTGTAACCTCTTACACTGCGTGGATGTATAATTACAGTTGCTGCAATCTTTTAAATGTTAGACCAATGCACACAGAATGAGCACATTCAGTTTGACCTGAATACTGTGGAGGAAGTGATAGAGCGAGTAGAAGCATGGGTTGGTGCATGTCACTCCAACGCCCTGCCTCTAGACATCCTCAAGAGAGGCCGCTTTGACGGCTAGGGGACATGTTCACCAGTCAGGTTCCATTTGGAAGACGCATCAGACGAGGATCGCGGACGAGCGCTGTTACGGTCACGATTGTTGACGGGAAGGGGGTCGCGAGCGCTGAAGTAGAATAATGATGTATAACGCATAGGCCCGGCTTACACACGTCTCGCGGCAGCTCACATTAAATGTGGGCTGGTCCACCTGACCTCGGTGGCCGACCGGCCGACCGGGAAAACTCCCGATCGTCCCGACGACCACTCCGCCCCTGCGGACATACATACGTGTTGCATGTGACACGGCTGAACGACACGACCGCACACTCGACGCGAGTGTGCATTCGCGTCGTTCAGCCGCAGCATTAACGAGTCACATAATGGATTTAATGCATCACTAAGTAGTAGATTTTAGAAGGCAGGCAGCAAATGATGATTGAAAATTGTTTGTTGTAAGCTTGATGGATATAATTAAAAGAGTGCAGGTAAAGGGATAAGCAAGTTGACATTGTAATTAGGTAGCTCAATAGGGACTAACTATTACACACACAAAAAAACATTAGGAGTGACCTTTGTCTTGTTTAATAATAATACAGATGCGAGGACTCTTAAATAACTACATATAACTAATGTTAGGGAAATCTAAATGTTTTGTTACACGTTTCTGGAATTTTGGAATTTAAATATATATATCGGCCGATATATCGGAATATCAGATTTTTAAATCACCAAATATTTGTATCGGTATCGGCCTTAAAAATCCCATATCGGTCGGGCTCTACTCCCTATTAGCACGTATACATGTGTTGTTAGCCAAAGTTTGTAAGTTGAGTCCTGTTCTCTAAAACACATTCGGTGTGCTTGGAAGTCGTGATCACATCCTCTATCAGGCCTCTGTCTGCATGCTGTCCACCAGGTTCACAAAGGCTCAACCCAACCGAGCCGGGAGGGGAACGCTCCAGGGTTCTGACAAACTAACTATATGTGTTCCAGTTCCTACACAAAATCTAATCTCTTCTGCTGTTTGGACCTCAAAATTAAGTTTCAAGCGCAATTACCAACTCATCTTATACCTGAGCTGGGGATGTGTTTGGAGGACTGGGATCTGTTACCTTAGCTGGGGGTGTATTTGGAGGACTGGGATCTGTTACCTGAGCTGGGGGTGTATTTGGAGGACTGGGATCTGTTACCTGAGCTGGGAATGTGTTTGGAGGACTGGGATCTGTTACCTTAGCTGGGGGTGTATTTGGAGGACTGGGATCTGTTACCTGAGCTGGGGGTGTATTTGGAGGACTGGGATCTGTTACCTGAGCTGGGAATGTGTTTGGATCTCTTACCTGAGCTGGGGATGTGTTTGGCCGACTTGGAAGGCTCTCGAGAGCTGGAGGTCGAGCCTGCCATCTGGTCGCCGCTCATGGCGTCCGGCCCCAGAGGAGAGCTGGGTTTGCGCGGCTTCTTGTCGGTGAGATGCAGGGGGGAGGACTTCTTGACGGGCAGCGTGGGCCGCTGAGGCCGCTGGGTGCTGTTGACCTTCAGCCACGCCTGGGCTTTGTGCTCCAGAAGCTCCCCGTAGTTCGCCAGGGTGACCCGGCACTCGTAGAGCCCCTCGTCGTTCTTGCTGACCCTGGAGATCTGGAGCTTGTGCGAGATGTCGTTGCCCTGGACTTTCACCGTCTTTATCACAGAAAAGGTACAAACAGCGTTGTCCGTTTTTTTGTCATGAGTTTGTCATCGGAACATATAATAAAATACACTTTAACTTAATTGAAGAGAATCACAAGCAAAAAGAAAACTGAAGTGTGAACTGGACTTACACTTATTTTATTCCCATCCTTGTCAGGGTCCAGCTCTGCTGGGGTTTCCATCTGCAAACACAAACAGAATCAACCAGGTCAGTGAATGTTGACTTGTTCAGTATTTCATATTTATAGGGTTAATAGTATGCCCTAATATGTATGATGTAGTAAAGCAGCCATCTTGTGAAATGGCTCAAGAAATCACACTCACAAAAATAAGATTGACTCAATTAATAGTTAAAAACAACTGAAAAAGGATGCATTTGAAATCCAATCATTCTCTCCAACAACAGCCATATTCACCTCAAGGGTTCGAACCACAATCAGACACCAGGAATATTCTCCATACAGCCCATTCCTTGCCACTGTTTAAATATCAAAGGTGGACGTTGTGTCGCTTGTGTATTCACTGTGCTGGAAAGAAGATTAATGTGTCTATCAAATTGGAGTAAAAAGGGAATTCATTCGCAAACACTGATTCACCCTCCCTACAAAACAAAGTGTACTCTGGCGGACGGTCAGCACAGAATAGATGACTTGGTGGTGGAGCTCCCATTGAGCATTACAACAGAAAGAAATGGAATAGCTGTTCCTCACTGCCATGTAAACAATCAGATCTATCATCATCTTGTGGTAATATGTTCAAAAAGATTTTCTGTCAATGATTATTGACCAATTGGATGACCCATTTTCAGAACTTGGTCTGAGCTCCAAGATCACTGAGGACCAACGAAGTATCAACGAGGTAACCCAAGACGCTCTGATGAGCTGAAGTATGAGGAGCAGGATCTCCTAGAGGCACCGCAGCGTTCAGGATGACGAGGTGTTGAAGGGTTGGCCTCCTACCGGCTGGGAGAGCACTTCAACGACAGTGTACACTGGCTGCACAATAATGAGGACTTGCTTTCTAAAGCCCCTTGAATATGCATAAGGCCACTGCTAGGCTAG
This sequence comes from Micromesistius poutassou, assembly GCF_964030765.1. Classification (NCBI taxonomy): domain Eukaryota; kingdom Metazoa; phylum Chordata; class Actinopteri; order Gadiformes; family Gadidae; genus Micromesistius; species Micromesistius poutassou. Next base: position 7,712,935 of record NC_140281.1, read on the forward strand.
GCTAATGCGACTGAGACTAGACCAGCCAGTGCATCTCCTCAGTGCTGGGGAGGTAAACCAACAAGCTGAGCTAGAAGTAGCTGGATCGCTTAGAGATGGAATGCACCACAAGGGACAATCCTGTCCCCTTCAGCTCCTCCCACCTCCTCCATGATAAACAGAGACAATTAAGTCCCCCCATCAGACTTGTCCCCCAGGTCCACCAGAGAGCACTTAAGAGCTGTATCTACCCACAGCCATAAGGCGCTTGTTCAATTGGGTGTCCCACTATTATGGCTCTTTGTTCATTGCTTATCAAATAAACCCCAAAAACATATCCTTCACGCATGCTTTCTGATCACATGAACTGATGGAAACATTTCTGTCAGGACGGCTATGATACATAGGCTTCAACACACTTCATGTGTTCTTTCAAGATTCTTACTTTGGTCATTTCTTGACACTAAAATAAGAGCAAACACATTTCAGAGGCAACTTGATGTATTTATTTATCTTGTTGAACAGAATACAAAATATGTTTTTGTTCCACAAGATTCTTTGGAAATAAACACTTTTGATGAAGACACATATTATAAACACTACATTTGACAGTCTAATTATTAGCATCTTTAGATAATTGGTTTCCTGTATGTGTGTTCCAGCCTCTACCCCTTCCTGCCTCCCCACGGACACAAGATGACCTCATCTCATCAACTCATCCAGAACACGATCGCTCCCTATTTTTACTGCACTACATTTTTAAGGTGTTTGTTTTAATAATGAATGTGTCAGAGGATGGGCTGATGGAAAATGTGTAATTCATGCAATCATTTTGTTATTCAAATGTATTCGATAATAGGAAGGGTTCTTCAAAGCCCTGAAATGTCAACAAAGCGTGTTGCTGCTTGATGTAGAATAGCTTTACTCCCCCTAAGTAGCCCAGGTGAAGCTGCCTCTGTTATATGATCACAAGCCTTTGAATCTCAATGCAACAAATCTCTTTTAGGAAATAAGCTGTCAGACGTAGAGAAAGAGAATATGTCCCTTCAGGCCGTGGAGCTATACGGACGCTGATGTTTGGATCCGTGCTTCAGAGGGGAATTAAATAGTCCCGAATCACGAATGTAACCAGTTTGAGGGGGGAAGTGGTCCTGGAAGTCACCTATTAAACTACAGAGGCAACTATTTATGACCCACAGTCTGCTCTTTCTCAGGGATTTCAGAAGCAATGCTCAAAGCATTCTTTGAATTGTATTTATGTTTAGACTGGTAGATTGACAATGAGAATATACCGACCTTTACCTCATAAGGCTAGACATCCATTATGACCAGCAGGGTGTCCATGTTTGAAACCTTTGTACAGGGAGTATGTTTTTATTTTCTCTCCTAAAACATTTATAAAAAAATCCTCCTCTGAAATTTTTACCATTAACTGTGAGTCAATGAAGTATCCAAAGCATTATGAGTGTCTGACCCTGGGTTGTGTTGTGTGGCTGTTAACGGCTGTACAATGGTTCTGATATAACAATGAGAACAGCAGAGTCGATGTGGAGACGAGGCAACAATACATGCAAGCATGCTTGCAGCATGCACCAACTAAATGGGTAAAACGATGAAACTAAGAAGACACAACAAGCATAATCCCTAAAAAAGAGTTGCAATGAACGCACAAAATAATACACACTAAGAAGCATGTGTGTGGCCAGACTTCCGAGGAAACGTCAGCAATATGGGAAATATGGCCATGAAGAATTCAAAGCATCAGGATATCAATACAACCTTTATCGGTAACTCATTTCCACTCATTATTCATAAACCAATAGAATATAAATATGTATGAAGTACAAAATTAATTGAAATAGATTTAAAGCCATGAAGACCTCAGGTTAAAGTGAAGCTGACTGAATAACCACGATTCTGACCCCAGTGCAGCGTGATCTCCAAGGTGATGATGCGTAGAACCCATGAGCAACACAGTGAGTTAACCAACACCAACATCAGAACTATTTAACCATTCACTGCATAGTGCTTTTCATGTTTGTGCATGGGGTGTGACACCTCATCCACGACCAGAGTGCAGCAGTCACTGGCTGATACACAGCTGGATCCCTCCTGGGTGATGCATGGCTGGACCCCCTGTGTGCTGGGTGGACCCCCATGGTGATGCAGGGCAGCCATTATGAGCCAGAATGCCCATCACACACACTGGCCATCAAAGGGAATTCTACAAGTTCTAAACCTTTCGGTTAAAGGCCAGGCCTATTGTGATGAAACACCAATCGCAATTCCATTGACCAATCAATACATTTGTGTCCTGATAGCAAATCCAATAGACAAGAGGCATGTATGTCCGTGATCGTGGGAAGTCATCAAGTTAACAAAAGACCATCCAAATTACCAAGTGAAAAATGAAATTAAGAACTGAATCAGTTCTGGGATTGTTGACAACACGTTTTTCTACTAGATTTTAACTTTCTCATCAGACACAAACACATAGGAGTACATGTTGATGTCATTCTGAGCATTTATGCATATAAAGAATATAGAACAAAAAAGGATGCCAAATCCATCTTCTGTGTCGCTAGGTGAACATAGCATATATCTTCTTTGATAGCATCTCGTAATTCATGTCCTGATTTATGACACGCTGTCACAACAGTGGTTCTGTTGCTTCATGATGTGAAGCATAATTAGCTATAGGGGCCGCCACTTGGCATTAGTGCCAAAAACCCACAACAGGAATTGTTGAGCTTTTTCTCTGAACATTTAATCTGAAAGACAAACCATGTGTGTAGCAGCAGTATTGGTTTACGAAGTGGACTAAACAATGTGAAAGGCATTTTGAGTACATCAAACCTCCGTTGATTTACAAGTAAAGCAGGTAAACATTATTATAGAATGACAAAGGTATACAAAAACAAAAGAAACATGTAGGCTTCCATAGTCTGTTGCAAATCATCCAACAAATTAAGATACAAGTCCTGAGTTTAGACATCAAACAAGCCACTATAGATCACTGTACTGATGGGATTCGGTAGGTTATCAGAAACATGTCCAACTCGGTGGTGGAATCCTCTACTGAACAAGACAACCCTAAACAATAGCTTAAGTATCCCAGGGTAGTCTGAACTACATTACCCAACAACCTGAATCTGCTGGTCCCAGTCTGGACTACATTACCCAACAACCTGAGTCAGCCATGCTAGACAGATAAATAGAGAGAGAAACGCACAATAATGTGAAGTAACAAAATAGAAAAAAAGTCCAGTAATATTTTTGTGCAACCATAACCATAACTAACCATAACCATAACTAAATATCAGCTTCACAATTTCAAATGGAAAGCAATTGTTGCTTTGATTTATAACACACGAATCATAGATTAACGTCTCCTACCCATTGTCTATATCTTAGAATATATCATTGAGGGAACATGAGAACAGGAGATATTGATAAGATAAAAAATGGGCCGGCCACAATCGTACGGCCACAAAGTACAATAAATGATCTAACCTGCCAAGTGAACCTGGCTCTCTGAGTTACGAGGGCCAGGGTGGCGGTAATCATTGGCTGTTGGCCTCCGTTGATAAAAGGATTATTGCCACCAACTGAACACGAGTACGTATCAGCCTCTGATCAGCACCGCAACCGTTTTACTGCAACAATACATTAAATGTAATATCCTCTGACTTCTCTTCTGCTTCTGCAGGCCTGAAGCAATTAAAGAAGAATCAATGTGTTCAGACGGAAACCTCTGACAGCTCCATTATCCCGGCAATACGAGGGGCTTAGAGGACTCATGCTTCTATGGCTTGGTACTCATTTTGGGCCTTAATTCTCTGTCCACTCCTTAAGCAAACTCATCTTCTCAACGTTTATCATAACCAACTAAATCCTTCAAATTGTGTTAGTTAATTTAGTTTGGGGTTATTTTCCCAAATGTGTTGCCTACTATTTTCATATTTTCCTCTCATTACTCATCTCTCAGATCATCACTGATATCTAACATCATCTTCCTCAATCAGTCCAGGCTGTGTACACCTCCTTGTTTCTGATTGGTGGAGGGGTTTTACATTGCTCAGTGGTTATTTTATTCATAATTCTGATCATATAAAATCGAATAATCCATTATGAAATACTATTAAACCACATTGCACAAATACAAATACAGACATTGAAAGTGATGATTTGGTTGGACTGAAGATTTAATTAGTTGATTGATTTAATGTGTTAAGGGTGTTAGATTGCCGTAAAAAGTATAATCCAACTAAATCAGACCATTTAGGATTTATATGAATAACAAATACACTTCCTTAACCAATACAAATCCACGATAGCATGGTTTAACAAGTTTTATTTCCTGAGTGACTTATTTAAGGCAATTTGTTGCATCACAGCTTATCTGATGAGGAGTTAGGATCAAAAGGGCATGCGGAAAACTGTAAGTGACTGCAGCCGAGGTGCTGTAAGTGACTGCAGCCAAGGTGCTAGAAGAGACTCTGATGCACATGTCCTGAGGACCACGGACTCTGGCCGTCTATACACAATGCTACACATAATGTTACACAATGCAACACACGGCTACACATGGCTACACACTGCTACACACGGCTATGCAATGCAACACACCGCTACACACCACTACGCACCGCTACACACCGCTACACACCGCCAGACACACACAGGCCGTGCTCTCATGTCCCATAGGTCCATGTCTCCAAGGTCCAAAAGACAGAAATATCGTAACACACATATAATTATTATTAGCAACAGTATCATGGTTTGTATTCTGTGCATAATGCATATGTATGTAATGCATGCAAACGTGTGTAATTGGATCTGTGTTCACAGCACCTTACACATTATTAGGTCAGAGAAGAACCATCCTAAGTCCCTCTGAGACCAATAAACCATTTTTCCAAAGCTTCCATATGCTGAAACCAAGGCAGCGACCAGGAATATATACTGTCTGTAATATATACTGTACAGGACGCTTTCAATCATGGTCTTCTGAAGTATAACAGCACATTCCAAGCCCTCTTGGTAAATCATAGTCATAAAACAAAAAGGAGCCAGAAGGTGGTTGTTATTGTAGCAGAAAGGTGGCCGAGAGGAGGGCTTTAATAACAGGGACGTTCCAAGGTGGGGGCTTGGAGTGGGACGTGAACCCCTCCCACATGGAGCTCAGTCCAACCAGAGCGGACTGTGCAGTGAATGACAAGAGGTGTAGTCAGTCAAGCCTACTTTGCACCTGATTGGATCAGTTTGAATCAATCAGATTCCGCAACAACCAATCTGATTCTGCAACACCCAATCAGATTGTGCAACACCCATGACGTGAATTGTCCTTCGAGGAAAGCCCTCGAGGCCTTTCTATTTCATCTTCCATCGGAGTAATACCCTGGAGATCAGATCAAGCTATGACAACAGCAGCATCGATGCTAACTCCTTCAAACAGCAGCCATTCCAAACATGGCCTTTTCTCAGATTTTCTTCTTCTCCTTTTCTCTTTCTCCATTCCACTATTTGTACACTATATGGATTGCATCAACAGAAAGACTGTAGGTGAAATCTTTACATCTAATATGATATAGTGGTGTAGAAGTGTCTTATTATTTTCTCCTATTTGCTGAACCTTATCCACCCCTGCTATGACTTCTCATTATACTGGATGTGACAACACCCCCCTTCTCCAACCAGGTCCTCAGTGTCTTTATCCTGGGACGTCCCACTGTCTCCTCTGGGGCTATTTGCCCCTCCTGCTCAGGACTGTCTAGTCCGGTGCTCTCAGCTCTCCTCCAGGGTACCCCTGTGTTCTGATGTTTCTGTGGATGTATGGAATCCACAACAGACTTTGTACAGAAGGAGCTCAACCCTCAATAATAGATTGTATTACTGACGACCGCTGTGTGCTCAGTGTATCTTTGATGAGAGAGTCCCTCAGACGGAGTGTACTCGAGCAAACTGTTCTCCTATAGAATCTGTCCTTCATACTTCGAATAGTTTAACTTTGGTAAGCAGAAGAAGGTCATCTAAGGCTTCAGCTGTTGGAACATCTCCACCTGGCCCCCTGTGGATTAGCAATGCTCTTGATGTTGTTTCCAAATCCATCAGCATTATCCAGTTTCTGGGTGCATTCCAATCTGAACTGGAACGTTGGGTGAAGTCCTGGTTGTTCCTTGATGTTCCATCATGAGCCCAACCCTGATTGAGCAGAAGGTTATCCTTCAGGAATGCTAGGATAAGTCCCAGATGAGCCACACTCATCACTATCACAGAATTTGATCAATTGGTTTGCGTAAATACTCAATTCTAATCTGCACATTGCGAGCCAATAGTTGAGCACCTGCACACTCATCAAACCGCAATGTTTAATTCAATAGAAAAACTATTATACTTGGTACTTGAAAGTCCTCATCAAGTAGCCTTGACGAAAATAAATGAAGGATCATTCTTTGTCAAAAATACAGGTGCTGTAACCAAGGAAGACTAAAACAACTTGGGGACAATATTCTATTGATTTTGATCTATAAGTCTGATCACTCAGAAGTTTGTCAAAATCACTTGCTGCAATAAGCAATATAATTACACACCCGAATCACTATCACAACCAACTAATTTACATCTCTGCTGTATGACGTCATTATGTGAAATAACCTAGTAAATATATTATGTAATAATAATAATAATAATAATAATATAGTCCATCCCACCACACTCTCAGTTTAGTTCAGCAACTTTTTCAAATGTTTATTTGTTCGCTTCCTTTGAACACATTCATGTGTGGAATATGCACTGCATCTTAAAACACAGGCACTTTAAAACAACCATGAAAGATGCATTTGATGACAAGCGTATTCGCTGCTCTCTGAATCTTAATATATTAATATATATTAGATCACCAGTGGTACTTTCCTCACCAAATCATTCCAGATAATCCTTCATGTAAGACAGGAGGTGATATGAGTCCAAGGTCCAGATCGATAGGCCGATGCAGACAACATCTGCTCGTTTCCCCTGATCAAAAGCCAGATGAAATACGGTGACGCAAGTGTGCCGACAACAATAGCCTAATAATCACTACTTGTTCTAGTGACAGGAACATCTCAGAGCCCACACATGTGCGTCATATCTGTTACAGATGCACACCATGTACCCTCGCACACAGAAAGGAGCAGGGCTGGATGTCTGAGCCCATCACACACCACCACTCACCAGCCTCGGAACCCAGAGACACGTCTCAGAATGTTAAGAGAAATATCAGAAATATCCTCAATGTCCTCAACCCTGTCAGATGTTCCTGTCTACAACGGGCTGATCCACATGAAATCTACACAACCAAAGAAGAACATGCCAGACCACATATGTACCAATGTAGTCTTTGGATTGTCAAATGAAGGCCTTTTCCTGTGTTAGTTTAAGGCAATGCTGATTGAAGTTAGGGTTTCAGGTGTCATGGAGATATTTTCCTTATCGGTGATCTATGACGAACTAACCCTATTACCAACCCTAGACTTATAGAGCCATTGCCATTTTGCTGTTAGGCTGTAAATGTGTCATTGTTTTGTAAATGTGTGGTTTTAGACAATATATGAATAACAATATAGTAACGATTCATTCCTTTATAGTATTGTTGCTCTTACAAAATATGGTTTTGGAATGTTGAGAATAGCCAAGGGAAGGTTTCAACAAAAGAACGATGTAGCATGACACTAAGCATGGTGGGAGCACTGCTGCCTGTATTTACAGCATCATCAGGTGGCTAACACAGACCACTGCAACAGTAGGAGAATGCAGTGTGACACTTGAGAATGGATCTTAGTCGTGAAGAAGGTTTTTGAATAAATCAATATAGACAACTCATTAAAAAAGAAAAAGGAAATGCCAGCAATACCTCTTCTGCATGAACGTCCTCACTGTCTGAGGGCACAGGCTCTCTGAAGAACCACCACTGGATCTCCAGATACACAGACGCCGTCCCACTCTGAAAAGCACATGCCATCTCGATGTTCTGTCCTTCTACGGCTGTGGTGTTGGAAGGAAGATCTGTGAACTGCCCTGCAGAGGGGAGGAAGGGGGAGACATGAAGGCGATGAAGGAGGTGGCCTTGGTCATCAGTGAACACACACTCCCGAATGTGGGACTGGGATTAGTATGTCAGATTGAAGTGGACCATGGAAGTTCTTTATTAATTCTTTATAGTCCTACTCTTCCTCTATGTCGGCTACTGTCGGAGTTTGTTATAATATTCTGTGTTTAGTCTTAAAAACGTTTTTAGCTAATTAAAAGTAATCAAACAAATGATTACTTTACAATTGTTGTTTTTGATCGAAAACGTCTCAACATGCATTGACATACAATGAGAAGAATGTAGGTACTAATCCAGCGATAGACGTACAAATAAACGTATAACCTCCACCTATTCTTTAGTCTGGAATGCAGGAGATTTGCTGCATGAGGCAGAGAGGAGAGAGGCTGCGGAGCCTCCCCTCCCGCAGACTCTCTGCTGTCCTCTCCATGGTGCTGAACCCCTCGGTGGTCTGCTCTAACATCAGCCCCGCTGTCCACTCCCAGTAAGAATCTTTGAAACAAATGTCTTCAGAGATTCATGTCCAGGCCATTTGCTCTCACGATGGTCGAAGTCCGGCAGCCCTAATAGGCTTCATGTGTTCTGAACAGAACCTCACCGAGTTCATTTCTAACACCAGTTGCGTTTTTCTACCAGAAATGCCAAATGGGCAAAGGGTTTATCTTGGCGTTTATTGGAGGTCTCCATTTGAAGACATATCCTTCGTTATCGGCTCGTTGTCAAACACGTCATTTTTCAGATTTTCTGCACTTGTTACATTTCGTCCGCTCGTCTGACGATCAGACATTCTGTTCACTTCTTACCTTCGAACGAGAATCCCATCTGGAAACAGAGACCGGCTAAGACCGCAAATCCAACAGAGTCCTGCGAGCTCCACATCATTCCAACGAGCAGGTCGATGATCAACAGAAAGGGACGAAATCAGATCCTCAACGCAGAAAAAACCCCAGCAGCGATGTCAGATAGTGTCCGGTGTGACTGGGGACCGGAGCGCAGAGGACCGGAGGACCGGGGACATGCTGCTCCACGAGGATCGGGAGCTCTTCACTACTGCTGCTCCTCGGTGTGGCTCCACGACGCTGTGCGGGAGAAGGGCTGCTGTGAGGGTGGTGCTGTGAGGGTGGTGCTGAGGAGAAGTCAGGGTACTGGCCCCCTGCGGTGTTGTGAGGGTGGTGCTGTGAAGGGTACTCGCCCACTGTGGTGCTGTGAGGGTGGTGCTGTGAGGAGACGTCAGGGTACTCGCCCCCTGTGGTGCTGTGAGGGTAGTGTTTTAAGGGTGGTGCTTCTCGCCCCCTCTGGTGCTGTGAAGGTGGTGCTTTGAAGGTGGTGCTGAGGAGACGTCAGGGTACTGACCCCCTGTGGTGCTGTGAGGGTGGTGCTGCTGTGAGAGTGGTGCTGAGGAGACGTCAGGGTACTCGCCCCCTGTGGTGCAGTGAGGGAGGTGCTTTGAAGGTGGGGCTGAGGAGACGTCAGGGTACTCGCCCCCTGTGGTGCAGTGAGGGTGGTGCTTTGAGGGTGGTGCTCTGAGGAGACGTCAGGGTACTCGCCCCCTGTGGTGCAGTGAGGGTGGTGCTTTGAGGGTGGTGCTCTGAGGAGACGTCAGGGTACTCGCTGCCTGTGGTGCTGTGAGGGTGGTGCTGAGGAGACGTCAGGGTGCCCCTGTGGCGCTGCACCGTGGGCTCCTAGCTCCGGACGGGGGGGGGGGCTCCTGGCTCCGTGACCCACTTGATCGGGATTTACGGCGATGCTGATCGGGCAGTTGATGAGCAGATTGGATCTGGATTGATCTATTTATTTATTAAGAAACACGTGTATTGAAATGAGATATACCGCTGCCAACAGAACGCATCAACTACATTCACTAATGAATGTATGGACTTAAATATATAAAATTAATTACACATAAAGACACAGACTGAGATAAAACTATGTCCATTGATCTCAGTGCAATGCCCTTTAGATAAAACTTTTATACAAACTGACAACTGACAAACACCCTCTTTGAACAATCCAGTTCCCACCTGTCAATCAATGGCAGCAACTTTTGTAAGGAGATAATAGGATATTATATGACATTAGGATATGATATAAGGATATGATATTATGATGACTATTACGATGAAGTCCAGTCCACCTCACTACTGGCCTGGGCTACGTCTGCTATGGGCCGTTACGTGTTAACAGGCCTTTATATGCATTGTCTGTTCTATGCTGCCCTCTTGGCCAGGTCTCTCTTGAAAAAGAGATTTTAATCTCAATGAGACTTTTACCTGGTTAAATAAAGGTTAAATAAAACAAAATAAACTGGCCTTTCCAGAAACAGGTCAATTCAGTGTAAGACGCCTGGATGCTGATGAATCAGAAAGACTACCAGCAGGTATTCTAACGGTCAAGCTGCAGCCTCTCCTAACCATATTCAGGGTGATGTCAGTGGGCTGGGATCTGGCTCTGTAACAGATGGGGTAGCAGGGTCTGGTGACGGATCGCCTGTCTGTGGCGCTGCTGGCCCCCTGCCCAGCAGGGCACCTCAGCAGCGCCTCCAGGACACTCTCAGTGGGGGCCACAAGGGGCGAGGAAGAATGTGGGGGACATTTTGAGATTGATACCACACACAGTGGGAAGAGTAATGGAGGAAGAGGAAAAGTTGTGCCGTCCAACCCAGTAGGGCTGCAGAACAGTGTCCAGACAGAGAAACAAGTGTTAGTTCATTAGGCCATTTGGCAAAATCACTCATTTCACTTTGTCAGGGAAAGAAAGAAAGTATATCATAAAATACAATTCCTCCACTATTCCAGGGTGAACACTGTTCACTGATTATTTGGTATGCTGCTGTACCGTTTATATTTTCTTAATGTCATGTAAAAATAATTAGTGTAATGTAATAGTTCTGTTTCGAAGTGGCCGGGGTCTTGGCTAACTCACATTTACACTGAAGTGGAGTCACTGCAGATTACATTTGGAATACGTTTAAATCCTCGTCAGTTCCCGTGTGGATATCCGATTAAAACATCCCTGTGAGAACAGCAGGGAAAAGTCCAACTGCTTTGCATTTTATTCAATTTGATTTATTTAGAATTTACATGTTTATTGAACATTCTATAACAGAAACATTCCATAGTTTACAGCATAATACAATGAAGAATAACCTCCTCTCCGCCTATATACTTTACGATAGCGGTGTTATTTATGAGATGCATGAGGAGTCAAGCGGGACGAGGGGGGCCAGTGGACTGGCCAGTCAATCTATTGTGGAGGCGCCCCTGGACCCCTGACCTCCTTATCCTCCAGACCTCTCCCCTAAACCTCCAGAACGCCTCTAAACATCCTGGCCTCCTCTCCGCTAAACCTCCTCTAAACCTCCTGGCCTCCTCTAAACTTCCTGGCCTCCTCTAGACCACCTGGCCTCCTCTCCTCTAAACCTCCTCTAAACTTCCTGGCCTCCTCTAGACCTCCTGGCCTCCTCTAGACCACCTGGCCTCCTCTCCTCTAAACCTCCTCTAAACTTCCTGGCCTCCTCTAGACCTCCTGGCCTCCTCTAGACCTTCTGGCCTCCTCTCCTCTAAACCTCTATAATCCTTATACCTAATAACACTGAGCATCATTGTGTCACTCTAAGGAGCCAAAAAGAGTCTCATCATTCGCCACCAGACTCCTCCCACAGGTCCTCTTCATCATCTGAGGAGGACGAAGAGGACCTTGAAGACCAAGGGTTTCGCTGTGAGGGTCCTGGCAGGAGAACAAGGCCATTGTGTACGAGTCAGTATTGTGCTGGAGCTTGTGAAGCTCTGCCAGCTCTGCGGTGGAGACGGCTTGGAAGGGGAGCAGCTAGTGGGCAGGGACGCGGCCCTCAGCACCCTGGGACGCGGCCCTCAGCCCCCTAGGACGCCGCCCTCAGCCCCCTGGGACACGACCCTCAGCCCCTGGGACACAGCCCTGGGGCCCCTAGGACGCGGCCCTCAGCCCCCTAGGACACGGCCCTCAGCCCCCTAGGACGCCGCCCTCAGCCCCCTGGGATGTGGACCTCAGCCCCTGGGACACGGCCCTCCCCCCCCCCCCCCCGGGACATGGCCCTCCCCCCCTCAGCCCCTTGGGACGGACTTCACCTTCCACCTCAGGGGGGTCGGGACCCATCACAACATCAGAACCCAAAGCGTCTGCCTGGGAACCGGGGCGAGAGCAGACGGTTGAGTGGTCTCCTGCTGGCAGTGAACCTCACTGGGGAGGGCAGGTAGTCAGCTGCTCTGTGGATTCGCCCTCCAGACAATCCCCTATCGCACATTCTGTTTATCTCTCGAAGTCAGTCGGGCCTCATTCCGTAAAAAAAAAAAACTTTTTCGAAATGCCAAAACCCCAGAACCAATCAGCACACTGAGGACGGAATGCCGCAGTCTGCAAATTAAAAAAACAATGGCAGCGCCCAAGGAGAGGGAAGCAATCAAAACTGTTTTGATCCTAGACTGAATATAAATGTTACAAACTGGCCGGAAGGCTTAACTCAGATAGCAATATGCTTTTGCTTTACTTCCAACCAGATTCAGCAAGTTCACAAGCGTCACTCTGATTGGCACTGGAATGCCACATGGAGTTTTGGAACAACGCAAGTTTGGAGCCAATCAGTGCCCAGCCAGGGCCAGCCTGATGTCAGGAGGTCTCCCAGGGTTAGCCGTTACACTCACAATACTAAGATACTAACAGAACAGGTTATCATGCTAAATACACATCATACTCCTGCATGAGGGATTTGGATGATGCGTTGCCATGAGGTCACCAAGGCTCCCAGGTCTGTAGCCGTTGAGGCAACGGGTTCCACAGCAGGCTTAAACCCCTCCTGGGGGAGAGGACCATGTGGTCCCGGTGTGGACCATGTGGTCCCGGTGTGGACCATGGACCCAGGGATCGCTCCCTCTCAATTTGAAGGATGAAGGACCTCTTACCGACTTGGACCCTGAGCTTCACATGTGGCGACCCAAGGCTGAGTGCGAGGCCGTCAAGGGGTCCAGTGAACCATTATGATACGCTAATGAGCCGCATACGTGACACACTCTTAAGGCCTTCGGTCTTTTAGCCCAATCTCTGTTTTAGCGAGTAGCAGCTTCTGCTTGTCTCCTCTCAACTGAGATTATGTTTCTTGAGTGGTTATCTCCATTCTGCATACATTGAAGCACTTTGAGAGGCGGTGAGGCCGACGGAGCAGTCAAGATTAGTCTTCACTGTGAGCACCTACCGCCTGTTAGCTGCTGTATGCTAATCATATCCAAGTTCTCTAGAGCTGATATCATTAGTAACTTAAGAAATAATCAGTTACATTTGAAAATGCTCAGGCTCCATACAGCCAGTTGATTATACCATAAAATTCAGACAATGCTGGATTTTAACAACTTTAGGTATCAAATGACTAGATGGCTCTAAATCTGAAACTTAAACGATTCATCCCTTGAGGGACTGTTAAATGTGACCATTAATCTCATTATTATTAGTCAATGTTTGGATTGATCTTGTCTCTATAATTGCCTTTTATTTGTGATATTTTATATATATTTGTTTCAGGAGAAACAACTCTCTTGCAAGAGAGATTTCAATTTCAATGAGACTTTCCTAGTAAAATACCAAAAAATAGAAAAGAGCATGGCCATAGCCTTTTTATGAACTATTAGTTGAATCAGACGGAAATGAACTGCCACCCTTGCTGTCTTTCACTTGTTTTCATGAATTGTAGAATGTTTCATCCATGTTTTTGTACATTTTGATTTGATCTAATGCATTATTTTGTACACACATTATGTGCCGGCAGTTACTCATCTGGGTGAGACCGCTACATGCGACTGTGGGCGTTTGAATAACAAATGGAAGTACAACTAGACTAACTAAATAAATAAATAAATAAATTAATTAATTAATTAATTTAAAAAAAAAAAAAAATATATATATATATATATATATACACACAAAATGATCAAGACCACGAACATGGCGAGTCAGGCAGTTTATTTTAATATAGGCCTATGTACATTGGACAGCTGCAATTAAAATTATGTAACATGTGAGCGATGTGTAACTTTCCTCAATTTTGGTTAAAAGAGATTAAGACTGGAAAAACCTCAAGTAAATATTTACAGTTCTGAAAAATAAGTGGTTTTAATATAAAATAAATAATAATTAATAAGTAATAAATACAGAAATCGATCTGCAATAGCTAACCTTGATTGGGTTCTTACCATGAATAAATACATACATCTTGATTGCCTTTTTGTTGTAAGATAAGCAATCAGTCTCAATCAGCTTTACTAGGCATGCTAACATTATCTCTAGCAATCTGGTTATTAGGTTGCTAAATGGCGTTATCATAATCTTTCTTTATACTGATAATGTACGCCCAGACACTACGTCATCTGTAGATATACTCTTATGTTTTGCAAAGTTATAAATAATAAATAGGAGGCAGGCCAAGTATTTTGTGAAGTCACAAACATGAATTCCATACTAATGTACAACATTGCCACCCTGTGGTGGTCTTTGGTACTGACCTGACAGAGGCCATTCGCCTCAACCTCACATACAACACACCTCGAGGCAGTGTGGCACTCTGCTGCCTCACAGGCGAAGTTTCTGGGCTCCAGTCGAGCTCCTGTGTGGAGCTGACATATTCTGCCCGTTCTCTGTGGGTTTCCTCCAATGTTCCGGGTTCCTCCTTTACAGAGGGACCTTCATGCTAAGTTGATACACCTGCTTCCCACCTACAGTGAACCTGGAGATGTTCCCCAGGTACTGGACTGTGGGCTCCGTGCTGCTGCTGGTGACGGTGAAAGGTAGAGGTCATATATCATTGATTCACTGGCAATGCAGCGGTGGTCCTAGACAATCTCCTCTGGAGGGGGGGGGGGCGCTCAGGTCAGTGGTTCTGTCCCAGGGCTATGTTGGAACCAGTCAACCTCATTATCATAAACAATATTAACATTAAGCAGTGTTTATATCTGTTGTACAGGTTAGAATAAAGCAGAACTCGTGGTTAGACCCTTAAGCGTTGAGCATTGAAATGATTGACTTGACCTTGTGAAATGAATGGGCATCTAGAACCTGATTTTGAACCCTGATTTGGGCACATTTATTTACACTTTATTTACGTTGATTCATCTTTTATTTTTCGAAATAGATGTAGGTTTCTGAGGCTTTGTCCTAGCATTGAATGTTCTGCACAGGCTCTGTTCCAACAGATGATGAAACAAGTGTGGCTGCCTGTTGTCAAACCATAATATAATCATGATTGATCCATTAATGGTTCAGCACATGAAACATCTGATGATAGTGTGTTGACATTTACGCAAGGGGATGGTTTGAAAAATCTGAGCCAATTAGACCAGTATAAATCCAACTTACCACCAGCAGATGCAAATGTGGGTGAGAGAAAAATATATATATTTCAAAGGTCTTTCAATGCAAGGTGGTTCTCTGTGGATTTCCATTTAATGAGCAAATCTAGTTCTTCTGCACAAATCGTCACAGAACACACTGGCCTCTAACAGCATGTTAATCCGGTACAAGGACCGGCACAAGAGATGGAAGCAGACTGAGCACCAGAACGCCAAGACATACGCAAGGTTGATGTACGGAACAAAGATGCAACAGGATTCTCCTTAGAGGGTGAGGGTGAGGGCTGGGTGAAAACACTTAGAGATCTTTGTCTAATGAGACAGGCGAGCCAGCCCCTTTCTCACCTTCCTCAGCTGCTCAGCCGCCCAGCTGCGATAGCCAGAGGTGATAACGGCAATAAAAGCACAACCAGGTGAGCAGGGGAATCTTTCAGTCCCAGAAAGAGACATGTTGCATACTAACCAGCCTCCAGTCACGGCCATGAGGAGGTTTGAAAAACATGTTGATGCATTAATGAGAGATGCTTCTTAAGGCCGCACATCCAATGCTTTACAGAGTGGTGTACCAGTCAAAGGGAGGTTCCTCATATGCATTAACTGGTATGAATAAAGCATGCATCATTATTTGGGGTGGTATTTGATAAGAAAGAGTGTCCTTTGATTGATGACCTGAAAACCTAAAATGCCAGTTGCCGGACTCAAACACAGACCCTGCTCTGTGCATCAATTATTCGTACAGTTCAAATGCACTTCGTAAACCTTTACAGCTCCTGCAAGAACAGCAAAAGAATATTCCGATTTGGATTCTGGAAAAAAAAAACTGGGAAAACCATTCTATATATATATATATATATATATATATATATAACTACCCAATGCAAATAGGGTAGTTCAGACAGCTATAATGAGGCTCAAACCAATATCAGGCATCTCTTGAGACAGTATATCATAAGTGAAGTGAAGGAGAAATAATACTGGTGATGTATTATAGCACTGGCTTATGGAAGTGAAATTGCCATGAAGTGTGCCAAGGACTGCTGGGTCAACTACTACATTAACATGTGAATCGCAGGTGTTGCTCCACATTACGGTCGCACATGTGGAAAGAGCTCCCTGCCCCCGGACCAGACAGGCTCTGACCCGGGGGTCGAGTCTGAGTCGTGCTGGCGGTGGTATGTCTGGATGCCGGGGGGCGGGGGAACCACGCTGTCTTTTAAAGGTGGACTGATTATCAGCGCTGAATATCAGTCACGCTGTATTCTACATAATAGACTTAAAGTCCACTTCAAAATGAAAAAGTCTGACTCGCTTCAACTGCAGTCGCCTGACGAGTTTAATCTCCAGCCCTGTCGATATCAAAGCTCCAACTACAAAAATGCCTAATTTGTGCAATTGACCATCGGTTGTCCAGCTGATTAAGGGCAGCCACGGGCCGTGTGACGACTCATTTCACCACGGCTTATCTGCTGGGGAGATGCCAGCCTTGGCAGACGCTCAGAGACAGTGTCAGCAGAAAGGGATGAACCATTCTGGTCCTGCTGGAGCCTCCATCACTAAAGGAAGGCTGTGATCTGACCAGCTCCACAGCTGCTCCAGGTGAACCGCTGAATCACAGCCAGCAAACGTCATTGGAACCACAGGTTTAGAGACCTCCACAGGAAAGATTTATACATCCAGAGAGTAGAGTTCTAGCTTCCATCTGCATCCTAGATTGTTGAGCTCTGACGGGATATACAGTAAGTAAGTTTCCTGGTCCTTCCTAAAGCTGTACCCAGTGCGGAGGCCGCAGGCTGAACAGGTTGAGGCTCCTTCCACTGACCTGTCCCCCTTCCTCCTTTGTGAGTAAAACAAGTAACATACAAATATCAGATTCAAACACATCTTAAATGTCCTTCAGGATGGCCAGGGGGAGCGCAGTCTCACACTGTGCAGAACAGCACATCTGGGATGCGCCTTGATCACGGTATGGTGCATTTAGAGATAGACCACTAATTGGTAAGTGGCTTTTCTGTTTTTTATGTTTTATTTACTCAATGAACTGGAACATCCCTTTCCCTCCATGTTACCAGGGCTATGCTCCAGCCAAAGGCTCTTTGCACCCAGTGACTCACCCACAGCAAAGCCTCATACCCGTTTGTAGAGGAGCGTAAGGCCAGGGAACGTTCCTGGCCTCAGTTGGATGCTGATTCCATGCCCCAGAAGGCCTCTATGGTCTGCTGTGTGTTGCTCCCCAATGTGACTCAGAACGGGGTGGCAGACCCAGAGCCAGCCCTTCCAGAAGATGATGAACCTCCACCTAGCCCACACCACCCACATGGTGATCGAGGCTACATGATGGTTTTCTTCATCCTAAACAACCTGATGATGAGGAAGCTATAAATATCTTTAAGGTAAACGCCGCAATGTTTTGAAAACAAACATGCATATACATTTACAAGATGTATTTTACATATGCATATATAATTTATTATGAATATGTTAAGTGAGAACAACATCTTTCTGTTTCAATCCACTTGATTCCTTGCATCATAGTCCTGTAACATCCCCTCCACTCAGTGAACGATAAAACCGAAGGTCACATTGTATTCTACGAGAGATTGGGGCCTTGGTTCATCAGGCTTGCCTCTTAAAACTTTATTACAGTTTAATCTATCCATATCTCATATATGCTAACATAGTCTGGGCCGGTACATACCAATCCAATCTACTTAATTTTTTCATCATCCAAAATACATTTACAGGGCCAGCCACCTCCCTTAATCATCTGGCCCATCTGGCCCCTGCTTAAAAGAACATAACATCCTCTACTTCTAACATCCACATCACTCATTCATATATTCACCTACCTTCTATTCTGCTACCCACTACTTTCAATTGTTTCCTTGAAGCCAATTCCCAATCAATACATATAATATTACATGCCATCCAATACCTTCAGTGATCTGAAACTCATCTCAGTCCTATCTAACTAATATATGACAGACAGACAGATATACAGACAGATAGACCGACAGACGGACGGATAGAGAAAACAATATATATTTAAACAACGGCAAGTACATCACCGCCATCTGCTGTGCGGTAGGAGTATATATGTATACATATAAACTCCTCCCACCCAGTAGGTGGCGGTGATGTTCTTCACGTTTTGTGTTTCACCTTTTATTTTAAAAGAAGATATCACATGGGTGCGTTCCATTATTCTCACTTTGGTTTCCTCGTTCCCTATTCGCTAGTGAGCCCTGTATAGGCTACAAGTGGACCAATTGGAACCCAGCCCGCTTAGCCGTGACCGCGCAAAGTACTCTGGGTAATGGCCGTGGTCGTATGATGACATTGGGAGAGAAACTCTGAGACGGCGAATTGACAGGTCGGTGAACGTCTCCTACCGCTCCGTTTGAGCTTCATGCCAGACCATATGTTAACGTGTTAATATTTTGTCATTGTGAGGAGGTCTTGGCTGCGGCGGGAGACCGATAGTAGTGAATAAACCTGAAGCTATAGGACGACCTGATGACGTAACGTAACGTTAGTGAACGTACTAGTGAGTTACTTAACCTGTAGTTACCTTGGACGACCTGACGATGTAACGTATCGTCCGGACCGCACTAGTGAACTAGTTGGTTACTAAACCTGGCTGGAGTTACGATAATAAGTAGCGCTATAGAGCTTTTCAATGAGAGGACTGTTAACTAGTCACTTGTCAACTAATATTAGTTACTAGTTAACCAGTGAATGGTCGTGGGCTGTGTGAGCCAAGGAGGAGCCAGGGGTCACATGGGGCAGGATGGAGGCTAAGGGGGCAGGATCGGGCAGGATGGAGGCTAAGGGTTCACATGGGGCAGGATATTTGGGGTGGGGAAAAAAATAGATTCTTCGATTCGCCTGCTGCAGAGCGCTACAGAAAACTAATTTCTGCCTGCGGCTTCTCTGCGCAGAGAACCGACTTTATCTAATATAAAATGTTAGATAAGGTAATTCATCTGTTGATTGTCTTTAATGATCATCACACAAGTAGGAAGTGATTAGCAAACTCTGAGTAGCAAACTCAGATGTATATATATTTTTTTGAAAATGCTGCATGGAAATGTAAATTAAAAAATTGTTGCATTGAGATGCATCATCGTTTTAGAATTGAATCATTGACCTCTGAATCGGAACCTAATCGAATCGTGAGGTGCCAAGATATTCCCACCCCTAGAGGCTATGGGGCAGGATGGAGGCTGAGGGGTCACATGGGGCAGGATGGAGGCTGAGGGGAAATGTCTTTGTTGTCATTTTGTTACCACAATAATAGCATGTTGTCTCCCGCTCTCTCAGACTTTGACAACGATGGGAGTCACAGGGTCCGCTATGGGTGTCCCCACCATCTGGGCCGAGGCCGCAGTGGCCACGCTCCCCCAAGGCTGTCCGATGCATCGGGAAGACCCCCCCCCCAGGGGTGAGACAGCAGGGGGTTGATGAGGAGGAAATGGGATGGAGGGAGATTTAGACATTGAAGCGGTATCTGACTTAGGGCAGACGCAGGAGATGAACCCCATCTATTGATTGATGAATTCTGATGGTTGATTAATCCTCATGATAATCGATGACCATTGTCTATTAATCTTCACGTTTCAAGTAAAATAGATAAATTCATGGGATTATATTGATATTGATCAGTGTTGAATGTAGTTGAACTATTTAGTGGTTAATCAGAGTGGTCTTGTCTCTCCTTTCTCTCAGCTGCCCCCCCTCCAGGGTGCCCCATGCACCAAAGCAGTGCTGGTAAGTACCAGGAGAAGCTACACTCATCAAAACCACACAGCCTCAAGAAGCATTGTTGTAGTCAATCAACTCAGCTGTGGTGCATCAATAGGCCTCCATAAGTCACTGTAGCCTATGAGCTCCTTACCAACCCGTCTCCTTCCCATCATTTGGTCTGCAACTGCCAATCAACAAGCTCAACTGCTCCTTCCCCCCCCCTGCTGAGCGTCCCGTGGGTGTGGCTAGAGATGTTTCCATCAGCACCGCAACCAATAACATAGACGGGAGTTCCTTGATCTAAGAATGGATGAGCATTAGGACCTCCTGACGAGTGGAGCTTCTCCCCTTGCAGTACAGCCTCTAAACAAGCTGTAGTACTGAACAAAACCCAAACTGGTGCCTTCAAAGAGAGGATGGCTGGGTAATACTGAAGATTATAATGTTGTGTAAAGAGAGATATAGAGGAGGAACAGGAGTAATTGGTAGAAGGTAAAAGCCTCTCCTGTAGGATACTTCATCCAGGTTCTTGCCATATAAAGAGGTCTTCAGTGTGATGTATAGACTGTGTTTGAAGTGCTCCCGGGTCCGGCCTGCCACAGCTGTCCCCTTGCTGACAGGGTCTATGGCCCCCACAGCTGTCCCCTCACTCTGAAGCTCTCTGACCAGCTGGAGGTAACAGGTGGGGTTCCCTGTTCAGATGAAGTCAGGCCCGTTACCCTGCGCTCTGCCTTCTGCAAAAAATATGCGGTTAGGACTGTTTAGGAGTGTTTTAGAACGTGTTGCGCATGACCACACAGAGCGATCATGTTTTACCTCCACCATCCTCCAGGTGACGCCGTGCCTCTGGCCCCTGCGGCCCCTGAGGGTCCAGCGGGTCCAGCGGCCCCTGCAGGTCCGGCCCACCAGGACCGAGCCTATGAGTTTGTGGGGTGCCCCATGAAGGCTGCAGCGTCGGGTGGACAGAACAACATCGACCCCACGAACATGGTACTGTCCTCTGACACCTGAGATGGGAATGACACTAGAGATATTCTGGTCCTCCGGGAGAGAGGAATGATATTCATATCATATTCAAATTCTGATTTCTCTTTCATGGATTTCTTACTCTAGTAGGCTGTACACTAGTAGATACTAAAGTAAATTCTCACTAAAAGGCCTGTGCTGCACCAGTTGAGATCCATTGATCTCAACTGGTTGAGATCCATTGATCTCAACTGGTCCATTAAATCCACAGTCTTTTGTCTGCTGAAGGCCTGCGATGTGGTCGACTGGTTCTTCTCTCCTCTTCTAGCGCATCACGCATACTGGTTGCATACTGGTAGTTTTTCTGAAAAAAACACTAATTGCTGAGGCTATTGACGGTTCAAGCCTGGGAATGAATTATATCTGCTTTGGCTGGTTCCTGAAGTGTGAAGGAGGAGGTCTTAGTGAGAACTGATCCACTATGGTCTCTATGGGGTGTGAGATCCTCATGTGGGCTCTTTTCCTCCAGATGCCTCCTCCAAACCAGATCCCCGCCCCCGACCAGCCCTTCCCGCTGCCGCTCAGCAGGAGGGAGTCCAACATCCCCCGACACGGCAGCGACCAGAGATGGGTGTACCCCTCAGAGCAGATGTTCTGGAACGCCATGCTGCGCAAAGGGTGAGGAACGCCTGCTTCTCCTTGATCCACATTACCTTGAGTGAAGAAGAACACATGACTAGGGAGCATGAACACTAGACTTATGGAGCACCATACAAGTAGAGGGCTCAATTCCAACAATGAGGCTGTTAGTCAGCTAGAGAGCTCCATTCCAACAATAAAACTGTTAGTCAGCTGTACTCGGCACACAGTAGGAAAAGTAAATCCTTCTATTGATAAATAGTATCTTCCTAAGTGTTTCTGTTTTGTCTCTCTGAACCATTCCCTCTCCTCTGCCTCCGCCTCCTCTCCTGTTCCCTCTCCTCTGCCCTCCACCTCCTCTCCTGTCCTCCTCCCCTGCTGCAGGTGGCACTGGCGCGAGGAGTCCCTGGATCCTCAGGACATGAGCAACATCATCAAGATCCACAACGAGAACAACGAGCAGGCCTGGCAGGAGATCCTCAAGTGGGAGGCGCTGCATGCCCAGTGAGTCCATCTCGCCACTGTGGCTCCTCCCCTAAGAGTGCTGATGATGATGCTGATGATAATGTCACTCTTCCTCTTCCAGAGAATGCCCTTGTGGCCCCTCTCTCAAACGATTTGGAGGGAAAGCCAAAGAATATTCTCCAAGGGCACGGATTCGCTCCTGGATGGGGTCAGTATTTTATTAATCACTGGTAACATTATCCCACTAAGTGACTGGTAATATTATCCCACTAGGTGACTGGTTACATTATCCCACTAATGCCGCTTTTCCACCGCCAGTACCAACTCGACTCGACTCGACTCGCCTCGACTCAACTCGGTTTGGTTGCGTTTCCATCTAAAAAAGTACCTCTTCAATGTGGGCGGGTCGTAGAAAAGAACCTCTCCACCATGGGCGGGTCGTCATTAGGTTTTAATCACGGGAGACGCGATTCCCGGGAAATCTGAATCTGATCAAGACTATTTCCTGATTCCCGGGAAAGGTTATGATGGGAAATAAAATAAAAAGCGCAATGACTGCGCGTCTATTGTTGTCATACGGTAACGTTGATAGAGGCGAAACTCGAGCCCTAGGAAAGTAACGACACTGAAACGAAACAGCGAAACGCCGGTCCGTGGACTCCAGCCACGCCGGACACACACAACCACGCCCGACACACATAACGACGCGCAGCCTAACTCTAGCCCCGGGAAAGGAGCGACACACACGGCGAAACGCTGATCAGTGTCCCCCTCGGGAGCGGGTTCGTGGACTCCAACCACGCCGGACACAACTTAACTTGAGTGAATATTCCCATTTACAGCCGCTGGCCAATCAGTTACCAGCAGCCTGTTTACGTCACACAAAAGTACCTACTCCGCTGGCATGGAACCTCGACGGAGGTAGTACTAAAAAAAAGTACCCGGTACTAGGTACCAGGTACTTTTTTTGCCAATGGAAACGCAAATAAGGCGTGGCGAGTCGAGTCGAGTCGAGTCGAGTCGAGTAGGTACTGGCGGTGGAAAAGCGGCATAAGTGACTAGTAACATTATCCCACTTGGTGACTGGTCTCCTCCCAGTAGTTGACTGGTCTCCCCTCACTAACTGACTTGTGACTGGTCTCTCCGCACTAGCTGACTGGTAACCTGTCTACTGGTAACCCGTCTCCCCCTCCAGGTACGAGCTCCCGTTTGACCGCCATGACTGGATCGTGGACCGCTGTGGACGGGAGGTGCGCTACGTCATCGACTACTACGACGGCGAGATCAACAAGGACACCTACCAGTTCTCCAACCTGGACGTGCGCCCCGCCATCGACTCGCTGGACGCCGTCTGGGACCGCGTCAAGGTGGCATGGTGGCGCTGGACCTCCTAGTTACCTCCACCCTGCTCATGGAGAAACATGGGACAGGGGGGGCGCCTTCATCTGGACTCTGAGGTCTGTGCACCCTGAGGGGCACCCTGGCTCCACAGATCAAGAGTCTGACTTACACCGCTATCAGCAGAAGGTGTTCTTCAACCTCCATCTCATGTGGGGATGGTTGTGATGTTCTAACAAGAGGCTCTCCTTTCTGACGGCCTGTTTAGACCACTGCAGTCACTTAGAGGACTCCATCATCATGAACCTTTCTCAATTAAACCACACGGCTCACCTCCTAAAACATGTTGAAGTGATCCACAGGATTCCATTGGTTCCTAAACTCCAACCCTGCTCTTCAGTGCTTTGATGAAGCTTCCCTCCTCTACCTGAAGCAAATCAAACCCTGAAGTGAAGCTGGAGGGACGTCTCTTCAGGAGATCGTTCAGGAGATGATCCATGTGATCAGGCGGTTGTCCCACCTGGTTCCTTCAGACCGTTTGAATATTCTTTATTTCTTTGTTAAACTATGTTTATCTATGCTATTATAGCAGACTGAATGAGGGTGAATACATTCTGACAGCCTCCACTGTGATGCTGCTGTCTGGCTTTAGTAGAACCAAGGTCGCAGATAATGTGTGTGTGGAGGGTGATGTGTGTGTGTGGTGGGGGGGTATGTGTGGAGGGTGATGGATGTGTGGAGGGTAATGAATGTGAGGTAATGTGTGTGTCAAGGGTGATGTGTGTGTGTGGGGAGTAATGTATGTGTAAAGGGTAATGTATGTGTGGGGGTTTCTGCGGGCTAACTTTGAAGTGCAGCTGATTGTTTGGTTCTCAAAGCCTTGATTGACTTAAGGTGTAAACGATGTGGTTTTAAAATCCAGTAACATTGAAACATGTCCAGACTGTTGAGGTTCATCCCTCATTAAATGAAAACTTGTTTCAATATGTTGATCTGGATTTTAACTCCCTTTGATATTCTGTAATTATAGCTTTGATATTTATTAAATTGATCATAGAGCGATTCAAACAGACACAGATTTCCTGACCCCATGTGTGCTGAAACATGTTTAGTTTTCTTTGGTCGTGTGAATTTCATGATGTTTAGGTCTTTAGCTGTGATGCTGTCTCCAAATCAACTGGTCCTCAGTTGAATTGCATACCAATAAAAGTACCATTGCCTGTACAATTGCATCACTAGAGTTTGTTAAATCACTGATGGGTTTTTACGAAGATGATGTCAACTTCAGAGCATGAATATGGGAGGAGGAGCGAAACATGTAACAAGGGCAGCTCCATAACACATTAACAAGTGATTAAGTAATGATGTCAATACAATGCACTCCAGCTACATATATAGTAATATATATTATGATATAATATATATATATATATATATATAATTTAGGATTGCATTTTTTGCTTATCTTTACCTACAACATTGTTAAACACTTTCTTTGTTTCTGTATGGATCTTATTTAACTGAATTTAAAGTTTTATTTATGCCCCACCTTGCCTTTATATTTTTTAATTAATATTAAGAAAAAGGTCTGAGCCGCAGTATTCAGACTGAACAATAGATGGCGCCATGACACCACAAATAGTTCACTGAGCTGAGCGCCAATACCACCAATACCATGGCCTTACTGGCACGACCAAAACCAGCAGATGAAATGATTAAATCCTGTGTGGATTAACCCTGTGAACATGGTACACTAAATATGATATGATGCAAGATGAATTATGAATAAAACACAATCCGACAAAGAGTCTGGAGCCATGAGCCATTCATGTGCGTTGTAACAACCGAGGATTATTTGCTCAACTGAACTTCTGTAAATGATGTGCAACACAATCTGCAATCAACCAGTAAACAAGTACAGAGCTTAAAAGAAAAGGGAAGTTAAAAGCTTGAGCGATAGGGTGATACAAACGTACCTGACTCCTAGTTTCTAAGCGGCCATCAGTAGAGCACCCGGCTGTGAGAGCAGGGCTGGAATAGAATCCACAAACAGCTTTATAACGTCCATCCATTATGTTAGAACTTGAGGCCCAGCATGTCTCTGGTAATGTATAAATCACATGTTCATTTCTAGGCAACCTAGCCGTCTTCCTGTAAGGACCAGCCTCCTCACCCTACTCTGTGATGTGGAGACACTTTTTTTTATATTATTGTTTTAACCATGGATAACAGCCCTGGGCTGTTATTATAACATTATCGACAGCTGTACACTACCACACATAACATTACCAACATCTGTAAACTACCCCACATAACATTATCTACATCTGTAAACTGACCCACATAACATTATCTGCAGCTGTAAACTACCCCACATAACATTATCTGCAGCTGTAAACTACCCATCATAACATTACCTACATCTGTAAACGACCCAACATAACATTACCTACATCTGTAAACTATCCCACATAACATTATCTACAGCTGTAAACGACCCCACAAAACATTACCCACATCTGTAAACGACCCAACATAACATTACCTGCATCTGTAAACTACCCCACATAACATTATCTACATCTGTAAACGACCCAACATAACATTACCTACATCTGTAAACTATCCCACATAACATTATCTACAGCTGTAAACGACCCCACAAAACATTACCCACATCTGTAAACGACCCAACATAACATTACCTGCATCTGTAAACTACCCCACATAACATTATCTACATCTGTAAACGACCCAACATAACATTACCTACATCTGTAAACTATCCCACATAACATTATCTACAGCTGTAAACGACCCCACATAACATTACCCACATCTGTAAACGACCCAACATAACATTACCTGCATCTGTAAACTACCCCACATAACATTATCTACAGCTGTAAACAACCCCACATAACATTACCCACATCTGTAAACGACCCAACATAACATTACCTGCATCTGTAAACTACCCCACATAACATTATCTACATCTGTAAACGACCCAACATAACATTACCTACATCTGTAAACTATCCCACATAACATTATCTACAGCTGTAAACGACCCCACATAACATTACCCACATCTGTAAACGACCCAACATAACATTACCTGCATCTGTAAACTACCCCACATAACATTATCTACAGCTGTAAACAACCCCACATAACATTACCTACATCTGTAAACGACCCCACATAACACATTACCTATATCTGTAAACTATCCCACATAACATTATCTACAGCTGTAAACGACCCCACATAACATTACCCACATCTGTAAACGACCCAACATAACATTATCTGCAGCTGTAAATGACCCCACATAACATTACCTACATCTGTAAACGACCCCACATAACACATTACCTATATCTGTAATCTACCCCACATAACATTCCCTACATCTGTAAACTACCGTTTTGCTTGAGAGACCCCTAGTTTAATGTTTTATGTGACTTTTAATTGTTTGGTTCACTCTTGTATTTTTTACATAATTTTATATCACAAGTGTATTCACTCTAGTCAGAAAAGCGCTCTATGATTGCAATGTGTTATTCTAATGACTTGCACTGCACACCCTTCCTTGCAGCTGATTTATTAAACGATCAGATGAACCACCCCTTCAGTCTACAGGTCTATCAAAAGGTTGGAATCATCATGCACTAATTTCCTCTTTCCTACGGTGGAAATAAAATCTGCGAGTTTGAAAACGATGGTATTGTCTCCTTTTCAGTGATATAGTCCATTGAATTGTTAAGAGTACACAGAATTATAATTAAAATCCTGTTTGAAATTCTCCACATGAGGAGGACCTGGGTAGTGAATGAGACGTGAGCTGAGTGACTCCTTTAGGAGCTGCTGCTCTAAGGCCCCATGAAGAGAAGGACTCTTGTACAATTCTGGAACACTTTCTCTGATGGACGGAGGGTCTGGGTTGGAAAGGAACGAGACTCAGTGTCAGTAGGGAACAGAATAATCAACAGATGAGGCTCACAGCTAACAGAGCTAACGGAGCTAATGGAGCTAACGTAGATAACAGAGCTGACGCAGCGTTCACACTGCCGGTAGCCACGCCCCGCCCTGAGCCACGGGCCGATGAAGAGGTGGGTCCACTCTGCTGCTCTGTTAATGAGCTGGGCGAAAAAACAACCTGGAAGAGGACATAGGATGGCATTGTAATTACTTTTCCAATGATCACCTTTCACCTGCACCCCGATCAATACTACAGGCTCCGCTCTGGAACACTTACACACCCGCCTAATCTCACCTGATGCACTCGTTTACTGGTGTGTGTGTGTGTGTGTGTGTGGTTCTCATTAGAACAGCAGCACAAAACAAACAGGACAGGGTGGATAAAGAGTTAGAGGGACAAATTGCACAAAAGGATATCTAGAATCTAGAATGGGTTTTAGGCCGACAAGAACGTTGAGGGATGGAAGAAAGTTGTTGTACGGTATGTTCTAAATTCTATCTACCTACAAAACAACATTCTTTCCATTCCAAAGCTTTTGGAAAATGCTTCGCTGATCATCTTTTTCTCTTGCTTGCATGTTATCAAGTTCTGAAACTAATCCTAAAGAAATCCCTTTTTCAACGCTGAGTGTTTCCATAACGACAGCCGTGATGCACACGTGTTTCCCGGCGTGAGCTACCAGGCATAAGCACATTAGTTAATGACGTCCGACACCATTTTCCTTTTTGCTCTAATTATTTGTTGTCGTCATGACCCCTATTATCCGCTCATGCATGCAAGATGAGCACACATTCAGGAGACGTCCATTTATATCAGCGTTAGCTATTGTCCCCGTTCAACCGGAAAGCCCTCATCTGGCGAGCGCTAATTATAGCCTTGATTAGCATGGTGGAAAGGAGCAGGAGGCCCTGGTTAGAGATGTTGGCTCACCCTGGTCTTCATCAGGCAGATGCTTCATGTCAAGTGTGGTCAGAGGTCTGGAGACGTAAGAATGGTTGGAGTATCGGTTCCAGATTTGAAGGAGTAAAAATATGTAAAAAAATATGAAAATAATGTATTTAATTTGTGTGTTAAAATTGCATAAAGCAAAGACCTGATTAAGTGCGATGACTATCAGCATTCCTGTATGAAATACTATCTATTATGTATAGTATGGAACAGAATAATATATATGGATTATTGTATTTGTATAATATATGCTTATTTAAATATAATTATTTAGAAAAATGTATGTTGGTGCCATATTACAAATTGCACATAGTAAATATTACAGAAGATTACCGGCATGCAGGAGTTATCTGCAGATAGCAGAGCAGCATTCTGATCCAGATAGAATGCTCCAACTGAAGGCCTGAGGAGCTGGAGAGATGTAGAGATGTAGAACTGCAGAGATGAAGAAGTGTAGAGATGTAGAGGTAGAGGTGTAGAGATGTAAAGATGTAGAGGTATAGAGGTAGAGATGTATAGGTAGAGATGTAGAGTTGTAGAGATGTAGAGCTGTAGAGATGTATATGTAGAGACGTAGAGGTGTAGAGATGTAGAGGTAGAGACGTAGAGGTGTAGAGATGTAAAGATGTAGAGATGTATAGGTAGAGATGTAGTGTTGTACAGATGTAGAGCTGTATATGTAGAGATGTAGAGGTGAAGAGATGTAACCTCACAGCTGCACAGACCAAACCACCACACAGGGGATAGTCTACCCATACAGAGTGTGCGTGCAGACAGAAAGCAATATCCTCAGAAAAGGCCGACCTTGAAGGCATTAAAAGGAATTGCTCTGCATGATTGTGTCTCTCTATTTATTTGCTTGAAACACTAAACTCAAAATCTAATTCTGCCTCACCTGATGCAGAGTATTCAGAGCCCTCTCACGTATTGTTCCACTAATTCAACGGGAGGGCCGTATATCACGGGAAACCACACTATCTCTTCTCTCGGTTGCTTATTTACTGCATAATTCATTAAAATCCAATTTAGCAAAAAAATAATAAAATCTTCCCATTTACATGATAGATTGGCATGGCAGCCAAATAAATATGAGAAAGAACAGTCAAATAGTCACGCAGTCAAAAAAATGTCCACAGTCAAAAGGCACTGCATGAAAGAAATAGTTTCTGAGGCAATAAGTAACATCTTAATAAAATATAGGCCTACAGAAAGATATTTGCATACTTAATGTTTTAATGACCAAAAGAAATGAAGAACACTGTAAGCCTCTTACTTGCTCCCCCCCCCCCCCCCCCCCACCACCACTCCACCCCACACACACATCCCTTCACTGAGGAGGCAGAGCCAGCAGACACCTGTTTCCATTAGCCCTTCCCCAATTACAGAGAGCACACAGGCCTAATTGCACTAACAGTGGGACTGCATTAGCTCATTAGCATGCTGCACCATGCATCCAGAAGAGCGCAGAGGTACACAAAGCTCCTGTGATCACGCCAGAACTGTGGTTTTGTGACAAACAAGCAAAGCCTTTCAGCTAACTCAGAGTGGCTGGTTTACATGGAAGCTGTGTGAAGCACCATGAACATCTAGACCCTGTGAGAGAAGACCTCTTCTAATAGCATTGATAATGCAATTCGTAAAGCAGAACTCTTCTGAAATGGTAGGAGATAACTCTGGGTTTACCTGCCAAACTTAAGATCAACCATCTGCAATTGTATCCGACAGTCTGAGGAAGTGGCAACTAAAACTGATAACTATTACACATGCAGAGTAGGCTTATGATTGAAGGCACTATAGATTGAAGACGCTATAGATTGTAGATGCAATAGATTAAAGGCACTATAGATTGAAGGCACTATAGATTGAAGCCACCATAGATTGAAGCCGCTGTAGATTGAAGCCGCTATAGATTGAAGACGCTATAGATTGAAGATGCTATAGATTGAAGGCACTACAGATTGAAGCCACTATAGATTGAAGGCACTATAGATTAATGCCACTATAGATTGAAGCCACTATAAGGACCCACAGAGGATTTAAAAGTAAGTTGGTCACATTGGCAGTGAACTTTATTTAGAACTGACCTCTTGGGTGGTATAAATGTGTCAGAAATGTCCTTCTGGTTTTAGGATGTTGGTCTGTCTCTGCTGGCCATATGAAGGCAGTAGGCCTGTTCTTATAGAAGAGCCCTGATCGACCTGACACTTTGATAAAGCGTCAGTTCTAATGTGATGTAGGTACAGGGTTTCAATGACCGCTTGCGGCCTCTAGAGGCTGCTGTTGCACTGCGGGGAGCCCCGCAGTGCTTGCGGTGGGAGGTAACCAGGCTCCCCAATCGCTCTCCTTCGTTCTCTAGCAACAAGTTCATCAAACTGGAGAGATGGATTATATTGAGCATTACATTTAATTGGACTTCTTTAAATAGCACTCAAGTAGGTGTGTGTTTGTTTGGAAGACAGAGAGAAAGAGCACGTGCAAGTGTTACTCTCATGAGTCGTGCCTGCAATCACTTTGTATGTGTGTGTGTGTGTGTGTGTGTGTGTATACATATATACAGAGGATTGTGAATATTCTGTAAACTTTGTTGCCATATGTTGATGGTTTCTGCGTTGACACTGGTGTGTGTGTGTGTGTGTGTGTGTGTGTCATGCTCAGATGGGCAACAGGCCGATTTTATCTGGGCTACATCAACATCCTCCTGACTACACCGTCCTCAGCGGGGCGGGCTGTATGTGGTGGTAGGCCTTTCATACCCCTGGCATTGGATGGAATTGGAAGGGCTGACTGTATTAACCTCATCCAGCCTCAGGGGCCCCACAACCTCATCCAGCCTCAGGGGCCCCACAACCTCATCCAGCCTCAGGGGCCCCATGACCTCATCCAGCCTCAGGGGCCCCGACGACCTCATCCAGCCTCAGGGGCCCCGACGACCTCATCCAGCCTCAGATCTATCTATAGATCTATATATATCTATATATATATAGATCTATATAGATAGATCTAGAACTCATGAACCGCTGGGAGCCTTACGTAGGAGAGCCGAAGCCTCCAGTTGAACTGGGAAATAAACCCATAGCTTAGCTCCAGCCAGAGGTTAGCACCTTTAATTCCACCTTTAATTCTTTTTAGAGTGGCCTCGAAACACAGATAAAACCCACATCACTGCAAACAAGCTCATGATCAACACCTCCACATTTTCTATGCAATATTATCATCTCAGTAGATCTATATTTGAACATATTCATCCACCTTGTTGGACGTTGGAGACTAGTGTATTTGGGCCAGAGCAGTGACTTCCCTAATCCTCCATTCAGACACTGAGCCGGGCCGAGCGGGACACGAGGGAGGGAGGATTACGTTGTGTTGGGTGAGTCCGCCGGCCAGTGAGGGGCATGATGGTGTCAGGTGCGTCCATTAAGGACGTAACACGGCAGAGACTTACTGGTGCTCCACACTGGATTTAACATGCACCTGATTTACTGGAGTCTCCTTCATACTCCTGCTCTGTGCACGTGACATCAGAGGAAACTGAAGACTTCTAATGGGCCAACCTCTACATGGGTCGAATCCCCACACTATGAACACTGTTCATAGTGACAGATCACTGATTCTGAGACCAAAGATATTCATTTTTGATGAGATATGAACATACATGTTCCCAGGGACGGCTGGTATAAATGGACTAGTGGGGCTAACCCCCCCTTATCTTTTACAATAAACATGAGAAGAAATTATTAAATTAATGAAAATATTAAAATATAATAATTACTGAAACTTAGAATTGGTAGATTTTGGTGCAACGCGAGCAGCAACAGCACCAAATAATCACAAAAATGCAGGATACATATATAAATGGGCAGATTATTCTAAGCCAACACTCTTATTAGCATATCAATATCAGCATCCAATCGTTGTCGTCCCACCGTGAGTGACAGGTGTCATGACATACCCCCTCGATTTAGTGACCATTTGGGCTAAATGAATATAGCCCAGACCATTGACTTTCTGCCAATAACACTTAGGCGTACCGCCTCCAACAGTGACAGTGACTGTCAATGTTCGAGGCGGGAGAAGAGAGAGTGATGATCAACAACGGCGAGTGCTAACATACTTAACGAGCTGGACTATACTGACTCACCCGTTTTCATTGATGTCTTTGGAAGAAAAAAATGAAATAAAGGGACTCGGGGCACATCGCCAAAACGATGTCCAAATAAAACAAAAGGACACACGACAAAATCTTTCATTTTGTGTGTCACCGGACTTCAATGACATGGTGATTAACCTTTGCATCCCAGAAAGGCCGTCGATGTGAGCTTCTCTTCAAATAAGGTAGGCCAAAGCCCATAGACCTCTTAAAGGAAAATCACAGGCCTGATATTGCATTTATTCAGGACATGATGCTTGCTTCATAATGTGTGTGATAAAAACTGTGCAGTTGGCAGTCGTTACAGTTCAAACATGTTTTGTAGTGCATAGATGGAGTGTGTGTGTGTGTGTGTGTGTGTGTGTGTGTGTGTGTGTGTGTGTGTGTGTGTGTGGGTGGGTGGTTGTGTGTGTGAGAGAGAAACTTTTGTCATCAGAACATGTTTGTAGCCTACTGCTCAAATTTTTTGTAGAACATTATTACTTGCTGTAACTTGGTGCTGTATCTCTGGACTGTACCCTGTATGTGATTTTGTTGTTGCTGCAGAGTGAACTATTGATGGGTATAGGCCCTAGGCCTAATGCATTTGTTAGCCCCCCCCCACCCAATATCACCACCAGCCACTCCTGCATGTTCCTCAAAATAGTAAAAGCCAACTCTGCTTATTGTGTCAAGCCAGAAATAAAGAGTCAAGTCGATGGCGAGTCTGTTTGGAAGAGAACACACCATGAAAAGGTGTCTGTTCCAGAGAAAAGCAGCCTTGATTGACCATTTAATCTAAACCACATCTCTCCCCTCATCCGTCCTCTCGGCCACTGTTCCCTCTCAGGAAGATGAGCGAGTCCACCTCTGAAGGCACACCTCTGCGCCTCACATTAAGACGGAGCGCCTCCAGTGGCCCAGTCTCTCTCTCCCAGCCATCGATCAGCTCCTTTATTAGCGGCAGGCTCACATATAGGGACCGCCGGCCACCGGCGTTTCATTAAGGGAGGCTGCAGATGGACGGCAGCCAAGTGGTAAAGGGCAGTGAGCCAAGAGCCCAGTAATCAAACGTGACGGCCTTCGGCTTCCCAGGGCCACTGCTCTCTGTTCTGCTCCTCCGCTGGAGTTTACCAACTGAGGGAATAATGCTGAATATCTCAACATTAACGTCTGTAGGGTCATTTGTGACGTTCTTAGTGGGTTAATCTCCAAAAAATGACAATTATCGGGCTAGTTGTTGCATAGGATAAGCAACATCACTTATGGTTGTTCATTGATTTGTCGTTGGCAATCGGCACAAAAAACGTAAATATAATTGTAACATTAGATTGCAAAAAATAGTATCTCTTTACGAACATTAAGTAATTGATTATTGGATATTGTCAATGACCATATTTAGTAAGGTGTCCTAAATCTTGATAGGCTTCCATATTCCATGTGTGGGATGTATAATATATTGTGAAAATGCTTAACTTTTACTCGAAAAATATGCATTATATAAAAACGAAATATACTCAGTGCTAATCTATAGATAAATATATTTATTTTTATTATATTTTTATTTATTGATAATAACAACTCTCAGCTTGACAGACAAACTCCGCCATCCTAACTTCGAGAAGATTAGGGCCGGCAGATAATTATCAGATAAGATTTCTCATTATTTTGCACAGGCAGGTGAGGAGACTTCCCACCTCACCTTCGACACTCTAGATGGAAAGAGGACTCCATTTCACCAAGGGGGGGGGGGGGAGGGGGTGTAAACGCTGGTGAGCAGAACCCCGGTTCCCTCGGGCGAACGTCTCCGTCTCTCACTTGTTGATTCTTGTCCATTTCCTTCCTTTTCTTTTCATCACTCTTTCTTTACAATTTCCTCTACTTATCATTTAATCTGTCCATGAGGTGGCCCACCAATCTGCCATGTCTCTCTGCTGCGAGCCCAGAGGGGCAGGAGACCAGTTGTACATTCATCTCTTACTGGGAGCTATTGGGAGGTTTAAGAAAAAGAAACAGAACAGAGTATCTTGTAATCTGCTCTTCCGGTAGGGGGGTCAGGGTAATGCCATAAACTCATTCCCCTCGCAGCCTGACTGGTGGGGCTCGGTGACCGTAGGATCTTTGGAAACAATGACGGATCAATGCATTATTTTTTAGCACCCAGGTGTAAGCAACTCATTTCCTTTGAGTTGTAATGGTTACCCAAAAGATTCCACAAGGTTTCCCAACTAACCATTATGGCCCCAAGGTGAATCAGGTCTATGGGCAACACCCTGGCATCCCTGGCATGACTGTTAGAACGGTTAGGGTTAGGGTTAGGGTGTACCCAGTTAGTGTTAGGGTGTACCCTGACCCTAGGGTTAGGGCGTACCCTAACCCTAGCATCCTAGAGTTAGGGCGTATCCTGACCCTGATCGTTAGGGTTAGGGCGTACCCTGTCCCTGGCCCTAGGGTTAGGGCATACCCTGACCCACTATGAACCCACATCCCTCCTACCAACACACACACACACACTCACAGGCAAACACACACACACACACACACACACACACACACACACACACACACAGGCAAACAGACAGTACGTTTACATGTCCAGCTTAAAGGGGTAGTTTGGAATTTTGGACATCGGACCTCATCTTCAAGTGAGTCAGTGTGTTATTTATCATTGGAGACTGTTTTCAACACTTTTCATTCAGTCCTTCTAGTTGCAGAAATCGCTGGTGCTAGGCTAGCGCAAGTCAAGGGGAACTGCTAGCCTGCCAATAAAAACAGTTTTACCCACTCCACAGCAGTGGTGGAGCCAGAGGGGGGGCCGGGGATGGCACTGGCCCCCCCTGGAACCTGATTGGCCACCCCAGGTGCCACCCCAGTTGATTGACAGTTCACTGCATGTTTTGTTGAAAGCGCGATTTATGCTCTCGCACTCGCAGGCTCTCGGTCTCCCTGTTAACGCGCGAAGCAATCATGCACCCCACCCCGTCAACAATCCCGTCCGCATTTTTCAGGTTATTGAGAGGTCAGAACAATGGAGTGTCGGAGAAATTACATGGACCTGAAGTGAATTGACAGCTGTCTACTGAAAACATCTTTCTCCCGCCGGAGCAGCCCCTCC
This sequence comes from Micromesistius poutassou, assembly GCF_964030765.1. Taxonomy (NCBI): domain Eukaryota; kingdom Metazoa; phylum Chordata; class Actinopteri; order Gadiformes; family Gadidae; genus Micromesistius; species Micromesistius poutassou. The sequence continues at coordinate 7,748,698 of NC_140281.1, forward strand.
GCCACCCGTCTGTATACGGCATTCCCCCAATTCCTTCTCCCCCATGGGCGAGATAACCCAAACTATAGGTCTTAACTTGTTGTGGAAGTATCAGAGAGTCTGAGAACCCGACGCAGTCTTTAAGATTCATAATATTAGAGAATATCCCCGTCAGTTCGGCCGCGGTGTAATGAATGAATAAAGATCGTAAACATGTCGGGAGAAAAAAACATTTATTTTGACAGATGAAGTTACAAAGTTACTACTTTACAACCTTGTTGATGACCCACATTTAGAAAAACTTGTACTTTTAATTCAGCCTTGGGTGAAATCGAAGGGTAGTGTCTGTGTGCTTGCACCTTGAATGCATGCCATGCGCACTCCCGCGGCCGGGGATACAATTCTCATAGGGGTAACTACATTCACCGGCTTCCTCCATCTTCCATCTCTTTTTAAATAAATCGCTGTTTCTCGTTTTCCGACAGCGACAACAACATGACTATCGTCTCCTTCTACTTCCTGCTCACAGCCCCCGGAAAAGATCTCGAGCATGCGCAGAACGCATAATCCAATCCCAATTCGTGAATGCACGCTTAAATAAATAGTTCACCAGTGGACATATGAAGGTTTTATTAAGTAAATAATTATATGTATTATAAATGTTCAAAAAAAATTGAAATCGGTTCATCCTAGCCTGAGAAAAGGCAGAAAGAGTGTTTTTATGGTCTCTCTGGCTCATCCTCCAACTACCACGATGCATTGCGCTCTCTGCCCCGCCCGCCTGTTTCGGTTTGGAGGGGGGAGGACCACGAGTGGTTGCGCGAGTTGTCACGGCCGCGCACACACGTTGTGTAAACATATCCCCGTGATACGTTGACTAGTTTAGACTTCTGGGCCCCGTTTCCCGATAACGATGGATCCACGCTCGTACAATCCTTTTTACGATGGATCTTACGATGCATCGTAAGTTCCATCATCCCGAAACTCCTCTTAACATGAACGCGTGTGCACTGCTCTTACGACGTCGTAGACTTATAGCCAGTGATGGCTGGTCAATAGAGGGCGCTAGGGCGCCTCCCCTCCGTGAAATATTCACTTGAATATATCTGCCAACTCTGAATAAACTATTATACATACGAAATAAATCAACAAAAATACATAGCGTTTATCCTCATTTAATTGTGTGATAGACCATACTTGCAATTGCCAGCAACCATTTAAATGCGTCTGAACGTCAATGATTTGGGCTAGGCTAGTTATTGGTCATTCGAAATGAAGCCCTTGTGGAAATTGCGATGAAGGACACGAGACAATTTCGCACGTTGAGTCACGACTGCGTAACTCGTTTTGTCAATTAAACAGAACACACACAGTCATACAATCAACCCCTCGTCAGGCATACGTCACCAGACATTTAAAGGGGCAGCGGACCGTAAAAGCTAAACCACAGTGTGTAGAACAACACTTACAAACACAAGGTGAATTATGCAAGAATATGCATGTGACATTCACTACACACGTCCCCCCAGAATTCACCATATCAAAGGAACGAAAAAAAACAGTCAACGGGGAGGCGGCCGTATTAACCGGCCACAACGGCTGCGCCGCACAGGTGGGCGAGGAGACCCGACCACGGCAGGATTCCCACCCCGACACGGACGCGGGGCATGGAGCATGGGAGCCTCGGGAGGGGGGGCAGCAGGGGGCGGGGGCAGAGCCGGAGGCCGTCCGCGTCGTGGGGGCTGGGCCAAGTCAACGGGCCTGGCCACGTCCAAATGAGCTGGTTTCAGGCGGTCGATGGAGAGGCGCTGCGGTTTACCGCCCACGTCCACCACGAAATGTTTGTCCCCCGTCTCCAAAACACGGAACGGGCCCTCGTAGGGCGGGCGTAGCGCCCCCCTGTGGGCGTCATGGCGAATGAAAACGTACTCCGCTGTCCGAAGCCCAGTGGGGATGTGCGACTGAGGGAGGCCGTGACAGGAAGTAGGGACAGGCGCGAACAGCCCCGCATTGTCCAGCAGGGTGGCCCGCTGGAGAGTCGCAGACCAGGGAACGGTGGCGCCAGGGACAAAATCCCCCGGAACCCGCAGCGGCTGGCCATAAACCAGCTCCGCGGATGAGGACTGCAGGTCCTCCTTCGGTGCAGTCCTGATGCCCAGCATTACCCACGGGAGCCTGTCGACCCAGTTGCCGTCTTTGAGGCCGGCCCGAAGAGCAGCCTTCATTGACCTATGAAACCGCTCACAGAGTCCATTAGCCTGTGGGTGGTACGCGGTTGTGCGGTGGAGCTTCACACCAAAGCCCTGAGCAACGGCGTTCCACAGCTCAGAAGTGAACTGCGCGCCCCGGTCAGAGGATATGTCCGAAGGAGTGCCGAAACGGGCAATCCAGGTGCCGATAAATGCCCGTGTCATCTCGACAGATGTCAGCGACGTCAGCGGAACAGCCTCAGGCCAACGGGTGGTCCTGTCAACCATGGTCAACAGGTAGGTGAAACCGTGGGAGGATGGCAGTGGGCCGACCAGATCCACGTTTACATGGTCAAACCGTCTTTCCGGCACAGGGAACAACTCCAATGGGGCCTTAGTGTGCCGGTGCACTTTGGCCCGCTGGCACTCAAGACAGGTGTTAGCCCAGTCCCTGACGTCCTTCTTAAGGCCAGGCCAAACAAACCTAGCTGCGACCAGCCTCTGCGACGCCTTCGAACCAGGATGGGAAAGACCATGGACGGCATCAAAAACGAGTCGCCTCCACCCCGTGGGAACGATTGGCCGAGGACTGCCTGTGGAGACGTCACACAGGAGCATGGTGCCAGCATCGCCAACAACCACATCCTCTATTTTCAGCCCTGTAGTCGAGGTCCTCAGGAGTTGCACGTCTGGGTCCGTGGCCTGGTCTGCTTCCATGCGGTCGTAATCCAGGCCAAGATGGACTGCTCCTGCCACAGCCCGTGACAGGCAGTCCGCCACCCGGTTGTCCTTACCGGAAACGTGCTGCAAGTCCGTGGTGAACTCCGAAATGTAGGCCAGATGACGTTGCTGGCGGGCGGACCATGGCTCAGTCACCTTAGCCATGGCAAAAGTCAGCGGCTTGTGATCGACAAAAGCAGTGAAGGGTCGACCTTCCAGCAGGGAACAAAAATGTCTGACGGCGAGGTAAAGCCCAAGCAGCTCCCGGTCGAAAGTGCTGTACTTCCGCTCGCTGGGGCGCAACTGACGGCTGAAGAAAGCCAGTGGCTGCCAGGCCCCGCCCACCCACTGCTCGTAGACGGCTCCAACCGCGTAGTCCGAGGCATCCGAGGTGATGGCGATGGAAGCTGTGGGAGAAGGATGCGCCAGCATGGTGGCGTCCGCCAGGGCCGCCTTAGTGGCAACAAAAGCCTCGACCCTGCTCTCAGTCCAGTCCACGGCATGTTTGGACCCCCCCTTCAAGGCCTCGTGCAAGGGCTGCATGAGCTGGGCGGCATGAGGAATGAAGCGGTGGTAGAAATTCACCATGCCGAGGAACTCCTGCAGGGATCTGACAGTGAGCGGGCGCGGGAACCGAGCAACCGCCTCCACCTTCGATGGGAGAGGGGCTGCACCGTCCTCGGTGACTCTGTGTCCCAGGAAATCGATGACGGAGAGCCCAAACTGGCACTTGGCGGGGTTGACAATCAGCCCATGTTGGCTGAGCCGCTCGAAAAGTGTTTGGAGGTGCACCAGGTGCTGAGATTTGGACGTGCTCGCCACCAGGATGTCATCAAGGTACACAAAAAGGAAAGGCAGTTCCCGTAACACAGAGTCCATGAGGCGTTGAAAAGACTGAGCTGCGTTCTTAAGGCCGAACGGCATTCGGAGGAACTCGAAAAGACCAAACGGCGTGATCACCGCTGTTTTGGGAACATCCAATGGGTGTACAGGCACCTGATGATAACCCCGGACGAGGTCCACCTTGGAAAAAATCTTCATACCAGCCAGGTGTGCCGAAAAATCCTGGATGTTCGGGACCGGGTATCGGTCAGGCGTCGTTGCCTCATTAAGCCGCCGGTAGTCGCCACACGGGCGCCAGCCACCGCCAGGCTTGGGGACGATGTGGAGAGGCGATGCCCATGGGCTGTCGGACCGGCGGACTATACCCAGGCGTTCCATGTTTGCAAACTCAGCCTTTGCCACGGCAAGCTTGGTCGGGTCGAGGCGCTGAGCACGGGCGTAGACGGGTGGACCAGTAGTGGCGAGATGGTGCTCCACACCATGTTTCACGGCAGACGCAGAGAAAGTGGGCTGAGTGAGGGCTGGGAAACCGGCAAGTAGACGGTGGAAGTCATCCGTGGCAGAGAGAATGCCAGACAGACGTGTGGTGTCAGTCCCGCTGAGTGTGCACGTATAAGAACAAAACGTGACGGCGTCAATCAAACGGCGGTTCTTCACATCAACCAACAGTCCATGCGCACACAAAAAATCTGCGCCGAGGAGGGGAACGGAGACCTTCGCTGTAACAAAGTCCCATCCAAACCTGTGCCCTCCGAAACACAACTCGACGTACCTCGTGCCATATGTGCGGATGGGGCTACCATTGGCAGCTTCCATAGGGGGGCCGTGGCTGTCGGCCACCATGTCCAAACGGGATGCAGGCAGGACGCTCCTCTGTGCTCCCGTGTCGCAAAGGAAACGCCGACGCGGCCGACGCTCATGGCCACTACTGAGCGCCGGCCCTGGCGTTTCCCAAACCGCCGAAACTGCACGGCGAACGGCACTTAAGAGCCTTCGGTCCAAACTTCTCGTGGTAGAAACAAAGGCCTGAAGACTGCTGGGGGCTAGAAGACTGCTGCCGACGAGAAACGGTCGCAGCGACGAGCGTGGAGTCGTCCTGTGTCGCAGCAGCGACGTGCGCGGGGAAAAGCGCGGCCACACAGTGCTCTTGACCCGCGAGGAAAAATTTATCAGCCTCCTCTGCCAGTCTCCGACAGTCGACGATTGTGGTGCTGGCCAGCGCAGCTCTCACTTGGGAAGGCAGCTGACGCAGGAAAAGTTTAACGAAGAGAAAATCGGGTTCGTGCTCACCCAGGAGATCCAGCATACGGTCCATGAGCTCAGAGGGCTTGCTGTCCCCCAGCCCTTGAAGGGAGAAAAGCCTGCTGGCCCTCTCAGCGTCCGACAATTCAAAGGTCTTCAACAGGTGGGCTTTGAGCGCCGCATACTTCTCCCTTGCCGGAGGATGTTTAAGGAGGCTCACCACTCTGGATGCCGTCGCATTTCCGAGAGCCGACACAACGTGGTAGTACCTCGTTGCATCCGCGGTGATCTCACGTAGCGCAAACTGCGCTTCGGTCTGGGCGAACCATGCCGACGCCGAAGATTCCCAGAATTCGGGGAGCTTGAGGGCAACAGCGTTCGCGGTCATGGTCGTATCGAGTCACTGGATACGTCCAGCAGACTAACGTCGGGGTCACCAGTGTGGAAATTGCGATGAAGGACACGAGACAATTTCGCACGTTGAGTCACGACTGCGTAACTCGTTTTGTCAATTAAACAGAACACACACAGTCATACAATCAACCCCTCGTCAGGCATACGTCACCAGACATTTAAAGGGGCAGCGGACCGTAAAAGCTAAACCACAGTGTGTAGAACAACACTTACAAACACAAGGTGAATTATGCAAGAATATGCATGTGACATTCACTACACCCTCCTCCAAGTCAGGGGCGCCGGCCAAGTTGAAGGCAACGTAAGCTCGCAAACTTTTTGCTGTCTATCAAGCAGAGACAGCTTTTCATTGGCGCAAAAAAAATCGCCCTCGGGTCGCAGCAGTGTGCATCCCAGGCCAATGGTATGGCTTTTCTGTTTTTTTTTTTTTTATCACCACGCGATTGGACAATTCGCTAACTAGCAGAGTTCTAAAAGCACTTTCCACCCATTTCAGTGGAGGAATTGGACTCCCCAAGCAATGTTATAGGCTACTTAAAAGCAGCAAGTAAGTTACATATTAATTTAGTCTTTCGACCTGTAGCATATAAATAATAAGCAACTGTCCCATATTTCTAACTGCATTTGAAACAGCCATTGAGACTCAATAATGGACGCTATAGGACAGTGATCATGATTTGCCTCAATATCATTATAACAACAATGGGTATGCTTGCCCAGGCCCTGCAAGTCAGGATGTAGGCTATGAATCTGAATGAATAGTAGGTAATAGGTAATAGGTAGGGGCCATCTCCAAAATGCACCACAATACAGGAAATCAAATCGACCAAATTATTTTTTTTTCTATTACTGCGCCCCACCAACAATTTTTATCACCAGCCGCCACTGCTTGTAGCTGTCCACTGACAGTGCTGAAATGGGCTTGGTAGGAGGGGGAGACGCAGGAATGTTGTTGGATTAAACTATATTTTGTGGCAGCAAAAAAATATCTCCCCATCAAGGCCAACAGCAGAGTAGCCTACGAAAATAATAGACTAATATGAATGCTACAAATATTAAAACACAATTGATTAGGTCTAGGCCGACATATGCTATATCAGTCCTAATCCTGAACGCACCGTGCGTACATTGTTTCACGGCATTTTCTCCCCTGAAATAATTCCATATTACAAAAATAAAAAATAGCATGTGTCTGTGTGACAACTATAGCATTTATTTAAATGTGCTGATTTCTGAAACATGCTTTGCGCCGCAAAGAGGGCAGACTTTCTCTGATTCCGCAGACTGTTTCATTCATTCATTCAGTGATTGGCGCGCCGCGCACTCTCTAGTCTAGAAACTTTGGTGTCAACATTAAAAATGCAACGTTCCATTCATTCATTATCATTCAAACGCAGAGGCATTGACACGGCTATTGCTGTTGCTGGTCTAGATCGATTCCTCCCCATATTGTTGGGCAGGGGTATGATGGTGCGGGCAATGTAAGCGGGAAAGGCACGCATCGCAGCACAGTTTCCCGCAGCAGTCTACGTTCACTGCAGAAACCACGCTCTCAACGTGGCGATTGTGCACTCCAAGGTCAGTGATGTTCGTAACTGTCTAGACACGGTCCAATAAATAGTGAACTTCATCACAGCCTCACCGACGCACCTAGAGTGCTTTATGTCAAACAATCGCAACAAAAAACACCTGCAGAAATTCTCAGACACCCGCTGGTCTCAGCATGATTCATGTAGCCTATAGTATGTCTTCTGTCATTGATCAATATGAGGACATTTTAACTACAATGGTTAAATTAAATTCAGAGGGAGACCGCAAGTGCAGCTCACAAGCGACCTCCCACACGAGCAATGGAATCATTTGATTTTATTATTTGCCTTGTGACGTGCGTTTGATCGGTACATTTCGACTGTATCGCATGTAGCCTTTTTTTGGAATTTTAAATTGCTGCAATAAGTTATATTTTTGTTGACTTCTAACATGTCTCTGTCTTTGCTGTTTAAATCTAACAGTAGTCTACAAATATGCTATATATCGGCGGTAACCACTGTTTTTGGGGTATTGCTAAATAGCGCCAGCTGGCATTCTGTGGTATTGGATGTGTTTTAATAAAACACATCCAATACACGGAATGTCCAGCTGGTGACTCCACTGAGGCTATAGTAACGATGCCTCTAAAGGTGTGTTCACACCCACGGGCGTCAGTTTGGTTTGAAATGTGCTGGGGACAGAGACGCATTCGAAAGTGCATTTTCAGAAGTGCTGGGTACAATGAGGATGCAATCTTTTTTTTCTCTTTAATGCAGGTAGTGAAAGGTTCTGAAAGACTGCATACCCATGTAGCTTACTCAGTGACGGACTGGGAGCAAAAAACGGCCCGGGCATTTGCGCATTATAACCGGCCGCGGGTGTAATTGTTGAGGGGGGGGGGGGGGTTGAGATAGATAATGCGGGGCCGCCGTCACGACGGTGGAGCCGTGCGATCCCAACAAGCATGCCGCTCCGTGATTGGCCGGCCCAAACGGCCCACGAGAGGCCAAATGACCCACGGGAAGCAAAAAGCATTGGACATATTCTATGACCCACTATTGTCGCTTTTCCACCGACAGTGGAAAGCTACCAACACAAACAAAGAGGAGCTAGGAAAGCAAACTAACTACGTGTTTAAGTTGTGAAGGGGCACACGTGTGGCTACACACAGCACTACAGATGTCGAAACAGATTGAAAAAGCAAAACATATTTGTTGAACAGCTGAACGCTGTATCACATCATGGGCTGTTCTCAATTCAACAACACGCATCCATCCAATCTACATCAGGCATTCTGACCTAAACTCATGCACTCCCCAATACGATTATTCCACTAATTACTCCACTATCTTCATCTCCACTACACCCAACGCTGTACGAACGCAAACCATGGATAAGTTAGGCTACTTGGTGGCTATGGCTAACTTCAATCGAGTTAAAACAGCCGACCACTTGAGTGCAAAAAAACACAAAACACCTCACCACAGCACCAGCAAATCTTAAGCAATAAACATCGCGTCTTACCTTTATTTATGTGGCAGTGGTCTGCAGATGCATCCCGTGGTGTCGCCTGCCACATCCATTTAATTCAACAGGTGATCGCTCTGTGTGTCCACGGTACTACCGAGCTGCTCTGGTGCTTTTTACCTTCATGTATTCTGGCTAAAATTACTTGATTGTCTGATGCCTCATCATTGCATCCCAGCCAAAGAGTATTGGTATTAATACCTCATTCATTGTCCAAGCCAGGCTGGCAGCTCATACAAAAATAAGTAAGGGATAATCTATAGAACGCCGGTCATTATCGGGGAAATAAGCCCCGACAGGGCGAACCGGACACCACGCGATGCGAAGGTGTCTCGCCCTGAAAGGTCTTGTTCTCAGGCCCGGCGATTGCCATAGGCAAACTAGGCGATCGCCTAGGGCGGCAAAATGTGTTGGGGGCGCCCAAATGAAACATGTCTATTAAACATGAACATCCTAGGGTGCTCCCCTCCCCCGTCAACAATCCCGATCGCGCGCCCCCCCGTCAACAATCCCGATCGCGCGCCCCCCCGTCAACAATCCCGATCGCGCGCCCCCCGTCAATAATCCCGATCGCGTGCCCCCCCCCCCCCCCCTCAACAACCACCCAGCCCCGTCAACAATCCCGATCGCGCCTTTTTTTTGTGTGTCTTTTTACGATTCATTTGTTATTACCATTCGTAGTGTTGATCAGCAGAGAAATAGTCCGCCAAAGACGTTGACGTTGCTTAGCAACCAAATACGCTGGGGTTGATAAGTTACCGGACTACTTGCGGAGTGATACGAGAGACGTGAATCACAGCCACTTTCCTTGACAGCGGACATTATGCAACGGTCAATTATCGAAAAATAATTCACCACTGCAAGTCCGGAAGGACCATGCAAGTGAACAGCGCATACCACAGCATTGAGAAGAGCCGTGTAATAATCCATAATAATTAAACTCAAGTTTTTTGTCTTTTTAAGTGCTGGGTACAAAATGAATCTTGACGAAAACTGGTGGGGACTCGTCCCCAGCGTCCCCAGCGTAACTGACGCCTATGTTCACACCGCACTTCGCCCCGCGACACGTTTCAATGTTAAGTGAACGTGGAGACGCGAATCGGGCGAATTTTTTTTTCGCCTATTCGCGAAGAAGATTTGATTGACAGCGCGTTTTTCCACGTGAACGCGCTCGCCGTTTCGCGCTGTCAATCAAATCTTCTTCGCGCCGCGAATAATAAGTTGAAATATTTCAACTTCTTCGCGGCATTCGCGTTGAAACAGCCAATCAGCGTTCACTCCCTGTGGGTAACGTGGGTGAAGTAACGTAAAACAGCCAATCAGCGTTCACTCCCTGGGTGACGTCACGTAACAGCCAATCAGTTCACTCCCTGGGTGAAGTAACGTAAAACAGCCAATCACCGTTCAACCGTTCAGTGAACCGCAGCTTGGAGGAGAAAGTGATTGTTGCCGTTTGCGACTCCCGCTCTATATCTACATATAATATATAAATATCTATATCATATAATATATACGATATATATAATATCACGGCACAAAGTGGTGTGCGCCTCCAGATTATGTTATTAACCCATAAACGACGGGCTCTCCCTCTTCCACAACAGGTACAGACACACATCTCGGCCATGGTTGATGAGAATGAATTGGCATGAATGACCGTTGTCAGGCAAAAAAAAAATTTGCCCCGCGAATGCACACAAAAATGCACAGCGACAGATTATGATTTGTCGCGCGGCAACATTCGCCTATTCGCGCAAATAGGCGAAATGGGACAAAGTGCGGTGTGAACACACAGTTAGCGCTCTACAAGTACCCCTGTAGCCGTCGTTAGCTACGAGGGTTTTAACGACGTCGTTAGGCTAAGGATGCTTTCGGGAAACGGGGCCCTGCTCTCGTTTTTTAAACCGCAAAAATGCCCAATAGTTGTTTGGTACCCGGTTGCACCGAAAAGTCTAGGAAGGGACAGAAAGTAAGTAACGTTTTGCCAGTGAGCGTTGCAAACGATGGCTGCGGGCGATAAACAACCCCACAATTGGAGAAGACGTCAGTATTGAAATGATATAAGGTAAAACGATATGCAGTCTTCATTTCAAACTGGAGGATTTTGATAGAAATTATCTGTCCGTCTTCGCTGTGGGCCCGTTCCCAGATGACGAACAGGCCAGCGCTGCTAATGCACCTCCCGCAGCAAAACACACTCGCCTACAGGTAAGACTGTCGTAATCTTCTGCTATTTTTCTGTTTACAAAGTACACAATAATAGCTGCTATCAGGGAAAATGGCTAAAATTGTTCAAAAACAAAGTAAAGCAGGTTTTTTTTGTTATAATCGTGTTCTCCAGGCAAAGAAAAAATGTTTTTAAACGACTTATCATTTTCAGTGAGTGATAGAATCTAACATTATACTAGTGATAACTGTTGTCTTTATGGTGACATTTCAGAATCCGATGATTTCTTCAATGGTATCAAGAACATGACAAACTACATGCATGTGTTATTACAGAACACTGGTAGTGAACGTGGCGCATTGACTCTCTGCATCCTCCAACCCGTTGAAGACTGACACTTTCCCTTTGACATCCACACCAGTGAAAATCCTTCCCTCTGTCAAAGGACAATCTGTAAGATTCTGAAAAACTACTTTACAAATGATCTAAACCAAATATTTTGCCAATATATTACTTACACAAGATAACACTTTTTAACTCTCAACTAATCATTCTAAAGGAATTATATTTATATAATTGGTCAGCTTTACAATTAAAAAAAACCTCTTCTTTGTTTTACAGACATCGTGCCCAGACACACCTGGAACCCTTGATTCAAGCTTTAGCACTGTGGGTGAAGCAGACGAAAGTTATCAGCCCAACACAACTGTCACCCCCACGTCAACGTCATCATCAGAAGATGAAAGCATCAATAGCTGCTTTCACATAGGACCTCCGTCTTTTCTCCGCATTTGTGGAGCAGGAGGTTCGACCGTGAGGGTCATTCACACTTATTCACACTTGATGCCGGAAATGCGGAAATCGGTGTCAGTAGAATTTCCGGCTGCTTAAGGGGGGCGGGCTTGCAAGGGACGGCATATGACGTAGGGTCGCAAGAGGCGGGATCGGGTTTGTTTTGGTTTGACCGCAGACAGCACGCAGGCAGAACGGGCAGAACTCATCGCGATCATGTTAAATGTTGCTGCAGCGATGCATATATTCCGTTGCATCCACAACACCATCATCAATCGATGAAAGATTGGAGCATGAGTTACAGACAAATAGAGGAAACGACGAACAAGAAAGGCGTCGCGAACGACTGCGTTACCGGAGGAAGAGAGCGTACAAATGTAGTTGATTTATGTGTGTAACTGAGAAAACAGGGAGTGGAAGGACGGGAACATATAATGTTCAGCTAACTGTCAATAATAATTGTTATGAGAGTAGCGCATGTGTGTGCGAGAATGGCAGTGTGTGTGTGTGTGTGTGTGTGTGTGTGTGTGTGTGGACGAGCGAGGAGAGCGAGCGGTAGCGTGTGTCAGTTTAGTGAGGTAATGAGTCCGGTTGTGTCTGTGCAAACGTGTAGGCCCTACTGTAAAGTTAGTGAAACTAAGAATAAACTACACAGCCTTTCAATAATCGGTGGCCGCTTCATTCCGACCATATTCAAACCTATAAACAGACCCACTGCCGGTCAAAGTGAAGGGTGTTACTCCCGAGAAAATCGACGGAAGAATCTGGGAGCCGACAGCAAGAAAGGTGTAAGATAATAATAAAACATTTTTTTAAACCATTCAGCGAACAAAAGGCAATAGGCTGATTATCGATTAGGGTGCGGGTGCCACTCAATGACATGCAAACGTAGACCGAAGCGTCATCAACACGCCCACTCAACTGGTGTGAAATGCCGACATCCTACCATCCAACCATGTATGAATGTAGCAATAATAGATTACAATATCAAGTACTTTAGGTATCATTTTTATATTACTGTACAGCATAAAAAACATTTGCTAATTACAGTAGCTCAGCATATCAGTATTTGATATGCTCAGCAAGTATTTGTACTCAACCTTTTCTCCCCAGTTGAAATAAGTGTTTCTTATACAGTAGGCCTACTTTAGTATAACAGCACTTGGGTTAGTAAACAAATCACAACAACCAACATTAATTTGAAGTTTTATGCATGAAAAAATATGAACTATTTACAAAAATAAAACGTGTAGGGTGCGTTTGCTAAAGTTAAAATAGTCACAGCTCATCTTGAGCATCTACTGTCTCCTGGTAGCCACGGTACTGCCCATCTGGTGCTGGATAATGAGCTCGGATGGCCTGGACAACACAGGCTGGCAAAACAAGGCGATTGCCTCTCCCAAGTCTCTCGCCTTGCAGTATCCACTCCAGGAAATGCCGGTAAGCTGTAAAGCCGATACTGTCTGTCTAAGAAAGAAAGAGAACAACATTAGCAAAGCAAGCTAAATGATGCCTTGAGTAGCCTATCCAGCATTACACGGACGTCAAGCTCACGTAACGTAGCCTGAGTCCCCGGGACTCAAAACTATTGTAGCCAATGTGTTAGTAAAAACAACAACACTTACTCTATGCTCAGACGTCCGATTCTCCCAGCGGGCTTTGGCTGGCGTTTCCAGTTCACTCTCTGGGTCCGGAAATATGTATCCAACACCCAACTGTTCAGATGAGGCGTAAAGCCTGGGTGAGATGTTACACACATGGCCCCGTCCTCGCCAGATTCAGCCATTTCTTCTAGAAGAAACTGGCATCGCTGAAATTCGCAGCAGCACAGGGACTCTGTGTGTCCAGTTCACTCCGACGTGCTCCGGCTCCTCGTCCTCAGCCGCCTCCTCCTTCATTTGTCTCAATTCTTCCTGGCTGTATTGTGGCTCGTACAAATAGCCCTGGATGTCCGAATCCAACAATATATTTTCAAAATCCACTTCGGCTGTTTCCCATTGCAAATTTGCTTCTGCCATGGTCGGAGGTTTGTGTCGGTCTAGTTCTCTAGCTAGGAAACATGGCGGACATTGTGTTTACATCTCGTACGCGAGCTCCCGCCCCCCTCATTCCTTATTGGTGGGCTTACACATTTGTGGAACTAGTGGTTTGTAGTCCTCGGCCCTTCTAGCAGGCAAGCAAATTTCTCCTGAGATGACGTCAAATTACGCGTTTGACGTCATCTCAGGAGAAATTTGCATCCCAGGAGAAATGTAACCAGGACAGCTGGGCGACTGGGTTAGACTGAGGGAAGAAACACACTTTTTTAAATATTATAATAGCGATTTTATAATGATAGAACGCCGGTTCTGAATCGGTGAACTATCCCTTTAATGACAGTCGAATAATCTAGGGGTCTTAATTCGACTATGAGAAACCCAATTCGATTCGATTTTATCTTAATAATCCAATCATAGTTGGACTAACCCACAGGCAAACACACACACACACACACACACGCGCGCACACACACACACACACACACACACACACACACACACACACACACACACACACACACACACACACACACACATACTTAAATAAGTCCACCGCTGCAGTATTTCTTCAGTAAAAGTATTTGTTGAATGGTTGGTTGAATATTCTTGCAAACACACACCGACACTGATGGTTAAACACACACCCACACCCCCAGAAACACACGCACACACACATGCAAACTCACAAACACGCACACACACAGTCAGCAGGTCAATCTTAAGGCATCTGAATATTACAGTTTTTGCCAATTGCTTGAACACTATAGACACATGCTTAGACCAAAGTAACACAAATTAAGTTTTTGTTACTGTACCTTAAACACATGTAACCATACCTTAAACAAAAGCGCTGCTTCGCACTTTAGTTGCAACACAATTGTGCAACACACTTGCTCCTGCACACTACACACTATTTCATACATAAGACACAAAAATGAAATTGCAGCATAGCATTTGGAAAACATATCTATTCAAAATACAAAACACATTGGGTAATTGAAAATACTTGGATACACACCTGAAAACACTTACTTACAAAACTGAACACCAATCAGCCAGCTACAAAAAGGCAATTGTGCACGTCCCGGGGCAGTGCGGGGGAAATATCTCATTGTGTGCCACCATAAGCCTTCAAGGGTTACTGCACCATCATGCAAAAATAGGTCCCAACATATCATCACATTTCTAGATGCACTTCATGATGCAGCTGAACAAGACAGACCAGAGCAGCCCAGGTTTGTTGTTGTCTGGGATAATGTTACTTTCCATCGGGCTGTTTTGGTCCGGAACTGGTTCACCAACCCTAAACAATTTGAAGTCATATACTTGCCCCCTTACTCACCATTTCTAAACACTATAGAAGTTTTTTTTCAGATTGGAGATGGCGCGTATATGACCGCCAACCACATGCCAGTATGCCCTTTCTGCAGGCAATGGAACAGGCCTGTGGAGACATTGAGGTAAGGTCAATCCATGGATGGATTCGGCACACAAGGCGAGGATCCGTAAGCCCACCCACACACAATTGTTGTGTTTTTCTGTGTTTACAGTACAGTAGTGTATTTTTGGTTTATTTTGGCTTAAACTGAATTTACTGCACTGTAAAGTGCCACACTGCAAGTATTGAGTATTTCATTTTTTGGTTGTTGTGAAAACGTGCCTTCTGTGGAACTGAATAAAAACTGTGAATATGAAAGACTGCAGTGTTTTATATAAAGTAGACTAGTATGTTGCTGCTGATCTGAAATACAAGTGTGTATCAGTGTGTCATCAGAGTGAGATTTTGACAAAGGATTGTTAGGTTTCGATAGCAGAGTTTCACTTTGACATAGATGTGAATGGTATATTTCCCAGTGTTGTGTCTTATTTGCTTGTGTGTCGAGTTTTGACACAATGAGCCAAGTTTTGCAAAACGTGTTCAAGCAACGGGCAAATACTGTAACACAACGGTTAGAAATATATTTAAGATATTGAGCAGAATGTGTGCTGGAGCTGCATCTTCAGAATGGTGGTCTAAGTGATGTTTCTGTCTGTTGTGATAAGAAACCAGATCTCTGGTGCTTCGTAAACTCAATTTTGAAACACTGGGGAGATTATGAAGGAGCATGATTCTGAGCGATTCACAGGGATTATGACCCATCTTTTTGACTTTCTCCACGTTTTAGATTGGAGAGAAATCCCAGAAGTCACAACACCCCAGAGCTTTGGCAGAGGCTTAATACTTTAATTCATACTTTGGGAATCTGATCCAAATGGGGAATGGAGGCCTGAATGTTTTTTGCGTCGTTTTCTCTCAATGATTTGGTGTTAGGTTTCCAAATGGTGACGTACCTGGTGGGCTGGGCTCCACTCTTCGTAGCTCCAGACCACCACCTCTGGTGGGCTGGGACCTCCACCTCTTGGTGGCTGGGATCTGCAGCTCGTAACTCCAGACCTCCACCTCTGGTGGGCTGGGATCTGCTCCTCGTAACTCCAGACCTCCACCTCTGGTGGGCTGGGATCTGCTCCTCGTAACTCCAGACCTCCACCTCTGGTGGGCTGGGATCTGCTCCTCGTAACTCCAGACCTCCACCCCTGGTGGGTTGGGATCTGACCCTTGTAGCTCCAGACATCAACTTCATCTGATGGAGGATTTCACACAGAATTAACCCACAAATAGACCTTATGCAGAGTGCTGTTACCACGTGCCCATCTGGGCCCCATAGACAAAGGGACCCAGGGCCCTCAGACATAGGGCCTGGGGCCCTGAGACATAGGGCCTGGGGCCCCCAGACATAGAGACCTGGGCCCCTCATAGGACCTGGGTACCTCAGGGACCTGTGGCCCTCAGACACAGGGACCTGGACCCCTCAGACATAGGGACCTGGGGCCCTCGGACATAGGGTCCTGGGCACCTCAGACATAGGAACCTGGGGCCCTCATAGGTACCTTGGGCACTCAGACATAGGGACCTGGGGCCCTCAGACATAGGGACCTGGGGCCCTCAGACATAAGGGCCTGGAAGGCCATAGGGAGATGCTCTGAACCTATAACGGGTTCCTCTGGGGTTCCTCCCCAGTGGTTGAACTATTTAAAAGAAGCTTGGCGTCTACTACGTTTTGCTCCTGAAGAAAGTAAAAAGGAGACCAGGGCCCCATTTCCCGATAACGATGGATCCATGCTTGTACGATCCATCATACAATGGATCTCACGATGCATCGTTAATTTTAGGGGAGCGTTTCCCGAAACTCATCTTAACATGAACACGTGTGCTCTGCTCTTACGACGTCGTAGGATTGTAGCTGTCTACTGACACGGTGCTGAAATGGGCTCAGTAGGAGGGGGAGACGCAGGAATGTTGTTGGATTCAACTATATTTTGTGGCAGCAAAAAATATCTCCCCATCAAGGCCAACAACAGAGTAGCATACGAAAAGAATAGACTAAGATGAATGCTACAAATAATAAAACACAATTTATTAGGTCTAGGCCGACATATGCTATATCAGTCCTAATCCCGAACGCACCGTGCGTACATTGTTTCACGGCATTTTCTCCCCTGAAATAATTCCATATTAAAAAAATAAAAAATAGCATGTGTCTGTGTGACAACTAGGCCTATGGCATTTATTTAAATGTGCTGATTTCTGAAACATGCTTTGCACTGCAAAGAGGGCAGACTTTCTCTGATTCCTGCATTCCGTTTCATTCATTCATTCATTCATTCAGTGATTGACACGCCGCGCACTCTCTAGAAACTTTGGTGTCAACATTAAAAATGCAACGTTCCATTCATTCATTATCATTCAAACGCAGAGACATTGACACGGCTATTGCTGTTGCTGGTCTAGATCGATTCCTGCCCATATTGTTGGGCAGGGGGTATGATGGTGCGGGCAATGTAAGCGGGAATGGCACGCATCGCAGCACAGTTTCCCGCAGCAGTCTATGTACAGAAAACCACGCTCTGAACTTGGCGATTGTGCACTCCACTAAGGTCAGGGAGTTCGTAACTGTCTAGACACGGTCCAATAAATAGTGAACTCAGTGGCGGAGCCAGACTTTTTTTCAAGGGGTGGCAAGAGGGTGGCCAAGGCTTTTATAGGGGGGTCCATATTGAATTGTTGGGGGGGGGGGGGGGGGGGGCACCTGGGGTGGCCAATCGGGTTCCCCTCTGGCTCCGCCACTGAGTGAACTTCATCACAGCCTCACCGACGCGCCTACAGTGCTTTATGTCAAACAATCACAACAAAAAACGCCTGCAGAAATTATCCGACACCCGCTGGTTTCAGCATGATTCATGTACAGTATGTCTTCTGTCATTGATCAATATGAGGACATTTTAACCACGATGGGATGAGGGAGACAGCAAGTGCCGCTCGCAAGTGACCTCCCACACGAGCAACGGAATCATTTGATTTTATTATATGCCTTGTGATAGGGTTGCCTTGTGACGTGGCGTTTCATCGGTACATTTATTTTTGGAATTTTAAATTGCTGCAATAAATTATATTTGTGTTGACTTCTAACATGTCTCTGTCTTTGCTGTTTAAATCTAACAGTAGTCTACGAGTAATATATATGCGGGAACCACTGTTTTTGGGGTATTGCGAAATAGCGTCAGCTGGACATTCAGTGGTATTGTTTTAATAAAACACATCCAATACACGGAATGTCCAGCTGGTGACTCCACTGAGGCTATAGTAACGAGGCATCCTAGTGCTTAACGAGTACCCCTGTAGGCGTTGTTAGCTACGAGGGTTTTAACGACGTTGTTACGTAACGATGCTTTCGGGAAATGGTCCGAAAATTCTGCGATGATCGTACGACGGTGTTAACGACGTCGTTAGGCTAACGATGCTTTCGGGAAACGGGGCCCAGCTCCAAGGTGAAGGTAAAGGACATAATGTTGTTCATTTCTGGGCAGGATGCGGCTGGTCCTTGTTAACTGGTGATGAACAGCACAGGTAAGACAATGCATGTGGAACTCAATGAGTGTATTTGCAAATGAAGTGACTTTATATTTCTTGTCAAAACTCATTTGAATGTTACAGAGTCAATGTCAATGACATGGATAATTCCGATGTTACTTATTGAGTGTTGATCATTGTTCTGCTGAAAAACACTGAAAATGTAAAATTAAATTAGCTTTAATCTCTCGTCCCACCCCGTCAGCCTCCAGCCCACGACGACCAACCTGAAGCGATTAGTGCCGGGCCCAATTGATTTCACACTCCAGTGGAGCCCAGAGCCGGCCCTAACAAAAACTGGAAGGCACATTAAGTTGCACAAATTAATTACCGCAATTTAGCTCCCACACTGTTTAGTATGTAACGGATACAGACAGAGAGTGGGCGAGCATCAAGTTGTATTAAGTCTTACTTTGGCCCGCACAGAAGAACTGTTGTGTGGGATTTTCAAGGAAACAAGGAGGAAATCCAAATATTCTGGACGATTCTGGTATTCAGTAACAAGACTGATGTTTTAACTGTTGTACTGGAGAACAGGGCCAACATATGGGGAAGGATTAGCTTAAAATTGAGTTAATGCTTTAATAGTTAATGCTCTCTCTTCAGGTGATGAAAGGGACACGTTCAGGTGGGTGGGCAGCCAATGACAAGCTCAGCCAGATGAGCCAGATGAGTAGAAGAACAAGAGACAGATGAGTAGGAGAACAAGAGACAGATGAGTAGAAGAACAAGAGACAGATGAGTTGAAGAACAAGAGACAGGTGAGTAGGAGAACAAGAGACAGATGAGTAGAAGAACAAGAGACAGATGAGTTGAAGAACAAGAGACAGGTGAGTAGAAGAACAAGAGACAGATGAGTACGACAGCTGGAGACCAGAGGAGCCTGTGGCCTCCATCAGGACCTCTATGCAAGAGGGTGGAGCAGCACCTCCACCTGCCTAGAAGGAGCATGTGGAGCTCCATCAGGAGTTCTATGCAGGAGGGTGGAGCAGCAGCCTCACTTGCCTGGGCTTTACATTGAATTAGTCTGCTAGAAGATGGATGTGGAAAAATGAAAACATTGATAAAATGTTTTCCTCTTTGGAGGAAAAACAATACACAACAAGTATATTGTGAGCTAGGACATGGATTAGCACACTGTCCAAAGTCCAAAGGAGGAGGAATCATCACGTATGTAAATTACCTCTGGTGTCGTCAGTTCACTGTAAGAGAAACAATTTGTAATGTGAATGTGGAGTTACTGTGCATAAGTTTAGACCCTTATATCTACCTTGGGAATTTGGAAGTATCCTGCTGTGTGTGGTGTATGTGCCACCAAGCGGTAAAGCGGCGCAAGCAGCCGCTACTATCGCAGACTGTGTTCACAACCTACAGCAGAGATACCCAGGCGCCCGTGCTATTGTGATGGGGGATCTGAATCACTGTTATTTGGATAGCTTTCTGCCTGGTTTTAACCAGTTTGTTAAAAGTCCCACCAGGAAAGATAAGATCCTTGACAAATGCTATGTGAACGTTAAAATGGCATATGAATCTAGAATTTGACCCCCCATAGCTAACTCTGACCACAACATGGTGTATTTGATCCCTACCTATAAAACAAAACTAAAGTGTAGCAAACCAGAAGAGAGGGAAATAAGGAAATGGTCACCTGAAAGCAGAGAGAGGCTGGGAGCCTGCTTTGATTGTACAGACTGGGACACATTCCACAGCAGCTCCGTAGATGAAACCACCACTGTAACCAGTGACTGTATTAACTTCTGTGTTCAGATGGCTATCCCTACGAACAAAATCAAGATCTATCCTAATAATAAACTGCACGTGACCAGAGACATCAAAAACAACATCAACGACAGGAAAGCTGCGTTTAAGAACAAGGACTTAGCCAAACTTAGGAATTTGGAGAAGAACTTGAAGAAAAAACTAAGGGAAGTGAAACAGGCTCACGGAAAGCGTCTAGATGAGTCATTTCACGTAAACAACCCTAAAAGACTCTGGGACACTATGAAAAGTATGACCGGCATGTCTCCATCCAATAAGCCTATTGTGATGGATAATGAACTGGTGTTTGCTAATGATTTAAACTCTCGCTTTTCTCTGATTTTCTCTCGCTTTGAGTCTGAAAATGGTGAAATAGATAAATGTGTAAAACTACTTGATTTGATTAAGTCTACTAGGAGGACAGAATCACTATCAGTGAGGATGAAATTAGGCGCACCTTCCAGCGTCTCAACTCAAAGAAAGCCCCTGGCCCTGACCAAATTAGCCCCCTCATCTTGAAAGATTTTGCCACAGAATTGGCACCTGTGTGGCCATCTTTCAACATATTGTGGATAATCCCCACACCATCCCACAAGCGTGGTTAACTGCTTACATTAAACCTCTTGCAAAAAAGCCAAATCCTAAAGAACACAATGATTACAGGCCTATAGCACTTACATCCGTTATCATGAAAGCACTGTTTCTTGTTTGTCCTCTGTGCTGTCACGAACATTCTGTTGAGTCACATGTTGGTTGTCCATTTCTTTTGGTGTGTTACTTTGTTCCTTAGATTGCATCAGAAACTTACTGTTCCTTCTATACACCTGTCCATCAGGTGTCTGGACAACATAGGATATTGGCTGGTCAGAAAGTCCAGTTACCTGGGCTGGATTCCATACTCCATCTTGCCATATTCTGACATTTTTGCCAACCTGAAGTTTCTGAAGAGCTTTGGATCCTTGATCAAAGTATTCCTTATGTTTATTTTGCCTTGTTTCTAACAACTTCTGAACTGTATTGGTCACCATTTGAGGTGTCAAAATCTTTGATGTCATTGGAAGTCTTGTTCTCATACGTCGACCCATTAACAACTGGGCTGGTGACGCTCCGATATCCTCCAAAGGTGTGCTCCTCAGATTCAGCAAAGACAGATAAGGATCTATTCGGGGTCATCCCTATGTTCCTCGGGTCCTATGTTCCCCGCTTTGTATGTGACCGGGGAGCGAATGTGTTTTTCGTAGGTGGAATCCGGAAGAATCATGAATATTAGGGTTAGGGTTATGGGTTAGGGTGAGGGTTACGGTTATGGTTAGGGTTAGGAGTCAGAGTGTGAGTTTTCCTGACGGGCTGCCTGTCCAATCCTAGCGCTTGAAGCTGAACTTTTTCCGGATTCTGCCTACGAAAAACACCGTTGCGACCGAGGAACATGGCACCCGGGGAACATAGGTACGCTCCCATCTATTCCATCAGCTTTAGCCTTTTTCAGCATGAGTTTGACAGTCTGTATTCGAAGTCGGCCAATTTCAAATTATGTACATATTATTGACACATATGGATACAACATGTACAAAATCGTCAGCATGCATCCAAATAAATGAGAATATAAAAGCATGCGCAAAATGTGGCAATAAGGTTGACAAGGTTCGATAGGTTGACAATGGCAGTGTTGGCCTTGTTAGAAGATGGTCGCATTCAAAATTAACGGGTGTTCCGCGACTATTATGATTTTTTGGTCAAAAAGGAGCCGATCCCAAATCACAGCTGCCACCCTTTGCTCAAATAGGGCGAGCTCCCAGACTCCGCCCCGCTGCGCTCTGACCCACGCTTCTCCGGTGGGCAGAGACCTTTCTTTTTACGTCCACCTTGATGTCTGACCACTTTTTTTTAATGTCAGCCACAGTTCGGCTTTCCGCCCCAACCTCATTGACCGACTTGGCAACGTTTTCCCATGCTAGTTTTTTGCTTTTGGTGCTGATTCCGCAGGAAAGAGAGCCAAACAAGATCTAATTTCTGGCCTCTACCTCCGAAATCAGCACCTCCACCGCACATTCACAAAGTTATTTTTTCTTCCTTTCTCCATGTTCTACTTTCTCCTAACGAGCGCACTACTGCAGGCCTATTTATACGAATTAGCATATTAAATGAGGGAGGAGACTGGGTGGATAGACGGGCTCGTGCATGTGCGCTCACGTTAACGTTTCACGTTAATTGGGATGTACTAGGAGAATCTGCGTGAAATCGTGCTTACGCAAGGATTGATACATCCGGATTTACTTGTGCGCAGCAGCTTTCCAGATTTTGGCGTCCGCAAAGTTTTAGTCAGAAATCCACGCAAGTCTTTGTACATGAGGCCCCTGGCCAAGACAGGCAGCAGTAGCCTACAGTCACACATAGCATTCACACAAAACATTGGAAAAATAAAACAACTGAAACAGTCGGCAGGGGGGAGGGGGGATATCAATATTGCGACATTTCGGGAGGCTCAAGGAAGAGAGTTATATTAAGTTTGTTTGAATCTAACGTTTTTATATGATAAAATAAACGACCTGCCATTGCGTTGTCGACGTGAGAAATTGTCTCTTAACTTCTTTTATCGCAATTTCTACAGTCTATAGCCATGGACCTATAAAGAATGGACACCGGATTGAAACAAGGCGCCCATTAATTCCTATGGAAACTGCTCAGTGGCGCAGGGCCACAACAAAGGACAAGGACAAAATTGCTTCTGCATCATGGGAGCCTAGCCACGCCCTAGTGCATGATGTTCCAGATGTAGAAATATTCTCGTTCTCTAGCATTGTTAGCATTGTAGCATCATAAGCGAGAGGTCTGAGTGAGCACAGTCGCATTGTTTACTGACCATGGAAGTATAAGTTACTAACCCCCCCCCCCCCCCGATGATTCTCTATATGTGATCTTTAAATTACACTCCTGCCATCTGGGCAACAATTATTATTATTAGGTGCCAAGCACAAAGTGCGAGGCAAGCTATTGTAATTAGGTGCCAAGCACAAAGTGTGCGAAGGCAACTTATTGTAATTAGGGGTCCTACGGAATCTCCGTAGGAAACCTATTGTATTCGTTAGTATTATTATTAGGGGTCCTACGGAATCCGTAGGAAACCTATTGTATTCGTTAGTATTATTAGGGGTCCTACGGAATCCGTAGGAAACCTATTGTATTCGTTAGTATTATTAGGGGTCCTACGGAATCCGTAGGAAACCTATTGTATTCGTTAGTATTATTATTAGGGGTCCTACGGAATCCGTAGGAAACCTATTGTATTCGTTAGTATTATTATTTTTATCCTGACTTTTTGGCTCCAAAAGTTATAAAAATTGGCAGGCTTGTAGAACTCGTAAAGTTAGTAAAGGAATCAAAAGATGGGCCAGAATAACACATAGGTGGCGCTATAACAAGGCCTTGAAGTTCAGGACTTCAACAGGCTGCCATTACCACTAGGAAGGTGCAATTTGTATGAAACTTGGTATACATGCACCATTTGTCATGATGAACATCTTTCCCATTGCAACCCATATGGTCAGACCATTGGGATATAGTGCAGTGACCACAACTTGACCAAACACTCACACATTAACTCCTTTGGTGCTGAAAGTGGGAAAAGCTCCAAACTTGGCACACATGTACCAGGTCACTGTGGGACTATAGGGTGATCAAATAATAGCAATAAGGCAAAAGACAGCAGAGATATGTATTTTAAAGTGAAATACATGCATATGTATACCGCTCTACAACATGTTTAAACAGCTCCAACATTGCATCCAAAACACCTAGGCCCAGCTCTTGAATGTGGCTATTAAGAGGAGATTCCATAGTATACCCATGCCAAATTTGAAGACTATATCTGAAAAAACAACCATAAAACATTTGCTTGAAGTTCTCCCTTCTGGCAAACATCTGTTTGACAGTGGATTTTGACACAGTAGGCTTTAGAAACATGGTTGGTGATTGTTTTGATATGTTAACTGCCAAAAAAAACAGTTTTTAAGGCATACCAATGCATATTACCATACCAACCAAGCTCACCATACCTCCACATAGGAAAGACTTATATTTCTCAAAATATACTCCAATCTGCCCTTGGCAGTCTACAGTCATACTGTCGGTCATACCGTCATACTGTCGTTCATACAGTCATACGGTCATACTGTCATACTTTCGTTCATACAGTCATACGGTCATACTGTCGGTTATACAGTCATACTGTTGGTCATACTGTCATACTGTCTGTCATACTGTCATACTGTCTGTCATACAGTTGGTCATACTATTATACTGTCATGTGAGAATGTCAAAATCTCTTCTCACTGTCTCTCCCCTCACATCATATTTAATGTGGTATTTGGACTTCCGGAGCACTAGGGGGCAGAAGGTTAACCCCGCCTTGGCCAGGGAAGTTCCCCTTATTATTGGTATGGCCCAATCAGTCCACCTGGGACTTATTGGCTTATATAAGGGGAGTCTCATTTTGTGGCAGAGGGGGAAGGTGCTGGCTTGACAAGAGGCCAGTACTAGAGAACATGGTATATGTGGCGGCTAGGCTGATGGCTAGGCTGATGGCTAGGCTGATGGCTAGGCTGATGGCTAGGCTGATGGCTAGGCTGGTGGCTAGGCTGGTGGCTAGGCTGGTGGCTGTCATACCGTAGGACCCCGTTATTGTTGCTGGCAACTATATTTAGGGACCGAGCCAAACTTGGCAAGGACCCTATTGAAACCCTCGTGATTATTATTATTATTATTATTATTTTCCACGACTTCGACTGCATTTTTCCCCCCCTGCACATATTCTAAAACTCAAAATTTTTTGGTGCAATTGTGGGGACTGGTGAAAAATTTGATATTCTAGCCCTCAAATTCACATTCGCCCCTAGGTGGCGCTATAGCAACTGTTCAAAAGTGCAAACTTTGCACAGGCATATCTCGCCACCGGTTTGACCTACACTCATGAAACTTTGCACACACATGCATATCCTCATGATGAACAAAAAAGTCTCTTGAACTGAACACTTCCGGTAGCCATATTTTCCGCCATTTTGAATTTAGTTAAAAACAGTAAATTCCCCAAGGATCCCAGGTTTTTCGACTTTGACAAAAATACTTTGGCACATATCATATATGGCCCATTATCTTCAATCTGACTTAAGGATTAGTCTCTACAATAAAGTTTAGAGCACCAATGAGTTCTAAAAGTGGTGTGGTTGAAACCTCGAAAATAGTTAATTGCTCATATCAACGTCAAGTTGGACGCCTATGATGTTATCCCCAATACAAAAGTTGTTCAGAATCAAATTCTGAACAAGATAAAGTCAACATATTTTTAAATGGGGCGTGGCATCGAAATGGGCGTGGCCTGTCACTAAAATCGCCACAGTTCATAGATGCAATGTTTGATTTGAGCGGGACCAACTCAGTGGCCGTTAGGTACCAAAGTTCTAACTGCTCAATTAAAATTAAGTCGATTGAAAAAACAACATGGCCGCCAGAGCCTCAAAATCACTGTGCGGAGACCGTAATAGTTATGAATATGAAATTCACAGCACACGTGTAAACTGGTGCCGATAGCTCACATACCAAAATTCGTGTTTCTATTTTTTGTAGCGCCCCCTACAGGAACTTTAAAAAGCAGCCCCTGCGCCACGTTTCACCAATATGTATGAAACTCAGTATTCACGTACAATGTGCCCATACCTACAGAAAAGCCTCTTGGACCCATGCCCCAAACCCCACAGGAAGTCGGCTATTTGCATTTCTAATTTTCACTTTTGGCGGCCATTTTGAATTTTTTTCACTTTTTTGCCTTGTATTTGAATGAACTCCTCCTAGGCAATTTATCGGATCTGCTTCAAAATTGGTCAGTACAGTCATGAAGTGGTGCTGAACCAAAATCCTGCTATTTGTGACTGTACGTTGAAGGGCGTGTCCGTGGCGTGCCGTCAAAGTTGGCCATTTTTGAATTCCGTCGCCTTGTATTAAACTTACTCCTCCTAGGGAATTTATCGGATCTGCTTCAAAATTGGTCAGTACAGTCATGAAGTGGTGCTGAACCAACGCCGTGCTATTTGGGACTGTACGTTGAAGGGCGTGTCCGTGGCGTGATGTCAAAGTTGGCCATTTTGAATGGAATTTCACTTTTTCGCATTGTATTTGAACGAACTCCTCCTAGGGAATTTATCGGATCGTTGATGTAGGGTTAATGAACATGTAATTCAGTTAAATGTGGTCTTACATGTTAATGTAATTATGATGTATAATAATGTAATAATGTATATATACATTATTACATATACATTATAATAATGTAATTAAAATTCTTTTAAAACTGCGCTTTTTTAAAACTGCGCGCAGTGATGAACGGGACCTCGTGCCGGCTTGCGGCTGCGTCACGTGCGGTCCTAACATGTGCACATCTTGCCAGCACACATGTTACGACGGCACGTGACGCGGCCGCAAGCCGGCGCGAATTTTTTTTAAAACTGCGCGCAGTGATGAACGGGACCTCGTGCCGGCTTGCGGCTGCGTCACGTGCGGTCCTAACATGTGCACATCTTGCCAGCACACATGTTACGACGGCACGTGACGCGGCCGCAAGCCGGCGCGATTTTTTTTTAAAACTGCGCGCAGTGATGAACGGGACCTCGTAGTGGCGGCTGCAAGCCGGCGCGAGGTCCCGTTCATCACTGCGCGCAGTTTTAATTAGGGGTCCTACGGAATCCGTAGGAAACCTATTGTATTCGTTAGTATTATTATTATTATTAGGGGTCCTACGGAATCCGTAGGAAACCTATTGTATTCGTTAGTATTATTATTATTATTATTATTAGGGGTCCTACGGAATCCGTAGGAAACCTATTGTATTCGTTAGTATTATTATTATTAGGGGTCCTACGGAATCCGTAGGAAACCTATTGTATTCGTTAGTATTATTATTATTATTATTATTATTATTATTATTATTATTTTTATCCTGACTTTTTGGCTCCAAAAGTTATAAAAATTGGCAGGCTTGTAGAACTCATAAAGTTAGTTAAGGAATCAAAAGATGGGCCAGAAAAACACATAGGTGGCGCTATCACAAGGCCTTGAAGTTCAGGACTTCAACAGGCTGCCATTACCACTAGGAAGGTGCAATTTGTATGAAACTTGGTATACATGCACCATTTGTCATGATGAACAACTTTCACATTGCAACCCATATGGTCAGACCATTGGGATATAGTGAAGTGACCACAACTTGACCAAACACCCACACATTAACTTCTTTGGTGCTGAAAGTGGGAAAAGCTCCAAACTTGGCACACATGTACCAGGTCACTGTGGGACTATAGGCTGAATAAATAATAGCAATAAGGCAAAAGACGGCCGAGATATGCATTTTAAAGTGAAATACATGCACATGTATACAGCTCTACAACACGTTCAAACAGCTCCAACATTGCATCCAAAACACCTAGGCCCAGCTGTTGAATGTGGCTATTAAGAGGAGATTCCATAGTATACCCATGCCAAATTTGAAGACTATATCTGAAAAAACAATCAAAAAACATTAGTTTGAAGTTCTCCCTTCTGAACCATGGCCTCAATACAATGCAGGATGGGCCTTAAAGGGGTACACACGTTATTTCGCAAACATCCGTTTGACAGTGGATTTTGACACCGTAGGCTTTAGTAACATGATTGTTTTGATATGTTAACTGCCGGAAAACCAGTTTTTAAGGCATACCAATGCATATTAACATACCAACCAAGCTCACCATACCTCCACATAGGAAAGACTTATATTTCTCAAAATATACTCCAACCTGCCATTGGCAGTCTATGGTCATACTGTCGGTCATACTATCATACTGTCATATTGTCGTTCATACAGTCATACGGTCATACTGTCATACTTTCGTTCATACAGTCATACGGTCATACTGTCATTCATACAGTCATACGGTCATACTGTCAGTTATACAATCATACTGTCTGTCATACAGTCATACTGTCTGTCATACTGTCAGTCATACAGTCATACTGTCATACTGTTGGTCATACTATTATACTGTCGGTCATACGGTCATGTGAGAATGTGAAAATCCCTTCTCACTGTCTCTCCCCTCACATCATATTTAATGTGGTATTTGGACTTCCGGAGCACTAGGGGGCAGAAGGTTAACCCCCCCCTTGGCCAGGGAAGTTCCCCTTATTATTGGTATGGCCCAATCAGTCCACCTGGGACTTATTGGCTTATATAAGGGGAGTCTCATTTTGTGGCAGAGGGGGAAGGTGCTGGCTTGACAAGAGGCCAGTACTAGAGCACATGGTATATGTGGCTGCTAGGCTGATGGCTAGGCTGATGGCTAGGCTGATGGCTAGGCTGATGGCTAGGCTGATGGCTAGGCTGATGGCTAGGCTGATGGCTAGGCTGATGGCTAGGCTGATGGCTAGGCTGATGGCTAGGCTGATGGCTGTTATACCGTAGGACCCCGTTATTGTTGCTGGCAACTATATTTAGGGGTCCTACGGAATCCGTAGGAAACCTATTGTATTCGTTAGTATTATTATTATTATTATTATTTTTATCCTGACTTTTTGGCTCCAAAAGTTATAAAAATTGGCAGGCTTGTAGAACTCATAAAGTTAGTAAAGGAATCAAAAGATGGTCCAAAATAACACATAGGTGGCGCTATAACAAGGCCTTGAAGTTCAGGACTTCAACAGGCTGCCATTACCACTAGGAAGGTACAATTTGTATGAAACTTGGTATACATGCACCATTTCTCATAATGAACAACTTTCACATTGCAACCCATATGGTCAGACCATTGGGATATAGTGCAGTGACCACAACTTGACCAAACACCCACACATTAACTCCTTTGGTGCTGAAAGTGGGAAAAGCTCCAAACTTGGCACACATGTACCAGGTCACTGTGGGACTATAGGGTGATCAAATAATAGCAATAAGGCAAAAGATGGCAGAGATATGTATTTTAAAGTGAAATACATGCATATGTATACAGCTCTACAACATGTTTAAACAGCTCCAACATTGCATCCAAAAGACCTAGGCCCAGCTGTTGAATGTGGCTATTAAGAGGAGATTCCATAGTATACCCATGCCAAATTTGAAGACTATATCTGAAAAAACAACCAAAAAACATTAGTTTGAAGTTCTCCCTTCTGAACCATGGCCTCTCTACAATGCAGGCTGGGCCTTAAAGGGGTACACACGTTATTTCGCAAACATCTGTTTGACAGTGGATTTTGACACAGTAGGCTTTAGAAACATGGTTGGTGATTGTTTTGATATGTTAACTGCCGGAAAACCAGTTTTTAAGGCATACCAATGCATATTACCATACCAACCAAGCTCACCATACCTCCACATAGGAAAGACTTATATTTCTCAAAATATACTCCAATCTGCCCTTGGCAGTCTACAGTCATACTGTCGGTCATACCGTCATACTGTCATATTGTCGTTCATACAGTCATACGGTCATACTGTCATACTTTCGTTCATACAGTCATACTGTCGGTTATACAGTCATACTGTTGGTCATACTGTCTGTCATACTGTCATACTGTCTGTCATACAGTTGGTCATACTATTATACTGTCGGTCATATGGTCATGTGAGAATGTGAAAATCCCTTCTCACTGTCTCTCCCCTCACATCATATTTAATGTGGTATTTGGACTTCCGGAGCACTAGGGGGCAGAAGGTTAACCCCGCCTTGGCCAGGGAAGTTCCCCTTATTATTGGTATGGCCCAATCAGTCCACCTGGGACTCATTGGCTTATATAAGGGGAGTCTCATTTTGTGGCAGAGGGGGAAGGTGCTGGCTTGACAAGAGGCCAGTACTAGAGCACATGGTATATGTGGCGGCTAGGCTGATGGCTAGGCTGATGGCTAGGCTGATGGCTAGGCTGATGGCTAGGCTGATGGCTAGGCTGATGGCTAGGCTGATGGCTAGGCTGATGGCTAGGCTGATGGCTAGGCTGATGGCTGTTATACCGTAGGACCCCGTTATTGTTGCTGGCAACTATATTTAGGGACCGAGCCAAACTGGCAAGGTCCCTATTGTTTTTGGTCTGATTATTATTAGGGACCGAGCCAGAACTGGCAAGGTCCCTATTGTTTTTGGTCTGATTATTATTCTTCTTCTTTTCCAGGAACTTTGACTGCATTTTCCCCCCCCTGAACATATACGAAAACTCATTTTTATTTGCCACATTTGGTGGGACTGCTGTAACTTAGATATTCTAGCCGTCAAATTCAGATTGGCCCCAAGGTGGCGCTATACCAACTATGCAAAAATTTCGACCTTTACACAAGCATATGTCGTCACCAGTTTGACCTACACACATGAAACTTTTGCCACACATGCAAAACCTCATGATGAACAAATTTGCAGACACTAACTTAGCACTTCCGGTAGCCACATTTCCCGCCATTTTGAATTTAGTTAAAAACAGTAAATTCCCCAAGGATCCCAAGTTTTTCGACTTTCACAAAAATCCTTTGCCACATATGATCTATAGCCTATTATCTTCAATTTGACATAAGGAT
Source organism: Micromesistius poutassou (assembly GCF_964030765.1). Taxonomy (NCBI): domain Eukaryota; kingdom Metazoa; phylum Chordata; class Actinopteri; order Gadiformes; family Gadidae; genus Micromesistius; species Micromesistius poutassou. The sequence continues at coordinate 7,779,425 of NC_140281.1, forward strand.
TAGTCTGTACACTAAAGTAGCAAGTACCCATGAGCCATTGAGTTCGAAAAGAGGTGTGTTTTTTACCAAAAAATTGGTAAATTGCACATATCTACATGAATTGGACTCCTATGATGTTGGACCTCTCTACTAAAGTTGTTCAGAATCAAATTCTGAACAAGATAGAGTAAAAAAAAAAAATTATGGGGCGTGGCTTCAAAATGGGCGTGGCCTGTTACTAAAATAGCCACAGTTCATAGACGCTATGTTTGATTTGAGCGGGACCAACTCAGTGGCCTTTGGGGACCAAAGTTCTAACTGCTCAAGTAAAATGACGTCGATTGGAAAAACAACATGGCCGCCAGAGGAGGGTAAATCACACTGCGGAGACCGTAATAGTTATGAATATGAAATTCACAGGACACGTGTAGACTGTTGCCTGTACCTCACATACCAAAAATCGTGGTTGTCATGTTTGTAGCGCCCCCTACAGGATCTTTAAAAAGCAGCCCCTGCGCCACGTTTCACCAATATGTATGAAACTCGGTAGGCACGTACAACATGACAATACCTACAGAAAAGCCTCTTGGACCCATGCCCCAAAACCCACCGGAAGTCGGCTGTTCTCTTTTTTAATTTGCACTTTTACCGACAAATTTCGCTTTTTCGCCTTGTATTTGAACGAACTCCTCCTAGGGAATTTATCGGACCTGCTTCACGATTGGTCAGTACAGTCAAAAAATGGGGCTCAACCAACGCCGTGTTATTTGTGACTGTACGTTGAAGGGCGTGTCCGTGGCGTGCCTTCAAAGTTGGCCGTTTTGAATTCCGTGCTCTTATTTTCGCTTTTTTAGCCTTGTATTTGAACGAACTCCTCCTACGGAATTTATCGGATCTTCTTCACAATTGGTCAGTACAGTCAAAAGATGGGGCTCAACCAACGCCGTGTTATTTGTGACTGTACGTTGAAGGGTGTGTCCGTGGCGTGCCTTCAAAGTTGGCCATTTTTCATGGAATTTTTTCACTTTTTCGCCTTGTATTTCAATAAACTCCTCCTAGGGAATGTATCTCATCTGCTTCTACAGATTACATGAATTCGCTAAAAATTAAAATTAAAACTGCGCGCAGTGATGAACGGGACCTCGTGGCAGCGCACATGTTACGAGGTCCCGTTCATCACTGCGCACAGTTTTAATTAGGGACCGAGCCAAACTTGGCAAGGTCCCTATTGAAACCCTCGTGTTTATTAGGGACCGAGCCAAACTTGGCAAGGACCCTATTGAAACCCTCGTGATTATTCTTATTCTTATTATTAGGGACCGAGCCAAACTTGGCAAGGACCCTATTGAAACCCTCATGATTATTAGGGACCGAGCCAAACTTGGCAAGGACCCTATTGAAACCCTCGTGTTTCTTCTTCTTATTATTTTACCTCATCTTCGACTGCATTTTTCCCCCCCTGCACATATTCGAAAACTCATTTTTATTTGGCACATTTTGTGGGACTGGTGAAAAATTTGATATTCTAGCCCTCAAATTCACATTCGCCCCTAGGTGGCGCTATACCAACTATGCCAAAATTTCAACGTTTGCACAAGCATAACTCGTCACCGGTTGGACCTAAACTCATGAAACTTTGCACACATATGCAAATCCTCATAATGAAGAAATTTGCAGATACTAACTTAGCACTTCCGGTAGCCAGATTTCCCGCCATTTTGAATTTAGTTAAAAACAGTAAATTCCCCAAGGATCCCAGGTTTTTCGACTTTGACAAAATTCCTTTGGCACATATCATCTATGGCCCATTATCTTCAATCTGACATAAGGATTAGTCTGTAGGATAAATGTCAAAGTACCCATGAGCCATTGAGTTCAAAAAGGGGTGTGTTTTTCACCCCAAAAATAGTAAATTGCACATATCTACATTAATTGGACTCCTATGGTGTTGGACCTCTCTACTAAAGTTGTTCATAATCAAATTCTGAACAAGAATAAGTCAACAATTTTTCAAATGGGGCGTGGCATCGAAGTGGGCGTGGCCCGTTACTAAAATAGCCACAGTTCATAGACGCAATGTTTGATTTGAGCGGGACCAACTCAATGGCCGTTAGGTACCAAAGTTCTAACTGCTCACCAAAATTTAAGTCGATTTAAAAAACAACATGGCCGCCAGAGGAGGGTCGATCACTCTGCGGACACCGTAATAGTTATGAATATGAAATTCACAGGTCACGTGTAGACTGGTGCCTCTAGCTCACATACCAAAATTCGTGTTTCACATGTGTGTAGCGCCCCCTACAGGAACTTTAAAAAGCAGCCCCTGCGCCACGTTTCACCAATATGTATGAAAATCGGTAGGCACGTATAAGGTCCCATGACCTACAGAAAAGCCTCTTGGACCCATGCTCCAAACCCCACCGGAAGTCGGAAATTGTAATTTTTTCATTTTCACTCTCGGCGGCCATTTTGAAAAATTTTCACTTTTTTGCCTTGTATTTGAATGAACTCCTCCTAGGGAATTTATCGGATCTGCTTCAAAATTGGTCAGTACAGTCATGAAGTGGTGCTAAACCAAAATCGTGCTATTTGTGACTGTACGTTGAAGGGCGTGTCCGTGGCATGCCGTCAAAGTTGGCCATTTTTGAATTCCGTCGCCTTGTATTTGAACTAACTCCTCCTAGGGAATTTATCGGATCTGCTTCAAATTTGGTCAGTACAGTCATGAAGTGGTGCTGAACCAAAATCGTGCTATTTGGGACTGTACGTTGAAGGGCGTGTCCGTGGCATGATGTCAAAGTTGGCCATTTTGAATGGAATTTCACTTTTTCGCATTGTATTTGAACGAACTCCTCCTAGGGAATTTATCGGATCTGCTTCACAATTGGTCAGTACAGTCATGAAGTGGTGCTGAACCAAAATCGTGCTATTTGTGATTGTACGTTGAAGGGCGTGGCCGTGGCGTGCCGTCAAAGTTGGCCGTTTTGAATTCCGTGGTCTTATTTTCGCTTTTTTCCCCTTGTATTTGAACGAACTCCTCCTAGGGTATTTATTGGATCTGCTTCACAATTAGTCAGTACAGTCAAAACATGGTGCTCAACCAACGCTGTGTTATTTGTGACTGTACGTTGAAGGGCATGGCCGTGGCGTGCCGTCAAAGTTGGCCGCTTTGAATGGAATTTTTTCACTTTTTCGCCTTGTATTTCAACAAACTCCTCCTGGCGAATTTATCTCATCTGCTTCTACAGATTACATAAATTCGCGAATTTTTTTTAAAACTGCGCTTTTTTAAAACTGCGCACAGTGATGAACGGGACCTCGTGCCGGCTTGCGGCTGCGTCACGTGCGGTCCTAACATGTGCACATCTTGCCAGCACACATGTTAGGACGGCACGTGACGCGGCCGCAAGCCGGCGCGAGGTCCCGTTCATCACTGCGCGCAGTTTTAATTAGGGACCGAGCCAAACTTGGCAAGGACCCTATTGAAACCCTCGTGATTATTAGGGACCGAGCCAAACTTGGCAAGGACCCTATTGAAACCCTCATGATTATTCTTCTTCTTCTTATTATTTTCCAGGATTTCGACTGCATTTTTCCCCCCCTGCACATATTCGAAAACTCATTTTTTTTTGGCACATTTTGTGGGACTGGTGAAAAATTTGATATTCTAGCCCTCAAATTCACATTCGCCCCTAGGTGGCGCTATACCAACTATGCCAAAATTTCAACGTTTGCACAAGCATAACTCGTCACCGGTTGGACCTAAACTCATGAAACTTTGCACACATATGCAAATCCTCATAATGAAGAAATTTGCAGATACTAACTTAGCACTTCCGGTAGCCAGATTTCCCGCCATTTTGAATTTAGTTAAAAACAGTAAATTCCCCAAGGATCCCAGGTTTTTCGACTTTGACAAACTTCCTTTGGCACATATCATCTATGGCCCATTATCTTCAATCTGACATAAGGATTAGTCTGTAGGATAAATTTCAAAGTACCCATGAGCCATTGAGTTCAAAAAGGGGTGTGTTTTTCACCCCAAAAATAGTAAATTGCACATATCTACATTAATTGGACTCCTATGGTGTTGGACCTCTCTACTAAAGTTGTTCATAATCAAATTCTGAACAAGAATAAGTCAACAATTTTTCAAATGGGGCGTGGCATCAAAGTGGGCGTGGCCCGTTACTAAAATAGCCACAGTTCATAGACGCAATGTTTGATTTGAGCGGGACCAACTCATTGGCCGTTAGGTACCAAAGTTCTAACTGCTCACCAAAAATTAAGTCGATTTAAAAAACAACATGGCCGCCAGAGGAGGGTCGATCACTGTGCGGAGACCGTAATAGTTATGAATATGAAATTCACAGGACACGTGTAGACTGCTGCCTGTAGCTCACATACCAAAAATCCTGGTCCTCATGTTTGTAGCGCCCCCTACAGGAACTTTAAAATGCAGCCCCTGCGCCACGTTTCACCAATATGTATGAAACTCAGTATTCACGTACAATGTGCCCATACCTACAGAAAAGCCTCTTGGACCCATGCCCCAAACTCCACAGGAAGTCGGCTATTTGCATTTCTAATTTTCACTTTTGGCGGCCATTTTGAATTTTTTTCACTTTTTTGCCTTGTATTTGAATGAACTCCTCCTAGGGAATTTATCGGATTTGCTTCAAAATTGGTCAGTACATTCATGAAGTGGTGCTAAACCAAAATCGTGCTATTTGTGACTGTACGTTGAAGGGCGTGTCCGTGGCATGCCGTCAAAGTTGGCCATTTTTGAATTCCGTCGCGTTGTATTTGAACTAACTCCTCCTAGGGAATTTATCGGATCTGCTTCAAATTTGGTCAGTACAGTCATGAAGTGGTGCTGAACCAAAATCGTGCTATTTGGGACTGTACGTTGAAGGGCGTGTCCGTGGCGTGATGTCAAAGTTGGCCATTTTGAATGGAATTTCACTTTTTCGCATTGTATTTGAACGAACTCCTCCTAGGGAATTTATCGCATCTGCTTCACAATTGGTCAGTACAGTCATGAAGTGGTGCTGAACCAAAATCGTGCTATTTGTGACTGTACGTTGAAGGGCGTGTCCGTGGCGTGCCGTCAAAGTTGGCCATTTTTAATGGAATACTTTCACTTTTTCGCCTTGTATTTCAACTAACTCCTCCTAGGGAATTTATCGGATCATTGATGTAGGGTTAATAATGTTAGTTAAAGTTGTTACAACATGTAATTCAGTTAAATGTGGTCTTACATGTTAATGTCAAAACAATCAGTAGGACACCACAGGGCACCTCTGCTTCTACAGATTACATAAATTTGCGAATTTTTTTTAAAACTGCGCTTTTTTAAAACTGCGCGCAGTGATGAACGGGACCTCGTGCCGGCTTGCGGCTGCGTCACGTGCGGTCCTAACATGTGCACATCTTGCCAGCACACATGTTACGACGGCACGTGACGCGGCCGCAAGCCGGCGCGATTTTTTTTTAAAACTGCGCGCAGTGATGAACGGGACCTCGTAGTGGCGGCTGCAAGCCGGCGCGAGGTCCCGTTCATCACTGCGCGCAGTTTTAATTATTATTATTATTATTATTATTATTATTTTCCACGACTTCGACTGCATTTTTCCCCCCCTGCACTTATTCTAAAACTCAAAATTTTTTGGTGCAATTGTGGGGACTGGTGAAAAATTTGATATTCTAGCCCTCAAATTAACATTCGCCCCTAGGTGGCGCTATAGCAACTGTTCAAAAGTGCAAACTTTGCACAAGCATATCTCGCCACCGGTTTGACCTACACTCATGAAACTTTGCACACACATGCATATCCTCATGATGAACAAAAAAGTCTCTTGAACTGAACACTTCCGGTAGCCATATTTTCCGCCATTTTGAATTTAGTTAAAAACAGTAAATTCCCCAAGGATCGCAGGTTTTTCGACTTTGACAAAATTCCTTTGGCACATATCATCTATGGCCCATTATCTTCAATCTGACTTAAGGATTAGTCTGTACAATAAAGTTTAGAGCACCAATGAGTTCTAAAAGTGGTGTGGTTGAAACCTCGAAAATAGTTAATTGCTCATATCAACGTCAAGTTGGACGCCTATGATGTTGGCCCCAATACAAAAGTTGTTCAGAATCAAATTCTGAACAAGATAAAGTCAACATATTTTCAAATGGGGCGTGGCATCGAAATGGGCGTGGCCTGACACTAAAATCGCCACAGTTCATAGACGCAATGTTTGATTTGAGCGGGACCAACTCAATGGCCATTAGGTACCAAAGTTCTAACTGCTCACCAAAAATTAAGTCGATTTAAAATACAACATGGCCGCCAGAGGCTCAAAATCACTGTGCGGAGACCGTAATAGTTATGAATATGAAATTCACAGGACACGTGTAAACTGGTGCCGATAGCTCACATACCAAAATTCGTGTTTCTATTTTTTGTAGTGCCCCCTACAGGAACTTTAAAAAGCAGCCCCTGCGCCACGTTTCACCAATATGTATGAAACTCAGTATTCACGTACAATGTGCCCATACCTACAGAAAAGCCTCTTGGACCCATGCCCCAAACCCCACAGGAAGTCGGCTATTTGCATTTCTAATTTTCACTTTTGGCGGCCATTTTGAATTTTTTTCACTTTTTTGCCTTGTATTTGAATGAACTCCTCCTAGGGAATTTATCGGATCTGCTTCAAAATTGGTCAGTACAGTCATGAAGTGGTGCTGAACCAAAATCCTGCTATTTGTGACTGTACGTTGAAGGGCGTGTCCGTGGCGTGCCGTCAAAGTTGGCCATTTTGAATGGAATTCTTTCACTTTTTCGCCTTGTATTTCAACTAACTCCTCCTAGGGAATTTATCGGATCATTGATGTAGGGTTAATAATGTTAGTTAAAGTTGTTACAACATGTAATTCAGTTAAATGTGGTCTTACATGTTAATGTCAAAACAATCAGTAGGACACCACAGGGCACCTCTGCTTCTACAGATTACATAAATTTGCGAATTTTTTTTAAAACTGCGCTTTTTTAAAACTGAGCGCAGTGATGAACGGGACCTCGTGCCGGCTTGCGGCTGCGTCACGTGCGGTCCTAACATGTGCACATCTTGCCAGCACACATGTTACGACGGCACGTGACGTGGCCGCAAGCCGGCGCGATTTTTTTTTAAAACTGCGCGCAGTGATGAACGGGACCTCGTAGTGGCGGCTGCAAGCCGGCGCGAGGTCCCGTTCATCACTGCGCGCAGTTTTAATTAGGGACCGAGCCAAACTTGGCAAGGACCCTATTGAAACCCTCATGATTATTCTTCTTCTTCTTCTTATTATTATTATTTTTAAACACTTCGACTGCATTTTTCCCCCCCTGCACATATTCTAAAACTCATTTTTTCTTGGTGCAATTGTGGGGACTGGTGAAAAATTTGATAATCTAGCCCTCAAATTCACATTCGCCCCTAGGTGGCGCTATAGCAACTGTTCAAAAGTGCAAACTTTGCACAAGCATATCTCGCCACCGGTTTGACCTACATTCATGAAACTTTGCACAAACATGCATATCCTCATGATGAACAAAAAAGTCTCTTGAACTGAACACTTCCGGTAGCCATATTTTCCGCCATTTTGAATTTAGTTAAAAACAGTAAATTCCCCAAGGATCCCAGGTTTTTCGACTTTGACAAAAATCCTTTGGCACATATCATATATGGCCCATTATCTTCAATCTGACTTAAAGATTAGTCTGTACAATAAAGGTTAGAGCACCAATGAGTTCTAAAAGGGGTGTGGTTGAAACCTCGAAAATAGTTAATTGCTCATATCAACGTCAAGTTGGACGCCTATGATGTTGGCCCCAATACAAAAGTTGTTCAGAATCAAATTCTAAACAAGATAAAGTCCACATATTTTCAAATGGGGCGTGGCATCGAAATGGGCGTGGCCTGACACTAAAATCGCCACAGTTCATAGACGCAATGTTTGATTTGAGCGGGACCCACTCAGTGGCCGTAAGGTACCAAAGTTCTAACTGCTCAATTAAAATTAAGTCGATTGAAAAAACAACATGGCCACCACAGGCTCTGGTGTCAGGGTAAATCACTGTGCGGAGACCGTAATAGTTATGAATATGAAATTCACAGGACACGTGTAGACTGGTGCCGATAACTCACATACCAAAATTCGTGTTTCTATTTTTTGTAGCGCCCCCTACAGGAACTTTAAAAAGCAGCCCCTGCGCCACGTTTCACCAATATGTATGAAACTCAGTATTCACGTACAATGTGCCCATACCTACAGAAAAGCCTCTTGGACCCATGCCCCAAACCCCACAGGAAGTCGGCTATTTGAATTTTTAATTTTCACTCTCGGCGGCCATTTTGAATTTTTTTCACTTTTTTGCCTTGTATTTGAATGAACTCCTCCTAGGGAATTTATCGGATCTGCTTCAAAATTGGTCAGTACAGTCATGAAGTGGTGCTGAACCAAAATCATGCTATTTGTGATTGTACATTGAAGGGCGTGTCCGTGGCATGCCGTCAAATTTGGCCATTTTTGAATTCCGTCGCCTTGTATTAAACTTACTCCTCCTAGGGAATTTATTGGATCTGCTTCAAAATTGGTCAGTACAGTCATGAAGTGGTGCAGAACCAAAATCGTGCTATTTGTGACTGTACGTTGAAGGGCATGTCCGTGGCGTGCCGTCAAAGTTGGCCATTTTTGAATTCCGTCGCCTTGTATTTGAACTAACTCCTCCTAGGGAATTTATCGGATCTGCTTCAAAATTGGTCAGTACAGTCATGAAGTGGTGCTGAAACAAAACCGTGCTATTTGTGACTGTACGTTGAAGGGCATGGCCGTGGCTTGCTTTCAAAGTTGGCCATTTTGAATGGAATTCTTTCACTTTTTCGCCTTGTATTTCAACTAACTCCTCCTAGGGAATTTATCCGATCATTGATGTAGGGTTAATAATGTTAGTTAAAGTTGTTACAACATGTAATGAATTTATCCGATCATTGATGTAGGGTTAATAATGTTAGTTAAAGTTGTTACAACATGTAATTCAGTTAAATGTGGTCTTACATGTTAATGTCAAAACAATCAGTAGGACACCACAGGGCACCTCTGCTTCTACAGATTACATAAATTCGCGAATTTTTTTTAAAACTGCGCTTTTTTAAAACTGCGCGCAGTGATGAACGGGACCTCGTGCCGGCTTGCGGCCGCGTCACGTGCCGTCCTAACATGTGCACATCTTGCCAGCACACATGTTACGACGGCACGTGACGCGGCCGCAAGCCGGCGCGATTTTTTTTTAAAACTGCGCGCAGTGATGAACGGGACCTCGTAGTGGCGGCTGCAAGCCGGCGCGAGGTCCCGTTCATCACTGCGCGCAGTTTTAATTAGGGACCGAGCCAAACATGGCAAGGTCCCTATTGAAACCCTCATGTTTATTAGGGACCGAGCCAAACATGGCAAGGTCCCTATTGAAACCCTCATGATTATTCTTCTTCTTCTTATTATTATTATTTTTAAACACTTCGACTGCATTTTTCCCCCCCTGCACATATTCTAAAACTCATTTTTTCTTGGTGCAATTGTGGGGACTGGTGAAAAATTTGATAATCTAGCCCTCAAATTCACATTCGCCCCTAGGTGGCGCTATAGCAACTGTTCAAAAGTGCAAACTTTGCACAAGCATATCTCGCCACCGGTTTGACCTACATTCATGAAACTTTGCACAAACATGCATATCCTCATGATGAACAAAAAAGTCTCTTGAACTGAACACTTCCGGTAGCCATATTTTCCGCCATTTTGAATTTAGTTAAAAACAGTAAATTCCCCAAGGATCCCAGGTTTTTCGACTTTGACAAAAATCCTTTGGCACATATCATATATGGCCCATTATCTTCAATCTGACTTAAAGATTAGTCTGTACAATAAAGTTTAGAGCACCAATGAGTTCTAAAAGGGGTGTGGTTGAAACCTCGAAAATAGTTAATTGCTCATATCAACGTCAAGTTGGACGCCTATGATGTTGGCCCCAATACAAAAGTTGTTCAGAATCAAATTCTAAACAAGATAAAGTCAACATATTTTCAAATGGGGCGTGGCATCGAAATGGGCGTGGCCTGACACTAAAATCGCCACAGTTCATAGACGCAATGTTTGATTTGAGCGGGACCCACTCAGTGGCCGTAAGGTACCAAAGTTCTAACTGCTCAATTAAAATTAAGTCGATTGAAAAAACAACATGGCCGCCACAGGCTCTGGTGTCAGGGTAAATCACTGTGCGGAGACCGTAATAGTTATGAATATGAAATTCACAGGACACGTGTAGACTGGTGCCGATAACTCACATACCAAAATTCGTGTTTCTATTTTTTGTAGCGCCCCCTACAGGAACTTTAAAAAGCAGCCCCTGCGCCACGTTTCACCAATATGTATGAAACTCAGTATTCACGTACAATGTGCCCATACCTACAGAAAAGCCTCTTGGACCCATGCCCCAAACCCCACAGGAAGTCGGCTATTTGCATTTTTAATTTTCACTCTCGGCGGCCATTTTGAAATTTTTTCACTTTTTTGCCTTGTATTTGAATGAACTCCTCCTAGGGAATTTATCGGATCTGCTTCAAAATTGGTTAGTACAGTCATGAAGTGGTGCTGAACCAAAATCATGCTATTTGTGATTGTACGTTGAAGGGCGTGTCCGTGGCATGCCGTCAAAGTTGGCCATTTTTGAATTCCGTCGCCTTGTATTTGAACTAACTCCTCCTAGGGAATTTATCGGATCTGCTTCAAAATTGGTTAGTACAGTCATGAAGTGGTGCTGAACCAAAATCATGCTATTTGTGATCGTACGTTGAAGGGCGTGTCCGTGGCATGCCATTAAAGTTGGCCATTTTTGAATTCCGTCGCCTTGTATTTGAACTAACTCCTCCTAGGGAATTTATCGAATCTGCTTCAAAATTGGTCAGTACAGTCATGAAGTGGTGCTGAAACAAAATCGTGCTATTTGTGACTGTACGTTGAAGGGCATGGCCGTGGCGTGCTGTCAAAGTTGGCCATTTTGAATGGAATTCTTTCACTTTTTCGCCTTGTATTTCAACTAACTCCTCATAGGGAATTTATCGAATCTGCTTCAAAATTGGTCAGTACAGTCATGAAGTGGTGCTGAAACAAAATCGTGCTATTTGTGACTGTACGTTGAAGGGCATGGCCGTGGCGTGCTGTCAAAGTTGGCCATTTTGAATGGAATTCTTTCACTTTTTCGCCTTGTATTTCAACTAACTCCTCATAGGGAATTTATCGAATCTGCTTCAAAATTGGTCAGTACAGTCATGAAGTGGTGCTGAAACAAAATCGTGCTATTTGTGACTGTACGTTGAAGGGCATGGCCGTGGCGTGCTGTCAAAGTTGGCCATTTTGAATGGAATTCTTTCACTTTTTCGCCTTGTATTTCAACTAACTCCTCCTAGGGAATTTATCCGATCATTGATGTAGGGTTAATAATGTTAGTTAAAGTTGTTACAACATGTAATGAATTTATCCGATCATTGATGTAGGGTTAATAATGTTAGTTAAAGTTGTTACAACATGTAATTCAGTTAAATGTGGTCTTACATGTTAATGTCAAAACAATCAGTAGGACACCACAGGGCACCTCTGCTTCTACAGATTACATAAATTCGCGAAATTTTTTTAAAACTGCGCTTTTTTAAAACTGCGCGCAGTGATGAACGGGACCTCGTGCCGGCTTGCGGCTGCGTCACGTGCGGTCCTAACATGTGCACATCTTGCCAGCACACATGTTACGACGGCACGTGACGCGGCCGCAAGCCGGCGCGATTTTTTTTTAAAACTGCGCTTTTTTAAAACTGCGCGCAGTGATGAACGGGACCTCATACCGGCTTGCGGCTGCGTCACGTGCGGTCCTAACATGTGCACATCTTGCCAGCACACATGTTAGGACGGCACGTGACGCGGCCGCAAGCCGGCGCGATTTTTTTTTAAAACTGCGCGCAGTGATGAACGGGACCTCGTAGTGGCGGCTGCAAGCCGGCGCGAGGTCCCGTTCATCACTGCGCGCAGTTTTAATTCTTCTTCTTCTTATTATTTTCCCTCATCTTCGACTGCATTTTCCCCCCCCTGCACATATTCGAAAACTCATTTTTATTTGGCACATTTTGTGGGACTGGTGAAAAATTTGATATTCTAGCCCTCAAATTCACATTCGCCCCTAGGTGGCGCTATACCAACTATGCCAAAATTTCAACGTTCGCACAAGCATAACTCGTCACCGGTTGGACCTAAACTCATGAAACTTTGCACACATATGCAAATCCTCATAATGAACAAATTTGCAGATACTAACTTAGCACTTCCGGTAGCCAGATTTCCCGCCATTTTGAATTTAGTTAAAAACAGTAAATTCCCCAAGGATCCCAGGTTTTTCGACTTTGACAAAAATCCTTTGGCACATATCATCTATGGCCCATTATCTTCAATCTGACATAAGGATTAGTCTGTAGGATAAATTTCAAAGTACCCATGAGCCATTGAGTTCAAAAAGGGGTGTGTTTTTCACCCCAAAAATAGTAAATTGCACATATCTACATTAATTGGACTCCTATGGTGTTGGACCTCTCTACTAAAGTTGTTCATAATCAAATTCTGAACAAGAATAAGTCAACAATTTTTCAAATGGGGCGTGGCATCGAAGTGGGCGTGGCCCGGTACTAAAATAGACACAGTTCATAGACGCAATGTTTGATTTGAGCGGGACCAACTCAATGGCCGTTAGGTACCAAAGTTCTAACTGCTCACCAAAAATTAAGTCGATTTAAAAAACAACATGGCCGCCAGAGGAGGGTCGATCACTCTGCGGACACCGTAATAGTTATGAATATGAAATTCACAGGACACGTGTAAACTGGTGCCTCTAGCTCACATACCAAAATTCGTGTTTCTCATGTGTGTAGCGCCCCCTACAGGAACTTTAAAAAGCAGCCCCTGCGCCACGTTTCACCAATATGTATGAAAATCAGTAGGCACGTATAAGGTCCCATGATCTACAGAAAAGCCTCTTGGACCCATGCTCCAAACCCCACCGGAAGTCGGAAATTTAAATTTTTTCATTTTCACTCTCGGCGGCCATTTTGAATTTTTTTCACTTTTTTGCCTTGTATTTGAATGAACTCCTCCTAGGGAATTTATCGGATTTGCTTCAAAATTGGTCAGTACAGTCATGAAGTGGTGCTAAACCAAAATCGTGCTATTTGTGACTGTACGTTGAAGGGCGTGTCCGTGGCATGCCGTCAAAGTTGGCCATTTTTGAATTCCATCGCGTTGTATTTGAACTAACTCCTCCTAGGGAATTTATCGGATCTGCTTCAAATTTGGTCAGTACAGTCATGAAGTGGTGCTGAACCAAAATCGTGCTATTTGGGACTGTACGTTGAAGGGCGTGTCCGTGGCGTGATGTCAAAGTTGGCCATTTTGAATGGAATTTCACTTTTTCGCATTGTATTTGAACGAACTCCTCCTAGGGAATTTATCGCATCTGCTTCACAATTGGTCAGTACAGTCATGAAGTGGTGCTGAACCAAAATCGTGCTATTTGTGACTGTACGTTGAAGGGCGTGTCCGTGGCGTGCCGTCAAAGTTGGCCATTTTTTAAATCCGTCGCCTTGTATTAAACTTACTCCTCCTAGGGAATTTGTATTTGAACTAACTCCTCCTAGGGAATTTATCGGATCTGCTTCAAAATTGGTCAGTACAGTCATGAAGTGGTGCTGAAACAAAATCGTGCTATTTGTGACTGTACATTGAAGGGCATGGCCGTGGCGTGCTGTCAAAGTTGGCCATTTTGAATGGAATACTTTCACTTTTTCGCCTTGTATTTCAACTAACTCCTCCTAGGGAATTTATCGGATCATTGATGTAGGGTTAATAATGTTAGTTAAAGTTGTTACAACATGTAATTCAGTTAAATGTGGTCTTACATGTTAATGTCAAAACAATCAGTAGGACACCACAGGGCACCTCTGCTTCTACAGATTACATAAATTTGCGAATTTTTTTTAAAACTGCGCTTTTTTAAAACTGAGCGCAGTGATGAACGGGACCTCGTGCCGGCTTGCGGCTGCGTCACGTGCGGTCCTAACATGTGCACATCTTGCCAGCACACATGTTACGACGGCACGTGACGCGGCCGCAAGCCGGCGCGATTTTTTTTTAAAACTGCGCGCAGTGATGAACGGGACCTCGTAGTGGCGGCTGCAAGCCGGCGCGAGGTCCCGTTCATCACTGCGCGCAGTTTTAATTAGGGACCGAGCCAAACATGGCAAGGTCCCTATTGAAACCCTCATGATTATTCTTCTTCTTCTTATTATTATTATTTTTAAACACTTCGACTGCATTTTTCCCCCCCTGAACATATTCGAAAACTCATTTTTTTTTGGTGCAATTGTGGGGACTGGTGAAAAATTTGATATTCTAGCCCTCAAATTCACATTCGCCCCTAGGTGGCGCTATAGCAACTGTTCAAAAGTGCAAACTTTGCACAAGCAGCACGCGTCACCGGTTTGACCTACACTCATGAAACTTTGCACACACATGCAAATCCTCATGATGAACAAAAAAGTCTCTTGAACTGAACACTTCCGGTAGCCATATTTTCCGCCATTTTGAATTTAGTTAAAAACAGTAAATTCCCCAAGGATCCCAGGTTTTTCGACTTTGACCTAAATCCTTTGGCACATATCATATATGGCCCATTATCTTCAATCTGACTTAAGGATTAGTCTGTAAAATAAAGTTTAGAGCGTCAATGAGTTCTAAAAGGGGTGTGGTTGAAACCTCGAAAATAGTTAATTGCTCATATCAACGTCAAGTTGGACGCCTATGATGTTGGCCCCAATACAAAAGTTGTTCAGAATCAAATTATGAACAAGATAAAGTCAACATATTTTCAAATGGGGCGTGGCATCGAAATGGGCGTGGCCTGACACTAAAATCGCCACAGTTCATAGACGCAATGTTTGATTTGAGCGGGACCCACCCAACGGCCGTTAGGTGCCAAACTTCTAACTGCTCAATTAAAATTAAGTCGATAGAAAAAACAACATGGCCGCCACTGCCTCTGGTGTCAGGGTAAATCACTGTGCGGAGACCGTAATAGTTATGAATATGAAATTCGCAGGACACGTGTAGACTGGTGCCCATAGCTCACATACCAAAATTTGTGTTTCTATTTTTTGTAGCGCCCCCTACAGGAACTTTAAAAAGCAGCCCCTGCGCCACGTTTCACCAATATGTATGTAAATCGGTAGGCACGTATAACGTGCCAATACCTACAGAAAAGCCTCTTGGACCCATGCTCCAAACCCCACAGGACGTCGGCTATTTTCATTTTTAATTTTCACTCTCGGTGGCCATTTTGAAATTTTTTCACTTTTTTGCCTTGTATTTGAATGAACTCCTCCTAGGGAATTTATCGGATCTGCTTCAAAATTGGTTAGTACAGTCATGAAGTGGTGCAGAACCAAAATCGTGCTATTTGTGACTGTACGTTGAAGGGCGTGACCGTGGCGTGATGTCAAAGTTGGCCATTTTGAATGGAATTTCACTTTTTCGCATTGTATTTGAACGAACTCCTCCTAGGGAATTTATCGCATCTGCTTCACAATTGGTCAGTACAGTCATGAAGTGGTGCTGAACCAAAATCGTGCTATTTGTGACTGTACGTTGAAGGGCGTGTCCGTGGCGTGCCGTCAAAGTTGGCCATTTTTGAAATCCGTCGCCTTGTATTAAACTTACTCCTCCTAGGGAATTTGTATTTGAACCAACTCCTCCTAGGGAATTTATCGGATCTGCTTCAAAATTGGTCAGTACAGTCATGAAGTGGTGCTGAAACAAAATCGTGCTATTTGTGACTGTACATTGAAGGGCATGGCCGTGGCGTGCTGTCAAAGTTGGCCATTTTGAATGGAATACTTTCACTTTTTCGCCTTGTATTTCAACTAACTCCTCCTAGGGAATTTATCGGATCATTGATGTAGGGTTAATAATGTTAGTTAAAGTTGTTACAACATGTATTTCAGTTAAATGTGGTCTTACATGTTAATGTCAAAACAATCAGTAGGACACCACAGGGCACCTCTGCTTCTACAGATTACATAAATTTGCGAATTTTTTTTAAAACTGCGCTTTTTTAAAACTGCGCGCAGTGATGAACGGGACCTCGTGCCGGCTTGCGGCTGCGTCACGTGCGGTCCTAACATGTGCACATCTTGCCAGCACACATGTTACGACGGCACGTGACGCGGCCGCAAGCCGGCGCGATTTTTTTTTAAAACTGCGCGCAGTGATGAACGGGACCTCGTAGTGGCGGCTGCAAGCCGGCGCGAGGTCCCGTTCATCACTGCGCGCAGTTTTAATTAGGGACCGAGCCAAACTTGGCAAGGACCCTATTGAAACCCTCATGATTATTCTTCTTCTTCTTATTATTTTCCAGGATTTCGACTGCATTTTTCCCCCCCTGCACATATTCGAAAACTCATTTTTTTTTGGCACATTTTGTGGGACTGGTGAAAAATTTGATATTCTAGCCCTCAAATTCACATTCGCCCCTAGGTGGCGCTATACCAACTATGCCAAAATTTCAACGTTTGCACAAGCATAACTCATCACCGGTTGGACCTAAACTCATGAAACTTTGCACACATATGCAAATCCTCATAATGAAGAAATTTGCAGATACTAACTTAGCACTTCCGGTAGCCAGATTTCCCGCCATTTTGAATTTAGTTAAAAACAGTAAATTCCCCAAGGATCCCAGGTTTTTTTACTTTGAAAAAAATCCTTTGGCACATATCATCTATGGCCCATTATCTTCAATCTGACATAAGGATTAGTCTGTAGGATAAATTTCAAAGTACCCATGAGCCATTGAGTTCAAAAAGGGGTGTGTTTTTCACCCCGAAAATAGTAAATTGCACATATCTACATTAATTGGACTCCTATGGTGTTGGACCTCTCTACTAAAGTTGTTCATAATCAAATTCTGAACAAGAATAAGTCAACAATTTTTCAAATGGGGCGTGGCATCGAAGTGGGCGTGGCCCGTTACTAAAATAGCCACAGTTCATAGAGGCAATGTTTGATTTGAGCGGGACCAACTCAATGGCCGTTAGGTACCAAAGTTCTAACTGCTCACCAAAAATTACGTCGATTTAAAAAACAACATGGCCGCCAGAGGAGGGTCGATCACTCTGCAGACACCGTAATAGTTATGAATATGAAATTCACAGGACACGTGTAAACTGGTGCCTCTAGCTCACATACCAAAATTCGTGTTTCTCATATGTGTAACGCCCCCTACAGGAACTTTAAAAACCAGCCCCTGCGCCACGTTTCACCAATATGTATGAAACTTGGTAGGCACGTATAAGGTCCTATGCCCTACAGAAAAGCCTCTTGGACCCATGCTCCAAACCCCACCGGAAGTCGGAAATTTTAATTTTTTCATTTTCACTCTCGGCGGCCATTTTGAAATTTTTTCACTTTTTTGCCTTGTATTTGAATGAACTCCTCCTAGGGAATTTATCGGATTTGCTTCAAAATTGGTCAGTACAGTCATGAAGTGGTGCTAAACCAAAATCGTGCTATTTGTGACTGTACGTTGAAGGGCGTGTCCGTGGCATGCCGTCAAAGTTGGCCATTTTTGAATTCCGTCGCGTTGTATTTGAACTAACTCCTCCTAGGGAATTTATCGGATCTGCTTCAAATTTGGTCAGTACAGTCATGAAGTGGTGCTGAACCAAAATCGTGCTATTTGGGACTGTACGTTGAAGGGCGTGGCCGTGGCGTGATGTCAAAGTTGGCCATTTTGAATGGAATTTCACTTTTTCGCATTGTATTTGAACGAACTCCTCCTAGGGAATTTATCGCATCTGCTTCACAATTGGTCAGTACAGTCATGAAGTGGTGCTGAACCAAAATCGTGCTATTTGTGACTGTACGTTGAAGGGCGTGTCCGTGGCGTGCCGGCAAAGTTGGCCATTTTTGAATTCCGTCGCCAAAAGTTGGCCATTTTTTAATTCCGTCGCCTTGTATTTGAACTAACTCCTCCTA
Source organism: Micromesistius poutassou (assembly GCF_964030765.1). Lineage (NCBI taxonomy): Eukaryota > Metazoa > Chordata > Actinopteri > Gadiformes > Gadidae > Micromesistius > Micromesistius poutassou. Next base: position 7,797,554 of record NC_140281.1, read on the forward strand.
GGGAATTTATCGGATCTGCTTCAAAATTGGTCAGTACAGTCATGAAGTGGTGCTGAACCAAAATCGTGCTATTTGTGATTGTACGTTGAAGGGCGTGTCCGTGGCATGCCGTCAAAGTTGGCCATTTTTGAATTCCGTCGCCTTGTATTTCAACTAACTCCTCCTAGGGAATTTATCGGATCATTGATGTAGGGTTAATGAACATGTAATTCAGTTAAATGTGGTCTTACATGTTAATGTCAAAACAATCAGTAAAACACCACAGGGCACCTCTGCTTCTACAGATTACATAAATTTGCGAAATTTTTTTAAAACTGCGCTTTTTTAAAACTGCGCGCAGTGATGAACGGGACCTCGTGCCGGCTTGCGGCTGCGTCACGTGCGGTCCTAACATGTGCACATCTTGCCAGCACACATGTTACGACGGCACGTGACGCGGCCGCAAGCCGGCGCGTTTTTTTTTTAAAACTGCGCGCAGTGATGAACGGGACCTCGTAGTGGCGGCTGCAAGCCGGCGCGAGGTCCCGTTCATCACTGCGCGCAGTTTTAATTAGGGACCGAGCCAAACATGGCAAGGTCCCTATTGAAACCCTCGTGTTTATTATTATTATTAGGGACCGAGCCAAACTTGGCAAGGACCCTATTGAAATCCTCGTGTTTCTTCTTCTTATTATTATTTTTCTCCGTCTTCGACTGCATTTTTCCCCCCCTGCACATATTCGAAAACTCATTTTTATTTGGCACATTTTGTGGGACTGGTGAAAAATTTGATATTCTAGCCCTCAAATTCACATTTGCCCCTAGGTGGCGCTATACCAACTATGCCAAAATTTCAACGTTTGCACAAGCATAACTCGTCACCGGTTGGACCTAAACTCATGAAACTTTGCACACATATGCAAATCCTCATAATGAAGAAATTTGCAGATACTAACTTAGCACTTCCGGTAGCCAGATTTCCCGCCATTTTGAATTTAGTTAAAAACAGTAAATTCCCCAAGGATCCCAGGTTTTTCGACTTTGACAAAAATCCTTTGGCACATTTCATCTATGGCCCATTATCTTCAATCTGACATAAGGATTAGTCTGTAGGATAAATTTCAAAGTACCCATGAGCCATTGAGTTCAAAAAGGGGTGTGTTTTTCACCCCAAAAATAGTAAATTGCACATATCTACATTAATTGGACTCCTATGGTGTTGGACCTCTCTACTAAAGTTGTTCATAATCAAATTCTGAACAAGAATAAGTCAACAATTTTTCAAATGGGGCGTGGCATCGAAGTGGGCGTGGCCCGTTACTAAAATAGCCACAGTTCATAGACGCAATGTTTGATTTGAGCGGGACCAACTCAATGGCCGTTAGGTACCAAAGTTCTAACTGCTCACCAAAAATTACGTCGATTTAAAAAACAACATGGCCGCCAGAGGAGGGTCGATCACTCTGCGGACACCGTAATAGTTATGAATATGAAATTCACAGGACACGTGTAAACTGATGCCGATAGCTCACATACCAAAATTCGTGTTTCTATTTTTTGTAGCGCCCCCTACAGGAACTTTAAAATGCAGCCCCTACGTCACATTTCACCAATATGTATGAAACTCAGTATTCACGTACAATGTGCCCATACCTACAGAAAAGCCTCTTGGACCCATGCCCCAAACTCCACAGGAAGTCGGCTATTTGCATTTCTAATTTTCACTTTTGGCGGCCATTTTGAATTTTTTTCACTTTTTTGCCTTGTATTTGAATGAACTCCTCCTAGGGAATTTATCGGATTTGCTTCAAAATTGGTCAGTACAGTCATGAAGTGGTGCTAAACCAAAATCGTGCTATTTGTGACTGTACGTTGAAGGGCGTGTCCGTGGCATGCCGTCAAAGTTGGCCATTTTTGAATTCCGTCGCGTTGTATTTGAACTAACTCCTCCTAGAGAATTTATCGGATCTGCTTCAAATTTGGTCAGTACAGTCATGAAGTGGTGCTGAACCAAAATCGTGCTATTTGGGACTGTACGTTGAAGGGCGTGTCCGTGGCGTGATGTCAAAGTTGGCCATTTTGAATGGAATTTCACTTTTTCGCATTGTATTTGAACGAACTCCTCCTAGGGAATTTATCGCATCTGCTTCACAATTGGTCAGTACAGTCATGAAGTGGTGCTGAACCAAAATCGTGCTATTTGTGACTGTACGTTGAAGGGCGTGTCCATGGCGTGCCGTCAAAGTTGGCCATTTTTAATGGAATACTTTCACTTTTTCGCCTTGTATTTCAACTAACTCCTCCTAGGGAATTTATCGGATCATTGATGTAGGGTTAATAATGTTAGTTAAAGTTGTTACAACATGTAATTCAGTTAAATGTGGTCTTACATGTTAATGTCAAAACAATCAGTAGGACACCACAGGGCACCTCTGCTTCTATAGATTACATAAATTTGCGAATTCTTTTTAAAACTGCGCTTTTTTAAAACTGCGCGCAATGATGAACGGGACCTCGTGCCGGCTTGCGGCTGCGTCACGTGCGGTCCTAACATGTGCACATCTTGCCAGCACACATGTTACGACGGCACGTGACGCGGCCGCAAGCCGGCGCGATTTTTTTTTAAAACTGCGCGCAGTGATGAACGGGACCTCGTAGTGGCGGCTGCAAGCCGGCGCGAGGTCCCGTTCATCACTGCGCGCAGTTTTAATTATTATTAGGGACCGAGCCAAACTTGGCAAGGACCCTATTGAAACCCTCATGTTTATTCTTCTTATTATTTTTCAGAACTTCGACTGCATTTTTCCCCCCCTGAACATATTCGAAAACTCATTTTTTTTTGGTGCAATTGTGGGGACTGGTGAAAAATTTGATATTCTAGCCCTCAAATTCACATTCGCCCCTAGGTGGCGCTATAGCAACTGTTCAAAAGTGCAAACTTTGCACAAGCAGCACGCGTCACCCGTTTGACCTACACTCATGAAACTTTGCACAGACATTAAAATCCTCATGATGAACAAAAAAGTCTCTCGAACTGAACACTTCCGGTAGCCATATTTTCCGCCATTTTGAATTTAGTTAAAAACAGTAAATTCCCCAAGAATCCCAGGTTTTTCGACTTTGACAAAAATCCTTTGGCACATATCATATATGGCCCATTATCTTCAATCTGACTGAAGGATTAGTCTGTACAATAAAGTTTAGAGCACCAATGAGTTCTAAAAGGGGTGTGGTTTAAACCTCGAAAATAGTTAATTGCTCATATCAACGTCAAGTTGGACGCCTATGATGTTGGCCCCAATACAAAAGTTGTTCAGAATCAAATTCTGAACAAGATTAATTCAACAATTTTTCAAATGGGGCGTGGCTTCGAAATGGGCGTGGCCTGTTACTAAAATAGCCACAGTTCATAGACGCAATGTTTGATTTGAGCGGGACCAACTCAATGGCCATTAGGTACCAAAGTTCTAACTGCTCAATTAAAATTAAGTCGATTTAAAAAACAACATGGCCGCCAGAGGAGGGTAAATCACTCAGCGGAGACCGTAATAGTTATGAATATGAAATTCACTGGACACGTGTAGACTGCTGCCTGTAACTCACATACCAAAAATCCTGGTTCTCATGTTTGTAGCGCCCCCTACAGGAACTTTAAAATGCAGCCCCTACGTCACGTTTCACCAAAATGTATGAAACTCGGTAGGCACGTACAAGGTCACAATACCTACAGAAAAGCCTCTTGGACCCATGCCCCAAAACCCACCGGAAGTCGGAAATTTTAATTTTTCCATTTTCACTCTCGGCGGCCATTTTGAATTTTTTTCACTTTTTTGCCTTGTATTTGAATGAACTCCTCCTAGGGAATTTATCGGATCTGCTTCAAAATTGGTCAGTACAGTCATGAAGTGGTGCTAAACCAAAATCGTGCTATTTGTGACCGTACGTTGAAGGGCGTGTCCGTGGCATGCCGTCAAAGTTGGCCATTTTTGAATTCCGTCGCCTTGTATTTGAACTAACTCCTCCTAGGGAATTTATCGGATCTGCTTCAAATTTGGTCAGTACAGTCATGAAGTGGTGCTGAACCAAAATCGTGCTATTTGAGACTGTACGTTGAAGGGCGTGTCCGTGGCGTGATGTCAAAGTTGGCCATTTTGAATGGAATTTCACTTTTTCGCATTGTATTTGAACGAACTCCTCCTAGGGAATTTATCGCATCTGCTTCACAATTGGTCAGTACAGTCATGAAGTGGTGCTGAACCAAAATCGTGCTATTTGTGACTGTACATTGAAGGGCGTGTCCGTGGCGTGCCGTCAAAGTTGGCCATTTTGAATGGAATTCTTTCACTTTTTCGCCTTGTATTTCAACTAACTCCTCCTAGGGAATTTATCGGATCATTGATGTAGGGTTAATAATGTTAGTTAAAGTTGTTACAACATGTAATTCAGTTAAATGTGGTCTTACATGTTAATGTCAAAACAATCAGTAGGACACCACAGGGCACCTCTGCTTCTACAGATGACATAAATTTGCGAATTTTTTTTAAAACTGCGCTTTTTAAAAACTGAGCGCAGTGATGAACGGGACCTCGTGCCGGCTTGCGGCTGCGTCACGTGCGGTCCTAACATGTGCACATCTTGCCAGCACACATGTTACGACGGCACGTGACGCGGCCGCAAGCCGGCGCGATTTTTTTTTAAAACTGCGCGCAGTGATGAACGGGACCTCGTAGTGGCGGCTGCAAGCCGGCGCGAGGTCCCGTTCATCACTGCGCGCAGTTTTAATTATTATTTTTAGCCACTTCGACTGCATTTTTCCCCCCCTGCACATATTCTAAAACTCAAAATTTTTTGGTGCAATTGTGGGGACTGGTGAAAAATTTGATATTCTAGCCCTCAAATTCACATTCGCCCCTAGGTGGCGCTATAGCAACTGTTCAAAAGTGCAAACTTTGCACAAGCATATCTCGCCACCGGTTTGACCTACACTCATGAAACTTTGCACACACATGCATATCCTCATGATGAACAAAAAAGTCTCTTGAACTGAACACTTCCGGTAGCCATATTTTCCGCCATTTTGAATTTAGTTAAAAACAGTAAATTCCCCAAGAATCCCAGGTTTTTCGACTTTGACCAAAATCCTTTGGCACATATCATATATGGCCCATTATCTACAATCTCACTTAAGGATTAGTCTGTACAATAAAGTTTAGAGCACCAATGAGTTCTAAAAGGGGTGTGGTTGAAACCTCGAAAATAGTTAATTGCTCTTATCAACGTCAAGTTGGACGCCTATGATGTTGGCCCCAATACAAAAGTTGTTCAGAATCAAATTCTGAACAAGATAAAGTCAACATATTTTCAAATGGGGCGTGGCTTCGAAGTGGGCGTGGCCCGTTACTAAAATAGCCACAGTTCATAGACGCAATGTTCGATTTGAGCGGGACCAACTCAGTGGTCGTTAGGTACCAATGTTCTAACTGCTCAATTAAAATTGAGTCGATTGAAAAAACAACATGGCCGCCAGAGCCTCAAAATCACTGTGCGGAGATCATAATAGTTATGAATATGAAATTCACAGCACACGTGTAAACTGGTGCCGATAGCTCACATACCAAAATTCGTGTTTCTATTTTTTGTAGCGCCCCCTACAGGAACTTTAAAAAGCAGCCCCTGCGCCACGTTTCACCAATATGTATGAAACTCAGTATTCACGTACAATGTGCCCATACCTACAGAAAAGCCTCTTGGACCCATGCCCCAAACCCCACAGGAAGTCGGCTATTTGCATTTCTAATTTTCACTTTTGGCGGCCATTTTGAATTTTTTTCACTTTTTTGCCTTGTATTTGAATGAACTCCTCCTAGGGATTTTATCGGATCTACTTCAAAATTGGTCGGTACAGTCATGAAGTGGTGCTGAACCAAAATCATGCTATTTGTGATTGTACGTTGAAGGGCGTGTCGGTGGCATGCCGTCAAAGTTGGCCTTTTTTGAATTCCGTCGCCTTGTATTAAACTTACTCCTCCTAGGGAATTTATCAGATCTGCTTCAAAATTGGTCAGTACAGTCATGAAGTGGTGCTGAATAAACGCCGTGCTATTTGGGACTGTGCGTTTAAGGGCGTGTCCGTGGCGTGCCATCAAAGTTGGCCATTTTTGAATGGAATTTCACTTTTTCGCTTTGTATTTGAACAAACTCCTCCTAGGGAATTTATCGCATCTGCTTCCAAATTGGTTAGTACAGTCAAAAAATGGTGCTGAACCAACGCCGTGCTATTTGTGACTGTACGTTGAAGGGCGTGGCCGTGGCGTGCCGTCAAAGTTGGCCATTTTTGAATTCCGTCGCCTTGTATTTGAACTAACTCCTCCTAGGGAATTTATCGGATCATTGATGTAGGGTTAATGAACATGTAATTCAGTTAAATGTGGTCTTACATGTTAATGTCAAAAAAATCAGTAGGACACCACAGGGCACCTCTGCTTCTACAGATTACATAAATTCGCGAATTTTTTTTAAAACTGCGCTTTTTTAAAACTGCGCGCAGTGATGAACAGGACCTCGTGCCGGCTTGCGGCTGCGTCACGTGCGGTCCTAACACGTGCACATCTTGCCAGCACACATGTTACGACGGCATGTGACGCGGCCGCAAGCCGGCGCGATTTTTTTTTAAAACTGCGCGCAGTGATGAACGGGACCTCGTAGTGGCGGCTGCAAGCCGGCGCGAGGTCCCGTTCATCACTGCGCGCAGTTTTAATTAGGGACCGAGCCAAACATGGCAAGGTCCCTATTGAAACCCTCATGATTATTCTTCTTCTTCTTCTTCTTATTATTATTATTTTTAAACACTTCGACTGCATTTTTCCCCCCCTGCACATATTCTAAAACTCATTTTTTCTTGGTGCAATTGTGGGGACTGGTGAAAAATTTGATAATCTAGCCCTCAAATTCACATTCGCCCCTAGGTGGCGCTATAGCAACTGTTCAAAAGTGCAAACTTTGCACAAGCATATCTCGCCACCGGTTTGACCTACACTCATGAAACTTTGCACAAACATGCATATCCTCATGATGAACAAAAAAGTCTCTTGAACTGAACACTTCCGGTAGCCATATTTTCCGCCATTTTGAATTTAGTTAAAAACAGTAAATTCCCCAAGGATCCCAGGTTTTTCGACTTTGACAAAAATCCTTTGGCACATATCATATATGGCCCATTATCTTCAATCTGACTTAAAGATTAGTCTGTACAATAAAGTTTAGAGCACCAATGAGTTCTAAAAGTGGTGTGGTTGAAACCTCGAAAATAGTTAATTGCTCATATCAACGTCAAGTTGGACGCCTATGATGTTGGCCCCAATACAAAAGTTGTTCAGAATCAAATTCTAAACAAGATAAAGTCAACATATTTTCAAATGGGGCGTGGCATCGAAATGGGCGTGGCCTGACACTAAAATCGCCACAGTTCATAGACGCAATGTTTGATTTGAGCGGGACCCACTCAGTGGCCGTAAGGTACCAAAGTTCTAACTGCTCAATTAAAATTAAGTCGATTGAAAAAACAACATGGCCGCCACAGGCTCTGGTGTCAGGGTAAATCACTGTGCGGAGACCGTAATAGTTATGAATATGAAATTCACAGGACACGTGTAGACTGGTGCCGATAACTCACATACCAAAATTCGTGTTTCTATTTTTTGTAGCGCCCCCTACAGGAACTTTAAAAAGCAGCCCCTGCGCCACGTTTCACCAATATGTATGAAACTCAGTATTCACGTACAATGTGCCCATACCTACAGAAAAGCCTCTTGGACCCATGCCCCAAACCCCACAGGAAGTCGGCTATTTGCATTTTTAATTTTCACTCTCGGCGGCCATTTTGAATTTTTTTCACTTTTTTGCCTTGTATTTGAATGAACTCCTCCTAGGGAATTTATCGGATCTGCTTCAAAATTGGTCAGTACAGTCATGAAGTGGTGCTGAACCAAAATCATGCTATTTGTGATTGTACATTGAAGGGCGTGTCCGTGGCATGCCGTCAAAGTTGGCCATTTTTGAATTCCGTCGCCTTGTATTAAACTTACTCCTCCTAGGGAATTTATTGGATCTGCTTCAAAATTGGTCAGTACAGTCATGAAGTGGTGCAGAACCAAAATCGTGCTATTTGTGACTGTACGTTGAAGGGCATGTCCGTGGCGTGCCGTCAAAGTTGGCCATTTTTGAATTCCATCGCCTTGTATTTGAACTAACTCCTCCTAGGGAATTTATCGGATCTGCTTCAAAATTGGTCAGTACAGTCATGAAGTGGTGCTGAAACAAAACCGTGCTATTTGTGACTGTACGTTGAAGGGCATGGCCGTGGCGTGCTGTCAAAGTTGGCCATTTTGAATGGAATTCTTTCACTTTTTCGCCTTGTATTTCAACTAACTCCTCCTAGGGAATTTATCCGATCATTGATGTAGGGTTAATAATGTTAGTTAAAGTTGTTACAACATGTAATGAATTTATCCGATCATTGATGTAGGGTTAATAATGTTAGTTAAAGTTGTTACAACATGTAATTCAGTTAAATGTGGTCTTACATGTTAATGTCAAAACAATCAGTAGGACACCACAGGGCACCTCTGCTTCTACAGATTACATAAATTCGCGAATTTTTTTTAAAACTGCGCTTTTTTAAAACTGCGCGCAGTGATGAACGGGACCTCGTGCCGGCTTGCGGCTGCGTCACGTGCGGTCCTAACATGTGCACATCTTGCCAGCACACATGTTACGACGGCACGTGACGCGGCCGCAAGCCGGCGCGATTTTTTTTTAAAACTGCGCTTTTTTAAAACTGCGCGCAGTGATGAACGGGACCTCATACCGGCTTGCGGCTGCGTCACGTGCGGTCCTAACATGTGCACATCTTGCCAGCACACATGTTAGGACGGCACGTGACGCGGCCGCAAGCCGGCGCGATTTTTTTTTAAAACTGCGCGCAGTGATGAACGGGACCCCGTAGTGGCGGCTGCAAGCCGGCGCGAGGTCCCGTTCATCACTGCGCGCAGTTTTAATTCTTCTTCTTATTTTCCCTCGTATTCGACTGCATTTTTCCCCCCCTGCACATATTCGAAAACTCATTTTTTTTTGGTGCATTTTGTGGGACTGGTGAAAAATTTGATATTCTAGCCCTCAAATTCACATTCGCCCCTAGGTGGCGCTATACCAACTATGCCAAAATTTCAACGTTTGCACAAGCATAACTCGTCACCGGTTGGACCTAAACTCATGAAACTTTGCACACATATGCAAATCCTCATAATGAAGAAATTTGCAGATACTAACTTAGCACTTCCGGTAGCCAGATTTCCCGCCATTTTGAATTTAGTTAAAAACAGTAAATTCCCCAAGGATCCCAGGTTTTTCGACTTTGACAAAAATCCTTTGGCACATATCATCTATGGCCCATTATCTTCAATGTGACATTAGGATTAGTCTGTAGGATAAATTTCAAAGTACCCATGAGCCATTGAGTTCAAAAAGGGGTGTGTTTTTCACCCCAAAAATAGTAAATTGCACATATCTACATTGATTGTACTCCTATGGTGTTGGACCTCTCTACTAAAGTTGTTTAGAATCAAATTCTGAACAAGATTAATTCAACAATTTTTCAAATGGGGCGTGGCATCGAAATGGGCGTGACCTGTTACTAAAATAGCCACAGTTCATAGACGCAATGTTTGATTTGAGCGGGACCAACTCAGTGGCCGTTAAATACCAAAGTTCTAACTGCTCAATTAAAATTAAGTCGATTTAAAAAACAACATGGCCGCCAGAGGAGGGTCGATCACTCTGCGGACACCGTAATAGTTATGAATATGAAATTCACAGATCACGTGTAGACTAGTGCCGATAGCTCACATACCAAAAATCTTGTTTCTCATGTGTGTAGCGCCCCCTACAGGAACTTTAAAAAGCAGCCCCTGCGCCACGTTTCACCAATATGTATGAAACTCAGTATTCACGTACAATGTGCCCATACCTACAGAAAAGCCTCTTGGACCCATGCCCCAAACCCCACAGGAAGTCGGCTATTTGCATTTCTAATTTTCACTTTTGGCGGCCATTTTGAATTTTTTTTCACTTTTTGGCCTTGTATTTGAATGAACTCCTCCTAGGGAATTTATCGGATCTGCTTAAAAATTGGTCAGTACAGTCATGAAGTGGTGCTGAACCAAAATCGTGCTATTTGTGACTGTACGTTGAAGGGCGTGTCCGTGGCGTGCCGTCAAAGTTGGCCATTTTGGAATTCCGTCGCCTTGTATTTGAACGAACTCCTCCTAGGGAATTTATCGGATCTGCTTCAAATTTGGTCAGTACAGTCATGAAGTGGTGCTGAACCAAAATCGTGCTATTTGGGACTGTACGTTGAAGGGCGTGTCCGTGGCGTGATGTCAAAGTTGGCCATTTTGAATGGAATTTCACTTTTTCGCATTGTATTTGAACGAACTCCTCCTAGGGAATTTATCGCATCTGCTTCACAATTGGTCAGTACAGTCATGAAGTGGTGCTGAACCAAAATCGTGCTATTTGTGACTGTACGTTGAAGGGCGTGTCCGTGGCGTGCCGTCAAAGTTGGCCATTTTTGAAATCCGTCGCCTTGTATTAAACTTACTCCTCCTAGGGAATTTGTATTTGAACAAACTCCTCCTAGGGAATTTATCGGATCTGCTTCAAAATTGGTCAGTACAGTCATGAAGTGGTGCTGAAACAAAATCGTGCTATTTGTGACTGTACATTGAAGGGCATGGCCGTGGCGTGCTGTCAAAGTTGGCCATTTTGAATGGAATACTTTCACTTTTTCGCCTTGTATTTGAACTAACTCCTCCTAGGGAATTTATCGGATCATTGATGTAGGGTTAATAATGTTAGTTAAAGTTGTTACAACATGTAATTCAGTTAAATGTGGTCTTACATGTTAATGTCAAAACAATCAGTAGGACACCACAGGGCACCTCTGCTTCTACAGATTACATAAATTTGCGAATTTTTTTTAAAACTGCGCTTTTTTAAAACTGCGCGCAGTGATGAACGGGACCTCGTGCCGGCTTGCGGCTGCGTCACGTGCGGTCCTAACATGTGCACATCTTGCCAGCACACATGTTACGACGGCACGTGACGCGGCCGCAAGCCGGCGCGATTTTTTTTTAAAACTGCGCGCAGTGATGAACGGGACCTCGTAGTGGCGGCTGCAAGCCGGCGCGAGGTCCCGTTCATCACTGCGCGCAGTTTTATTAGGGACCGAGCCAAACTTGGCAAGGACCCTATTGAAACCCTCGTGTTTCTTCTTCTTATTATTTTCCCTCATCTTCGACTGCATTTTTCCCCCCCTGCACATATTCGAAAACTCATTTTTATTTGGCACATTTTGTGGGACTGGTGAAAAATTTGATATTCTAGCCCTCAAATTCACATTCGCCCCTAGGTGGCGCTATACCAACTATGCCAAAATTTCAACGTTTGCACAAGCATAACTCGTCACCGGTTGGACCTAAACTCATGAAACTTTGCACACATATGCAAATCCTCATAATGAACAAATTTGCAGATACTAACTTAGCACTTCCGGTAGCCAGATTTCCCGCCATTTTGAATTTAGTTAAAAACAGTAAATTCCCCAAGGATCCCAGGTTTTTCGACTTTGACAAAAATCCTTTGGCAGATATATTCTATGGCCCATTATCTTCAATCTGACATAAGGATTAGTCTGTAGGATAAATTTCAAAGTACCCATGAGCCATTGAGTTCAAAAAGGGGTGTGTTTTTCACCCCAAAAATAGTAAATTGCACATATCTACATTAATTGGACTCCTATGGTGTTGGACCTCTCTACTAAAGTTGTTCATAATCAAATTCTGAACAAGAATAAGTCAACAATTTTTCAAATGGGGCGTGGCATCGAAGTGGGCGTGGCCCGTGACTAAAATAGCCACAGTTCATAGACGCAATGTTTGATTTGAGCGGGACCAACTCAATGGCCGTTAGGTACCAAAGTTCTAACTGCTCACCAAAAATTAAGTCGATTTAAAAAACAACATGGCCGCCAGAGGAGGGTCGATCACTCTGCGGACACCGTAATAGTTATGAATATGAAATTCACAGGACACGTGTAAACTGGTGCCTCTAGCACACATACCAAAAATCGTGTTTCTCATGTGTGTAGCGCCCCCTACAGGAACTTTAAAAAGCAGCCCCTGCGCCACGTTTCACCAATATGTATGAAACTCAGTATTCACGTACAATGTGCCCATACCTACAGAAAAGCCTCTTGGACCCATGCTCCAAACCCCACAGGAAGTCGGCTATTTGCATTTTTAATTTTCACTCTCGGCGGCCATTTTGAATTTTTTTTCACTTTTTTGCCTTGTATTTGAACTAACTCCTCCTAGGGAATTTATCGGATCTGCTTCAAATTTGGTCAGTACAGTCATGAAGTGGTGCTGAACCAAAATCGTGCTATTTGGGACTGTACGTTGAAGGGCGTGTCCGTGGCGTGATGTCAAAGTTGGCCATTTTGAATGGAATTTCACTTTTTCGCATTGTATTTGAACGAACTCCTCCTAGGGAATTTATCGCATCTGCTTCACAATTGGTCAGTACAGTCATGAAGTGGTGCTGAACCAAAATCGTGCTATTTGTGACTGTACGTTGAAGGGCGTGTCCGTGGCGTGCCGTCAAAGTTGGCCATTTTTGAAATCCGTCGCCTTGTATTAAACTAACTCCTCCTAGGGAATTTATCGGATCTGCTTCAAAATTGGTCAGTACAGTCATGAAGTGGTGCTGAAACAAAATCGTGCTATTTGTGACTGTACATTGAAGGGCATGGCCGTGGCGTGCTGTCAAAGTTGGCCATTTTGAATGGAATACTTTCACTTTTTCGCCTTGTATTTCAACTAACTCCTCCTAGGGAATTTATCGGATCATTGATGTAGGGTTAATAATGTTAGTTAAAGTTGTTACAACATGTAATTCAGTTAAATGTGGTCTTACATGTTAATGTCAAAACAATCAGTAGGACACCACAGGGCACCTCTGCTTCTACAGATTACATAAATTTGCGAATTTTTTTTAAAACTGCGCTTTTTTAAAACTGCGCGCAGTGATGAACGGGACCTCGTGCCGGCTTGCGGCTGCGTCACGTGCGGTCCTAACATGTGCACATCTTGCCAGCACACATGTTACGACGGCACGTGACGCGGCCGCAAGCCGGCGCGATTTTTTTTTAAAACTGCGCGCAGTGATGAACGGGACCTCGTAGTGGCGGCTGCAAGCCGGCGCGAGGTCCCGTTCATCACTGCGCGCAGTTTTAATTAGGGACCGAGCCAAACATGGCAAGGTCCCTATTGAAACCCTCATGTTTATTCTTCTTCTTATTATTATTTTTAGTCGACTTCGACTGCATTTCTAAAACTCATTTTTTTTTGGTGCATTTTGTGGGACTGCTGTAAAATTTGATATTCTAGCCCTCAAATTCACATTTGCCCCTAGGTGGCGCTATACCAACTATGCCAAAATTTCAACGTTTGCACAAGCATAACTCGTCACCGGTTGGACCTAAACTCATGAAACTTTGCACACATATGCAAATCCTCATAATGAAGAAATTTGCAGATACTAACTCAGCACTTCCGGTAGCCAGATTTTCCGCCATTTTGAATTTAGTTAAAAACAGTAAATTCCCCAAGGATCCCAGGTTTTTCGACTTTGACAAAATTCCTTTGGCACATATCATCTATGGCCCATCATCTTCAATCTGACATAAGGATTAGTCTGTAGGATAAATTTCAAAGTACCCATGAGCCATTGAGTTCAAAAAGGGGTGTGTTTTTCACCCCAAAAATAGTAAATTGCACATATCTACATTAATTGTACTCCTATGGTGTTGGACCTCTCTACTAAAGTTGTTCAGAATCAAATTCTGAACAAGAATAAGTCAACAATTTTTCAAATGGGGCGTGGCTTCGAAGTGGGCGTGGCATGTTACTAAAATAGCCACAGTTCATAGACGCAATGTTTGATTTGAGCGGGACCAACTCAGTGGCCGTTAAGTACCAAAGTTCTAACTGCTCAATTAAAATTAAGTCGATTTAAAAAACAACATGGCCGCCAGAGCCTCAAAATCACTGTGCGGAGACCGTAATAGTTATGAATATGAAATTCACAGGACACGTGTAAACTGGTGCCGATAGCTCACATACCAAAATTCGTGTTTCTATTTTTTGTAGCGCCCCCTACAGGAACTTTAAAATGCAGCCCCTACGTCACATTTCACCAATATGTATGAAACTCAGTATTCACGTACAATGTGCCCATACCTACAAAAAAGCCTCTTGGACCCATGCCCCAAACCCCACAGGAAGTCGGCTATTTGCATTTCTAATTTTCACTTTTGGCGGCCATTTTGAATTTTTTTCACTTTTTTGCCTTGTATTTGAATGAACTCCTCCTAGGGAACTTATCGGATCTGCTTCAAAATTGGTCAGTACAGTCATGAAGTGGTGCTAAACCAAAATCGTGCTATTTGTGACTGTACGTTGAAGGGCGTGTCCGTGGCATGCCGTCAAAGTTGGCCATTTTTGAATTCCGTCGCGTTGTATTTGAACTAACTCCTCCTAGGGAATTTATCGGATCTGCTTCAAATTTGGTCAGTACAGTCATGAAGTGGTGCTGAACCAAAATCGTGCTATTTGGGACTGTACGTTGAAGGGCGTGTCCGTGGCGTGATGTCAAAGTTGGCCATTTTGAATGGAATTTCACTTTTTCGCATTGTATTTGAACGAACTCCTCCTAGGGAATTTATCGCATCTGCTTCACAATTGGTCAGTACAGTCATGAAGTGGTGCTGAACCAAAATCGTGCTATTTGTGACTGTACGTTGAAGGGCGTGTCCGTGGCGTGCCGTCAAAGTTGGCCATTTTTGAAATCCGTCGCCTTGTATTAAACTTACTCCTCCTAGGGAATTTGTATTTGAACTAACTCCTCCTAGGGAATTTATCGGATCTGCTTCAAAATTGGTCAGTACAGTCATGAAGTGGTGCTGAACCAAAATCGTGCTATTTGGGACTGTACGTTGAAGGGCGTGTCCGTGGCGTGATGTCAAAGTTGGCCATTTTGAATGGAATTTCACTTTTTCGCATTGTATTTGAACGAACTCCTCCTAGGGAATTTATCGCATCTGCTTCACAATTGGTCAGTACAGTCATGAAGTGGTGCTGAACCAAAATCGTGCTATTTGTGACTGTACGTTGAAGGGCGTGTCCGTGGCGTGCCGTCAAAGTTGGCCATTTTTGAAATCCGTCGCCTTGTATTAAACTTACTCCTCCTAGGGAATTTGTATTTGAACTAACTCCTCCTAGGGAATTTATCGGATCTGCTTCAAAATTGGTCAGTACAGTCATGAAGTGGTGCTGAAACAAAATCGTGCTATTTGTGACTGTACATTGAAGGGCATGGCCGTGGCGTGCTGTCAAAGTTGGCCATTTTGAATGGAATACTTTCACTTTTTCGCCTTGTATTTCAACTAACTCCTCCTAGGGAATTTATCGGATCATTGATGTAGGGTTAATAATGTTAGTTAAAGTTGTTACAACATGTAATTCAGTTAAATGTGGTCTTACATGTTAATGTCAAAACAATCAGTAGGACACCACAGGGCACCTCTGCTTCTACAGATTACATAAATTTGCGAATTTTTTTTAAAACTGCGCTTTTTTAAAACTGCGCGCAGTGATGAACGGGACCTCGTGCCGGCTTGCGGCTGCGTCACGTGCGGTCCTAACATGTGCACATCTTGCCAGCACACATGTTACGACGGCACGTGACGCGGCCGCAAGCCGGCGCGATTTTTTTTTAAAACTGCGCGCAGTGATGAACGGGACCTCGTAGTGGCGGCTGCAAGCCGGCGCGAGGTCCCGTTCATCACTGCGCGCAGTTTTAATTATTATTATTATTTTTAGTCGACTTCGACTGCATTTTTCCCCCCCTGCACATATTCTAAAACTCAAATTTTTTTGGTGCAATTGTGGGGACTGGTGAAAAATTTGATATTCTAGCCCTCAAATTCACATTCGCCCCTAGGTGGCGCTATAGCAACTGTTCAAAAGTGCAAACTTTGCACAAGCATATCTCGCCACCGGTTTGACCTACACTCATGAAACTTTGCACACACATGCATATCCTCATGATGAACAAAAAAGTCTCTTGAACTGAACACTTCCGGTAGCCATATTTTCCGCCATTTTGAATTTAGTTAAAAACAGTAAATTCCCCAAGGATCCCAGGTTTTTCGACTTTGACCAAAATCCTTTGGCACATATCATCTATGGCCCATTCTCTTCAATCTGACTTAAGGATTAGTCTGTACAATAAAGTTTAGAGCACCAATGAGTTCTAAAAGTGGTGTGGTTGAAACCTCGAAAATAGTTAATTGCTCATATCAACGTCAAGTTGGACGCCTATGATGTTGGCCCCAATACAAAAGTTGTTCAGAATCAAATTCTGAACAAGATAAAGTCAACATATTTTCAAATGGGGCGTGGCATCGAAATGGGCGTGGCCTGACACTAAAATCGCCACAGTTCATAGACGCAATGTTTGATTTCAGCGGGACCGACTTAGTGGCCGTTAGGTACCAAAGTTCTAACTGCTCACCAAAAATTAAGTCGATTTAAAAAACAACATGGCCGCCAGAGCCTCAAAATCACTGTGCGGAGACCGTAATAGTTATGAATATGAAATTCACAGCACACGTGTAAACTGGTGCCGATAGCTCACATACCAAAATTCGTGTTTCTATTTTTTGTAGCGCCCCCTACAGGAACTTTAAAAAGCAGCCCCTGCGCCACGTTTCACCAATATGTATGAAACTCAGTATTCACGTACAATGTGCCCATACCTACAGAAAAGCCTCTTGGACCCATGCCCCAAACCCCACAGGAAGTCGGCTATTTGCATTTCTAATTTTCACTTTTGGCGGCCATTTTGAATTTTTTTCACTTTTTTGCCTTGTATTTGAATGAACTCCTCCTAGGGAATTTATCGGATCTGCTTCAAAATTGGTCGGTACAGTCATGAAGTGGTGCTGAACCAAAATCATGCTATTTGGGACTGTACGTTGAAGGGCGTGTCCGTGGCGTGATGTCAAAGTTGGCCATTTTGAATGGAATTTCACTTTTTTGCATTGTATTTGAACGAACTCCTCCTAGGGAATTTATCGCATCTGCTTCACAATTGGTCAGTACAGTCATGAAGTGGTGCTGAACCAAAATCGTGCTATTTGTGACTGTACGTTGAAGGGCGTGTCCGTGGCATGCCGTCAAAGTTGGCCATTTTTGAATTCCGTCGCGTTGTATTTGAACTAACTCCTCCTAGGGAATTTGTATTTGAACTAACTCCTCCTAGGGAATTTATCGGATCTGCTTCAAAATTGGTCAGTACAGTCATGAAGTGGTGCTGAAACAAAATCGTGCTATTTGTGACTGTACATTGAAGGGCATGGCCGTGGCGTGCTGTCAAAGTTGGCCATTTTGAATGGAATACTTTCACTTTTTCGCCTTGTATTTCAACTAACTCCTCCTAGGGAATTTATCGGATCATTGATGTAGGGTTAATAATGTTAGTTAAAGTTGTTACAACATGTAATTCAGTTAAATGTGCTCTTACATGTTAATGTCAAAACAATCAGTAGGACACCACAGGGCACCTCTGCTTCTACAGATTACATAAATTTGCGAATTTTTTTTAAAACTGCGCTTTTTTAAAACTGCGCGCAGTGATGAACGGGACCTCGTGCCGGCTTGCGGCTGCGTCACGTGCGGTCCTAACATGTGCACATCTTGCCAGCACACATGTTACGACGGCACGTGACGCGGCCGCAAGCCGCCGCGATTTTTTTTTAAAACTGCGCGCAGTGATGAACGGGACCTCGTAGTGGCGGCTGCAAGCCGGCGCGAGGTCCCGTTCATCACTGCGCACAGTTTTAATTAGGGACCGAGCCAAACATGGCAAGGACCCTATTGAAACCCTCGTGATTCTTCTTATTATTATTTTTAGGCCACTTCGACTGCATTTTTCCCCCCCTGCACATATTCGAAAACTCAATTTTTTTTGGTGCAATTGTGGGGACTGTTGAAAAATTTGATATTCTAGCCCTCAAATTCACATTCGCCCCTAGGTGGCGCTATAGCAACTGTTCAAAAGTGCAAACTTTGCACAAGCAGCACGCGTCACCGGTTTGACCTACACTCATGAAACTTTGCACACACATGCATATCCTCATGATGAACAAAAAAGTCTCTTGAACTGAACACTTCCGGTAGCCATATTTTCCGCCATTTTGAATTTAGTTAAAAACAGTAAATTCCCCAAGGATCCCAGGTTTTTCGACTTTGACCAAAATCCTTTGGCACATATCATATATGGCCCATTATCTTCAATCTGACTTAAGGATTAGTCTGTACAATAAAGTTTAGAGCACCAATGAGTTCTAAAAGGGGTGTGGTTGAAACCTCGAAAATAGTTAATTGCTCATATCAACGTCAAGTTGGACGCCTATGATGTTGGCCCCAATACAAAAGTTGTTCAGAATAAAATTCTGAACAAGATAAAGTCAACATATTTTCAAATGGGGCGTGGCATCGAAATGGGCGTGGCCTGACACTAAAATCGCCACAGTTCATAGACGCAATGTTTGATTTGAGCGGAACCCACTCAGTGGCCGTTAGGTACCAAAGTTCTAACTGCTCAATTAAAATTAAGTCGATTGAAAAAACAACATGGCCGCCACAGGCTCTGGTGTCAGGGTAAATCACTGTGCGGAGACCGTAATAGTTATGAATATGAAATTCACAGGACACGTGTAGACTGGTGCCGATAGCTCACATACCAAAATTCGTGTTTCTATTTTTTGTAGCGCCCCCTACAGGAACTTTAAAAAGCAGCCCCTGCGCCACGTTTCACCAATATGTATGAAAATCGGTAGGCACGTATAAGGTCCCATGACCTACAGAAAAGCCTCTTGGACCCATGCTCCAAACCCCACCGGAAGTCGGAAATTTTAATTTTTTCCTTTTCACTCTCGGCGGCCATTTTGAAATTTTTGTAACTTTTTTGCCTTGTATTTGAATGAACTCCTCCTAGGGAATTTATCGCATCTCCTTCAAAATTGGTCAGTACAGTCATGACATGGAGCTCAACCAACGCCGTGCTATTTGTGACTGTACGTTGAAGGGCGTGTCCGTGGCGTGCCGTCAAAGTTGGCCATTTTGAATTCCGTGGTCTTATTTTCACTTTTTTCCCCTTGTATTTGAACAAACTCCTCCTAGGGTATTTATCGGATCTGCTTCACAATTACTCAGTACAGTCAAAAAATGGTGCTCAACCAACGCCGTGTTATTTGTGACTGTACGTTGAATGCCGTGGCCGTGGCGTGCCGTCAAAGTTGGCCGTTTTGAATTCCATGGTCTTATTTTCGCTTTTTTCCCCTTGTATTTGAACGAACTCCTCCTAGGGTATTTATCGGATCTGCTTCACAATTAGTCAGTACAGTCAAAAAATGGTGCTCAACCAACGCCGTGTTATTTGCGACTGTACGTTGAAGGGCGTGTCCGTGGCGTGCCGTCAAATTTGTCCGTTTTGAATTCCGTGGTCTTATTTTCGCTTTTATCCCCTTGTATTTGAACGAACTCCTCCTAGGGTATTTATTGGATCTGCTTCTCAATTAGTCAGTACAGTCATGAAGTGGTGCTGAAACAAAATCGTGCTATTTGTGACTGTACATTGAAGGGCATGGCCGTGGCGTGCTGTCAAAGTTGGCCATTTTGAATGGAATACTTTCACTTTTTCGCCTTGTATTTCAACTAACTCCTCCTAGGGAATTTATCGGATCATTGATGTAGGGTTAATAATGTTAGTTAAAGTTGTTACAACATGTAATTCAGTTAAATGTGGTCTTACATGTTAATGTCAAAACAATCAGTAGGACACCACAGGGCACCTCTGCTTCTACAGATTACATAAATTTGCGAATTTTTTTTAAAACTGCGCTTTTTTAAAACTGCGCGCAGTGATGAACGGGACCTCGTGCCGGCTTGCGGCTGCGTCACGTGCGGTCCTAACATGTGCACATCTTGCCAGCACACATGTTACGACGGCACGTGACGCGGCCGCAAGCCGGCGCGATTTTTTTTTAAAACTGCGCGCAGTGATGAACGGGACCTCGTAGTGGCGGCTGCAAGCCGGCGCGAGGTCCCGTTCATCACTGCGCGCAGTTTTATTATTATTTCTAAACACTTCGACTGCATTTTTCCCCCCCTGAACATATTCGAAAACTCATTTTTTTTTGGTGCAATTGTGGGGACTGGTGAAAAATTTGATATTCTAGCCCTCAAATTAACATTCGCCCCTAGGTGGCGCTATAGCAACTGTTCAAAAGTGCAAACTTTGCACAAGCAGCACACGTCACCGGTTTGACCTACACTCATGAAACTTTGCACACACATGAAAATCCTCATGATGAACAAAAAAGTCTCTGGAACTGAACACTTCCGGTAGCCATATTTTTCGCCATTTTGAATTTAGTTAAAAACAGTAAATTCCCCAAGGATCCCAGGTTTTTCGACTTTGACAAAAATCCTTTGCCACATATCATATATGGCCCATTATCTTCAATCTGACTTAAGGATTAGTCTGTACAATAAAGTTTAGAGCACCAATAAGTTCTAAAAGGGGTGCGGTTGAAACCTCGAAAATAGTTATTTGCTCATATCAACGTCAATTTGGACGCCTATGATGTTGGCCCCAATACAAAAGTTGTTCAGAATCAAATTCTGAACAATATAAAGTCAACATATTTTCAAATGGGGCGTGGCATCGAAATGGGCGTGGCCTGACACTAAAATCGCCACAGTTCATAGACGCAATGTTTGATTTGAGCGGGACCAACTCAATGGCCGTTAGGTACCAAAGTTCTAAATGCTCACCAAAAATTAAGTCGATTTAAAAAACAACATGGCCGCCAGAGGAGGGTCGATCACTCTGCGGACACCGTAATAGTTATGAATATGAAATTCACAGGACACGTGTCAACTGGTGCCTCTAGCTCACATACCAAAATTCGTGTTTCTATTTTTTGTAGCGCCCCCTACAGGAACTTTAAAATGCAGCCCCTACGTCACATTTCACCAATATGTATGAAACTCAGTATTCACGTACAATGTGCCCATACCTACAGAAAAGCCTCTTGGACCCATGCCCCAAACCCCACAGGAAGTCGGCTATTTGCATTTCTAATTTTCACTTTTGGCGGCCATTTTGAATTTTTTTCACTTTTTAGCCTTGTATTTGAATGAACTCCTCCTAGGGAATTTATCGGATCTGCTTCAAAATTGGTCAGTACAGTCATGAAGTGGTGCTGAACCAAAATCGTGCTATTTGTGATTGTACGTTGAAGGGCGTGTCCGTGGCGTGCCGTCAAAGTAGGCCATTTTTGAATTCCGTCGCCTTGTATTTGAACTAACTCCTCCTAGGGAATTTATCGGATCTGCTTCAAAATTGGTCAGTACAGTCATGAAGTGGTGCTGAACCAAAATCGTGCTATTTGTGATTGTACGTTGAAGGCCGTGTCCGTGGCATGCCGTCAAAGTTGGCCATTTTTGAATTCCGTCGCCTTGTATTTGAACTAACTCCTCCTAGGGAATTTATCGGATCTGCTTCAAATTTGGTCAGTACAGTCATGAAGTGGTGCTAAACCAAAATCGTGCTATTTGTGACTGTACGTTGAAGGGCGTGTCCGTGGCATGCCGTCAAAGTTGGCCATTTTTGAATTCCGTCGCCTTGTATTTGAACTAACTCCTCCTAGGGAATTTATCGGATCATTGATGTAGGGTTAATAATGTTAGTTAAAGTTGTTACAACATGTAATTCAGTTAAATGTGGTCTTACATGTTAATGTCAAAACAATCAGTAGGACACCACAGGGCACCTCTGCTTCTACAGATGACATAAATTTGCGAATTTTTTTTAAAACTGCGCTTTTTTAAAACTGAGCGCAGTGATGAACGGGACCTCGTGCCGGCTTGCGACTGCGTCACGTGCGGTCCTAACATGTGCACATCTTGCCAGCACACATGTTACGACGGCACGTGACGCGGCCGCAAGCCGGCGCGATTTTTTTTTAAAACTGCGCGCAGTGATGAACGGGACCACGTAGTGGCGGCTGCAAGCCGGCGCGAGGTCCCGTTCATCACTGCGCGCAGTTTTAATTCTTCTTCTTCTTATTTTTAGGCCACTTCGACTGCATTTTTCCCCCCCTGAACATATTCGAAAACTCATTTTTTTTTGGCGCATTTTGTGGGACTGGTGAAAAATTTTATATTCTAGCCCTCAAATTCACATTCGCCCCTAGGTGGCGCTATACCAACTATGCCAAAATTTCAACGTTTGGACAAGCATAACTCGTCACCGGTTGGACCTAAACTCATGAAACTTTGCACACATATGCAAATCCTCATAATGAAGAAATTTGCAGATACTAACTTAGCACTTCCGGTAGCCAGATTTCCCGCCATTTTGAATTTAGTTAAAAACAGTAAATTCCCCAAGGATCCCAGGTTTTTTGACTTTGACAAGAATCCTTTGGCACATATCATCTATGGCCCATTATCTTCAATCTGACATAAGGATTAGTCTGTAGGATAAATTTCAAAGTACCCATGAGCCATTGAGTTCAAAAAGGGGTGTGTTTTTCACCCCCAAATTAGTAAATTGCACATATCTACATTAATTGGACTCCTATGGTGTTGAACCTCTCTACTAAAGTTGTTCAGAATCAAATTCTGAACAAGATTAAGTCAACACTTTTTCAAATGGGGCGTGGCATCGAAGTGGGCGTGGCCCGTTACTAAAATAGCCACAGTTCATAGACGCAATGTTTTATTTGAGCGGGACCAATTCAATGGCCGTTAGGTACCAAAGTTCTAACTGCTCAATTAAAATTAAGTCGATTGAAAAAACAACATGGCCGCCAGAGGAGGGTCGATCACTCTGCGGAGATCATAATAGTTATGAATATGAAATTCACAGGACACGTGTAGACTGGTGCCGATAGCTCACATACCAAAATTCGTGTTTCTATTTTTTGTAGCGCCCCCTACAGGAACTTTAAAAAGCAGCCCCTGCGCCACGTTTCACCAATATGTATGAAACTCGGTAAGCACGTACAAGGTCACAATATCTACAGAAAAGCCTCTTGGACCCATGCCCCAAAACCCACCGGAAGTCGGAAATTTTAATTTTTTCATTTTCACTCTCGGCGGCCATTTTGAATTTTTTTCACTTTTTGGCCTTGTATTTGAATGAACTCCTCCTAGGGAATTTATCGGATCTGCTTCAAAATTGGTCAGTACAGTCAATAAATGGTGCCGAACCAACGCCGTGCTATTTGTGCCTGTACGTTGAAGGGCGTGTCCGTGGCGTGCCGTCAAAGTTGGCCATTTTTGAATTCCGTCGCCTTGTATTTGAACTAACTCCTCCTAGGGAATTTATCGAATCTGCTTCCAAATTGGTCAGTACAGTCATGAAATGGTGCTGAATAAACGCCGTGCTATTTGGGACTGTACGTTGAAGGGCGTGTCCGTGGCGTGATGTCAAAGTTGGCCATTTTGAATGGAATTTCACTTTTTCGCATTGTATTTGAACAAACTCCTCCTAGGGAATTTATCGCATCTGCTTCACAATTGGTTAGTACAGTCAAAAAATGGTGCTGAACCAACGCCGTGCTATTTGTGACTGTACGTTGAAGGGCGTGGCCGTGGCGTGCCGTCAAAGTTGGCCATTTTTGAATTCCGTCGCCTTGTATTTGAACTAACTCCTCCTAGGGAATTTATCGGATCATTGATGTAGGGTTAATAATGTTAGTTAAAGTTGTTACAACATGTAATTCAGTTAAATGTGGTCTTACATGTTAATGTCAAAACAATCAGTAGGACACCACAGGGCACCTCTGCTTCTACAGATTACATAAATTTGCGAATTTTTTTTAAAACTGCGCTTTTTTAAAACTGCGCGCAGTGATGAACGGGACCTCGTGCCGGCTTGCGGCTGCGTCACGTGCGGTCCTAACATGTGCACATCTTGCCAGCACACATGTTACGACGGCACGTGACGCGGCCGCAAGCCGGCGCGATTTTTTTTTAAAACTGCGCGCAGTGATGAACGGGACCTCGTAGTGGCGGCTGCAAGCCGGCGCGAGGTCCCGTTCATCACTGCGTTATTCTTATTTTTAAGCCTCTTTGACTGCATTTTTCCCCCCCTGCACATATTCGAAAACTCATTTTTTCTTGGTGCATTTTGTGGGACTGGTGAAAAATTTGATATTCTAGCGCTCAAATTCACATTCGCCCCTAGGTGGCGCTATACCAACTATGCCAAAATTTCAACGTTTGCACAAGCATAACTCGTCACCGGTTGGACCTAAACTCATGAAACTTTGCACACATGTGCAAATCCTCATGATGAACAAATTTGCAGATACTAACTTAGCACTTCCGGTAGCCAGATTTCCCGCCATTTTGAATTTAGTTAAAAACAGTAAATTCCCCAAGGATCCCAGGTTTTTCGACTTTGACAAAAATCCTTTGGCACATATCATCTATGGCCCATTATCTTCAATTTGACATAAGGATTAGTCTGTACACTAAAGTAGCAAGTACCCATGAGCCATTGAGTTCGAAAAGGGGTGTGGTTTTTACCAAAAAATTGGTAAATTGCACATATCTACATGAATTGGACTCCTATGATCTTGGACCCCTCTACTAAAGTTGTTTAGAATCAAATTCTGAACAAGATAAAGTCAAAAAAATTTCTGATGGGGCGTGGCTTCAAAATGGGCGTGGCCTGTTACTAAAATAGCCACAGTTCATAGAAGCAATGTTTGATTTGAGCGGGACCAACTCAGTGGCCTTTGGAGACCAAAGTTCTAACTGCTCAAGTAAAATTAAGTCGATTGGAAAAACAACATGGCCGCCAGAGGCTCAAAATCACTCTGCGGAGACCATCATAGTTATGAATATGAAATTCACAGGACACGTGTAGACTGTTGCCTGTACCTCACATACCAAAAATTGTGGTTGTCATGTTTGTAGCGCCCCCTACAGGAACTTTAAAAAGCAGCCCCTGCGCCACGTTTCACCAATATGTATGAAACTCGGTATGCACGTACAACATGCCAATACCTACAGAAAAGCCTCTTGGACCCATGCCCCAAAACCTACTGGAAGTCGGAAATTTTCTTTTTTTCTTTTTCAATCTCGGCGGCAAATTTCACTTTTTCGCCTTGTATTTGAACGAACTCCTCCTAGGGAATTTATTGGATCTGCTTCACAATTGGTCAGTACAGTCATGAAATGGAGCTGAACCAACGCCGTGTTATTTGTGACTGTACGTTGAAGGGCGTGTCCGTGGCGTGCCGTCAAATTTGGCCGTTTTGAATTCCATCGTCTTATTTTCGTTTTTTTCGCCTTGTATTTGAACGAACTCCTCCTGCGGAATTTATCAGATCTTCTTCACAATTGGTCAGTACAGTCAAAAAATGGGGCTCAACCAACGCCGTGTTATTTGTGACTGTACGTTGAAGGGTGTGTCCGTGGCGTGCCTTCAAAGTTGGCCATTTTTCATGGAATTTTTTCACTTTTTCGCCTTGTATTTCAAAACTCCTCCTAGGGAATGTATCTCATCTGCTTCTACAGATTACATGAATTCGCTAAAAATTAAAATTAAAACTGCGCGCAGTGATGAACGGGACCTCGTAGCAGCGCACATGTTACGAGGTCCCGTTCATCACTGCGCGCAGTTTTAAAAAAGCGCACATGTTACGAGGTCCCGTTCATCACTGCGCGCAGTTTTAAAAAAGCGCACATGTTACGAGGTCCCGTTCATCACTACGCGCAGTTTTAAAAAAGCGCACATGTTACGAGGTCCCGTTCATCACTGCGCGCAGTTTTAAAAAAGCGCACATGTTACGAGGTCCCGTTCATCACTGCGCGCAGTTTTAAAAAAGCGCACATGTTACGAGGTCCCGTTCATCACTGCGCGCAGTTTTAAAAAAGCGCACATGTTACGAGGTCCCGTTCATCACTGCGCGCAGTTTTAAAAAAGCGCACATGTTACGAGGTCCCGTTCATCACTGCGCGCAGTTTTAATTATTAGGGACCGAGCCAAACTTGGCAAGGACCCTATTGAAACCCTCGTGATTATTAGGGACCGAGCCAAACATGGCAAGGTCCCTATTGAAACCCTCATGATTATTCTTCTTCTTCTTCTTCTTATTATTATTATTTTTAAACACTTCGACTGCATTTTTCCCCCCCTGCACATATTCTAAAACTCATTTTTTCTTGGTGCAATTGTGGGGACTGGTGAAAAATTTGATAATCTAGCCCTCAAATTCACATTCGCCCCTAGGTGGCGCTATAGCAACTGTTCAAAAGTGCAAACTTTGCACAAGCATATCTCGCCACCGGTTTGACCTACACTCATGAAACTTTGCACAAACATGCATATCCTCATGATGAACAAAAAAGTCTCTTGAACTGAACACTTCCGGTAGCCATATTTTCCGCCATTTTGAATTTAGTTAAAAACAGTAAATTCCCCAAGGATCCCAGGTTTTTCGACTTTGACAAAAATCCTTTGGCACATATCATATATGGCCCATTATCTTCAATCTGACTTAAAGATTAGTCTGTACAATAAAGTTTAGAGCACCAATGAGTTCTAAAAGTGGTGTGGTTGAAACCTCGAAAATAGTTAATTGCTCATATCAACGTCAAGTTGGACGCCTATGATGTTGGCCCCAATACAAAAGTTGTTCAGAATCAAATTCTAAACAAGATAAAGTCAACATATTTTCAAATGGGGCGTGGCATCGAAATGGGCGTGGCCTGACACTAAAATCGCCACAGTTCATAGACGCAATGTTTGATTTGAGCGGGACCCACTCAGTGGCCGTAAGGTACCAAAGTTCTAACTGCTCAATTAAAATTAAGTCGATTGAAAAAACAACATGGCCGCCACAGGCTCTGGTGTCAGGGTAAATCACTGTGCGGAGACCGTAATAGTTATGAATATGAAATTCACAGGACACGTGTAGACTGGTGCCGATAACTCACATACCAAAATTCGTGTTTCTATTTTTTGTAGCGCCCCCTACAGGAACTTTAAAAAGCAGCCCCTGCGCCACGTTTCACCAATATGTATGAAACTCAGTATTCACGTACAATGTGCCCATACCTACAGAAAAGCCTCTTGGACCCATGCCCCAAACCCCACAGGAAGTCGGCTATTTGCATTTTTAATTTTCACTCTCGGCGGCCATTTTGAATTTTTTTCACTTTTTTGCCTTGTATTTGAATGAACTCCTCCTAGGGAATTTATCGGATCTGCTTCAAAATTGGTCAGTACAGTCATGAAGTGGTGCTGAACCAAAATCATGCTATTTGTGATTGTACATTGAAGGGCGTGTCCGTGGCATGCCGTCAAAGTTGGCCATTTTTGAATTCCGTCGCCTTGTATTAAACTTACTCCTCCTAGGGAATTTATTGGATCTGCTTCAAAATTGGTCAGTACAGTCATGAAGTGGTGCAGAACCAAAATCGTGCTATTTGTGACTGTACGTTGAAGGGCATGTCCGTGGCGTGCCGTCAAAGTTGGCCATTTTTGAATTCCATCGCCTTGTATTTGAACTAACTCCTCCTAGGGAATTTATCGGATCTGCTTCAAAATTGGTCAGTACAGTCATGAAGTGGTGCTGAAACAAAACCGTGCTATTTGTGACTGTACGTTGAAGGGCATGGCCGTGGCGTGCTGTCAAAGTTGGCCATTTTGAATGGAATTCTTTCACTTTTTCGCCTTGTATTTCAACTAACTCCTCCTAGGGAATTTATCCGATCATTGATGTAGGGTTAATAATGTTAGTTAAAGTTGTTACAACATGTAATGAATTTATCCGATCATTGATGTAGGGTTAATAATGTTAGTTAAAGTTGTTACAACATGTAATTCAGTTAAATGTGGTCTTACATGTTAATGTCAAAACAATCAGTAGGACACCACAGGGCACCTCTGCTTCTACAGATTACATAAATTCGCGAATTTTTTTTAAAACTGCGCTTTTTTAAAACTGCGCGCAGTGATGAACGGGACCTCGTGCCGGCTTGCGGCTGCGTCACGTGCGGTCCTAACATGTGCACATCTTGCCAGCACACATGTTACGACGGCACGTGACGCGGCCGCAAGCCGGCGCGATTTTTTTTTAAAACTGCGCTTTTTTAAAACTGCGCGCAGTGATGAACGGGACCTCATACCGGCTTGCGGCTGCGTCACGTGCGGTCCTAACATGTGCACATCTTGCCAGCACACATGTTAGGACGGCACGTGACGCGGCCGCAAGCC
The DNA here is from genome assembly GCF_964030765.1 of Micromesistius poutassou. NCBI lineage: Eukaryota > Metazoa > Chordata > Actinopteri > Gadiformes > Gadidae > Micromesistius > Micromesistius poutassou. Next base: position 7,826,021 of record NC_140281.1, read on the forward strand.
GGCGCGATTTTTTTTTAAAACTGCGCGCAGTGATGAACGGGACCCCGTAGTGGCGGCTGCAAGCCGGCGCGAGGTCCCGTTCATCACTGCGCGCAGTTTTAATTATTATTATTATTAGGGACCGAGCCAAACATGGCAAGGACCCTATTGAAATCCTCGTGATTATTATTAGGGACCGAGCCAAACATGGCAAGGTCCCTATTGAAACCCTCATGTTTATTATTATTCTTCCGCCGTATTTTTCCACGACTTCGACTGCATTTTTCCCCCCCTGAACATATACGAAAACTCAATTTTTTTTGGTGCAATTGTGGGGACTGGTGAAAAATTTGATATTCTAGCCCTCAAATTCACATTCGCCCCTAGGTGGCGCTATAGCAACTGTTCAAAAGTGCAAACTTTGCACAAGCAGCACGCGTCACCGGTTTGATCTACACTCATGAAACTTTACACACACATGAAAATCCTCATGATGAACAAAAAATTCTCTTGAACTGAACATTTCCGGGTTGCCAGATTTTCCGCCATTTTGAATTATGTTAAAAACAGCAAATTGCCTAAGGATCCCAGGTTTTTCGACTTTGACAAAAATCCTTTGGCAGATATCATCTATGGCCGATTATCTTCAATATGACTTAAGGATTAGTCTGTACAATAAAATTTCAAGCTCCCATGAGCCATTGAGTTCTAAAATGGGTGTGGTTGAAAATGCCTAAAAAGTAAATTGCTCATATCAACATCAAATTGGACTCTTATGATGTTGACCCAGATACAAAAGTTGTTCAGAATCAAATTCTGAACAAGATAAAGTAAAAAAAAAATCGAATGGGGCGTGCCATCGAAATGGGCGTGGCCTGTCACTAAAAGCGCCACAGTTCATAGACACAATGTTTGATTTGAGCGGAACCAACTTAGTGGCCATTGAGGACCAAAGTTTCAACTGCTCAAGTAAAATGAAGTCGATTGCCAAAACAACATGGCCGCCAGAGGAGGGTAAATCACTCAGCGGAGTCCGTAATAGTTATGGCGGAGACCGTAATAGTTATGAATATGAAATTCACAGGACACGTGTAGACTGGTGCCTGTAGCTCACATACCAAAATTCGTGTTTCTATTTTTTGTAGCGCCCCCTACAGGAACTTTAAAAAGCAGCCCCTGCGCCACGTTTCACCAATATGTATGAAAATCGGTAGGCACGTATAACGTGCCAATACCTACAGAAAAGCCTCTTGGACCCATGCTCCAAACCCCACAGGACGTCGGCTATTTGCATTTTTAATTTTCACTCTCGGCGGCCATTTTGAATTTTTTTTCACTTTTTTGCCTTGTATTTGAATGAACTCCTCCTAGGGAATTTATCGGATCTGCTTAAAAATTGGTCAGTACAGTCGATAAATGGTGCCGAACCAACGCCGTGCTATTTGTGACTGTACATTGAAGGGCGTGTCCGTGGCGTGCCGTCAAAGTTGGCCATTTTGGAATTCCGTCGCCTTGTATTTGAACTAACTCCTCCTAGGGAATTTATCGGATCTGCTTCCAAATTGGTCAGTACAGTCATGAAATGGTGCTGAACCAAAATCGTGCTATTTGTGACTGTACGTTGAAGGGCGTGTCCGTGGCGTGCCGTCAAATTTGGCCATTTTGAATGGAATTTCACTTTTTCGCATTGTATTTGAACGAACTCCTCCTAGGGAATTTATCGCATCTGCTTCACAATTAGTCAGTACAGTCATGACATGGAGCTCAACCAACGCCGTGTTATTTGTGACTGTACGTTGAAGGGCGTGTCCGTGGCGTGCCGTCAAATTTGGCCGTTTTGAATTCCGTGGTCTTATTTTCGCTTTTTTCCCCTTGTATTTGAACGAACTCCTCCTAGGGTATTTATCGGATCTGCTTCACAATTGCTCAGTACAGTCAAAAAATGGTGCTCAACCAACGCCGTGTTATTTGTGACTGTACGTTGAAGGGCATGGCCGTGGCGTGCTGTCAAAGTTGGCCATTTTGAATGGAATTCTTTCACTTTTTCGCCTTGTATTTGAACTAACTCCTCCTAGGGAATTTATCGGATCATTGATGTAGGGTTAATGAACATGTAATTCAGTTAAATGTGGTCTTACATGTTAATGTCAAAACAATCAGTAGGACACCACAGGGCACCTCTGCTTCTACAGATTACATAAATTTGCGAATTTTTTTTAAAACTGCGCTTTTTTAAAACTGCGCGCAGTGATGAACGGGACCTCGCGCCGGCTTGCGGCTGCGTCACGTGCGGTCCTAACATGTGCACATCTTGCCAGCACACATGTTACGACGGCACGTGACGCGGCCGCAAGCCGGCGCGATTTTTTTTTTAAACTGCGCGCAGTGATGAACGGGACCTCGTAGTGGCGGCTGCAAGCCGGCGCGAGGTCCCGTTCATCACTGCGCGCAGTTTTAATTATTATTATTATTTTCCACGACTTCGACTGCATTTTTCCCCCCCTGCACATATTCTAAAACTCAAAATTTTTTGGTGCAATTGTGGGGACTGGTGAAAAATTTGATATTCTAGCCCTCAAATTCACATTCGCCCCTAGGTGGCGCTATACCAACTATGCCAAAATTTCAACGTTTGCACAAGCATAACTCGTCACCGGTTGGACCTAAACTCATGAAACTTTGCACACATATGCAAATCCTCATAATGAACAAATTTGCAGATACTAACTTAGCACTTCCGGTAGCCAGATTTTCCGCCATTTTGAATTTAGTTAAAAACAGTAAATTCCCCAAGGATCCCAGGTTTTTCGACTTTGACAAAAATCCTTTGGCACATATCATCTATGGCCCATTATCTTCAATCTGACATAAGGATTAGTCTGTAGGATAAATTTCAAAGTACCCATGAGCCATTGAGTTCTAAAATGGGTGTGTTTTTCACCCCAAAAATAGTAAATTGCACATATCTACATGAAGTTGGACTCCTATGATGTTGGACCCCTCTACTAAAGTTGTTCAGAATCAAATTCTGAACAAGATTAAGTCAACATTTTCTCAAATGGGGCGTGGCCTCGAAGTGGGCGTGGCCTGTTACTAAAATAGCCACAGTTCATAGACGCAATGCTTGATTTGAGCGGGACCAACTCAGTGGTCGTTAGGTACGAAAGTTCTAACTGCTCAATTAAAATTGAGTCGATTGAAAAAACAACATGGCCGCCAGAGCCTCAAAATCACTGTGCGGAGATCATAATAGTTATGAATATGAAATTCACAGGACACGTGTAGACTGGTGCCGGTAGCTCACATACCAAAATTCGTGTTTCTCATGTGTGTAGCGCCCCCTACAGGAACTTTAAAAAGCAGCCCCTGCGCCACGTTTCACCAATATGTATGAAACTCAGTATTCACGTACAATGTCCCCATACCTACAGAAAAGCCTCTTGGACCCATGCCCCAAACCCCACAGGAAGTCGGCTATTTGCATTTCTAATTTTCACTTTCGGCGGCCATTTTGAATTTTTTTCACTTTTTTGCCTTGTATTTGAATGAACTCCTCCTAGGGAATTTATCGGATCTGCTTCAAAATTGGTCAGTACAGTCATGAAGTGGTGCTGAACCAAAAGCCTGCTATTTGTGACTGTACGTTGAAGGGCGTGTCCGTGGCGTGCCGTCAAAGTTGGCCATTTTGAATGGAATTCTTTCACTTTTTCGCCTTGTATTTCAACTAACTCCTCCTAGGGAATTTATCGGATCATTGATGTAGGGTTAATGAACATGTAATTCAGTTAAATGTGGTCTTACATGTTAATGTCAAGGGTTAATGAACATGTAATTCAGTTAAATGTGGTCTTACATGTTAATGTCAAAACAATCAGTAAAACACCACAGGGCACCTCTGCTTCTACAGATTACATAAATTCGCGAATTTTTTTTTAAACTGCGCGCAGTGATGAACGGGACCTCGTGCCGGCTTGCGGCTGCGTCACGTGCGGTCCTAACATGTGCACATCTTGCCAGCACACATGTTACGACGGCACGTGACGCGGCCGCAAGCCGGCGCGATTTTTTTTTAAAACTGCGCGCAGTGATGAACGGGACCTCGTAGTGGCGGCTGCAAGCCGGCGCGAGGTCCCGTTCATCACTGCGCGCAGTTTTAATTATTATTAGGGACCGAGCCAAACATGGCAAGGTCCCTATTGAAACCCTCGTGATTATTATTATTCTTCTTCTTATTTTCCCTCATCTTCGATTGCATTTTTCCCCCCCTGAACATATTCGAAAACTCAATTTTTCTTGGTGCATTTTGTGGGACTGGTGAAAAATTTGATATTCTAGCCCTCAAATTCACATTCGCCCCTAGGTGGCGCTATACCAACTATGCCAAAATTTCAACGTTTGCACAAGCATAACTCGTCACCGGTTGGACCTAAACTCATGAAACTTTGCACACATATGCAAATCCTCATAATGAAGAAATTTGCAGATACTAACTTAGCACTTCCGGTAGCCAGATTTCCCGCCATTTTGAATTTAGTTAAAAACAGTAAATTCCCCAAGGATCCCAGGTTTTTCGACTTTGACAAAATTCCTTTGGCACATATCATCTATGGCCCATTATCTTCAATCTGACATAAGGATTAGTCTGTAGGATAAATTTCAAAGTACCCATGAGCCATTGAGTTCAAAAAGGGGTGTGTTTTTCACCCCAAAAATAGTAAATTGCACATATCTACATTAATTGTACTCCTATGGTGTTGGACCTCTCTACTAAAGTTGTTCAGAATCAAATTCTGAACAAGATTAATTCAACAATTTTTCAAATGGGGCGTGGCTTCGAAATGGGCGTGGCCTGTTACTAAAATAGCCACAGTTCATAGACGCAATGTTTGATTTGAGCGGGACCAACTCAGTGGCCGTTAAGTACCAAAGTTCTAACTGCTCAATTAAAATTAAGTCGATTGAAAAAACAACATGGCCGCCAGAGCCTCAAAATCACTGTGCGGAGACCGTAATAGTTATGAATATGAAATTCACAGGACACGTGTAAACTGGTGCCGATAGCTCACATACCAAAATTCGTGTTTCTATTTTTTGTAGCGCCCCCTACAGGAACTTTAAAAAGCAGCCCCTGTGCCACGTTTCACCAATATGTATGAAACTCAGTATTCACGTACAATGTGCCCATACCTACAAAAAAGCCTCTTGGAACCATGCCCCAAACCCCACAGGAAGTCGGCTATTTGCATTTCTAATTTTCACTTTTGGTGGCCATTTTGAATTTTTTTCACTTTTTTGCCTTGTATTTGAATGAACTCCTCCTAGGGAATTTATCGGATCTGCTTCAAAATTGGTCAGTACAGTCAATAAATGGTGCCGAACCAACGCCGTGCTATTTGTGACTGTACGTTGAAGGGCGTGTCCGTGGCGTGCCGTCAAAGTTGGCCACTTTTTGAATTCCGTCGCCTTGTATTTGAACTAACTCCTCCTAGGGAATTTATCGAATCTGCTTCCAAATTGGTCAGTACAGTCATGAAATGGTGCTGAATAAACGCCGTGCTATTTGTGACTGTACGTTGAAGGGCGTGTCCGTGGCGTGCCGTCAAAGTTGGCCATTTTGAATGGAATTCTTTCACTTTTTCGCCTTGTATTTCAACTAACTCCTCCTAGGGAATTTATCGGATCATTGATGTAGGGTTAATAATGTTAGTTAAAGTTGTTACAACATGTAATTCAGTTAAATGTGGTCTTACATGTTAATGTCAAAACAATCAGTAGGACACCACAGGGCACCTCTGCTTCTACAGATTACATAAATTTGCGAATTTTTTTTAAAACTGCGCTTTTTTAAAACTGAGCGCAGTGATGAACGGGACCTCGTGCCGGCTTGCGGCTGCGTCACGTGCGGTCCTAACATGTGCACATCTTGCCAGCACACATGTTACGACGGCACGTGACGCGGCCGCAAGCCGGCGCGATTTTTTTTTAAAACTGCGCGCAGTGATGAACGGGACCTCGTAGTGGCGGCTGCAAGCCGGCGCGAGGTCCCGTTCATCACTGCGCGCAGTTTTAATTAGGGACCGAGCCAAACTTGGCAAGGACCCTATTGAAACCCTCGTGTTTATTCTTATTCTTATTTTCCCTCATCTTCGACTGCATTTTTCCCCCCCTGCACATATTCGAAAACTCATTTTTTCTTGGTGCATTTTGTGGGACTGGTGAAAAATTTGATATTCTAGCCCTCAAATTCACATTCGCCCCTAGGTGGCGCTATACCAACTATGCCAAAATTTCAACGTTTGCACAAGCATAACTCGTCACCGGTTGGACCTAAACTCATGAGACTTTGCACACATATTCAAATCCTCATAATGAAGAAATTTGCAGATACTAACTTAGCACTTCCGGTAGCCAGATTTCCCGCCATTTTGAATTTAGTTCAAAACAGTAAATTCCCCAAGGATCCCAGGTTTTTCGACTTTGACATAAATCCTTTGGCAGATATCATCTAGGGCCCATTATCTTAAATCTGACATAAGGATTAGTCTGTAGGATAAATTTCAAAGTACCCATGAGCCATTGAGTTCAAAAAGGGGTGTGTTTTTCACCCCAAAAATAGTAAATTGCACATATCTACATTAATTGGACTCCTATGGTGTTGGACCTCTCTACTAAAGTTGTTCAGAATCAAATTCTGAACAAGATTGAGTCAACAATTTTTCAAATGGGGCGTGGCATCGAAGTGGGCGTGGCCCGATACTAAAATAGCCACAGTTCATAGACGCAATGTTTGATTTGAGCGGGACCAACTCAATGGCCATTAGGTACCAAAGTTCTAACTGCTCACCAAAAATTAAGTCGATTTAAAATACAACATGGCCGCCAGAGGCTCAAAATCACTCTGCGGACACCGTAATAGTTATGAATATGAAATTCACAGGACACGTGTAGACTGGTGCCGGTAGCTCACATACCAAAAATCGTGTTTCTCATGTGTGTAGCGCCCCCTACAGGAACTTTAAAATGCAGCCCCTACGTCACGTTTCACCAATATGTATGAAACTCGGTAAGCACGTACAAGGTCACAATATCTACAGAAAAGCCTCTTGGACCCATGCCCCAAAACCCACCGGAAGTCGGAAATTTTAATTTTTTCATTTTCACTCTCGGCGGCCATTTTGAATTTTTTTCACTTTTTGGCCTTGTATTTGAATGAACTCCTCCTAGGGAATTAATCGGATCTGCTTCAAAATTGGTCAGTACAGTCAATAAATGGTGCCGAACCAACGCCGTGCTATTTGTGACTGTACGTTGAAGGGCGTGTCCGTGGCGTGCCGTCAAAGTTGGCCATTTTTGAATTCCGTCGCCTTGTATTTGAACTAACTCCTCCTAGGGAATTTATCGAATCTGCTTCCAAATTGGTCAGTACAGTCATGAAATGGTGCTGAATAAACGCCGTGCTATTTGGGACTGTACGTTGAAGGGCGTGTCCGTGGCGTGATGTCAAAGTTGGCCATTTTGAATGGAATTTCACTTTTTCGCATTGTATTTGAACAAACTCCTCCTAGGGAATTAATCGGATCTGCTTCAAAATTGGTCAGTACAGTCAATAAATGGTGCCGAACCAACGCCGTGCTATTTGTGACTGTACGTTGAAGGGCGTGTCCGTGGCGTGCCGTCAAAGTTGGCCATTTTTGAATTCCGTCGCCTTGTATTTGAACTAACTCCTCCTAGGGAATTTATCGAATCTGCTTCCAAATTGGTCAGTACAGTCATGAAATGGTGCTGAATAAACGCCGTGCTATTTGGGACTGTACGTTGAAGGGCGTGTCCGTGGCGTGATGTCAAAGTTGGCCATTTTGAATGGAATTTCACTTTTTCGCATTGTATTTGAACAAACTCCTCCTAGGGAATTTATCGCATCTGCTTCACAATTGGTTAGTACAGTCAAAAAATGGTGCTGAACCAACGCCGTGCTATTTGTGACTGTACGTTGAAGGGCGTGGCCGTGGCGTGCCGTCAAAGTTGGCCATTTTTGAATTCCGTCGCCTTGTATTTGAACTAACTCCTCCTAGGGAATTTATCGGATCATTGATGTAGGGTTAATAATGTTAGTTAAAGTTGTTACAACATGTAATTCAGTTAAATGTGGTCTTACATGTTAATGTCAAAACAATCAGTAGGACACCACAGGGCACCTCTGCTTCTACAGATTACATAAATTTGCGAATTTTTTTTAAAACTGTGCTTTTTTAAAACTGCGCGCAGTGATGAACGGGACCTCGTGCCGGCTTGCGGCTGCGTCACGTGCGGTCCTAACATGTGCACATCTTGCCAGCACACATGTTACGACGGCACGTGACGCGGCCGCAAGCCGGCGCGATTTTTTTTTAAAACTGCGCGCAGTGATGAACGGGACCTCGTAGTGGCGGCTGCAAGCCGGCGCGAGGTCCCGTTCATCACTGCGCGCAGTTTTTAGGGACCGAGCCAAACTTGGCAAGGACCCTATTGAAACCCTCGTGATTATTAGGGACCGAGCCAAACTTGGCAAGGACCCTATTGAAATCCTCATGATTATTCTTCTTCTTATTATTTTTAGCCACTTCGACTGCATTTTTCCCCCCCTGCACATATTCGAAAACTCATTTTTATTTGGCACATTTTGTGGGACTGGTGAAAAATTTGATATTCTAGCCCTCAAATTCACATTCGCCCCTAGGTGGCGCTATACCAACTATGCCAAAATTCCAACGTTTGCACAAGCATAACTCGTCACCGGTTGGACCTAAACTCATGAAACTTTGCACACATATGCAAATCCTCATGCTGAACAAATTTGCAGATACTAACTTAGCACTTCCGGTTGCCAGATTTCCCGCCATTTTGAATTTAGTTAAAAACAGTAAATTCCCCAAGGATCCCAGGTTTTTCGACTTTGACAAAATTCCTTTGGCACATATCATCTATGGCCCATTACCTTCAATCTGACATAAGGATTAGTCTGTAGGATAAATTTCAAAGTACCCATGAGCCATTGAGTTCTGAAATGGGTGTGTTTTTCACCCCGAAAATAGTAAATTGCACATATCTACATGAAGTTGGACTCCTAGGACTTTGGACCCCTCTACTAAAGTTGTTCAGAATCAAATTCTGAACAAGATAAAGTCAACAATTTTTCAAATGGGGCGTGGCTTCGAAATGGGCGTGGCCTGTTACTAAAATAGCCACAGTTCATAGACGCAATGTTTGATTTGAGCGGGACCAACTCAGTGGCCGTTAAGTACCAAAGTTCTAACTGCTCAATTAAAATTAAGTCGATTGAAAAAACAACATGGCCGCCAGAGGAGGGTCGATCACTCTGCGGACACCGTAATAGTTATGAATATGAAATTCACAGCACACGTGTAAACTGCTGCCGATAGCTCACATACCAAAATTTGTGTTTCTATTTTTTGTAGCGCCCCCTACAGGAACTTTAAAAAGCAGCCCCTGCGCCACGTTTCACCAATATGTATGAAACTCAGTATTCACGTACAATGTGCCCATACCTACAGAAAAGCCTCTTGGACCCATGCCCCAAACCCCACAGGAAGTCGGCTATTTGCATTTCTAATTTTCACTTTTGGCGGCCATTTTGACTTTTTTTCACTTTTTTGCCTTGTATTTGAATGAACTCCTCCTAGGGAATTTATCGGATTTGCTTCAAAATTGGTCAGTACAGTCATGAAGTGGTGCTAAACCAAAATCGTGCTATTTGTGACTGTACGTTGAAGGGCGTGTCCGTGGCATGCCGTCAAAGTTGGCCATTTTTGAATTCCGTCGCGTTGTATTTGAACTAACTCCTCCTAGGGAATTTATCGGATCTGCTTCAAATTTGGTCAGTACAGTCATGAAGTGGTGCTGAACCAAAATCGTGCTATTTGGGACTGTACGTTGAAGGGCGTGTCCGTGGCGTGATGTCAAAGTTGGCCATTTTGAATGGAATTTCACTTTTTCGCATTGTTTTTGAACGAACTCCTCCTAGGGAATTTATCGCATCTGCTTCACAATTGGTCAGTACAGTCATGAAGTGGTGCTGAACCAAAATCGTGCTATTTGTGACTGTACGTTGAAGGGCGTGTCCGTGGCGTGCCGTCAAAGTTGGCCATTTTTGAAATCCGTCGCCTTGTATTAAACTTACTCCTAGGGAATTTGTATTTGAACTAACTCCTCCTAGGGAATTTATCGGATCTGCTTCAAAATTGGTCAGTACAGTCATGAAGTGGTGCTGAAACAAAATCGTGCTATTTGTGACTGTACATTGAAGGGCATGGCCGTGGCGTGCTGTCAAAGTTGGCCATTTTGAATGGAATACTTTCACTTTTTCGCCTTGTATTTCAACTAACTCCTCCTAGGGAATTTATCGGATCATTGATGTAGGGTTAATAATGTTAGTTAAAGTTGTTACAACATGTAATTCAGTTAAATGTGGTCTTACATGTTAATGTCAAAACAATCAGTAGGACACCACAGGGCACCTCTGCTTCTACAGATTACATAAATTTGCGAATTTTTTTTAAAACTGCGCTTTTTTAAAACTGCGCTCAGTGATGAACGGGACCTCGTGCCGGCTTGCGGCTGCGTCACGTGCGGTCCTAACATGTGCACATCTTGCCAGCACACATGTTACGACGGCACGTGACGCGGCCGCAAGTCGGCGCGATTTTTTTTTAAAACTGCGCGCAGTGATGAACGGGACCTCGTAGTGGCGGCTGCAAGCCGGCGCGAGGTCCCGTTCATCACTGCGCGCAGTTTTAATTAGGGACCGAGCCAAACATGGCAAGGACCCTATTGAAATCCTCATGTTTATTCTTCTTCTTATTATTTTCCCTCATCTTCGACTGCATTTTTCCCCCCCTGCACATATTCGAAAACTCATTTTTATTTGGCACATTTTGTGGGACTGGTGAAAAATTTGATATTCTAGCCCTCAAATTCACATTCGCCCCTAGGTGGCGCTATACCAACTATGCCAAAATTTCAACGTTTGCACAAGCATAACTCGTCACCGGTTGGACCTAAACTCATGAAACTTTGCACGCATATGCAAATCCTCATAATGAAGAAATTTGCAGATACTAAATTAGCACTTCCGGTAGCCAGATTTCCCGCCATTTTGAATTTAGTTAAAAACAGTAAATTCCCCAAGGATCCCAGGTTTTTCGACTTTGACAAAAATCCTTTGGCACATATCATCTATGGCCCATTATCTTCAATGTGCTATAAGGATTAGTCTGTAGGATAAATTTCAAAGTACCCATGAGCCATTGAGTTCAAAAAGGGGTGTGTTTTTCACCCCAAAATTAGTAAATTGCACATATCTACATTAATTGGACTCCTATGGTGTTGGACCTCTCTACTAAAGTTGTTCAGAATCAAATTCTGAACAAGATTAAGTCAACACTTTTTCAAATGGGGCGTGGCATCGAAGTGGGCGTGGCCCGTTACTGAAATAGCCACAGTTCATAGACGCAATGTTTGATTTGAGCGGGACCAACTTAATGGCCGTTAGGTACCAAAGTTCTAACTGCTCACCAAAAATTAAATCGATTTAAAAAACAACATGGCCGCCAGAGGAGGGTCGATCACTCTGTGGACACCGTAATAGTTATGAATACGAAATTCACAGGACACGTGTAAACTGGTGCCTCTAGCTCACATACCAAAATTCGTGTTTCTATTTTTTGTAGCGCCCCCTACAGGAACTTTAAAATGTAGCCCCTACGTCACGTTTCACCTATATGTATGAAACTCGGTACGCACGTACAAGGTCACAATACCTACAGAAAAGCCTCTTGGACCCATGCTCCAAACCCCACAGGACGTCGGCTATTTGCATTTTTAATTTTCACTCTCGGTGGCCATTTTGAATTTTTTTTCACTTTTTAGCCTTGTATTTGAATGAACTCCTCCTAGGGAATTTATCTGATCTGCTTCAAAATTGGTCAGTACAGTCAATAAATGGTGCCGAACCAACGCCGTGCTATTTGTGACTGTACGTTGAAGGGCGTGTCCGTGGCGTGTCGTCAAAGTTGGCCATTTTGGAATTCCGTCGCCTTGTATTTGAACTAACTCCTCCTAGGGAATTTATCGGATCTGCTTCCAAATTGGTCAGTACAGTCATGAAATGGTGCTGAACCAAAATCATGCTATTTGGGACTGTACGTTGAAGGGCGTGTCCGTGGCGTGATGTCAAAGTTGGCCATTTTGAATGGAATTTCACTTTTTCGCATTGTATTTGAACGAACTCCTCCTAGGGAATTTATCGGATCTGCTTCACAATTGGTCAGTAAAGTCAAAAAATGGTGCTGAACCAACGCCGTGCTATTTGTGACTGTACATTGAAGGGCGTGTCCGTGGCGTGCCGTCAAATTTTGCTGTTTTGAATTCCGTGGTCTTATTTTCGCTTTTTTCCCCTTGTATTTGAACGAACTCCTCCTAGGGTATTTATCGGATCTGCTTCACAATTGGTCAGTACAGTCATGAAATGGTGCTCAACCAACGCCGTGTTATTTGTGACTGTACGTAGAAGGGCGTGTCCGTGGCGTGCCGTCAAAGTTGGCCATTTTGAATGGAATTCTTTCACTTTTTCGCCTTGTATTTCAACTAACTCCTCCTAGGGAATTTATCGGATCATTGATGTAGGGTTAATGAACATGTAATTCAGTTAAATGTGGTCTTACATGTTAATGTCAAAACAATCAGTAGGACACCACAGGGCACCTCTGCTTCTACAGATTACATAAATTCGCGAAATTTTTTTAAAACTGCGCTTTTTTAAAACTGCGCGCAGTGATGAACGGGACCTCGTGCCGGCTTGCGGCTGCGTCACGTGCGGTCCTAACATGTGCACATCTTGCCAGCACACATGTTACGACGGCACGTGACGTGGCCGCAAGCCGGCGCAATTTTTTTTTAAAACTGCGCTTTTTTAAAACTGCGCGCAGTGATGAACGGGACCTCGTGCCGGCTTGCGGCTGCGTCACGTGCGGTCCTAACATGTGCACATCTTGCCAGCACACATGTTAGGACGGCACGTGACGCGGCCGCAAGCCGGCGCGAGGTCCCGTTCATCACTGCGCGCAGTTTTAAAAAAGCGCAGTTTTAATTATTATTATTATTTTTAAACACTTCGACTGCATTTTTCCCCCCCTGAACATATTCGAAAACTCATTTTTTTTTGGTGCAATTGTGGGGACTGGTGAAAAATTTGATATTCTAGCCCTCAAATTAACATTCGCCCCTAGGTGGCGCTATAGCAACTGTTCAAAAGTGCAAACTTTGCACAAGCAGCACACGTCACCGGTTTGACCTACACTCATGAAACTTTGCACACACATGAAAATCCTCATGATGAACAAAAAAGTCTCTTGAACTGAACACTTCCGGTAGCCATATTTTCCGCCATTTTGAATTTAGTTAAAAACAGTAAATTCCCCAAGGATCCCAGGTTTTTCGACTTTGACCAAAATCCTTTGGCGCATATCATATATGGCCCATTATCTTCAATCTGAGTTAAGGATTAGTCTGTACAATAAAGTTTAGAGCACCAATGAGTTCTAAAAGTGGTGTGGTTGAAACCTCGAAAATAGTTAATTGCTCATATCAACGTCAAGTTGGACGCCTATGATGTTGGCCCCAATACAAAAGTTGTTCAGAATCAAATTCTGAACAAGATAAAGTCAACATATTTTCAAATGGGGCGTGGCATCGAAATGGGCGTGGCCTGACACTAAAATCGCCACAGTTCATAGACGCAATGTTTGATTTCAGCAGGACCGACTTAGTGGCCGTTAGGTACCAAAGTTCTAACTGCTCACCAAAAATTTAGTCGATTTAAAAAACAACATGGCCGCCAGAGCCTCAAAATCACTGTGCGGAGACCGTAATAGTTATGAATATGAAATTCACAGCACACGTGTAAACTGGTGCCGATAGCTCACATACCAAAATTCGTGTTTCTATTTTTTGTAGCGCCCCCTACAGGAACTTTAAAAAGCAGCCCCTGCGCCACGTTTCACCAATATGTATGAAACTCAGTATTCACGTACAATGTGCCCATACCTACAGAAAAGCCTCTTGGACCCATGCCCCAAACCCCACAGGAAGTCGGCTATTTGCATTTCTAATTTTCACTTTTGGCGGCCATTTTGAATTTTTTTCACTTTTTTGCCTTGTATTTGAATGAACTCCTCCTAGGGATTTTATCGGATCTGCTTCAAAATTGGTCGGTACAGTCATGAAGTGGTGCTGAACCAAAATCATGCTATTTGTGATTGTACGTTGAAGGGCGTGTCGGTGGCATGCCGTCAAAGTTGGCCATTTTTGAATTCCGTCGCCTTGTATTAAATTTACTCCTCCTAGGGAATTTATCAGATCTGCTTCAAAATTGGTCAGTACAGTCATGAAGTGGTGCTGAACCAAAATCATGCTATTTGTGATTGTACGTTGAAGGGCGTGTCCGTGGCATGCCATTAAAGTTGGCCATTTTTGAATTCCGTCGCCTTGTATTTGAACTAACTCCTCCTAGGCAATTTATCGCATCATTGATGTAGGGTTAATGAACATGTAATTCAGTTAAATGTGGTCTTACATGTTAATGTCAAAACAATCAGTAGGACACCACAGGGCACCTCTGCTTCTACAGATTACATAAATTTGCGAATTTTTTTAAAAACTGCGCTTTTTTAAAACTGAGCGCAGTGATGAACGGGACCTCGTGCCGGCTTGCGGCTGCGTCATGTGCGGTCCTAACATGTGCACATCTTGCCAGCACACATGTTACGACGGCACGTGACGCGGCCGCAAGCCGGCGCGATTTTTTTTTAAAACTGCGCGCAGTGATGAACGGGACCTCGTAGTGGCGGCTGCAAGCCGGCGCGAGGTCCCGTTCATCACTGCGCGCAGTTTTAATTCTTCTTCTTATTTTCCCTCATCTTCGATTGCATTTTTCCCCCCCTGAACATATTCGAAAACTCAATTTTTCTTGGTGCATTTTGTGGGACTGGTGAAAAATTTGATATTCTAGCCCTCAAATTCACATTCGCCCCTAGGTGGCGCTATACCAACTATGCCAAAATTTCAACGTTTGCACAAGCATAACTCGTCACCGGTTGGACCTAAACTCATGAAACTTTGCACACATATGCAAATCCTCATAATGAAGAAATTTGCAGATACTAACTTAGCACTTCCGGTAGCCAGATTTCCCGCCATTTTGAATTTAGTTAAAAACAGTAAATTCCCCAAGGATCCCAGGTTTTTCGACTTTTACAAAATTCCTTTGGCACATATCATCTATGGCCCATTATCTTCAATCTGACATAAGGATTAGTCTGTAGGATAAATTTCAAAGTACCCATGAGCCATTGAGTTCAAAAAGGGGTGTGTTTTTCACCCCAAAAATAGTAAATTGCACATATCTACATTAATTGTACTCCTATGGTGTTGGACCTCTCTACTAAAGTTGTTCAGAATCAAATTCTGAACAAGATTAATTCAACAATTTTTCAAATGGGGCGTGGCTTCGAAATGGGCGTGGCCTGTTACTAAAATAGCCACAGTTCATAGACGCAATGTTTGATTTGAGCGGGACCAACTCAGTGGCCGTTAAGTACCAAAGTTCTAACTGCTCAATTAAAATTAAGTCGATTTAAAAAACAACATGGCCGCCAGAGGCTCAAAATCACTCTGCGGACACCGTAATAGTTATGAATATGAAATTCACAGGACACGTGTAAACTGATGCCGATAGCTCACATACCAAAATTTGTGTTTCTATTTTTTGTAGCGCCCCCTACAGGAACTTTAAAATGCAGCCCCTACGTCACATTTCACCAATATGTATGAAACTCAGTATTCACGTACAATGTGCCCATACCTACAGAAAAGCCTCTTGGACCCATGCCCCAAACTCCACAGGAAGTCGGCTATTTGCATTTCTAATTTTCACTTTTGGCGGCCATTTTGAATTTTTTTCACTTTTTTGCCTTGTATTTGAATGAACTCCTCCTAGGGAATTTATCGGATTTGCTTCAAAATTGGTCAGTACAGTCAATAAATGGTGCCGAACCAACGCCGTGCTATTTGTGACTGTACGTTGAAGGGCGTGTCCGTGGCGTGCCGTCAAAGTTGGCCATTTTTGAATTCCGTCGCGTTGTATTTGAACTAACTCCTCCTAGGGAATTTATCGAATCTGCTTCCAAATTGGTCAGTACAGTCATGAAATGGTGCTGAATAAACGCCGTGCTATTTGGGAGTGTACGTTGAAGGGCGTGTCCGTGGCGTGATGTCAAAGTTGGCCATTTTGAATGGAATTTCACTTTTTCGCATTGTATTTGAACAAACTCCTCCTAGGGAATTTATCGCATCTGCTTCACAATTGGTTAGTACAGTCAAAAAATGGTGCTGAACCAACGCCGTGCTATTTGTGACTGTACGTTGAAGGGCGTGGCCGTGGCGTGCCGTCAAAGTTGGCCATTTTTGAATTCCGTCGCCTTGTATTTGAACTAACTCCTCCTAGGGAATTTATCGGATCATTGATGTAGGGTTAATAATGTTAGTTAAAGTTGTTACAACATGTAATTCAGTTAAATGTGGTCTTACATGTTAATGTCAAAACAATCAGTAGGACACCACAGGGCACCTCTGCTTCTACAGATTACATAAATTCGCGAAATTTTTTTAAAACTGCGCTTTTTTAAAACTGCGCGCAGTGATGAACGGGACCTCGTGCCGGCTTGCGGCTGCGTCACGTGCGGTCCTAACATGTGCACATCTTGCCAGCACACATGTTACGACGGCACGTGACGCGGCCGCAAGCCGGCGCGATTTTTTTTTAAAACTGCGCGCAGTGATGAACGGGACCTCGTAGTGGCGGCTGCAAGCCGGCGCGAGGTCCCGTTCATCACTGCGCGCAGTTTTAATTATTATTATTATTTTCCACGACTTCGACTGCATTTTTCCCCCCCTGCACATATTCTAAAACTCAAAATTTTTTGGTGCAATTGTGGGGACTGGTGAAAAATTTGATATTCTAGCCCTCAAATTCACATTCGCCCCTAGGTGGCGCTATAGCAACTGTTCAAAAGTGCAAACTTTGCACAAGCATATCTCGCCACCGGTTTGACCTACACTCATGAAACTTTGCACACACATGCATATCCTCATGATGAACAAAAAAGTCTCTTGAACTGAACACTTCCGGTAGCCATATTTTCCGCCATTTTGAATTTAGTTAAAAACAGTAAATTCCCCAAGGATCCCAGGTTTTTCGACTTTGACAAAATTCCTTTGGCACATATCATCTATGGCCCATTATCTTCAATCTGACTTAAGGATTAGTCTGTACAATAAAGTTTAGAGCACCAATGAGTTCTAAAAGTGGTGTGGTTGAAACCTCGAAAATAGTTAATTGCTCATATCAACGTCAAGTTGGACGCCTATGATGTTGGCCCCAATACAAAAGTTGTTCAGAATCAAATTCTGAACAAGATAAAGTCAACATATTTTCAAATGGGGCGTGGCATCGAAATGGGCGTGGCCTGACACTAAAATCGCCACAGTTCATAGACGCAATGTTTGATTTGAGCGGGACCAACTCAATGGCCATTAGGTACCAAAGTTATAACTGCTCACCAAAAATTAAGTCGATTTAAAATACAACATGGCCGCCAGAGGCTCAAAATCACTGTGCGGAGACCGTAATAGTTATGAATATGAAATTCACAGGACACGTGTAAACTGGTGCCGATAGCTCACATACCAAAATTCGTGTTTCTATTTTTTGTAGCGCCCCCTACAGGAACTTTAAAAAGCAGCCCCTGCGCCACGTTTCACCAATATGTATGAAACTCAGTGTTCACGTACAATGTGCCCATACCTACAGAAAAGCCTCTTGGACCCATGCCCCAAACCCCACAGGAAGTCGGCTATTTGCATTTCTAATTTTCACTTTTGGCGGCCATTTTGAATTTTTTTCACTTTTTTGCCTTGTATTTGAATGAACTCCTCCTAGGGAATTTATCGGATCTGCTTCAAAATTGGTCAGTACAGTCATGAAGTGGTGCTGAACCAAAATCCTGCTATTTGTGACTGTACGTTGAAGAGCGTGTCCGTGGCGTGCCGTCAAAGTTGGCCATTTTGAATGGAATTCTTTCACTTTTTCGCCTTGTATTTCAACTAACTCCTCCTAGGGAATTTATCGGATCATTGATGTAGGGTTAATAATGTTAGTTAAAGTTGTTACAACATGTAATTCAGTTAAATGTGGTCTTACATGTTAATGTCAAAACAATCAGTAGGACACCACAGGGCACCTCTGCTTCTACAGATTACATAAATTTGCGAATTTTTTTTAAAACTGCGCTTTTTTAAAACTGAGCGCAGTGATGAACGGGACCTCGTGCCGGCTTGCGGCTGCGTCACGTGCGGTCCTAACATGTGAACATCTTGCCAGCACACATGTTACGACGGCACGTGACGCGGCCGCAAGCCGGCGCGATTTTTTTTTAAAACTGCGCGCAGTGATGAACGGGACCTCGTAGTGGCGGCTGCAAGCCGGCGCGAGGTCCCGTTCATCACTGCGCGCAGTTTTAATTCTTCTTTTTAGCCACTTTGACTGCATTTTTCCCCCCCTGCACATATTCGAAAACTCATTTTTATTTGGCACATTTGTGGGGACTGGTGAAAAATTTGATATTCTAGCCGTCAAATTCACATTGGCCCCAAGGTGGCGCTATACCAACTGTTCAAAAATGCAAAATTTGCACAAGCAGCACGCGTCACCGGTTTGACTTACACTCATGAAACTTTGCACACACATGCAAATCCTCATGATGATCAAAAAAGTCTCTCCAACTGAAATTTTCCGGGTTGCCAGATTTTCCGCCATTTTGAATGATGTTAAAAACAGCAAATTCCCCAAGGATCCCAGGTTTTTCGACTTTGACAAAAATCCTTTGGCACACATCATCTATGGCCCATTATCTTCAATCTGACATAAGGATTAGTCTGTACAATAAAGTTTAAAGCTCCCATGAGCCTTTGAGTTCTAAAATTGGTGTGGTTAAAAATTACTCAAAAGTTAATTGCTCATATCAACATCAACTTTCACTCCTATAATGTTGACCCAGATACAAAAGTTGTTCAGAATTTGATTCTGAACAAGATAGAGTAAAAAAAAAAAATTATGGGGCGTGGCTTCAAAATGGGCGTGGCCTGTTACTAAAATAGCCACAGTTCATAGACGCAATGTTTGATTTGAGCGGGACCAACTCAGTCGCCTTTGGGGACCAAAGTTCTAACTGCTGAAATCAAATTACGTAGATTGGAAAAACAACATGGCCGCCAGAGGAGGGTAAATCACACTGCGGAGACTGTAATAGTTATGAATATGGAATTCACAGGACACGTGTAAACTGGTGCCTGTAGCTCACATACCAAAAATAGTGGTTGTCGTGTTTTCAGCGCCCCCTACAGGAACTTTAAAAAGCAGCCCCTGCGCCACGTTTCACCAATATGTATGAAACTCGGTATGCACGTACAACATCCCAATACCTACAGAAAAGCCTCTTGGAACCATGCCCCAAACCCTACCGGAAGTCGGAAATTTCCTTTTTTTCATTTGCACTCTCGGCGGCAAATTTCACTTTTTCGCCTTGTATTTGAACGAACTCCTCCTAGGGAATTTATCGGATCTGCTTCACAATTGGTCAGTACAGTCATGAAATGGAGCTGAACCAACGCCGTGTTATTTGTGACTGTACGTTGAAGGTCGTGTCCGTGGCGTGCCGTCAAAGTTGGCCGTTTTGAATTAAGTCGTCTTATTTTCGTTTTTTTCGCCTTGTATTTGAACGAACTCCTCCTAGGGAATTTATCAGATCTGCTTCACAATTGGTCAGTACAGTCAAAAAATGGGGCTCAACCAACGCCGTGTTATTTGTGACTGTACGTTGAAGGGCGTGTCCGTGGCGTGCCTTCAAATTTGGCCGTTTTTCATGGAATTTTTTCACTTTTTCGCCTTGTATTTCAACAAACTCCTCCTAGGGAATGTATCTCATCTGCTTCTACAGATTACATGAATTCGCTAAAAATTAAAATTAAAACTGCGCGCAGTGATGAACGGGACCTCGTGGCAGCACACATGTTACGAGGTCCCGTTCATCACTGCACGCAGTTTTAAAAAAGCGCACATGTTACGAGGTCCCGTTCATCACTGCGCGCAGTTTTAATTATTATTATTATTTTTATTCTGACTTTTTGGCTCCAAAAGTTATAAAAATTGGCAGGCTTGTAGAACTCGGAAAGTTAGTAAAGGAATCAAAAGATGGTCCAGAATAACACATAGGTGGCGCTATAACAAGGCCTTGAAGTTCAGGACTTCAACAGGCTGCCATTACCACTAGGAAGGTACAATTTGTATGAAACTTGGTTTACATGCACCATTTCTCATGATGAACAACTTTCACATTGCAACCCATATGGTCAGACCATTGGGATATAGTGCAGTGACCACAACTTGACCAAACACTCACACATTAACTGCTTTTGTGGTGAAAGTGGGAAAAGCTCCAAACTTGGCACACATGTACCAGGTCACTGTGGGACTATAGGCTGATTAAATAATAGCAATAAGGCAAAAGACAGCAGAGATATGCATTTTAAAGTGAAATACATGCACATGTATACAGCTCTACAACACGTTTAAACAGCTCCAACATTGAATCCAAAACACGTAGGCTCAGCTGTTGAATGTGGCTATTAAGAGGAGATTCCATAGTATACCCATGCCAAATTTGAAGACTATATCTGAAAAAACAATCAAAAAACATTTGTTTGAAGTTCTCCCTTCTGAACCATGGCCTCTCTACAATGCAGGCTGGGCCTTAAAGGGGTACACACGTTATTTCGCAGACATCTGTTTGACAGTGGATTTTGACACAGTAGGCTTTAGAAACATGGTTGGTGATTGTTTTGATATGTTAACTGCCGGAAAACCAGTTTTTAAGGCATACCAATGCATATTACCATACCAACCAAGCTCACCATACCTCCACATAGGAAAGACTTATATTTCTCAAAATATACTCCAATCTGCCCTTGGCAGTCTACAGTCATACTGTCGGTCATACCGTCATACTGTCATATTGTCGTTCATACAGTCATACGGTCATACTGTCATACTTTCGTTCATACAGTCATACTGTCGGTTATACAGTCATACTGTTGGTCATACTGTCTGTCATACTGTCATACTGTCTGTCATACTGTTGGTCATACTGTCATACTGTCGGTCATACGGTCATGTGAGAATGTGAAAATCCCTTCTCACTGTCTCTCCCCTCACATCATATTTAATGTGGTATTTGGACTTCCGGAGCACTAGGGGGCAGAAGGTTAACCCCGGCTTGGCCAGGGAAGTTCCCCTTATTATTGGTATGGCCCAATCAGTCCACCTGGGACTTATTGGCTTATATAAGGGGAGTCTCATTTTGTGGTAGAGGGGGAAGGTGCTGGCTTGACAAGAGGCCAGTACTAGAGCATATGGTATATGTGGCGGCTAGGCTGATGGCTAGGCTGATGGCTAGGCTGATGGCTAGGCTGATGGCTAGGCTGATGGCTAGGCTGATGGCTAGGCTGGTGGCTGTTATACCGTAGGACCCCGTTATTGTTGCTGGCAACTATATTTGTCAATGTTTTTATTATTTTTATTCCGCCGCGTTTGCATTACACAGCCTAAACCGCTCACACGCTTTTTATGAAACTTACTAGACCTGTAGAGGTTGACCCAAGATTAGCAGACAGCAAATATTACACTGATTGGCCCAAAGGTGGCACTATACCAACTGTCCAAAAAATGCAAACTTTGCACAAGTATATCTCGTAACCGGTTTGACCTACACTCATGAAACTTTGCTCACACATGCATATCCACATGCTGAACAAATATGCCTCAAGAACCTATGACTTCCGGTTCCCAGATTTCCCGCCATTTTGAATTTAGTTAAAAACAGTAAATTGCCTAAGGATCCCAGGTTTTTTGACTTTGACAAAAATCATTTAGCCCATATCATCTATGGACCATTATCTTCAATCTGACATAAAGATTACTCTGTACAATAAAGATTAAAGCACCCATGTGCCTGAGTGTTTTTCGTTGTTGTATCAACATTGGAGTATTGATCAATGAAGAACAGTGGAAGGTCATATTAAGTGTTAAACAGAAGTGTTTAAATCCAGCATGGTAATTCCTAGTCTTTTTAGGTCATTAAAATTATCAATAGTTATCGATATCGATCAATATGATCAAGTTATATTGTGATATGTCTTTCAGCCATATCGCCCAGGCCTATACCTGAGGCTGGAGATGGCCTGGTGAAGAGCACTGCTGTCACTGGAGACCGGCTGGTGGAGGGCACTGCAGACGGCCCGGTGGAGGGCACTGCAGACGGCACGGTGGAGGGCACTGCAGTCACTGGAGACCAGCTGGTGGAGGGCACTGCAGACGGCCTGGTGGAGGGCACTGCAGACGGCCTGGTGGAGGGCACTGCAGACGCTGGAGACCGGCTGGTGGAGGTATTCCGTTTCAGCTTCATAGAGATTGCCTCCCGGCCCTCAGGGAACATCTCCATATAGCGCCGGAAGGCTTCCTTGTTAGCCCTGTTGCTCAGGGCGTCCTTCACCTCACCCCTCTCACTTTCCCTGATCATCGACGCCACCAGGTACGCGCCAAACCCCAGAGCCTTTTCAAGGACCCACCTGAAAGTCTGCCCCCTGAACTGGCCAACCTGCAGCTTATGCAGACCCAGAACACACACCTCGTCCTCTGTGTCAAGGCCTTGCTCCGCTGCAGCTCGCCGTGCTGACCCCAACACCTCATCTGGTGGAAGAGGACGCGACCATGGCTGGGCCCTGCTCTTCACCCGCCCAGCTTCATGGGAGTCATTTATATTGACCGTCCCATCAGCCTTCTTCCTAAAATTTGGCTTCATATCTGTCAGTTAAAAAAGAAAATGTTAAAGGCGTCATAAAATAATAACAACAAAAGAACAAGAACAGGGAAGGCAAGCAGAATGTTTATCTAAGCACCTATGCTATCTATTTGTATACATAGTAGTGCAGTAGGATTCTTGAACTTGTACATATTGTTTATACTTTTCACTATATCAATGTGTGCATGGGTAAGGGTAGTCGTATGCTTAGTATATCTCTTGTGATAAATGGCTAAATGTTAAATTGCTGCTGTAACACTGCAATTTCCCTTGGGGATGAATAAAGTAATATATCTATATCAGATCACTGGCCTAAAAAAACATCATAGACACTATGATGACACGATAAGGCTTAGGAACACCCTATATCAACTATGCACTATCAACCCCCCTCCCCCCCCCCCCCCCCCCCCACACACACACACACACACACACATAAGACCCCTCCCCCCCCCCCCCCACACACACACACACACACCCACACTCATTCCTATAGTTTGCTTGATGCTATTATATGGTAATAAAGGCCATGGTAAAAACATGTGTTCTATGTGATTTCTCATCAATGGTAATGCTAGCACTAACGGTTTGCTATAAAAAACATAAAAAAGCAATAACTAACACAGATTTCAATCAATCGATTCGAATGGGGGAGGGGAGCCGTCGAACAGCGTCTATTTATGCCTATTTCTGCACTAAAAGCTAACGTGACATTTACAATAAAGTTAAAAAATGTAAACAAACTTACCAAAGACGTCATCCGAATTCTCCACAGATTCTAAATGTCTTGAAAAATAGCCGCTGAGGTAAATCACAGTACTGTACAGGACAGGTAATGCGCGCTCTGGGCAAGTTGAGCTTCCCGCTGCAGGGTGAGGGGTGCGGGCGGAACGTAGCCCACGGCAACGGATTTCTGATTGGCTCATGCTTGCCAGGATTCGTGAACAAGCAGTGCATTTGTTGATTGGCTGTTGCAGGCTGTCGCTCGGGTCACTTCGTGAACGCAAACTCGCCTCAATACGTGGTCAACTTCGAGCTGCCATTGGCTTACCTCGACGAACGCTTCTAGCCGCTACGGCTAGAAGCGTTCTTAAGGCTAGGGGTGTGAGGATTTACTCACCCCCCCTAAATCCTCACTCCCATCTGGGTCACGGCACCAATGTAGCAGAGGCCGGTTTGACCACTCACGGGTCTCGAACCTGCCACATCTTGAGCTACAACACTACCGGCATGGGAGTCAAACGCTCTAACCACTGAGCTAAAAGCCCAGGCTTCTAACTCAGCGGCTAGAAGCATTCTTAAGGCTAGGGGTGTGAGGATTTACAACGTACTACCGCCAGCTAGCCCAGGCTAGTTGGCATCCGTTACACATGGAACCATGGACCTATTTTAAATCAAATAAAAAGAGATAGAACTTTATTGAGCTGGGAACTTCATAAATATGCAAGATTGCTCCATATAACAGATAACACCAACAACATAGTAAATATAAGTAGGCCTAGAAAAAATCGTGTTATTGCTTAAAAAACAGATTCCTTCCGACTAACTATTTATGAAAAATGCGATCAATAATTTATATAAAAATAAATGGTTACATACATATCGACCAGCAAAGAAGTTGGAATAGCCTACCCACATAATGAATTGTTAT
Organism: Micromesistius poutassou; assembly: GCF_964030765.1. Classification (NCBI taxonomy): domain Eukaryota; kingdom Metazoa; phylum Chordata; class Actinopteri; order Gadiformes; family Gadidae; genus Micromesistius; species Micromesistius poutassou. The sequence goes on from NC_140281.1 coordinate 7,850,678, forward strand.
ACACCAACATTGTTAACTGTCATGCATAGCTAAACAAGCAAATGAAAATTATATACCAACGCAACTGAAATCTTTATATTAGTTTTGGACCATGATACTGTAATGCACCCATTCTTAGTCTTTGGATCAATAAATGGTGAATTGCAATGATCGCAAGCAGAGGAACGTGAGAGTGCACGCGTCCATCAGCTGAACCAGTCTACAAATCCATCGCTGACTTTAAGTGATAAAAAGTCTTGCATAAAAAACATCAACGTCATTCATGTTAAGTACGAGAAGAAGTTAACGAGAAGTTAACGGAGCCGTGCACTGAGCCCTCTCGGAGGCCCGGCCGAAACAACATTTGTTTCACTACGACTCCTTTCAGCTGCCCACCCCTCCTTCTCCTGCTAATAAATCGCTTGAAGTGACATTTTGAAAAGAGAAAACTTACATTTTAACAGTACATGGTCCAAAGATAATTATGAGCCTTTGATTGATATCCAGAAAAAATTGCAGAGACACATTCCTGTTCCCCACTTGTATTGGCGTGAGCGGGGATATCTACTTCTGGGCCCCGGGTTGTCTTTCAACGTCTGTGTCCGCGCGCATGTGTGCAGTGTGTTTGTTCGCGTGCATGTATGTGCATGTGTGTGCGTATGCAGTGTCCTGCACTGCCTTTGTCTTCAAACGTCTGCGTCAGGCTGTGCATGTGTGTTTGTGGCGTGTGTATGCTGCCTGTATGTGTGTGCGTGCGGTGTATGTGTGCGTTTGCGTGTGCTGTGTGTTTGTGTGTGAGCTGCAGGCTGCTTCGCACATGCACACTGACCAACTTGTCAGAGTAACTTGTCCGACAGGCCTGCTATTATAGTAGTAAGATCTGTGATGTGAGTGTGTTCTTTTGTGATAATGATCGTTGAACATGTTCAATGTTTTTGTCATAGAAAGGAGATTTTCACAATTGTTAAAGGTCTCATTCCCCGAGAAACTGTTTAGTACTTGTTCCTTTTGAAATACGATAGGTCACTCGGAGTTGCATATGCATGCTGAACGTGAAAATGTTCTTCTGCCTGCATTAGCAAATGAAAGAAAATAGACGCATAAATGATCGAATCAGAAAAGCCTCGCCAACTGACGTCAGTTGGTGAATTAGTATTCATGGCCTCGCCCGTCTTGGCTTGTGACGGCCCACAGGAAGACAGTAGGCCTATTGAGTTTGTGCCTGTGCTATTTGTGGCTATAACAAATCAACGTTGCATCTCTTGGCTAAGAAAGAACAGTTGAGGAAAAAATGGTTGGATCGGACATTACCACTATTCAACATTCACGCGGCTCAGGCACGGCGGCCCGGGCACGGCGGCCCGGGCACGGTGATTGAATACAGAAAGAAGAGCTGCCTCGGGGCACCGCGGCGGCCGGAGCTGAGCTCCCGGGCGCCGTGCACCGGCCGAGCTCCCGGGCCGTGCGACCGGGGCACGGTCACCGTAGCTCAGTTCCGGCCTCTGCGGTGCCCTGAGGCAGCTCTTCTTTCTGTATTCAATCAACCAGAAACCCCCAAGGAGCCCAGTGGTTCTCTCTCTCTCTCTCTCGTTCTCCCTCTCTCTGTGTGTCTCTCTGTAAAGTGAATTGGTTTTATTACTGTGACATACAGTGCTGTTAGCCAATCAGAGGCTACTCATGACATTTACATGTCATGAGTAAGAGCCAAAATCAGGTCGGTCATCCCCACCCAAATGACGGATGAATTTCGTCCAGATCCGGAGGTATGAAGCGAGTGTGTCGACGGTGGAGCCGTTATGTTTAAAAACACACTGGGCGAGTGAGTCGTTATGTTTAAAAACATAACGTCTTACCTGGGCGAGTGTGTTGCTGCCTTTGTCTTGATGTGCTGTATGTGTGTGTGTGTGTGTGTGCGGTGTGTGTGCACGTCCGTGTATGTTTGTGTGTGTGTGTGTGTGTGTGCGGTGTGTGTGTGTGCGTCTGTGTATGTTCGGGCGCATGTGCGTGTGTGTGCGCGTGCGTGTGTGTGCGGTGTATGTGCGTTTGCGCGTGCTGTGTGCTTTTGTGTGAGCTGCAGGCTGCTTGGCACATGCGCACTGACCAACTTGTCTGAGTAACTTGTCTGCTTTTATAATAGTAAGATATATAAAGTGCCTTGGTAAAGTTTCACCAACTGTCAGGTACTGTTCCAAACTCAATCAAGCGAAGACCGCTGGATGATCATGTCCTGATATGTTCTGTCAGGCCAGGAGCACCAGTAAGCATCAGTTGGAGATTAGAGATATCTTGCTTTTCATTTTGTCCACAGCATCAACGTAAACTAGTGTAGCACATATTGTAAGTGTTAAAAGTCTTATTCAACCTTATTATATATATAAAACGTATTAGGCTTGATAGCGGCCATTCAGCTGTTGATACTTTGATGTTGTGTATGTGTGTGTGTGTGTGTGTGTGTGTGTGTATGTAGCTACAGGTCCAGCTTGCGTTATTGACAGCTTCTCGAACGATTGAAGATGATCCCAAAAAAATGGCTTAAAACTGGCAGTTTTCGAAAAGTGCCATATCTATTTTGTGTAAAACTCTTTGAAGAACGCAACCCTTTGTGATCTAAAGACCTTCCTCCATCTCCCCTGTGACCCCACAGAGGGACAACCGGCTCCTTATCATGCACAATCCATAATTTGAGAGAATTTCGATTTTCGATCAATCAAATGCTGTCAAAAAGTTGTTATGACAGTCCTCATATGCCCGTGCCAGTATGCATATTATATATTTATATTCACATATATATACTGTGTATTATAATAATTTTATTATCCGATGTTTCCCTTTGGGGTCACTTTGTTGACATGACAACTGAATGAAAAATATGAAATGCAGCTTACCTTCTAGTGCTTTAAATCATGAAACAACACACACACACACACACAAAAACACAAACACACACACACCCACACACACACACACAGCAGGTGGGTTCTCCTCGGAGCAGGCGTGCGGAGCGTGGGTTCCACGGCGGGTCGTGGCACCACAGGCCTTTGGAGCTCTGCTGCGTGCCTAATTGCCATTCTTTCTATCAGACTAATTATCAATACCGATTTACTTGTTTGAGCTCATTAGCATGTTATGTTTGTATTGAGCGTCTCTGAACAGAAAGGGTAAAAGTCACTCAGTTCTCAAAACAACTGGCTTTTTTAATTGCTATTAAAAATAAGAAACACAGTTTACTAGTTTCCCGGTGAACTTGTATGCCCAATCTTTTTTTTACATCGTTACATAAATAATAATGTTACTTTTGGTGACTAGAGCAACACAAACCGTAGTGCTGTCTGATATGTGACCTCGCGATGACCTTGAAGAGGGATGATGGTGTCCGCTTAACGCACGCCACGGCGGGCATCCATAGCCCCCACTGTTGCCTTGGCAACACGCCACAGCACCTCCTCGTTGCCATGTCTTTAACAGAGAGCTGAGGATGCATCTGTTCGGTCTTCATATCAACCGCAGTCGTGTGCGTTATGCGTGTGTTGTGTCGATACACAAAGAATCAGCAGCGTGGGACGGGTCTGATGAGATGGTAGACAAACATACAAACACACAAACACACAACCATACAAACACATTTATACAAACATACAAACACATTCATAAATACACACATACATACATACATACAAACATAGTCACCGCGTTAACACAATAATGCCCATGCCCATAGTTCCTGTCGGTTCAGCATGCTGGGAACATGATATCAACCCAGTAACGAGTGGTGGTTTTCCATTATATCGAGATATGTTCTTGTTACAATGAGATATTTTCTGGTTGTAATGAGAAAAGGGAAAAGCGTCTGAAACAGACAGACCAGCTTCACGGTGAACCTCCAGTCCTACCGTCTGGCTGAAACAGAGAGACCAGCTTCAGTCCTACCGTCTTGGTGAAACAGAGAGACCAGCTTCAGTCCTACCGTCTTGGTGAAACAGAGAGACCAGCTTCAGTCCTACCCTCTTTTTGCTGAAACAGAGACCAGCTTCAGTCCTACCGTCTGTGCTGAACAAGTCTGACACCAGCACTGGACCAGGACTAGATGTCCTTCATTTGTATTCGTCGTCTCTCAGTTGACGCTGACAATTAGTATTAAAATATTTAATCATTCAACTACAAGCCGACAATGAAGCAATAACAGAGCAGTCTACTGATGCTCAAATCAACCGGACAATAAGGACAATATCTCCATATAATGACAAAAGACGTCTGTATAACGAGTTACTGGGTCTATTTGTTTTATTCCAGTGTGGCATCGGTGCACTGGACTGCCACTGCAGCTTCTCTAGGAAGGTACCAGTTTGTCGTACAGAGGGAACAAGGAGATAAACTAGGGTCTGATGCGGTGATTGCTGTAGTGCAAGGTGAGGTTGAAAATATGTTTTAATAAAGCCACATGGTTTAAGACGTAAAGAAATGTTAAATGGCATAAATCAAGTGAAGGGATTTGAACAGAGTTCAAAAGTCTAAATGGAGTAAACAATGTAAACTTGCACACAATCTAACCATTACACCATTATTACTTGAATGTAATAATGTACACTTTCCACTGTACATGTGTAATTAAGTATTTATTTATTCTGTAGTGAAGGACCTCTTAGCCTCATTTATTGTGTAACCCCTAGGCGTGTACATTTATGCCCTTATGGCATGACATTGTAATCACTGTGATTTATTTTTATTTTTTATTTTGTTTTATTTTATGTATGTATGTATTGTTACGGCCCCATGCAGGTTTATGTTTCTCTTACAGGTTTGGCTGTTGGGAGACAAGGCTGATTGGGGATTGACGGCAGCTGCCATCAATCACTCCTTCCTTCATAAGCTGTTCCAGTATGTGGCCCTTGTTCGCCCGGATAACATGTTGCCCTCTTAGGTCACACAGGTTAAGCGGTCCTGTGTGACATTAGTTTTGTTATGTAGAGGTTTTGTTAAAAGCACACTTTTTGTATAGTTTAACTTTGTTTTGTTAAATAAATATACTTTTCCTGTTCCAAACTGCGTGAGGCTTCTACATTTGTTGTGGTCCAAGAGCCGACCATAACAGTATTGCTGGACACTTTATACACTTTGTTTATTATTGCATATTTTACATTCCATGGGCTGCTGTAGTTTCTTTTTAAACCAGCCGAAATTGTATGTGCTTGCCTAATGCTAATTCTTCCAGCCTAACATGATTAAAAGTAGCCCAATTGGGCGGGAAAAATCACCCAATTGACACAAACATACATAAACCTTTGAACAAAGGTTCACGATATAAAATTGACCAAGTTACGACGTCTGAAGTAGTTTAAGTGAAAGAGAATGACTTCCATTGTAAAAAAAATAGTATTTTAAAAGTAGAATATCTTAAAGTATAAAATATTTTAAAAATCAGGAAAAAGAACGTGCTATTCCAAGCTAATCTGAACATTTTAAAATTGGAATGGAGTCTCTAGGTAAAAATGGAGGAAAGAGATAGGTCCCAAAGTTTGTAGAGAATAATAAAGAAAGAAAGAAAGAATAACACTTACAGGACAATTCCGGTATTTTGAACATTGAGCATCGAGCGAAGAGACTACAACAAAACGTAAACAGCCCCCCTTTCCGTTTCCGGCCAAAGAGCAATGAGTCTTCCAACAGAAATCAATGGGATTTACAAAATGTGATAAATTTGCAATAAAACACGACATAAACTGTATTCCGCTACAATACTTGACAATACTACAACACTCTATTTCATCTGAGACAAACCAGAAATAGGGCTCAATGTTCAAAATACCAGAATTGCCTTTTAAAAAGAACAATAAATGAGCTCTGCATGCAGCACTCATCTAACAAGGAAATAAACTAGGGGCTGATTCAGTGCAGAGGGAACAAGGAGATGAACTAGGGGCTGATGCAGTGGAGATAAACTAGTGGCTGATGGGAAAGCGCCTCCTGGGATAATGGAGAGCGGCTCAAGAGGCCTGCCACACATCAGCACCCCGGTGACGGCTGAGAAGGAGGGAGAGACGCTGATATGGGAGGGGGGTGGGGGGGGACGCTGTACAGCGAGGAGATGAGCTGTAGGTTTGAAAAGAGACAGACTGTCTGGAACTGGCTTCCTTGCCTTGACATTTCAGCGTCTGACCTGCAATTAAAACAGAAAGGCTAGGATAATGGCCTCTTTATTGGTTTCCTCAATGCCTTCTAGAGCTGACCACACCCCTCCTCTCACTGGCTGGCCCTGTCTGGCCCTGATGTTCTTCTCCCCAGAACACACCTTCACCAGGATCCAATGCTGCAGTACATGTCATACAAAGGGAATCATATACACAAGGATGCATTTCACATTCATCTGTAAGATAGTAATCCCAAAGTACAATGCAACAATGTCAATGTTTGACTCAAGTGTCTCAAAGTATTTGGGAGCAGAGTCACTGTGCTCCATCTTTCCAACTTCTCCGCGTTCCGAGAGGTCGGAACAATGCTGGTGACGTAAAGAGGTCAGCCGGTGGCTCTATTATCACTATTACCACTAGTTGAAATGGGTACGCATCGTACCGGGCATGACACGCTTCGGCCAATGAATCGATTTTCTCACCGCCATGTATACTCTGACAATTGCAGTTGTCCAATTGAGGAGCATAGTCGAACTATGGCTTTAATCGGATGTAGCTGTGTATGTAAACATACTGACTGTGTTTGGGTCTGTGTTATTACCATACAGGCGCCTCAACAAACCAGTAGGGTTGGTTGAGCCATCATATGCAATCATATGCCTGCCTCACGTAATCTAGTGAACACAGATACTGTAGGACCATTATTAAGAACATACACCCTGCTGTATTTATAGACAGTTGAACAGTCTAACAACAGGACTGTGATAGACTGAGTGAACACCAAGCCAACAGAAGCCTAGTGGCAGTGTGGCACTAAGACGTCAGCATGTGAGGGCTGAGAGGGCTGGGTGGTCTGACCACCTCGGGCATCAATTCTGTGGACGTTTTCTTTTTGTAGGCTTTATTTCTAAATCTGTGGTTGAGAACCCCTAACCTGACTCTCGCCAGATGAATTTCGTTCCGCCTAGCTCCACTCATCCATCTGGGATCACTCCCGTTGGGAGATATTTGGGGACTACCAGAAAATGGTAGAGCCAATCAGGACCGCCGGGCGGGATTTTTATAGATGTGACGTAGCGGAGAAGCGACTGTTCAGACGGCTTGCATCGAGGAAGCAAGCGTCACGGGTTGGTTTCGATGTGAGTGGTTGAAGTAGCACGTCAATAAAGATGACAGACAAGTGGTTTATCCAATCATATGCAAGGATTTTTGATAAGGCCCAGCCTTCTAAAGCACCTCGTCAATGGAGCGATCCCAGATGGATGAGTGGAGTTAGGCGGAACGAAATTCATCTGGCGAGAGTCAGGTTAGAGAACCCCAGCTATAGAGAACAGAACCGGCCTGTTCTGCAGAGACAAATAAATGAAATAACTACTCATATGGAGAAACGTGATAGACGGTTCAAAGAAATGCTTGAAGAAAACATTAAAAGAGTGCCTGTGTGGGTGTGTGAGTGTGTGTGTGTGTGCGTGTGTGTCCGTGTCTGGGCCTGTGTGTGTGTGTGTGGTACTGGTTGTGGGGTGTGAACCACAAGTCACATGGGTCCCCTCATGTTAATCCCCGAACATGCGACCAAGTCAGAAGGGCCATTAGTTCTCTACATGTGCTAACACACACATTAGGTGCTGAGCGGCCTGCTAAAGGTCTTTTGTCCTTTAGTGCAATAGGCTACGCTCTAGAGGGTGATTATGGGCAAATGGTTGTATAATGACGTGTTGGCTTAGCTAATGTCCGACCAAATGTTCACTGCTTCGGCAGAGCAATTCTCCAGAAAGATGGAGAAAAGGAATATGTAGACATGGCTGGTTTAGCGCACTCTAAATTACCTCAGGTATTCATAAATGGCTAGAGGGCCCACTATATGAATTCATTAATGTTTAATACCAGCAAGCATTAGTCTTTGAAACACTTTTCCATTTTTCCACCAATCTAACTTGAAACATAGAAATTCACTATTCAAGTTGTTCAAATATTTGCAATATTTCTATACAGTGTGTCTTTACATCTCCCGTAAATCGGACTATATCTGTTATTATTATATGCTACACGTGAACCTCCTAAGATGGCACAATTTGATTTGATTTGGTTCACTATCTCGGGATATTGGGCAATATCTCATGATTGAGTCTCAAACTCGGGATATTGTTTGCATCGCACGTCTTGTCATGCTAATAAAAACAAATAAACCGCTAATAAAAACAAATAAATCCTGGCAAAAAGTGTTATCTTGTTTATTTTTGGAGTGTTCACGTGTAGTATATACTCACCTCAGGCTCTGTAGTATATACTCACCTCAGGCTCTGTAGTATATACTCACCTCAGGCTCTGTGAATAGTGGGGAATAGCCCCCGCTATTCCCCACTATTCACAGAGCCTTTGGCCAATAATTGTTAAGTGTCCATCAGGGGTATATCTGTTAGTGTCCATCAGGGGTATATCTGTCAGTGTCCATCAGGGGTATATCTGTTAGTGTCCATCAGGGGTATATCTGTTAGTGTCCATCAGGGGTATATCTGTCAGTGTCCATCAGGGGTATATCTGTCATCTCATCTCCTTTTAGGTTCTTCATGATGCAGCTGGTTACATTATTTCACCATCAAATCAAGTTTCTGTGACACACTGAGGCCATCCAGTTCAACCTGTGCATCAATAATATATTCCTGATGAACCAATATTATGGTATTATATGTCATATTTAAATTGAGACAGGACCACTAAGCATTATGGGGAGCCCCATTACTTTTGCAGACACAGTTCATGTTACTTTTAGTGAGAGAGCCTACTTTCATGACCACTAATTCTTGTATTGCGACATAATAAACCATCTCTGCTGCTCTGCCAAAATGAAAGTGCCATTAAAGAAATGCCTTTTAAAACCTTGTCAAACAAACGACAAAAGCGTAAACACTCTGGCAAGGCTAACCTCGTATTGATTCCCAGAAATCCATTCTTGTTTCCTCCAGGCTTTCATAATCGTAGCCTTCATCTTCCCTCTTCCACCCTCCCCTCGCTCTCTCTTTGTACTGCAACCAAATCTACCTTTAGATGTACATGTCTTCCAGATCTGCTCCAGCCTGTTGTTTATCTGCATTCTCATGTGGAATGTGGAAGACGTTTCACACCATGCCATCTCCTCACGCCCTTCACTTCCTAGTTTACCCAACCATGTCTTCAACCAGGTACCATCCCACCTTTTGTGTTATGTTACTAATAAAACTAAAAGGTCAAATGGATTTCCACTGTAATAATGTTGGTGTTGGTGGAGCCTGATTCCCTGGGTGGGTGGAGCCTGATTGCCTGGGTGGGTGGAGCCTGATTCCCTGGTGGATGGAGCCTGATTCCCTGGTGGGTGGAGCCATGGACTGATGCTTTAACGTCATACGTTGCTGGTGTAAGAGCTAAAGCTCAAGCTGAGGAGGCACTGTGATTGGCCACTAGCCCCTACCCTCATGGTTCCCTTCCAATTGGAAGTCATAGCCAGCCTCACGTATTCTTCTGAGTATGTTGTGGGTCCATGAAGAGCCATCCTTCTGGATTTCTGGTTTGAGAAGGTAGGTGATTGTATGTGTAATTAATTAGTAATTAGCATAAATTCTACTGAATACTTGACTTTATCGGGGCATTCAATTAAATGTGGTGCTAATCTCTGATATGAGCTATACACTCTAATCCTTAAGTCCTGGAGATAAAGAAACTGATCCATAAGAAGTGATCAAAGTAATGAAGAAGCATGTATGCGGTGTGATGGAGTAAGGAACAAAGTGTTAACGTATCACCACACAGATGGGACATCGCTTGTTTCCAAGGACCCCCACACTTCTCCACAACCTCCCACCACCCCCTCGTTGCCACGGTTACCTCTCTGAGCATGCCTCACCACAGCCCCATGCTGGTTGACATGGTAACTGAGCCCATCCACCACCTCCTTAACAACGACACATGTGGACCTTCAAGGAGAACCCAGCCAGTCCTCCAGGGCTATATAGCAGCAGAACAGGGGGGTGCTTGAGGGGGGTGGAGCTGGGGCAGTAGACCCGGCCTACTGCCCCCCCGCCACCAGCCACCCGCCGGGCCGGGGACCTCTCTCTGGTGTTCTGTACGGATACAGCAGGTGTGTGGAGGTCATGGCTTAATCACGCAACGTAGGAGAACAAACAGCATGCATACATGACACCCACTGTAACCCCAATTATACACACCCTTACTCTATATCCCTCATGCACACACACACACACACACACACACACACACGCCTTCATGGTGGGCCTCGCATGTCGTTGTGAGGAGTGTTTGATCTTATGCTATTGTGGGATCAGTCTTCGAGGCAAGATGGATAAGAGAAACAGCAGGTGGTCTCGCTGTGTGTGTGTGTGTGTGTGTGTGTGTGTGTGTGTGTGTGTGTGTGTGTGTGTGAGGCTTTTAAGGGCACAAAGGCCACATGACAGGGCACAAAGGCTGATTGGTTAAATTACGCTGGTTTTACCTTTCAGATTAATACCTTAACATTCTCATTCACCAAGAAACAATAATTATGTATTTAAACATTTGTGAGAGAGAGAGAGAGAGAGAGAGAGAGAGAGAGATAATGTGAGTGAGAGAGAGGCTGAAACAGTGTGCAAAGCCTGGCCATAGAAGTGAGAAGTTACAGAGAAATACTGCTACAGAAAGACAACATCCACCACTGTGACCTAAACACAGAAGTATCAGAGATACACTTTCTCCTGACACAGTGCAGTGCACAATATATGAAATATATTAGAAAGAACCTTTTTGGAAAATGACAAATTAACCTGTTTTGAAAAGATGGCAAAAGCACCTATTTTGAAAAGATGGCAAAATGAATCTCTCTGCCTGAGTTCATCTAAGAGTAAAGAATAGCAATAGTGTTTCTTAAACGTATATGTTAAGTTCAGCCATAACCCACATAAGTCACGTATTATATCAAAACCACTTAGCAAGAAAAATACTAGATTCAAAGCTGTTTCAAAGCAATTTGCGTTACTGAAAAAAAAAAAGTAGCTTTGTAGATGCGTGTGTTGTTGTGAGATGCTTCATTAAATTAGAGTTGCTTACAACGCATGTCGACAAAGTCTTTGCTCCTGGACATAATGTTCACTTTACATGCACGTTCTTGCCTTTCACCTCAATGAATTTGAAGTAGTGCTTATATCTCCACCTTGAAAATGCCAACTTTTCATCTGATTGCTCCGGACTCGCCATTTCTACTGCTTCATCGAATCTCTTTGGTGTTTGTGTCTCCCGGTCTCCTCACTATCAGTTTGTGTGGAGCCAGGGGTGTGTTTGGATTACGCAGTTTATTCAATCAATTCATAGTAACACACCGCATTTAACTGTCAGTAACGGTAACAGCGTTGTAACAACGGAAAAAAGTAATTAGTTAGATTACCCCGTTACTGAAAAAATAACGCCGTTATTTTAAACAGCGTTATTAAAAACACTGCTGAGGAGGCTGGTTGACGTTCTTCTTTCATGTGATGTTGATACTTCACCTGCACGGCTCGCAAAGTTGCGCAAGTTCTATTTTGGAACAATCACAGCAGAGCAATCGCTCTGATCCACAGACACGGGACTAGCCTACTGCGCGCACTAGGATGGCCGTAATTCCATAAAAGCCCACAATGCGTCACTAGCGTTGTTTACACTGTAACTTTGACAGGGGCACAAAGGCCACCTTGGCCATAAATTGAACATTTTTTCACAGGGCATCAAGGCCAAAGTGTGGGGCAAATTCCCACCCTGGTGTGTATGTTTGACTGCTTGAATGTACCACAGTTTGGTAAATCACAATACATGCGTACATTGGAGAAATTATCAGAAGATTGAGTTGGTTTCAGTGAGCGAGAGAGACAGAGTGGGAGAGAGAGCGAGTGAGAGAGAGAGAGAGTCTCCGTCCTCCCTTAGTCTACAGACTCTATTGAAGGGAGAACAGTGTGTGAGATCCATCAGTCTTTTCTTGCTGTTGCGTCCAAAGTGATTATTCATCAGGGCCGCAGTCTTGGTGGAAAGTCATTTGCCCCGGTAATAAAGAAAGGAATATAGATAAAGATGAATACGAACGTGTTGAGAATATCTGAAAAATCCCATTTTCAGACATTCCCAATACGACCGTATTCCTCATCTCGGCCTCTCAGAGAGACAAAGAGAAAGTAGCGCTGTGATGTCATGCAGAGGACTGCTCCCAAGAGGACTGCTCCTAAGATGGTTGACTTTGCATCCCCGCTGTATCGGCCACCCGCTCCTACATCTCAGATCCTTTGTTGCCGTGCGGACAGTGACTGGAGTGTGTGCATGTTTGATACCCTGATGATCCACTACTCTGTTGTGCGATTTGTTTGTATCAACCTGTTTGTCCATCACATATCCTGAGGAGTTGACCTTTGACCTGTGCCTCAGGTGGTGAATAACATCTTAAGTGATGAACACAGGATTAACCTCTGGCCATGAGGTCACTCTGCTGCAGGTGAACTTGATACACTAGACGGACACCAATGTTTAAACAACACTTTATGGTTATAGGTTAAAGGGTTCATTCGCTATCCGTGATGCACATGAAACTGGATGTCGGGGCGGGAAATAGCTCTTTATGAAATGGGAGCAATGGTCTCTGTCGCGGGGGCAGACCTCGCCTAGATGTAGAACCCGTCCGAGACCAGAGTGAGCTGTAAGCACAGTGCTAGGTTACAGGTGACGATGAAGCGATGTCATTGGACGAAATGCTACCTGTTGTCGAAGTTACCATGTGTGTTAGGCACACACATTTACATTTAGGGCATTTAGCAGACTCTTTTATCCAAAGCGACTTACAATAATAATAATAAGTACATTTGTCATAAGAAGTGAAACAATATATCTCCGTCGGTACAGTAGACGTTCATATCGCCAGGCTAACCCCATTCCCCGTATACAGCAGTGATAGCTAGCTACTGCAGATGCTACACAACTAAGTAAATGCTACACAACATGCATACACAACACAATTAAGTACATGCTACACAATTAAGTACAATGAATGAATACAACCTGCATTAAGTGCATTCATCAAGTGCCAGGACGTACAACAAACAATAATGCAACAGACAAATAAGGGACTGAATGGCTATGTAGAGTCTAGGTGAACTCTGAACAGGTGGGTTTTGAGTCGTTTGCGGAAGCTGGTGAGCGACTCTGCGGTCCTGACATCAGCAGGGAGCTCGTTCCACCACTGTGGTCCCAAGATAGAGAAGAGTTGTGATTTATTCTTAGTGATGGCGGTACCAGACGTCCAGCTGAGGTAGTTGAGCAGAGGGATGGAGCCGGGGTGTGTGGTTTGACCAAGGCTTGGAGGTAAGCAGGGGCAGTTCCATCGACTGCCTTGTATGCCAGTACCATCATCTTGAATCTGATGCAGGCTAGGAGCGAGTTGCAGTAGTCCAGGTGGGAGATGACCAGCGCTTGGACTAGAAGCTGAGCTGTTTCCCTTGTGAGGAAGGCCGTATCCTGCGGATGTTGTAAAGTGCAAATCTGCAGGATCGGGCCACTGCGGTGATGTTGGCGGTGCAACATAACTGGTTGTCTAGTACCACACCAAGGTTTCTGGCAGTTGGAGACAGAGATACAGTGATGTCCTCGACAGTGACCAGTAAGTCCAAGTGAGGGCAATCTCTCCCTGGTATTAGGAGGAGCTCAGTCTTGTTGAGGTTAAGCCTCAGGTGATGGGCAGTCATCCAAGTGCTGACATCTGCCAGACATTCAGATATGCGCATTGCAATCAGGGCTGTGCCAGAGGAGGGGAATGAGAGGAATAGCTGAGTGTCGTCGGCATAACAGTGATATGAAAAACCGTGTGATGTAATTACAGAGCCTAGAGATCTGGTATAGAGGGAGAACAGAAGGGGCCCCAGTAAAGAGCCTTGAGGGACACCAGTGTCAAGTGTGCAAGGTTTGGACAGGGAGCCATTCCATGTGACCTGATAGGTGCGTTTCAACATGTGAACCAGGATAGGGCCGATTTAGCAATGCCAAGTTCGGCGAGAGTGGCAAGGAGGATCTGGTAGTTCACCGTGTCAAATGCTGCAGACAGGTCGAGGAGAATGAGAACCGATGAGAGGGACGAGGCTCTGGCAGCACGGAGGGACTGAGTCACTGCGAGGAGAGCCGTCTCAGTGGAGTGTGCCTTCTTGAAGCCTGACTGGTGAGGGTCAAGCAAGTTGTTATGTGAGAGATAGGAGGTTGGTTAGAGATGGCACGTTCAAGTGTTTTAGAGAGGAATGAAAGAAGAGATACTGGTCTGTAGTTCTGGATCTTGGTGGTGTCAAGGGTTGGTTTTTTGAGGAGAGGCTTTATTCTGGCTTTGAAAGACGCCGGAACAATGCCTGAAGTGAGGGAGGAATTGATGAGGGCGGTGAGAAATGGCAGGAGGTCAACCGAGATGGTCTGGAGGAGAGAGGAATGGATAGGGTCAAGAGGGCAGGTGGTGGCGTGGTTGGAGTTAACTATTCTATTGACTTCTTCGGAGGTGAGGGGGATGAAGTGGGTAAAAACAGAGGTGGGGATGGGTGGAGGGAGGATGGTGGGTGGAGGGAGGATGGTGGCAGAGGTAAAAGTGGAGCTGATGTCCTTCACCTTCTGGGTAAAGTAGGTGACAAAGTCGTCAGCAGTGAGGGAGGAAGGAGGGGAGGGAGGGGTGAGGAGGGAAGAGAACATGGAAAATAGTTTCCTTGGGTTGGAGGAGTTGATTTTAGACTGGTAGAAAGTTGATTTGGCTGTTGACACAGTGGAGGTGAAATCTGAGACAAGGTGAAGATAGTGAGATAGATCATTAGGACAGTCTGATCTCTTCCATTTCCTCTCAGCTGCCCACAACTCTGCTCTATAAGACTGCAGAGATTCGGACAGCCAAGGTGGAGGGGGTGAGGATCATGCAGGTCTGGAGTGGGGACAGAGTCCAAGGAGGAGGAGAGGGAAGATAGCATAGTGTCTGAGGCTTCCTCAGTGGATAGTTGGGAGAATTGTTCGACAGAAGGTAGTGAGAACAGAACAGTTGAGGCAAACGTAGAGGAAGAGAGAGATTTCAGGTTACGGCGGCTGGTGACAATGTGAGGGGTAGAGAGGAGGGAGGGAGAGGACTTCAGGGGGAGAGAAAAAGCAACAAAGTGATGGTCAGATACGGGGAGCGGGGTGACAGAGAGCCGAGGTACTGCAGGACCTTGTGAATATCAGGTCAAGTTGCTTACCAGCCTTGTGTGTGGGGGGAGAAGTGGAGAGTGTCAAGTCAAAAGTGGCGAAAAAGTTGGTTAGTTCAGGTGAGTTTAACTTCTCTGGCAGGAAGTTGAAGTCGCTAAGGATAACGAGTGGTGTGCCATCTTCTGGAAAGCAGCTGAGGAGGGCATCCATCTCGTCATAGAAATCACAGAAGGGACCTGGAGGGCGGTAGATCACTACAATGAAGAGCTTGATAGGCAGGGTGACAGTGACAGTGTGGAATTCAAATGCAGATCTGGCCGAGTGTTCTAGTGGAAGAACCTGGTAGGACCACTTCGGCGAGATGAGGAGTCCAGTCCCTCCTCTTCGCCCGATGGTCTTGGGGTGTGTGAGAATGAGAGAGGGCAGCAGGAGTAGCAGAGTTCTCTGGAGTGATCCAAGTCTCTGTAAGGGTCAGGAAGTGGAGGGTCAAGGGATGCGTAGGCCGAAATGGAGTCAGCCTTCTTGACCGCCGATTGGCAGTTCCAGAGTCCTCCCATCACTTCGAGGTCGGTGTAGGTAGAGGGCAATGGGTGGCACAGATTGGACGGGTTGCTGCGCCAAGCAGAGGATCTGTAGTGGCGTCTCCTCTGGTTGGAGACCCTGACGGTGATAGAAGTACGACACATAGCTACAATATGGCTGGCCTCCTAGGGCCTCCTCGAGGGACTCCCACAGAGAGACTCCCTTTGTCTTTGTTTCCCGGGTCTTCCTTTGCTGGGTCCTGACGCTAATAAAACTAGCCTTTAAATACACAAGGGAGCTCAGGCAGCCGTAGCTCCGCCCAGCAATCAAGCCTATTGTCGTCACCTTGTGACTGAAACTAGCTTGAACGACTTCTTACTAACAACAACAACCACAACACAGCAAAAACCAACACAGCAGCAACAGAGTTAAAGTTAGTCTAAGCAATTGTAATGCTAATGCTCTAGAGTTCTTAGTATCAAGACTCACCTACAGCCAGATATGAGACAACCTTCTTAAAGACAGATATAAATGTACACACAGAAAATACATGAACACATGAAGAAAAGTGAACTGACTGTATTGAAGATGAAAATATTTTCAAATCAAAAGAGCACAAGGAGAAGCAAGGGAAGGACTGCTGATCTGGGAGCTGTTGTCTCCTGTTGTAGTCCAGGGCCCCGTTTCCCGAAAGCATCGTTAGCCTAACGACGTCGTTAAAACCCTCGTACGATCATTGCAGAGTTTTCAGACCGTTTCCCGAAAGGATTGTTACGTAACAACGTCATTAAAACCCTTGTAGCTAACGACGGCTCCAGGGGTACTCGTAGAGCACTAAGATGCATTGTTACTATAGCCTCAGTGGAGTCACCAGCTGGACATTCCGTGTATTGGATGTGTTTTATTAAAACACGTCATCCAATACCACTGAATGTCCAGCTGGCGCAATTTCGCAATACCCCAAAAACAGTGGTTCCCGCATATATATTACTCGTAGACTAGACTACTGTTAGATTTAAACAGCAAAGACAGAGACATGTTAGAAGTCAACACAAATATAATTTATTGCAGCAATTTAAAATTCAAAAAATAAATGTACATATGAAACGCCACGTCATAAGGAAACCCCATCACAAGGCATATAATAAAATCGAATGATTCCATTGCTCGTGTGGGAGGTCACTTGCGAGCGGCACTTGCTGTCCCCCTCTGATTTTAATTCAACCATCATGGTTAAAATGTCCTCATATTGACCAATGACAGAAGACATACTGTAGCCTACATGAATCATGCTGAGACCAGCGGGTGTCGGATAATTTCTGCAGGCGTTTTTTGTTGCGATTGTTTGCCATAAAGCACTGTAGGCGCGTCAGTGAAGCTGTGATGAAGTTCACTATTTATTGGACCGTGTCTAGACAGTTACGAACATCCCTGACCTTAGTGGAGTGCACAATCGCCAAGTTGAGAGCGTGGTTTCTGCAGTGAACGTAGACTGCTGCGGGAAACTGTGCTATGATGTGTGCCTTTCCCGCTTACATTGCCTGCATCATCATACCCCTCCCCAACGATATGGGCAGGAACCGATATAGACCAGCAACAGCAATAGCCGTGTCAATGCCTCTGCGTTTGAATGATAATGAATGAATGGAACGTTGCATTTTTAATGTTGACACCAAAGTTTCTATAGAGTGCGCGGTGCGCCAATCACTGAATGAATGAATGAAACCTGCGGAATCAGAGAAAGTCTGCCCTCTTTGCGGCGCAAAGCATGTTTCAGAAATCAGCACATTTAAATAAATGCTATAGTTGTCACACAGACACGTTTCCCGATAACGATGGATCCACGCTCGTACGATTCATTGTACGATGGATCTTACATGCATCGTTACTTTTTTCAGAGCATTTCCCGAAACTCCTCTTAACATGAACGCGCATGCTCTGCTCTTACGTCATCATAGGATTGTAGCTGTCTACTGACACGGTGCTGAAATGGGCTCAGTAGGAGGGGGAGACGCAGGAATGTTGTTGGATTAGACTATATTTTGTGGCAGCAAAAAAATATCTCCCCTTCAAGGCCAACAGCAGAGTAGCCTATGAAAAGAATAGACTAATATGAATGCTACAAATATTAAAACACAATTGATTAGGTCTAGGCCGACATATATATATATGTATCAGTCCTAATCCCGAACACACCGTGCGTAGGCCTACATTGTTTCATGGCATTTTCTCCCCTGAAATAATTCCATATTACAAAGGTTTATTACTAAGGTCAGGGATGTTCGTAACTGTCTAGACACGGTTCAATAAATAGTGAACTTCATCACAGCCTCACCGAAGCGCCTACAGTGCTTTATGGCAAACAATCGCAACAAAAAACGCCTGCAGAAATTCTCAGACACCCGCTGGTCTCAGCATGATTCATGTAGCCTACAGTATGTCTTCTGTCATTGATCAATATGAGGACATTTTAACCACGATTGTTGAATTAAATTCAGAGGGAGACAGCAAGTGCAGCTCGCAAGCGACCTCCCACACGAGCAATGGAATCATTTGATTTTATTATATGCCTTGTGATAGGGTTGCCTTGTGATGTGGCGTTTGATCGGTAGCCTACATTTCGACTGTGCATGTATTTTTGGAATTTTAAATTGCTGCAATTATATTTTTTTCTGCAATTATATTTTTGTTGACTTCTAACATGTCTCTGTCTTTGCTGTTTAAATCTAACAGTAGTCTACGAGTAATATATAGTATATAGGCCTATGCGGGAACCACTGTTTTTGGGGTATCGCGAAATAGCGCCAGCTGGACATTCAATGGTATTGTATGTGTTTTTATAAAACACATCCAATACACGGAATGTCCAGATGATCAGACAACAACAACGTTGTTAGGCTAACAATGCTTTCGGGAAACGGGGCCCAAATTAGGGTTAGGGTAAATAGGTTCCTAAGGTAAAGGTAAATAAGGGGCTAGGGTTAAAGCCCTCCCTTCAATCCAGTAAAAATGGATGCTGTAGAACTAAAATAAATATTCCATCTATATGATCATTTATGATTTATTTTAGTCAAATGATAATGCTCCTCTCCAACTGAATAGCTCATATTTGATTCCAAACAGGAGCTGAGATGCCATCTTCTGTATAGATATTGAATCTTTTCTTATTCTGCTTATGTTTATGAATCTCCTTAAAACCCCCCACACTGTTTCAAAATATAGATTTGTGTCCTCATTATTGCATGCTTCCTTAAGATTCATAACTATTCTGAATTAATATACTGCGGGTGCATGCGCGTTTGTGTGTGTGCATGCGTGCGCGTGTGTGTTAACTTGATGCAGTCAGTCCTCTACTCATCTCGTCAAAAACAATCTATTTTCCATGCTGTTCTGCCCCACTCAGACCTCCAAGCTAGCCTGTACTGCTAATGCTAAGAGAATGAACACACACACACACACACACACCTCCTAGCTAGCCTATACCTCTAACACTACTAGATGGGGGATGGGCAACCACATTAATACAAATAATACAAATAAAGATAAACACACACTGTTTATTTCTCACCCACTCCCCCCCACGCTCCCAATCCACTAGCATCATTATCATCATCCTCATCGCTACCTGCTGGGAAGCAGAGCAGAGACAATATGAGCAAACAACATGTGTGAGTGTGTGTGTGTGATCTTTAAGTTAGAAGGAGGTGTGGCTTGCGGCTGCGGGCCCCCCAGGGCTTTGCGGGGATCAGGTGGTGGCGTGCGGACGGAGGTGTGGTATAAATACCTCACTGCTCCTCCCGACTGATCTCCGACAGTGAGTGACACTGGAGCTGACAGACGAGTTACTAGAGTGGCCATACTGTACTTTAGTACATGATGAGGAACTGTTATGGGGATGCACTTATACACGTGTGTGCACAGACATCCTGGACTACCTTAGTGCCCTTATGGTCCTGGATCAGAGCTGGTCCTGGACTACCTTAGTGCCCCTTATGGTCCTGGATCAGAGCTGGTCCTGGACTACCTTAGTGCCCTTATGGTCCTGGATCAGAGCTGGTCCTGGACTACCTTAGTGCCCCTTATGGACCTGGATCAGACCTGATCCTGGATTCGGGGGGGGGGGGGGGGGGCTCTGCTGGGCTATCATGTGTTATCTTGTCTGGACACACAGAGCTGCCTGTGAGCACCACAGGTGGTTGTCCCAGCAGACAGGGACCAGGATCTGGCCCGGCGCTGACACTGGACCACCGCAGCTAGATGAGACCCCATGGCCCGCGCGTGTGAGTGCTTGGAGAGTAATTAATTGTGAGTGATTCATTTGAGGCTCACAGCAGAGAGCTGGTGTAGAGACCTTTTTGGACAGCGGGGGAGGGGGCTGGTGGGGGGGGCAGAGACACGGCCAATACCAGGGCTGCTCCGCTGAGCCGAACACCAGACTTTAAACCCTCACACCAGACGTGTGCGTAGGCAGGACAACTCCCGCATAGACACACAACTATCACACACATAACTAACGCACACAGAAAACGCCCACACACACAGGACACACACAACCGAAACACACAATACACATCGCACACAACCGAAAACCCACCCTGCCACACCAAACCCGGTCGTCAGCCCTTCCTCCACCATTCGTCTCTTATTGATTTGATTGATTGATTGATTTGACCCAGTTCACCATTGCCATTGAATGTGATTTGTTCCAATCACAAACACATTCATGTTAGCAGGATATTACCACACATGAGCATCTGTGGCCTACGGGTTAAGGAGTTGGACCGGTAACCTGAGGGTGGCCGGTTCGAATCCTGACCGGTAGGCAAAGATGTGGACGGTGGGAGTAGTTGTGCAGCACTCTCCTACATCCTCATCCATAGATGAAGTGCCCATGAGCAAGGCACCCCCCACCAGCTCCTCGGGTGCTGCACTGCGGCTGCCCACTGCTCCGTGTGCCCCCATGTGTGTAGACCTCTGACAAGGTCACTCCTCTGTGTGAGTGTGTGTATGTGTTCAACTGGCTCCCAGATGGATCAAAAGCAGAAAAAGAATTTCCCCCAAAAAGGGACAATAAAGGATAACTTAACTTAACACTGTCAGTGAAGTTAATTCACTGATGTCTTACCATGGGGATGGGATGTCCACACTGTCAGTGAAGTGAGGTGAAGTGAAGTGAACCATGGGGATCGACCAATATAAGCTAGTGATACAAAAATGACTTCTCTGGTAAAATGAACTTTTAGATTTGTTTGAAATGTTTCTAACCATCGTGTCACGTAGACGCTGACCTTACTGCTGCAGATCTCGATTCAGACTGCAGCAGCCTAGAGAAATCATGTGAATATTTATACACACACACACAGGGCAGCACATCTCCAAAAAGCATCCACCGTGAAATTTTCTCAAAATTGTTGTTTGATGACCCTAGAAAAACACTGGGGGAGGAGAAGGAGAGGAGGGGGAGGGGAGGGGGAAGGGAGGGAGAGTGGAGGGGGAGGAGCAAGAGGAAGGAAAAGGAGGAGGTTGGGGAGAGGAGGAGGGAGAGGTATGAGGAGAAGGAGGAGGGGGGGGAGGGGCTGGGGAGGGTGAAGAGGAGAAGACTGGCTATAGCAACACAAGGAAGAAAAATGCTTTGAAGGGAGGTCCTTTTTTCCCTCCCTTTGTCTATTTGTCTTCACCCCTTTCCTCCCCCTCCTCTTCGATCTCTTTAGACACAGGGAGGTAATGGAGGATTTGTTAAAAGGTCGTGGCAGATCAAAGTCTGGTTTCATCAGACAACCTGCCGGGAAGCCGAGGAAAGTTAGACATGGCAGAACAAATGGGGGGGGGGGGGGATGGGGGCAGAGGGGGGAGTGGCCCAGAGGGGAGAGTGGGGGAGTGCATTGGCTGGGTCGTAGGGAGACGGAGGGAGAGAACAAGGCTGATTAAAAATGGAACAGAAGCAATGAGGAGAAAAGGAGATAAATGTGGGGAGTGGGATGAAAGTGAGGAACGACGTTCAGGAAGGAAGCACATCAGTGGGTGTGGGGGGACGTGTGGGGGACATGTGAGACCACCCCCCCACCACACATGTGAGACCCCCCCGCTGTAAATGTGAGACCCCCCCCACCACAAACGTGGTCGTGTTCTGATTACATTAGGACCCTGGGCATCTTTATCCACAGGGAGTGTATTCTGAGACGCTTTCATTTCCATTCCTCTCTCCTCTACATATCTCTCACTTCTTCAGTCCACCTGGTGGTCTTTACCCAGCATACCTGTTATCTCTAGGAGGTGTTACACAGTAAAGCATTAAGTATATTATGTTAGAAGACACCAAATTCAATGACATATCATCTACACCTGTCTTTAATAAGTGCAGATGTATTGTAACTGGATGCAATGTGAGTACAAATAACAACCCTGGGCTAGTCGGCTCTATTAGTCTATAGAAGTGACTTGGTAGTACTTGGCCCTACTGGGGCTAACAACAAAACCACCCTTGACCCCAAATACAAAAGAATACCTTTTAAAAGTACCCGACCAGTAGGATTTATTTACATAAACAAATGAAAAGGACATGACATACAACAAAGTCCAAATCATAAATAAAGACAAATCCCAGAGAGGCAGCACGACCAGCAGTCCCATGACCAAAAGCCTCTCCATGGTAACGGGAATCTGTGGCTTTTAACTCGTCTTGACGCGCGGTCCAGGTGCTCCTAACCCGTTCTAATGATTCAGTACTCCTGAGCATGGGCAGAGACATGCAAACAGAAAAGGGACAAACTCTACTGGGAACACAACCACACATGAAACACACACAGCCGTAACACATCACTGTACCAACCTATGCCCTACCGTGAGACTGACCAGTACCAAGACATGCGTTGACCAATCACAAGACAGGAATTGTTGCTCCACCCCCATGTGGACCTGGAGGATAAGACCAGAGCCAATCAGGCTCATACATTCGGTGCATGGTCTCTCCCCTTTTCCGCTCAAACATTGGTTATTAACAACAACACTTAAGGTATGAATACATATTCAACAGTGGCGGCTGCTGGTCTTTCAGAGAGGGGACGCTCAATTTCGGCCTATATCATACAAATTGTCAATTTATTTATATATAAATTCTGCTCTCTGTTCCTTTTCAAGGAAATGCTCTGTGACCCTGTCATACCAACTAGCTGTCTTTTCCAGTGACTGGACCAGTGTCCTCTCAATGGCCAGCAGAGCTAGGCTGCTTAAACGGCCTTGGCCCATTGTGTTACGAGTGTAGGACTTGAGCCGCTTTAAACAGCAGAAGCTCCTTTCTACACCTGCAGATGTAGCTCCAATTGTTGCCACTAATGAGAACAGTTTGTAAAGCTGAGGCATTGCACTGTCCAACTCCATGTCATTAAGGAACACCAAGAAATCACACAGCTTTCCCCTGTCACCCTGCAAGTCCTGATCTGAATACAGGCCTTGAAGTTCAGGCTCCCTGAATCAAAGTTAAACGATATTAAACTCGAACAGGGAAATGTGGGAATTCTGTTAAACTGAAACAAGGAATTGTGTGTATAAGTGTATGAAATGTACGATGTCTAGCAATTTCACCAAGCAAATATTAAGAAATAGGTTGCAGTTTGTTTCGCTTGCAAAATCCGCAATGGGACTGTGAGGAGTCACTAAAGAGAGCTCCGGCGACGTTTTATGGTTCAAAATCGCTGTCAATCAAATGGCAACTAAGTCTTTTGCAGACCCTCCAATCATCACGCAGAAGCCCAGAGCCCAGGCCAGCCCACTCCTCCATTCAATTCCAGAGACGCTGAGCGTCCGTGGGAGGGACATAATCGCAGCATTATCCAAATCACAAAAAAAAGCTGTTCTATGCAGCCCCATTGAAGTGGATGGACGCTGAGCTTCAACAGGCAAATGCAATGTGACGCTACGGGAACGTGTGAGAAGGAAATTGAGTCAGTCGACCTGCGATAAGCAACTGATTCTGAACGAACTTGTCATAGACTTGATAGACTCGTTCTAACGCATTTTTAGTCAATGAAATGTTAACACAACAGTATATATTTGACCATTACATTTTTTACATTTTAGGAGAAGCCGAGCTTCCCTTGCAGCCTTAGAGAAATCACCACTGATCTTAAATGTATTTGAATGTGTCCCTTGAGCTTTAGCATGTCGCAACTATATATTACAACAATGTTTTCATTATAGATAGAGCATAGATGGTGAGGAAGATTAATAGCACTTCCCTAGGAGAGGGTTGGTTCTCACTAAATAATAAAACAGATCACTCTGTTGCTTATGGATCACACTTGAACCCCAAACACAAACTCTTCAAATTCAAGTTGTGGTGGCAACAGGGCAAGCAGAGCACCCTAGAATCTCTTTCCCTAGCAACCTCGTCCCCAGCAACTCCCTCCTCACATCACCTGACGGCACGACACAAACTGCATGTTTTCAGCTATCCTGTGACCCATCGTGGATTGCGACCTGCTGCTTGTGGACAATGTGATGATCGCAGACATGAATAATCGTACACATATGATATGACAGATATGAGGATGACAAATTAAAATCAGGTTACTGTAGGGCGATTCGTCGGCCCGCCGTGCTTCCACACACAATCACACCTGACATATACAGTCATTAGTTCATATTTATTTCATAAACTGCAGTAAAAAAAAACACAGTAGACATTATAACAAAGACATATATAAAACATAAGATCTCCCCCCCCCTCACCTTGTTATTAAATGTGCTTAATAAATACATTTGATTTGATTTGATTAGCATTTTACAGACCCATACTATTGATCAACGTGCTATTGCCCGGTTTCACAAAACGAATGCACTCATTCCGAGTGTTTTAAGTTTTAAGCTTGTGCATGCTCCGACTTAGTCTACGCTTCAAACTCGTGCATGTTTCAGAAAATGTTCAACAGCGCCCCCTTGGGTCACACTTTTCGGTGGGTCGCAGAATTCAGTGTAACAACGGAACCAGATTTTTAGAATCATTCTGAGACCAATGCGGAAGTGTTGCGTGCATAGAGCCCATTGACCTTTCAGCTGCCAGAGCAGAGTCATTGAGGGACGAGGGTATGTGAGGGGCGTTCAGGACCAGTGTAGAGTCATTGAGAGCTGGCGGCAGGGCTGTAGTGGTGGCTAAACGCATGTAAATGCCGTAACCCACCTCTGGAATTTTGTAAATAGCGTTTACGCACCTCTGAGTGGCGTTTACGCACCTGTATATTAGTTTATCCACGTTTACGTTTACATGCCTTTTACGTCTTCCTAGATAAATACGGTGTAAAATGCAACATTGGCAACATTTCATGTGTTGTACCTACAAGCACAAGCAATTGGCCAGTGCAATGTAGCAGCAACACGCTCAAAAACATTAAAGGTCTTGTCAATTTCGGTTTCCTGAAAGGGAGGGACCAAAGGGATATGCTTTGTTATATCAAAAGCATTTGGTTGTGTAACAGAGGAAGTTGGTATGCCAGAGGTTTCAGAAGCTAGGGTTAGGGTTAAGGGTTCAAAGGCACTCCAGAGTTAGCCTGCAGCTCTAATTGGTGCAATTTAATGGTGCATTTCCACTGGTGGGTACGCTTCGGACCCAGCACGCCTCAGCCCAGTAGTGAGGGTGCGGTATAGCCCAGCTCAGTTACGGCTCGCGTTTCCACCACCGCCAGTACCCTTATGGTAGGGCAGGGTTTAAGCCGGCGGCAGCCACGTGAGCATCGTGATCTCATAGCAGCCCGACACAGTGTAGCCTGCTAATAAATCCAAGGGAAAAGAAGAACGCGCACAATGAACAAAGAGCAAGCAACAATGTAGGACGTCCAAGAAGGACGGCAAGCTTTTGCGCGACATTTTCTTCAATAAAAGATGCTTTTGCCGTTGTCCAGAAATATCTTGCGGGTAATGTGTTTGTTTTTGCACGGAAGTGATTCTGTCGACCAATCAACGGACGGCGTGTGTAGCTCAAACTTGCCGGGATCCTTTCAGGCGTCTCAGTACCTCAACGGAGTAGTACTGTGAGACGAGTACGGCGCAATACGGCTCAGTCCGGGTCACGCCCACTTTTGGAGGTGGAAACGCGACCCGTGCCGCACCTTTGCAGACTGAACCGACCCGCACCCTGCGGTGGAAATGCCTCAAGTTCCAGTCTGCGAATGTGTATTGCCTGTTTCTTTGCTTGATCTAGTTTACGGAGCTCGGAACTCGGCCTGGCGTATCAGTGCCCTATCCTGAGCCTCTATATGCAGACGTGCCAGCCAAACTTTCACAGAGGCCTCAGTACTAGGCCCTGCTGATGAAACTACCGATCAATTAATCAATGTATTATTTAAAGTGCAGTCTCACCATCGGAATGGTCTCAGTTAAACACAACAACAAAAAACACAACAACATCAACACATCGATAAAAACAAAATGTTTTTGAACAAATAATGGCTTGGGACAAGAATAATAATGACTTAGGATAAAAACAACAGATTACACTCCATAGTGTTTTGAGAACAAAAATGTCTTCAACCTAGATTTAAAAGCATCCACAGACCTTGCTTCCCTAATATGATGGGGTAGTTTATTCCATACATATGGGGCGTGCCCCATATGTATGGAATAAACTACCCCAGGAGGCAAATGCTCTCTTGCCAACATTTTTTGGTGGATGGGATGGGAGCGTACCTATGTTCTCCGGGTCCTATGTTCCCCGGTCACGACAAACTCGCACGCTGACTCCTAACCCTAACCCTAACCATAACCGTGACCCTAACCCTAACCCTAACTGTAACCCTAATATTCATGATTCTTCCGGATTCCGCCTACGAAAAACACATTAGCTCCCCGGTCACATACAAAGCGGGGAACATAGGACCCGGGGAAAATAGGGATGACCCCGATGGGATGACCAAAAGACCAGCATCAGCAGAGCGAAGGGGGCGTGCAGGTGAATATAAGTGTAGAAGCTCAGACGTATAAAGTACAAAGAAGTACAAAGGTGCCAGTCCATTAAGTGCCTTATATGTTAAGAGGAGGATCTTGAAGTCAGCCCTGGCCACTATTGGAAGCCAATGTAAGGAAATCAGTATCGGTGTTATATTGTCAAATTCTTTACTTTTTGACAGAATCATGGCTGCAGCATTCTTTACGAGTTGAAGGCCTCTGGTTACGCATTTCGGAAGACCAGAGAAAAGGGCATTGCAATAATCAAGTCTTGAAGAGACAAATGAATGAATAAGTGTCTATGTTGCTCAAATAGTAGAATGCATTCTTGGTGGCAGCTTTGATGTGTGACTTGAATGTCAGTTGCGAATCAAAAATAACCCCAAGATTTCTAATGGTTGGACTTTCAGTAATGGTACGATGATTGTTTTTTATTTCCTTCTCTAAATTCTTTAACTACTGCGCCCAGAGAGATGCAGAGGGAACAACCAACCATTCAATCAACTCAAAGATTATTCAAAACATTAATTGGGAATAATCATTTTGATTTGCTTAATTGGAGAAAAGTACGATTTGACATGTTTTAATTGTGCACCATCGCTAATTATGTGAAAAAGGTAGTTTTCCTGCAAAATGACATAATTAGGACTAATATGTACTGAATAAAGATGGGGTTGTTAAAGGCTTACGTGTGTCGTACTCAGGGAAAACTGCAGGCTCTTCCAGGATTGGATTGTTTGAAGCTCTGCTGCACGTTCTTCTTCTGGTGTTCCCAGATCAGCTGAGCTCCTGGTCCCCAGTGGGCCGAGGCCCCGCCCTGAGGCTCCTGGTCCCCAGTGGGCCGAGGCCCCGCCCTGAGGCTCCTGGTCCCCAGCGGGCTGAGGCTCCTGGTCCCCAGTGGGCCGAGGCCCCGCCCTGAGGCTCCTGGTCCCCAGCGGGCTGAGGCCCCGCCCTGAGGCTCCTGGTCCCCAGCGGGCCGAGGCCACGCCCTGAGGCTCCTGGTCCCCAGCGGGCCGAGGCCACGCCCTGAGGCTCCTGGTCCCAAGCGGGCCGAGGCCCCGCCCTGAGGCTCCTGGTCCCCAGCGGGCCGAGGCCCCGCCCTGAGGCTCCTGGTCCCCAGCGGGCCGAGGCCCCGCCCTGAGGTCCTCAGGTCTAGAGGAGGTCCTCAGGAGCCTGAGGTCCTCAGGTCTAGAGGAGGTCTGGTGTTCTCAGACCCTTGGAGCCTGGTGAGTGTCCTGATGCTCACAATCAGTCCGGCCTTGGCCGGGCAGCCATTGATTTCCCCATGTGGGCGTGGCCTTACACTGTTCAAAACACTCCAGCCAATCAGGTGAACCCCTGAGACACTCCTGCCCTCTTCACTCTGAATCTGGAGAAAATAAAATAACATCTCTACATACCGGAATCAGTCCATCTTTGATCAAACTGATTGAATGCTCCGTTTGTTACTTCCCTTGTTTTTCTATCCAGTGTTTCCTCTGGAAGAGGCCAGCAGGCTCCGGTCTGACACACGCACAACAGGACTCCACCTGAGGCTCAGTCTGTGGGCGACCTGGGACTGTGGAACTCATTCAACTGGACTTAATTCACTGTATTAAACATCTCCGCATGCAGCTATACAGTGTGTGTGTGTGTGTGTGTTTGACAACACATTGTCACACAAAAAGCATGAAAGCATCATGAAGGCATATATAATGCCCCTATGCTTAACTTTACATGTGTGTGTGTGTGTGTGTGACTGTGTGCGTGCATGTGCGTGTGTGTGTGTGTGTGCGTGTGCACACTGAGCCAGGTTAATCCTATCTGACTGACGGGTTCAGATGATTGACGGCTGGCCGGCCCGTGGAGATGTCCGACAGGGGCAGCTGATCCCCAAGCAATATTAGCGAGGCGTCCAAATTAAGCCGCTTGTTGACTTTACTAGGCCGTCCGCCGTTGATTACGCCCCCCAACCCTGGTGCTATTATTCCTCCTGGCAGGGGGAAATAAAGCCATTGTTTTACTGCCACCCACGGAAGAGATACTAAATATAAAATAGGGTGGGTTTATGGTCAGATGGGCCGTCTGCGCTCAGACTGTGTGAGTCACAGCGTCTCCGCAGACAAGGGGAGGGCTGGAGGAACGAGACAGAAGAAAAAAACGATTGAACTCGGCAAACCAAACCCAGAGATAATTGTTTTACATCCACTTATTATTTCTTTGTATCGTCTTTCTCATTTAAGATGGTGAGTTGTCTTGGTGTTGTTTCTAAAATAAGAGATGTATGAATATACATCACATTTAATTAAGTTGAACCTAGAACAGAACCGTCACTGTTTCTTCTGAATATTCAGAGCATTAAGACCTCTTAAAAAGGGTTAAGGCCTCTTAAAGTGTCCTATCTGAGGCTGCCACCTGCTAACAGAGACCTTTGATGGCAGTAAGCGGCACTTTAATGGCCATTATAATTTGACTGCCTCACAAACGGCAACGGCCGGTATCAGAGGTGCTTGTGACGGGACAAGCCCTTATAAAAGACACCAGTTCCACCTGGCTCCACACAGCCAACGCCCGATCCCCCCCCCCCCCCCCCCCCCCCGGCCCCGCCCACGCTTTCGCGATGTGTTCGGCAGCCCGTGGGTAGGGGGAACTGAGATGGGAACCCTTCAACTGGACATTTTTGGGTACACTTGCACCATTGGCACACATGTTGACGGTGAGATTAAAGATGATTTCTGCCGTCGTACAGTGAATATGGCGTGTGCTTACTGTAGGAGTGTGTCTGCCAATGTGATAATCTCATAAACTGTCAACAGATGGATGAGTTATAATTAGCTGCCACTTCACACAAGGTGTATTGCATCTTCCCCTTATACAATTATCTCTATTGTTTCACACACATATACACACACACACACCCCAGCGGCCTCTTAATCCTACTCCGACCATCAGAGTGCATCACAATGTGCTCCGGGGGAGCGGACATTGATTCATTGACGTCTTGCCCATTTAAGGAGTTCCTTCTTCCTGGGGGGCGTTATTGGCCCCACTCCCTTGGCCCCCAGGCAGGGTCAACATGGAGCCATGCTGCAGTCTATAGAGAGGAAGGTATAGAGGAGGGGGTTAAGCTCTGCGTGTCAGAGTCTCATCAACTACTCCTCTGGGCCAAGTATACACAATCTATAGGATATGGGCCTGGAACCAATAAGGGTGTGTGTGTTCTGGGGTGTGTGTGCTTCTTTGAACAGTACAAAACTGTTCCAAGATCAAATGGCATTACATCAGAACATCATTATTAATATTTGGGTGGTCTTGCTCCACTGAGAGAGGTGAGGTTTGGTTTGTTGATGAGTTGCTTTCATGTTAACGTTGTGACGAAAAACATGAGTAACAAAAGGCTAAAGGCCCTAGTTAGACGGTCTCAAACGCAGACGTGAAGCGCAAAGTCAAAGTAGCTTTGTGGGCGTTTCTATGGCGCTGTTGCTTTTATGACGGCGAGATAAATGAGCTTTGCCCCCGACGCAAATCTAGGTTGTAGGTGTGTTTTGGGCGTAACGTGCAATAAACCAATGAGAGTGCCAATGATCTCCCATCCCCTTTAAGAGCCAGCGCATTTGACTTGACAAGTTGATATTTTGACAGTGCGTTTGCATTCTCTGCTGAGACAGATGCATGACCACATGAATTTCAAACTTCAAATGGCTCAGTTTATGGCCAAATACAGTTTTTCACAATTGTTTAAACACATTAATTGGAACATCAGGCAAATGCACAACCTGAATCTCATGTACCAACTGCCAAACCAATTCTGCTGAACTCTAAGCACATTTTCTGCTTTAGACTCAGATTCCCATTCCAAACCACACATTTTTCACAACACTACACACAATTCTCTATATCTTGCACACTCTTCCTGAATTCCCTCTCTTGGTGTTCACACAGAACACACTGCCAATCACATTTTTAAACTCCAAAGGCTGTTGTGCAATTAGCAATTTGCTATAGAAGGGTCACAGAAGAAAGACATGACACTAGATAAGTACAGACATTGAGTAGTATCACTACTCAATATACAGGATATTATCCATCTTATGGCAAAATAGCAACACCAACTGCGCTATCCGTTACTGCATTTAGACCAGGAATTTTCAGTCAGTTGTGCAATTGCATTGGCGCAATGTTTAGATTGGTAAAATAGCACAAGTATCATTTGCGCCGAAACACGCCTCTGCTTTTCGCCGACACACCTCTCCAGGCGCAAGTGTAGTGGCACCTGGTTGCTGCGGGGGAAAATCAGCTTTGTGCCGGGTGCAAACTAGCAACGATACATGCGTCGGTGTAGAAAGTCAATTGCGCTGGGTGCAAGATAGGGCCCTAAATGTGTCACCAGGGATTTGGTTTCCGTTGTGGTTTTCTTCACCAATACCTGCAAGACGTGTGAAGTACGAGCCAGGCAGTGCTACTTTCTGTCCAGAACACCCAGGTGGAGGTATCCAGCTCTAAAGCAGCTCCTTCTCCACACAGACTGAAGATCCAGCCATAGGTTTGACCCCATTGGTGATCCCACACCCTGCCGTGACACCGTGCCTCCCTCCTCCTCCATGTGATGCTGCCTCCTCAGGTTCCAGATAGCAGGAGCAGTGTGAGAGAAGGTTGATCTTTGACCCCACTGTTACCTCTAAGCGGGCCAGCTCCCACGACCATCCTGTACTTTCTACCGTGACTGCCAGGATAGCGTGTGATTGGTGGGTTACACGTCTGTGATTGGTAGCTTAGCCGTCTGTGATTGGTGGGTTAGCCGTCTGTGATGGGTGGGTTAGCCATCTGTGATTGGTGGGTTAGCCATCTGTGATTGGTTAGGATTAGCCGTCTGTGATTGGTTAGGGTTAGGCAGAACATGGCAGAACTCAAGTCCTCTCAGATGGTTCCGGTCTTCATATGGCAATAGGAGGCTTTTGACTACAGCTAGACGAAGGATTCTCACCGTCCTTCAGCCCACTGACCCCACATCTCCCCAACCCCAGCTCTGATTGGCTCATTAATAACACGCAATGTATAATTGATGCACAATTATGCTAATGTAATTATATTTCTATACCCTTTTCCCAGCAGAATGAAATACATCATATTGAAACGTTAAATATTTACAAGTATGGGATTGTAGTTTCATAGGATGAAAGAGAGAGAGAGAGTTGAGGACTAAAGGACGAGATGAAGGGGGTATTGGGGCTGACAGATTAGAATCCCAAACCCAGAAGGCATGCAGCCGGTTCAGACCACACCCGGCAATCAGGAGTCCCTCCAACACTTCTCCGGCTGACTGAGATGTCTTCATATTATTGAGTCGGTAGGCTGTGATCCATCGCTCTTATGTTCTGGTGATCTAACCTTTTAGACCCTGCTGTCCATCACATGAAACATCGTCAGCATCAAGTCCTGCTCCTCAAGAGGTCAGCCCCCTGAAGGGGAGGATATCAACCGTCAGTCCTGCTGCTCCAGAGGTCCAAAGAGGAGGATATCAACCCTCAGTCCTCCAGAGGTCCACAGAGGAGGATAGCGACCCTCAGTCCTGCTCCAGAGGTCCACACCCTGCTGCTTTGTGATATTAGAGACTGACCGATATACAGGTTGGCCCACTTTAATTAGCCAATATCGGCCTAGCACAGATATATCAGTATCACCCCTTCAACACCCACAGTGACATCATGTTGAGTGACAGCAGCTCCTCCCCTACATTGGTTCCTTCAGCTCCGGGCTTTAAGGCCATGCTGCTATGGCCTGAAACGTTGCTGGAGGGCGATCAGCCAATCCCAAGGAGCTGCTCCACCCCAGGATACGCCGATATATTATCCAATAACGGTCGATATATCGGACATGGGTTACTCCCTAATACTGGCATCTTCCCCTTTCATCCAGCATCATGGGGCTCTAATAATAACAAAATTCTGCTCAGCGTCTGACTGTGATCTGTCACTGGATAACAGTCATCTGCGTCCTTAATCAACCCTTGTAAACACATTGAACAACACATTGAGGCTTGCGGTACACACCAATAAAACAATTTAATGTGAGGTCAGAGTTTTCAGAGCCCAATTTTCTCCTAAAGCTGGTTTTGTCTTCTTCCAGCACCGAGGGTGCCTTCTCATCCCCCCCCCCCCCCCCCCCCCCCCCACCGCCCATGTGAAGCAGTAGCCACCAGTAGTATCTGCTGGCCCATCGCCATGACAACTGGACAGCCAGAGGGGTGGTAACATGACCCGCGAGATCCAATCAGACGGCTGGGATTGGATTGGATTTGACTGAGGGGTGATTGCATCAGAGCTCCATCAGGTTTATGGGTTATTAGCCCGGGGGGGGGGGGGTGGGGATGCTGCCATATTCAGGAATACCTGTGTGTTTGGTACATCAACATGCGGAGGCCCCACTGCACATCCCTAGTGTGCCTGTGTTTGTAAATGTGGATGGGAGGTAGTCTAGAATGGTCTGAGGTCTGTTCATATTCCTGTTATTGTCTGGAAGAGTCCGCCTACAGGATTTCTTTTGGAGCGATTCTTGCCCATAGACTTTTCCTTGTAAGGTTATATGCATCAGAGTTTCCACACAGCATTAATATCTTTAGAATTTGCAAAAACAAACAAACAAACTATATATATATATATATATATATATATATATATATATATATAACATGTATTTATCAATGCTAATAAAGGTGACAAAATGCTTAGTATGTGTTGGCTTATAACGCTTATTATAAAGCTGAAGACTTCTCCATTGATCTGTACAGAAGACACTGTTTGAAACCGGCTTCAACTACTACGTTTCTCAGTGCTTGTGAATTGCTAGAGATCTTTCACATACTAAACACCATTCCCATAATAAAGGGTGGTTTTTGAATAAGTGTCTTTTGGAAACATGGATAGGGAAAAGACTACCGATTCATTCTTTCATTCATTCTTGATGTTGATGTATGTCATGTTGACTTTCCGACAGAAGTAAACTATTCTCTGACTTCAGAGGGAGCTGCTGATATCTACCAAGAGCAGAACTCTGCATCTCTTCTGGTGTATTTCCTCCTCTCAGTCCCCGTCCAAGTCTGTCTCAGAGTCTGCCCATCTTGGTTTATCTCAATTTTGTGTGTGTGTGTGTGCGCGGGTGTGTGTGGGTTTGTTTGTGCGCACATGTACGTGCGTGTGTGTGTGTGCGGGTGTGCGTGTGTGTGTGTGCGTGTGTGTGTGTGTGTGTGTGTGGTAGTGCGTGTGTGTTTATGCGTGTGTGTGTGTGTGTGCTTGCCCATGCATGCGTGCATGAAGGAGAGGAGAGAATATGTTCTGCTGAAGTGATTAAACTGAAGGAAACAGAACAGAAAGGTTGAGGAGACGGGGAGAATTAGCAGAGGTTAGAATGTGAAAGGGAGGACAGATATTAGTCAACACAATCTGGAGGTAACACACACACAATCTGGGGGTAACACACACACACACACACACACACACACACACACACAGAATCTGGAGGTAACACACCCACTCCAGAGGTAACACACACACACACAATCTGGAGGTAACACACACACACACACACAAACTGGAGGTAGCTAGAGGTAGTAGTAAATTTTGACGCAACAAATAATACTACACACTACAATATGATACAAATCAAACAATTAAATCAACAAGCAGCCACGGTTACATCACTTATGCAAATGAAAAATATGATTCATAGTTCAGTTATGTTACATATTAGTCAGTCCGATGTCTAAAAACATATTTTTTCCCATAAATATTTGCCATCACAAATTGACTGGGGTGGTGCTGGGATGGTGGTTAGCTTAATGACTGGACGAGTGCACACACACACACACACACACACACACACACGGTGGACCCGGGAGCTTCCATGTGTTCTGATGGATGGCTGGGGGGGGGGGGGGGCGCCTCATTTTCTCCCCAGACCATAAAGGGCCAGTGGGTCGTTCTCAGCGGCCCACCAGTCAAACAGCCATCCATCTCTCCTCCTCCTCCTCCTCCTCCTCCTCCTCCTCCTCCTCCTCCTCCTCCTCCTCACTGCACTAAATCTCTTGCTCCTTACCCTCCTCCCCCTCCAGCTATTAGTCTCCCCTCTGCTTCTCCTCTGGCATTGACTGTTTTTAGTTTGACGGTCATTGCTCTGAACGGCTCATAGCCTATGAGCTGCTCCCTGTCTGCGACAGGTGGAGGTCCTGTAGTGTTAACATGTGGAGGTCCTGTAGTGTTAACAGGTGGAGGTCCTGTAGTGTTAACAGGTGGAGGTCCTGTAGTGTTAACAGGTGGAGGTCCTGTAGTGTTAACAGGTGGAGGTCCTGTAGTGTTAACATGTGGAGGTCCTGTAGTGTTAACAGGTGGAGGTCTTCCTGTAGTGTTAACAGGTGGAGGTCCTGTAGTGTTAACAGGTGGAGGTCCTGTAGTGTTAACAGGTGGAGGTCCTGTAGTGTTAACATGTGGAGGTCCTGTAGTGTTAACAGGTGGAGGTCTTCCTGTAGTGTTAACAGGTGGAGGTCTTCCTGTAGTGTTAACAGGTGGAGGTCCTGTAGTGTTAACAGGTGGAGGTCCTGTAGTGTTAACAGGTGGAGGTCTTCCTGTAGTGTTAACAGGTGGAGGTCTTCCTGTAGTGTTAACAGGTGGAGGTCCTGTAGTGTTAACAGGTGGAGGTCCTGTAGTGTTAACAGGTGGAGGTCTTCCTGTAGTGTTAACAGGTGGAGGTCCTGTAGTGTTAACAGGTGGAGGTCTTCCTGTAGTGTTAACAGGTGGAGGTCTTCCTGTAGTGTTAACAGGTGGAGGTCCTGTAGTGTTAACAGGTGGAGGTCTTAGAGTGTGTGATGAATCAGTTCAATCTCTCACCAGTGGAGGGTGCTCTGGTGATATTTTTGCTGTGCTGGACAAAGGGGGAAATGAGGTGTGAAAGAGGGGTGTGTGTTTCTGTTAGTGGGCGATAGTCCCGTGTGTGTGTGTGTGTGTCTGTTTCTGTAAGTGTGCTACAGTCCTGTGTGTGTATGTGTGTGTGTGTGTGTGTGTTTCTGTTAGTGTGTGATAGTCCAGTGTGTGTGTGTGTGTGTTTCTCCTGAATGGATTTCATGCGTGTTGGGTGTGTTAGTGTATCTGTTGATCTTTTGTGTCTCTCGCAGGATGTGAACATGCAGGAATCTGCTTATTTTCTTGTGTGTCTGTTGTGCGCACCAAGTGTGTTTGAGGAGATGTTTGGAACGAGTCCAACACAGTAATACCTTCATTCTCTGTCCTTTTTGGCAACAGACATTTCTCTCACAAGGAGAGAGAGAGGGAGAGAGAAAGAGAGAGAGAGAGAGAGAGAGAGAGCAAGGGCGGGGGGGGGATAACAGAGAGAGAGAGAGGGGAAGAGAGCAGGGGCGTGAGGAAGAGAGAGAGAGAGAGAGAGAGAGAGAGAGAGAGAGAGAGAGAGAGAGAGAGAGAGAGAGAGAGAGGTTGCTCTGTGCTTCATGTCGGCCGCTGTCAACCGGTTTCCATGACGATAAGTGCCATAACCAGATATTTATTCCTATTCCTTCCGCTTCATGAAGGCCAATTCTGTTCAGAGAGAGAGTGTGTTGTGTGTGTGTGTGTGTGTGTGTGTGTGTGTATCTTTGTTCTGTTCTGGTGTGTATCAGTGTATGCTGCATTACAGAAAACAAAAACATGATATTAAGATTGAGAATGACTTTAAAAACATGAACCCTGATCCACCTGATTGGACAGCGATAGGTCGTCTAACGGTGACAACAGAGATAAATGTATTGATCCATGTAATCCCAATAAAACCATTCATATTTCTATTATGGCTGATCTCCATTAACCAATCCATGCACTGGAATTCAAATCCACTCATTATTTTCCCATTTGCGTTTGCAACAAACAGGAGTTTTGCCCGCTTGAGCCTTTGACTCCTGCATTTAAACTCCTGCCTGGACTGATCCTCCAGTATGATCGAGTCCCACCACAAATGTACAATTTCCAACCAGTGAACCCAGTATGCTGCTGGTCTAACAGGAAGCTCTGTAAGCTGTGAGCTCCTCTTCTCCGTCGCGGTCCACTGAAGCAGCTGGAACACTTCCACAGCGAGCCGTATCAGAAAGAGACCATCCTCACTCTGCCCAGGAGAAGAACCCATTGAAGATGTGTGTGTGTGTGTGTGTGTGTGTGTGTGTGTGTGTGTGTGTGTGTGTGTGTGTGTGTGTGTGTGTGTGTGTGTGTGTGTGTGTGTGTGTGTGTGTGTGTGTGCGTGCGTGCGTGCATGTGTCCCTCTGGCTGTGTTTACCTGTTAAGTACAACATAGGGAATAGTGCAGAAGCATTCCACACACACACACACACACACACACACACACACACACACACACACACACACACACACACACACACACACACACACACACACACACATGTGAAGAGAACGCCTAAAGCATCTGATGCACTGCAGTCATATACGTACAAACGAAACGGAAACATGCATACACACAGACATACATATGTACTGTGTATGCATAAATCAAATGCATTCATACACTGTCTCCCCTGTGAGAGTCAGCTGGGAGCAGGGGTCTACACACACACACACACAGCAGGAGCGGCTTCCCTCTCTGGTGCGTTTGTGGTTTCCAGTAGCAAGCCGCGGCGGTGTCGTATTTGTCTATTTTGTGTTCCTCTCATGTTATTTGTGTGCTGGTGTTTGTCTGCTTTGTGTTCCTCTCATGTTATTTGTGTTGTGTTGCCGCTGCTATAAAGGGGTGAGGTAATGAGGAGAGCGGCGCGGTCCTCCTCCGCCGTGGTGCTGGTGAGCAGCAGATGGTGCGAGTGAACGTCGTTCTGAATCAATAGCTGGGCTCCCGGGACCCCGTGGTCCAGGATGGAGCCGCTGCCAGCGGACCCTCACACACCTCACACACCCTGGGCCCCCGGGGTCTGAGAGGGGGGCGCCGCCAGGATCCTCACACACCCTGGCTGCGGAGATCCTGTTTGTGCGTCGGCACTCACGCATGGAAAACTTTAAACACACACACAAACGCGTGCACACCAACACACACACACACACACACACACACACACACACACACACACACACCAACACATACACAAATAACTATCTTGAGACACACTGAAATGTGCACATCGCCACAAGCACATACGCATCCATTATGTGCACACGAGATTGGAAGCCATCAATTTGACGCGCACATCAATACACACACGAACGGAAACCAAATAGACGGGGGGACGGGGACGGGGACGGCGGGGGCTGACAGAGAAGATTGAGGGTAAACCGATAGGCCTGCAGCTTATTGTGGCGACAAGCTGCTGTTTAATATGTGGCTCCGGCAGCACACACTGCCCGCGCCCACAACATCTCCCCAGTCTCTCCCCACAACAGTGGAGGTGCTGGAGTCATGACTTGATAAATATTTGGATTGTGACACAGAACAGTTAGCAATAAGTGATCAAACGGAGGCAGGATACCGAGCACTGGTTCCAGCACAACGCAATGCAGTGGCTTTCTCTGCCTCAGTGTGTACACAGCGTCTTACGCTCTGATATATACTCATATTATATATTATACTCATACTCCCAACACATCCAAGCTATCTGCAGGATAGCAAACACGAGATAACACCAGCGAATCATGAAGAGTTTGTTCATCACTTCATAACAGAGTTTGAGTATATTTTATTTCTTCAGCGATCCCAATACTATAACGCAAAGGAACCAGTTCAGACCAGATCACATTCCCCCCCATAACCAAGCAATCCCAGATCTAACTATTGGGATATTACCATCCCTTAAACCCTTAATAAAATTCTATCTATCTACCTTGTTTCTTATTGGCTGTAGGTACCAGGTCAATCACCATCCCTTGTTTCTCATTGGCTGGAGGTACAGGTCACCCAGTCTCATACTGGTGAGGGAACCAATAAGACTTCAGCCAATAAGAGCATGGCCCCGTTGGATTGGTTGATAAAACCTTACAGCATTATTTTTTGAAATACCATAAAAATTGCAAAAACCACATGCAATGGCATGTGTTGATGTTTCTGTCTTTTAATACCCGTCACTGTCAGAGGCCAGACAAAGGGCTCCATCTGCTTTGAAGACGCTGGACATTGTGCTGATATTTAAAAGAAAAAAACATTCAGAACCTTTAACCTTTTACAAAAGGACAGCAGCTGTCAACACCAAACACAAGTGAACTCAGGAACAGCTTTCCTCTCCAACATGAAGGTCCCTCTCTGTTGTGTTTTCACTCTCATTACATCGCTGTCCTTAGACCCTTTGACCACGAGGTCTTCTGCTTCAAAAGGGTCTGGCTCTGCTAGATTCCTCCACTAGGATGTTTGTGTGTGTGTGTGTGTGTGTATATATATATATATATATATATATATAGTAGGCGTATAGAAGGAGAGCGATATGAGAGTGTCTGAGACTAAATGACAGACCAGATCATCACTTATATTCAGCTTAAAGAATACCAGATGTATAGGATAGAGGATGGACGGCTGATACTGTTCTTAAGTAAGTGGAAGGAAACATAGGAAATATTCAGATAGGAAAGTTAAAGTTTCTGATTTAAGAACAGGACTGTTCTTAAATCAAACAAGCTCAGTAGAACACATGACCCCCCTGCTATACAGAACCAGACTGGTCCTGACGGTATCAGTCCCTGTTGGGCTCTAAGGCTGAAGGAACTCTGAACCACGTCTCTGCTCCATCAGAGACACCATCAGCTGGCGTAGGAGACACCTCCCAGAGCAGGGGTGCCAAGCCGCTCCCCTCGCACATTGTTTTATGAAGCAGGCCCATTATGGTCGCGCTGGAGGAGTTAAAGGCATCATGCCAAAACAATGCGAGTGCCATCGCTACATTTGATCAACGGCCCATTAGAAAATGGGTCCTTTGACTCCTGTGTGGTTTGACTCTGAGGTGAATGTTCAACACTTCATTCAAAGATACAAAATAGACCAAGTGGAGGGGGAGAGGATTCAAGAACATTTCTTCAGGGCTGCAGAGCAAGGGTTGTGGAACTCACCACTCAGATGTTAGTCGGGATGTCTTGAAATGTGAAGACCAGGAGGGGGGGAATAGCAGCAGATTAATGATGAACTTTGGCTCAACTTCGAAACAAGCGAATGAAAAGGCAAGTCAGTTTAGAGCAACACGGTACCCACTTTCACCTGGTCGCCCGCAGGTCATGTTCTAAAAATAAATACATTAATATTTATATTAATTGTGATGTTCTTTTTAAATCAATAACACTTGCATTGAAGTAGATTTTATAGCAATGACAATATTTAATATAACATTTAAAAAAACATAAAACGGTTTTTAATCTTGTCTGGAAAGTCGTGCACCCTCTTAGCTGACACAAGCTAGCGAGCACAACTTAAATCTGGAGCTAGATGCGGGGTTTACTCACAAATAAAGAAAAACATGGCGGAAAAGTGAAAGAAAACTTATTTTCACAATGATTGCGAGGAAGTCTTTTTTTTTACCCCTGTGAAAGACAAGTGTGTAGGTCTTATTTGCAGGATGACTGTTGCAACATCCAAGCGGCACAATGTGGAGCGACACTTCATTACCTGTCACGATATCTTGCAGGCTAACTACCCACCTGGCAGTGCCCTACGGGCAGAAAAGGCCCGTGAGCAGAGGAGCCCTTCGTCTGTGTACTCACAAGGCTGAGCTGCATGCTCTGCCTAGAGTTTGGTGATCTCAACATTGTTCATCTGCATCAACAGTCTACAAGGTGTTCATATGATAGTCCACATTGTGGAGTATCACATGACACCACCTCACCAGGCCGGTCCAGGGAACGGATGCTTAAAAGTATGAAACTCAGAACCTGATCCGAGGACTAGTGTGGACCCCCATCAAGGAGGGGCGCAAGACATCCCTGGGAGTCAGCTGGCTGGGGAGGGAAGAGACAGAGAACGCCTGTCCTGTGGACTCCGACAATCAGAGGGCTGTTTCGGAGGACTCATTCTGTGGGGTCTCTGGGAGGGGGGGCTTAGTCTAGGAGTGATTGGTTTAGGGGGACTCAGTCTAAAAGGGTTCAGTATATGGGGACTCAGTACAGCGTGCTGCTCCCAGAGTGTGAATCAGAGGAGAGCAGTAGGAGAACAGAGAAGAGGCAAAAGAAGAGAGAGAGGGAGAGCAGAACTAGTTTTATTTAGCATGCTACAGAGAATGTCCAACACGCACACACACACACATACACACAGAAGAGACAACGAGAGGGTCAACCAAAGCAGGAAATCAAGCCACATCTCCCGTATTAGAAAAAAGTCTGCTTTTAATTGTGCCTCTTCCGAACTATACTGAATCCTTACATTTCAAGGTGTAAAAAGAGACTTGTATAGAAAATATACTGTTTTTTTTTTAACAAAACCCATTTCCAGTGGATGCAGTTTTTTTCTGTCAAAAGGTAAAGATAATGTTACACACCCCCAAATACAACATGAAGGAAATAAACCAAGTTTTTTCATAAGCAGTTATGTAAAATGTTTTTGTTCTTGTTAAAATTAAATAGGAAAGAAACACTAAAGGCACATAAACTTTGGTCCAACCAAGTAGCCTTCTCCTCAGTAAACTGTCACATGACATGACATCACAGTGGACTTAATGCTGCTATCGCTTCCAAAGCATGCAACACTTTCCTATTGCAGAGTCTAAACGACTACACATGCTTATAAAACCCATTGTCACATTTAAAGTTACATCAAGTAGCTACAGCAAAAAGAATGGAAGGTAACTCAAGACCAAACAATAAACTTGCAGGCTGCATTCTTACTCAGATTGCAAATGAATTGTCAACTCTTAACACTCGACTGAAGCGTACATTGGTTCACTTTCAGCAAGCGGCGTGTGTCTGAAACAAAAGGTGTGAAACACAGGGTGTGAGGGCCATGGAGGGGCTGGAGGGAGCAGGTTTGGCCAATGACAACAGGCAATTTTATGTTCAATGAACCATTAAAAGGGGAAAGAAAAAAAACGTGGCACAGAAATGCTACAGCGAGTGAGCGCGGTTAAATAGAAAACGGTTCCTTAGGTATCCGTGCTTTGGCACGGGACCAGGTGACAGTGTGGTGCGGGGGGATGGCCGGAGAACAGTTGATATTGTTGAGTAAGGCACAGGAGTATCTTATCAACGGAAACAGGATCTAATTCACAAAGCCATGGCGCTTACAGAGAACAGGAGTAGAAAAGAGGAACCTCAGTGCGTCACAACAGGAGTGTGGAGGTACGGAGCAGAAACACCAACACATCGACGTCTCTTCAATGAACTAAGGTTAGAAGGGGCCAATCTCTCAAGGAATGAAGATCAAAAACAAAACATCACACTGTACTCAAATCAAACTAATCGAAGGTGGACGAGCGCCGTCTAGATGGTGGACTTGGAGAAGGAGACCCGGAGGTGCTGGCTGCCCCCCATGTTGTAGTTGTGGAGGTCCATCAGCGTCTGGATGGCTTCCTCCACCGTGGTCATCTGAAGAAGAGCCATCTTGTGGTCCCTGGGGGAGGAGGCGGGGTTAATGGACTCCTGTCTTCAACCAACAGGACTTCAAAACAAAGAAATGGATCAAAGACTCACTGGAAGAACTTGAAGGCTTTCACAGCCCCGCCACCGTTGGTGAACAGGAGGCGCAGGTCGTCTTCACTCACGTCTTGCCTGGGGAAAAGGAGACAACACAGTGGTCAGGACCCCTGTAGACCCCCCCCCCCCCCCCCCCATCAGGGCTGTGATGACCCCTGCTAACCGATGGCAGTCACTTACGGGATGTTGGAGAGGTGAAGGGTGGCCGAGGGTGGGAAGATGTTCTGGAAGTTCTTGGAGCCGGGCTTCTTGAAGCGGTGCAGCGGGGAGTTCCCAAAGTCCTTGGTCAGGCCCTGGTCGTCCAGCCCGTCGCGGGGCAGTGCCACCGTCTGGTGCTTAGATAGCGTCACGCGGATGATCTTGCCATACATCTTCTGCCCGTTCAGGTGGCTCATCGCTGTGGAGAAGAGCGTTACTGCACAGCCTGGCAGCCTCACTGATAGCCCTTTGTTCACTTCGCCAACTCATATGACCGCAGAGCACCGGGCCTCATGGGTGGCTGACGGCTGAACGCCAAAATAGGGATTTTGTTGTGCCTACTGCAGCGGTCGTCGGCCTAGATGACCTCACACATCGACTCACCTAGCTGTGCCTGGTTGCCATCAGACATCTGGATCAGTGCGCTGTCCTTCTTGTTGTAGAGGATCTTCACCCTCTGGACATCGCCGTACACCCCTGTAGTGAAGCCAGAGCCAGCGGAGGGTGAAGATGGAGAGACAGAGCAGAGGGTCAGGGAGACAGTGAGCACCGGAGGGGAGAGGCCTCGGTCAATACAGAAGAGAGTAGTAGGAAAGGAGAGCCATCAATCAACAGGAGATATCAAAGAGGTGTATAGAATCATTACATTAGACACCCTTGAAACAGAGCGTCATCGGTGTCACGTTATCCAAACATCGCATGCAAGCCAAACGATATTTAACCATGCAATGATAAATCGACTATTGAATTTGAGGACAGAGGAATAAACATGACCCAGAGCGATAAGCAGGGGGCCTGCATGTGTTACAAACTACCTTATAAACACTGCACAACAATAGCTATAGTACTTATGATACTGGTAGATATACAGAGAGAACAATGAGAACAGAGTAGAGAGAGAGAAGGAGTCAGAGAGAGAGAGAGCTCTAGCGATAACATACCGAAGAGGGTAAACAGACTTTGGGGCGTAACCATCTTTAGAGGGAGAGAAGAGCAACAAGCAGCGTGAGACAGAAGAGGTAGAGGAGTCGAGGAGAGCGGAGATGGACAGATCGATCCAGAGGTAGAGGATGGTTGGTATTGTTTGTCCCCCCCCGGAGAGTGATGAGGTGATGGGTCATGGAGAAGAAGGGGGAGGGCGTCGGGGGAGTTAATGTGATGAGGGGAGGGAGGGGAGGGACAGAGAATGAGGGAGGATCCATGGGAGGGTGGTTGGGGGTGAGCAAATAAAAATAAATAAAGTGAGGGGGAGGGGAAGGGACAAAAATAAAATACAGGTCAGTACACTGGAATAATGCAGGTCGATTGGTCAGAGAAAATGGCTGGAAACATGTTTCTTTAGTCAAAATAGCAAATTACGCAAAATGTATTTTCACCCTAGACAAGCATGGGGCAAAAGGTACATTCATGTAAAAGAAAATTAAAACATCGGCAACAAAACAAAATAATTTATATCAGCAATTCAATTTCAAACATGAGACACAAAACACAACATGCAGTAGTCATGGAGCTGACTTCCTGTCGGCTGGGGAGAAACGACCAACCATGAAATGGTATGAGGGGAGGAGACGTCAGGGGGGCATGCAGTTAGATCCAGTGGGGGGGTGCAGCTGGACATGCAGGAACCAATGAGGGGCCACCAACATACTCATAAGGAGTACCATATTCTGAGGACGGGAGTCACACTAGGGCATGATAACCTGGGGGGGGGGCCTTGCTAATGTGGGGCTTGATAACATTGGGCCTTGATGACGTAGGGGCCTTGATAATGT
Organism: Micromesistius poutassou; assembly: GCF_964030765.1. Lineage (NCBI taxonomy): Eukaryota > Metazoa > Chordata > Actinopteri > Gadiformes > Gadidae > Micromesistius > Micromesistius poutassou. The sequence continues at coordinate 7,895,003 of NC_140281.1, forward strand.
GGGGCTTGATAACGTAGAGGCCTTGATAACGTAGGGGCCTTGATAACGTGGGGTACTACTCATTTGATGCTTTCAACACCAGTTACTATTCTACGATTTTATCAATGGACAATGAGCCCACTCCATTACTGGCCTCCATCAGCAGAAGGTCGGATTGAGAGCCCGAAAGCCAGGACAATGTGGAGGACAAAACAGCCTTTGGACGACATATGGCCCGGCTCTGTGGGACAGTCAATGGCCGACGAGGAAAAGATTGGTACAAAGATTTCAGAGCGCAATTAGAGAGGTCAGAGAATAGCAGATTGAGAGGCTAAAGGTTAAAGGTTGTGGAGATGAAGCACAATGTGTGGCGTTTTGGATTTGGAGACCCAGAGAGACAGGCCAGAGGTCAGAGAGGGTTTTCATAGAGGCTGAGGAGAGCAGAGTTTGACTTAGAGAAGAAAAAACAGAGAGAGCAGGGTTAGCAGAGTTAAGATACAGTTTGTCATAAGGATATGTGAGCAGAGAATGGCAGAACATCTGAATGGGATGAGAAGACTTTTTGTTGGGAATAAAAGAGAGGCCGACTACAAATACAAATAGTTTGTGATCTTTAACAATAAGATGGCAGAACTAATCATATTCAAAGTGAACCACTCCAGGAAGTGCAGTGAACCCAAAGTATTTTTTGATTCAAACGTCTTTGCATGTTTTCTATAATTAATATGTAATTTTGTCATTGTTCCAAAATAAACAATTAAGAGAAAACAGGTGTAAGATTCCTGTGATGTTGGCCGTTTCTGATGGTCTACCCTGCTCTGAACCAAGTCCCGTTGGGGGGCCCGCGCTGAGAGTGAGACCACCGGTGTGGGCGTGTGGAGCTCATCTGGGCAGCGGTCAACGTGGACCTCCAGAGGGTTAAGCTTGGTAGATACCGCGCCGTCATACACAACACAGTTCCTCTAGCGCTCACACCATAAGGTGGAGGGGTTTGAAACAGGGGGTTCACTTCCACTCTAAGAGGCTAACAGAGGCAGTGGCATGGCTGGCTCCCCTTCTATAACACAGTACAGCCAGGAGGTCTGTGTGGGCACCCATCACGGGGCAGACGTCAACAGGCAGGAGGAGTGGGAGCGGTCCATTAGAGGTGAGCGCGACAGAGCCTGGGGGGGGGGGGGGGGGGGGGGGGGTGTCCCGCCTCATGAGTACTGACCTCCTCGTTGAGGTTGCTGGCCAGCAGGACCCCGCTGGAGCCGGCCTGGCCCCCCAGAGCCACACGTCCAGCCGCCGCCGCCGCCGCTGCAGCAGCACTCAGCGGGTTCATGGCTCCTGGAGGCAGGGAGAGATATCATGGGGTACAGAACTACACAAGCACTCATCAGCCCTGCTTCTGAACCTAGACAGTCCGCTGAGTATCCAGGACCACTCCACTTACAAAGACTGACTGCACTACAGTTATAAGCATCATTGATACTCTAAAACAGGTCTCTTAAAACCTACACAGAAACAATTTTGTATTGTTATCAGCATATCTGATGTTAAAGGTCTGTATGTCTACTTAAATGATGGGTAAGAAAAGAAAGGGGCTCTACCTGGGATCTTACCGAGCAGGGAGTTGGAGTCCTTGCTGTAAGCCATGGACGCGTCCATGCTGGGCTGGCCATCCCCTGCCGGGAGCTCGGGGCGCGTGTAGTCTCGGCTCTTGTCGTTGTTGTACTTGACATTGAGGTTAACCAGCTTGGAGAAGTCGATGCGCAGCGTGCAGCAGGAGTTGTAGATGTTCTGGCCGTCGAGAGCCTGTGGTGAAAGGAACCCAGGTCAGGCCTCAGGGGCCATCCTACCAATAGGAAACGTTACACTACGACCAGGTCTCCGGCCGGTACTCACCAGTTTGGCCTGCTGGGCATTGACGGGGTCGCTGAACTGGAGCAGGGCCTGGAACTGGTTGTTCTTGGTGAACGTAATGATCTTCATAACGGTGCCAAACTTAGAGAAGATCTGGGGGAGGTCAAGAGGAGGACGTCAGATTGAATCCATCATATAAACAAAGACTCATTGAGGGTGCTGGTTTCTAGGAGGAGGGGGCACCTGTTGCAGGACGTCCAGAGTCACAGGGTAGAACATGTTGTCGATGATAATGCGCAGCACGGGGCTGGAGGCGGCCGCCAGGGCCTCCTGAACGTCTGAGTTCGGGGAGCCGCCGGACTGCACAGCCGACACTGCCTGGAGCACGGCCTGCGTCCGCTGGAGGTAAGGACATGGGTCACACACACATCTCATCGGCTAACACGCTTGATATCGCTTTATATCCGGTAATACAATAATATATATGATAATACAATGTCAACGGCCTAGTTCATCCTGATTCCTGACAGAGGAAATAGAGTTAGTAGCTCTTGTACAGGGCATCAGGCGAGTCCAAGGCGTTCTCACCTGGTTGCCGGCATCTGTCTTCAGCTCCTTGTGGTTGGAGTACTGGATGAAGACTGGGACATTGCGGACGTGAGGCGTCACCGTGCTGTAGTAGTTCACCATGGTGATGGCCGCTTCCTCTGTGCCCATCTCCAGGAACGCCTGGGAAATACAAACGATGCACGTCAGAACGGGTTGACATACCGCACCAAACACTTTTTGGCCCGTGGAAAGACATGATATTCAACAAAAGCCCATGTTTACTCATTTAGCAGAAGCTTCAATCTCTGTTGGGGCATAATGGTGACATCTCAGGGATAGTAAATAAGGACTGAATCATGTAGCAAGGCTAGGCGCAAACATGCTAACTTTTAGCATAGTCAATAGTGTTGAGCTCAAATATTTCCATAGGTGGAAGGGCTTGTAAATGCCCACCAAACACACATTAGTGCCGCCTCACCTGGTTCTTCCCCTTGAGCGTGAGGATGTTGGTAACTTTTCCAAAGGGCAGGCCCAGCGCAATGACCTCCGTTTCAGACGCCTCGTTGGGGAGCTTCCTGATGTGGAGCACGCGGGACGGAGGAGCTTCCTCCACCTTCTGCTTCTTGCTGTCACTGCCGTTAGAGGTACCATCTAACAGAGGATTCAGTCTGTTAGCCTTCAGTCTGTACAACATGGTCTGGATGCACAGGGAGGTGGGCCCTACTCACCACTGATACTGCTCACGCCCGAGTTGGGGCTGCTGTACATGCTCAGCTCCTCTGATCCTCTCTGCGGGGAACCACAAACAAAGGGCCGTAAAACAACCACAGAAAACCATTGTTGGTTTGCTGACTGCTCCTTCACAGAAAACCATCTCATGGGTCCCTTGATAGACGGTTTAAAGAACAGGAAGTAGATGCTAGCGAGACACTGGGGAAGGGAGGGTGACATGCACCAGAAGAAGGACCAGACAGTGTGTGGGTTTAATCCGTACATTTAAGATGTCAAATTGTGTCATTGCATTCAGAGCGATGCAGGGTTCCCCAGGGCAGAGCTGAAGCGCCCTGTGCTCTTAAAGCTGACTGATGGGGAGGGGGAGACCGCAGCTGGAGACCCATTACACACACACCCCCCTGCAGTAGTACCCCCACACCCTCGCAGAGGGAACTCTACCATAGGTCTGCCTCAGCTCTATTCTTTATGGTCACGGTAAACCTAGACGTCTGGGGCATTGCCACCAAACAATCGCTTTAATAAATCTCAGGCACATAAACTTTTGTACCACTTACGCAAAAACTCTTTCCAGGGCCTTTCCCGGGAGGTTTTGTAATCATCAACAAAAAATACTTCATTGTATTGACAGGGGCAAAAAAAGAACCTAATATTCTGTTCAGGTTTCCATCAAGGTAGGACTTAACCTTGTTTTATGTAGACTGGAAAACAGACGATTGAACAACAATGTGTATGGTGCCCAGAGATAAAATGCATTTCACTAGAAATTACATTTGGTCTTTTCCTCTGGCCGGGCAGAAAAAGGTTTCCTGTTTTTAACTCTGTTATATTGTTGTGAATGCAGAAGTAGGGGCTCAAGAAATCGGATTGTTAGGAAATAACCTACAACTTCTCAGAAGTGCATTTTAAATTAATTAAAGCTTTGGCTATGCCATGGATGTATGGTACTATTGGCCCACCTAAAGTCCCCCCCTACTGGAACACTTAGTGAGGTTTAGGTTCTTCTGAATGGAGGGGGGGTGGAGGTTTGCTCTGAGACTCACCTTGACACCAACAGCAACATCACTTATCCTAAAAGAAAAAAGATAGAAAAAGGTCATAATCTATGCACAATTTCAAAAGCTGTAAACACACACAACCTTTGATACATAAATGGGTTCAGTGAAATCAAGTTTACGATATACCAGGACATTCATTTATTAATAGCCTACAAACAGACCTACTGAAGATTGAGAGAGGAAAGATTATCACTTGCTCTTCATTCGGGACTGAGAATTCAAGAATCATTGATGGTCTGTGCTTGACATTCACAAATCACACTTTGGTTACAATGTGAACACATGTGTCATCTCAAGATGGCTTTGAGACAATCGAGGCCCATCTCTAACCCACCATGGGGAAACCAACTTACTACGTGAGTAAAGCTAAGCTACATGCTCTCTTCCATGAGATCTCACATGTCCCAACCACAACAGTTTGCAGAAATAACCCAAAAGGGCACTTTAACCATGCACCAAGGTAAAAGTTAGTTACTCACTCAAACTCCTCTTCAGATCATTAAATATGCAAACCATGCATGTGATTAATTTACCCCACACACCACTATCATTTAACAGTATTGCAGGCCCTGCAAATCAAATACAAAGAATAAAGGGCATCTCATACAACTGAAGACATTGTACCAGGATGGAACCAGACCACATCTTAGCAGAAACTAGAACACGACGTATCGGTTAAACTTTAAGAGGATATCAACAGTGTTACAATCAAGCGGTGACAAAAAAGAGAGAAGAGAGACCGTGGAAACAGAGCCAGGACATCAGTCCTACTGGGTTAAGAAGTGGACATCAGTCCTACTGGGCTAAGAAGTGGACATCAGCCCTACTGGGCTAAGAAGTGGACATCAGCCCTACTGGGTTAAGAAGTGGACATCAGTCCTACTGGGTTAAGAAGTGGACATCAGTCCTACTGGGCTAAGAAGTGGACATCAGTCCTACTGGGCTAAGAAGTGGACATCAGTCCTACTGGGCTAAGAAGTGGACATCAGTCCTACTGGGCTAAGAAGTGGACATCAGCCCTACTGGGTTAAGAAGTGGACATCAGTCCTACTGGGTTAAGAAGTGGACATCAGCCCTACTGGGTTAAGAAGTGGACATCAGTCCTACTGGGTTAAGAAGTGGACATCAGCCCTACTAGGTTAAGAAGTGGACATCAGCCCTACTAGATTAAGAAGTGGACATCAGCCCTACTAGGTTAAGAAGTGGACATCAGTCCATCTCCTGACGGGTGCACCACGCAGCTTCTTCATACCACAAGGGCCTGACTTCAACCCTTGTTGGGCGGAGAGTCTTTGGTGTTGGTGAAGCACGGCTGTCCCCCACTAGCTGAACCAGGTGAGGGGTTCTGCTGAGGGGTGTTGCCTCTACAAACTTCACACCTCATGCAAACAAGTTCTGGCAGCAGAATTAACTGGCAGTAAGTAACGTTAAGATTAGACTGAACAGGGGTTGACCACGCAGGGACCAGAGTGATGATGATGGAAGAACAGAGTGATGGTGATTGAGGAACAGAGTGATGGAGGAACAGAGAGTGATGGATGACCAGCCGTGCACATGGATCCTATTTGGTCGGTTTCTCATGCTCAGCGCTTTAAACTAACCAATCAGGCTCCGCCATTCAAACCAACATAGCTACTCTAATGTGACGTCATCACCGCTCTGTAAAATGTCTCCCGTTTAAACCAAACAGCCTGGAGCTGCAGGCCAGCTAGACCGAACGTGACCTGCATCTCAGCTAATGCCAGAGCCGAGGCTAACAGTAGCCGAGGATAACACCACAAAGAGCCGAGGCTAACGCTAAAATGCTACAACAAAAGGGATCCGCGTCACGCCACCTAGCATTAGCTTAGCATCAGGCCGTCTGAGTGAATAAAGAGGAGCGGACGACAGCATCCGACCACACAGAGAGATCACTGAGCCCCGGGCTGCTACCCCGAGGCTCTTCATAACACTATATAATAAGAAGAATAATAAATGATAAAATAGTTATTTAATAGCGGAGGTTGAGAGGAGCGCGTGGTGAGCCACAGCCCCGCGCTGTGATGTTATAACCATACATACTCCAGTACAACGGGATTCAAACACGTTATATGGTATAAACCCATCCTAATACCTTCCACCGGTACATGCTGACGACATTAAACCGCTTTGAGCGATACGTACCCGTCCATCTCTGAAGTCCTCCGGTAACAATGAGCTCTGCGTCCGCCTTCAGACACACTGCCCAACAAGATGGAGGACCGGGACCCGAGCGTAGCCGGAGACAGCCGAACACCCGGGACCTCGGCCCGAGCGCTGCCGGAGAAAGCCGAACACATGGGACCTCGACCCGAGCGCAGCCGGAGACAGCCGAACACCGCCGAATAAATGGATTTGAAATGGATTAGTCTATTGGTTTACTTATTATACATCCATGGTTTACAACAAAGACTGTGGGTGTACTTATTATTCACCCATGTTTTATATAGACTATGGGTTTAGTTATTATGCATCCATGGTTAACATACAATACAACACACATTTCACATATATTTGTTTGTTTATAATTATAAACATCCGTCGGACAAGATGTAAGTGTACTGACATTAAAAGGGCTGTGAGTAAATCACAAATAAAACGTATGAATTAATAATTTTGACATGGAATAGCAAATCATTTTGTGTGGGTGTGTGAGTCTATTTGTTTGACTGTGTGTGTGTGTGTGTGTGTGTGTGTGTGTGTGTGTGACTGTGTGCGTGTGTGTGACTAAGTGTGTATGTGTGTGTAACTGAGTGAGTGTATGTGTGACGGACTGACTGTGTGTGTGTGTGTGTGCATTTGTTACTAAAGGTAACATAATTGGATCGATTTGCATCAACAGTGTATCTAAGTAGGCCTATCCTCACTCGCATGCAAGGGAGACGGATAAAAACCTGACAGGCAAACTGATTAATCTTGAGAGACATACGTCATCTCACGAGTCGAAGGCAGCGACACACCCTAGGTAAAATTAACGCCCAACTGCTTATCTTAAAGGGCCTGGGATTTAATTAAAAATGACATTTCCCCAAAGACTCACTTGTGCTTTGCGATGCTGATGAGAGGCCCGCTGAGCAAAGAGGAGCGAGCAAACTGTCAAACTGTTCACCAGATCACCGCCATTATCGGGCGGCTCGCTGCTCTGGGATTTATCTTTTATTTTTTACAAAACAAGTAGCATATCCTATCAGCCTTCTGATGGCTCAGGGCCAGGCTATTTTTATAGGGTTATAATCATGCTATCTACAGGGAGGCTGTTGTCACACTGAAACCAACATTGTGGTTAAGATAAACAAGGAACGTGTCAGAGAGGACAGCTCAAATGGGACCCATGCTTAAATTGTTAGGGTCTTCTTCACCTGAAACTCTGAAATGTAAGTCAACAAAACGGTCCCCCATCGCCTCAGCCACACCCCAACATGATAGGCTGAGGGCTCTGCCACCCTTTGATGGTATCAACGTCCATATCATTGTATAATATACCACGTCTCACCTCACTCCAACACTCTCAGAGAAACATCTCTGCTGCTCTAAGTAATTGGTCGCTGCGGCTGAGCTAGGAGCAGCACAATGTAATGTAGCCTCTGCACATGTGGAATTGGAACATTTGAACAGAAACAGTAATGTCATTAAATGTCATTTGTGTGGCAGCACCCGCTAGCAAAAGAAAATGTCATCTTGTCTCAGAATCACATTTCTGCAGGGGTGGAGAACCCGTTTAATGAATGATGGCACGTGGGCCCCCACCACGGCCATCAGGGGCCATTGTCACGGCTGACCCTGACCCTGCAGCTTGACATTTGGATTGGATTCATTTTCTCCTTTCTAGTTTTTACATGCGTGTGCATATATGTGTGTGTGTGTGTGTGTGTGTGTGTGTGTGTGTGTGTGTGTACCTGGAATCTTTCCATCCTAAAAGTCAAAAGAGATGTTTTGTGTTGAGGACCACAATGGAAATAAGTCCTGGACTTTATTGTGTTTTTATCCTATCCAATTGTATTTGATGTCTTTTCATGTGTGTAAGGTATTTCTTTGATACAATTTAATAAATCAAATCAAATCAAATCAAAGAGAGGGAACCTTAAAAAGCGGCTCAGCCTCTCATAGGCCAATGGATGACCTGGGGGAGGGGGAAGGGCTGTCAATCATGTTTAAACCACTGCTATACTACACTGTTATATGAGTTCCATGATAAACATCTTAAAGTCACCACAAACTAAAAATCAATACTGATTTCCTTGAAGATGTGAATCCTTAAATCCCCAAAGGGGGGAGTGATCCATTAAGGAGGTGTGTTTTAGGAGGCCATACGTTGTGTTATGCTAATGAGGGGAGGCGGTTCATGGATCATCACGCAGGATGCACATCTCTGGTACATTGACACGTGCACGCTTAAGTTATGATGCTGTGCTCTGTGTTTGACAAACCGCCGCACGCAGACTGTTCTCTGAGGAAATACCACCTGGATTCCTCATGAGGAAACATCCTCTCACCACACTCACTCAGTGGAGTCAGAGACAGGAGTGTGGATTCACACAGCTCACATGCAGGCAAAGAAACCAAAAGTACAACGCAGAGGACAGTGAGGATGGATAGCAGCGTTGACACATTTGGCAAACAGTACTTTCCCATTGCTGAATAGTTATACTTTTAGCTTACACATCCAACCCCAACCTATTATCCACTGTTGGAAGGGTTCCATATGATGATGAATAATCCATTCTATAGAAAACATCAGCATCTCACAACCCTCATTGAGGAGGGGACAACCGATACCCAAACACCAGCCAGCGCCACAAGCCACAGGTCATAGTGGGCTCATTGGTGGTCCGGGTGGGTCCTCCTCCTCCTCCCTCCCCACGGGCCAGACGGGCCTTCTGAGTTTATCTCTCATAGCTAAAGCCGCCAAATGATGCTGCACACGGTGGGCAGCGCTGGTGAAACACAATCACAATGGAGCCAGGTAGCTTGGAGGATACGTTGTGAACATATTGGGAAGGTGTCACTGTTCGCTGTCACCGTTTCTGCTTCCATCAGGGAGCCAAGATCACACTTGTTGGATTAATATAAGAATGTGTATTGTTTGTTGTTGTTTTAAATGGCAAACACTGGAATTCAACAAGTGACTAAAATATGTGTGCATATAGACATTCATATACACATGGTTCAACCCCTAACTCACAAACAAATCCAATTACACCAACACACAGACACACAGACACACAGACACACACAAACACACACACACACACACACACACACACACACACACACACAAACAGAAACACTTATGCATCCTTCATTTGGTAAATTGGGAGGGTGTGATGCAGCATCATCCATGAACAATGTGGTTGACATGCTGGTGTCCATGAAGGCTTACTGCGTCCACATGTCCATGAAGAGGGGCGTGGCTGGTCGTTGCGTCAACCAATCGCTGATGACGAGGGAATGGACACCGATGCGGATGTGGATGAGGTAAAAGATTATGCCATATCTGTTCTTTTCTTGGGCTCGGAGACGCTATACTGCCCCCTTGTGTCCCCGTTAACCCTAACATGAAGTACACATCAGGAGAGAGAGAGAGAGAGAGAGAGAGAGAGAGAGAGGGGGGGAGAGAGAGAGAGAGAGAGAGAGAGAGAGAGAGACAGAGAGAGAGAGAATGTCCATTCATTCCACTTCCACTAAATCTTACCACCCCTGAATTCAACTGAATCGATGTGTCACCGGGCAAATAGCCTCCATATTCTCCCCTGTTCTGTTTCCAATTTGGTGCTCAATTGGAGACATCAGTCTTGAGTAGTCCGCCCAGAGGGCTGCTGTCAGCGGGCTGCTGGGTAGTCACCGGCCAGTCCACACCATCTGGATGATGGTGTGGACTCAACACAGGGGCCCACTGCTCAACACAGGGGCCCCAGGCTCCACCCAGGGGCCCGATGCTCAACGCAGGGGCCCCAGGCTCCACCCAGGGGCCCACAGCTCCACCCAGGGGCCCGCAGCTCCACCAAGGGCCCGCTGCTCCACCCAGGGGCCTGCTGGCCCCCATTGTCTGATGTGACGCTCGGTTCCATCATGAGGCCGATGAAAAATACTAAATCTTTGCAATCTATTCCCACTTGAGTTTAAATGTCCTGTTTTACCTGGAATGCAATTTATTTTCTTTTAGTTCAGTTTCCTTTTGTTAAAATACAGAGATTTTTAAGCGTTAATCTTATGCAGCGTTTCTTTTATTCAGAGGATGTGAAACACTTGTTCGGTTGTTAGGAATATGGTGTTGTTCATCCTATATTCACATCCCAGCGAGGCTGTGGTCACACTAAACCCACACACACAAACACACACACGCACACACAGCCATAAAGAGCCTAAGTGCGGAGCAGGAAGGCACTAATGTATTCCCATTGGGTCAGCTGCAGAGCAGAGGAAATTCATTGGAAAACATGCATCCAATACGCTGGTGTTGTTCCAGTGGCCACATCACTAGTGTTGCAGTGGATGTGTGTGTGTGTGTATGTGTTAGGGCTGCATTTGCTCTATTAGGTTGTTTACCAGTGAGGCTGAATGCTGAAATGGGGGGGGGGGGGGGGGGGGGTCAAATCGGAGGACATTTTTTCCAAATTTGATCCAATTTCCGTAATTCTCTAGCCTCCTGTTTTCAAAGGTCCCACTACTTTACTCACTCTCACTATTGTGTGAAGCACACACTAGCACACACACACACACACACACACACACACACACACACACACACACACACATATGCATGCAGGCAAACACATACAGGCACACCCACAAACACAACAGAAATGCACACTCACACACACACACACACACACACACACACACACACACACACACACACACACACACACACACACACACAGTATTGGCACAGCTGCTGCAGCAAGGGTGCCTTTACAATTAAGAAGATGAGGAGAAGCAGAAAGACGCAAGCTGTCTTCCTGTCCCCTGGCCCCCCATCACTCACAGCTCCCCTGGTCTCCTCTCTCTGCCTCCACCTCCTCCTAAATGTTAGTGTTCAGAAGGGTTTCTGCCCCCTCAGTCTGCTTGGTCTGCTGTTTTACTAAACAGAAGCATATTGTCAAGTATAAATATATAGGTTCAGATTGGCCCAGGCCAACTGATATAGCGAGGAGCCTGAGGCCTGGTGCATCATACCTCTGAAGTCCTCTATAGACTATAGAACGGCCTGGTGTATTATGGGTACCCCTGAAGACCTCTATAGACTCTATAGAACGGCCTGGTGCATCATGGGTACCTCTGAATACCTGACTCTATAGAACTGCCTGCTCTATCATGGGTACCTCTCTAGACCTCTACAGAGTATTCAGATGTAACACAGGGTTTAATCTATAGTCTATAGAGCCTATACATGGAACACAGGGGTTCTATCTATAGACTCTATAGGTAGAACACAGGGCTTCTATCTATAGAGTCTATAGAACCCAGGGCTTCTCATCCGCTCAGACGCTGTGATGCCTGACACTGGGTAAATACTGATTTAATTTAATGTAAGCTGTAAAATACTATGATCATTGAACTGTTGACCGAACCTCATTTTCTGGTGTCAACAATGAAGTCTATTCGTTTATGTGGTTTGGCCACTAAAGAAAAAAGAGGTTCACTTTAATAGTCACCCATTCCACGCTGCTGTTGCTTCTAGTTAAGCTATATTCAGTTCACCTACGATGAAAACTCTAACAATTAGCATCCTGATTGTTCATTCATTGGAAAGGAGCCGAATGAGAATAAGCATGGCAGACATCTCAGTTTATTTTGCTCATGAAATAAATAGAATAGAATTAGTAAACATCTCTGAGTGTTGTCAATGTCCCAGACTCGGTTTTCTAAGGACTTTTTCAACTGTACAGCCTCTCTCTCTCTCTCTCTGTGTCTCTGCCTCTGTCTCTCTCTGTCTCTGTCTCTCTCTCTCTCTCTGTCTGTGTCTCCCTCTCTGTCTCTGTCTCTCTGTCTCCCTCTCTAGTCACATCACACCTTAATGAGACAACAAGATCTGAAAGCCTTATAGTAAAACCAAACCGATAGAGAAAGAGAGTGGAGTCATTGAATCTGGGTGCTGTGAGTCATGGTGTAATGGTGCTGTTGGGGGCTGATGGGGGCTTATGGGGGCCCACTGTGAGGACATGGGCTCCGCACTCTGCCTAAGTGATATTTGTATAGTGCTCTCCAGTACTGTTGCTTTCTCTCCATTAAGAAAAATTAAGGCGGCAAGTGCAATCTATTAAGGAGCAAGTGAGCCGGCACCGAGTCCGCCTCCTGAAAACTATTAAAGGCTCCTGCATGCAGTCAGCGACCCTAGGGCGCTGGACCATCACAGCAGTCAGGCAGTGCGTTTACATGACACTCAAGAAAATTAAATTATTGGGTTAGTCCGACTATGATTGGATTATTATGATGCATGTATACACCTTAGTCGGATTAAAATCTAATCGAATTGGGTTTCTCATAGTCAGAATAAGACCCCTAGATTATTCGATTGATAGTCGCATTAAAGGTGCCATGACATGCCACCAGGTGTGGTGTGATTAGCCATTACAAGCCGTTTTGGAAATCAGCCCCTTAAGACATCACAGGTGTGCGTGTCCACCTAGATGTGTGATGGATAGCTGAGCAACATTTGCTACAGTCCACTGGGTAGGCTGATAGACTGATATATCCAGCACACATCTAGGTGGGCATGCCCACTTTCTGCCCCTTATGATGTCATAAGGGGTAGATTTCCAAAACGGCTTGTAACGGCTAATCACACCACACCTAGTGGCATGTCATGGCACCTTTAAGCGTGTTTACGGTCAATCGAAGTGGAATTGGATTTTGCGTTCTGTGCATGCTCAAGATATTTTCCGAGGGCCGTGAGCTGGAAGGAGAAGGAGAGGGTAGTCAGAAGAAGTGTTTCATCATCAACATACATTCAGTACACACTACGCTTCGATTTCACCCAAGGCTGAATTAAAAGTACATGTTTTTCTAAATGTTGGTCATCAACAAGGTTGTAAAGTAGTGACTTCGGGCACATCTGTCAAAAAAGTTTTTTTCTTCTGATGTGTTTACAATTTTTATTCATTCATTGCGCCGCGGCCAAACTGAAGGGGATATTCTCAGACTCTCGGGTACTTCCACAACAAGTAAAGACTCGTAGTGGGGATTATCTCGGCAATGGTGGAGAAGGAATTGGGGGAAAGGAATTTTGGCTTTGACTCTCTGAAGTCCAGATTTAACCGCGACATGGAGGAGGAAGGGATTGTTGCTGTATGCGGACTCCTGCTGGAGGGGCTGCTCCACTGCCAGAGGAGCTGCTCCACCACCAAAGAAGTCTGCATATGACCGAGAGGTCGGAATAATGGAGCGTCAGAGAAATGACATGGACCCGAAGTTAACTGACAGCTGTACAGAAAACATCTTTCTCGCCTGAGTTTGTTGTTGCTGGTGACGTGAAGAGGTCAGCCGGTGGCTCTATTACCACTAGTTGAAATGGGTACAGTGCCACCAATGGGGGTATGACATGCTTCGGCCAATGAATACATTTTCTCCCTGCCGTGTATAATCGGACAATTGCAGTTGTCCAATTGAGGAGCATAGTCAAACTTTGGCTTTAATCAGATTAAGCTGTGCATGTAAACATACTGAGTGAGTCTAGGCCTGGTCCAGTCAGGAACCCTAGGGCGCTGGACCATCACTGCAGTCAGAGACCCTAGGCCTGGTCCAGAGCTCTAGGGCTGGTCCGGTCAGGGACTCTAGGGCTGGTCCGGTCAGGGACTCTAGGGCTGGTCCAGTCAGGGACTCTAGGGCTGGTCTAGTCAGGGACTCTAGGCCTGGTCCAGTCAGGGACTCTAGGGCTGGTCTAGTCAGGGACTCTAGGGCTGGTCCAGTCAGGGACTCTAGGGCTGGTCTAGTCAGGGACTCTAGGGCTGGTCCAGTCAGGGACTCTAGGGCTGGTCCAGTCAGGGACTCTAGGGCTGGTCCAGGCCTGGTCCAGAGCTCTGCTGGTCCAGTCCGTCTGAGGACTATGGTCTCCTCCTCTGTCACTGGATGTCTTTGTGTTTCTTTCCCTGTCAGAGTAGTGCTATTAGCTGTAGTGTTTCCCCCCTGAAGCAATGTTATAGTGTGTCAGAGTTTGATAAGGGGCCGGATAAGACTTCTGTAGCAGAGCTGATGGACAATGTTGTGTAATAAAAGCAACTGTAATTGTTCATAAATCACCAGACAGAAGGCCAATGACACATACATTATTTACAAATGAGGAAGGTTTATCCAATAGGGCAGAGGACGTTTACAGGCCAGCATTGCTCTTACTGTCCTATGACATTTTACTTATTGATAATTTATGCGGAGAGCGGTTGCACTCGTATTAGGAGTGCAGGGAATAATAACAATTTATGGCTTTGAAAAGGTCACGCCAATAAGACTGCCTACAATAAGAGATAAAGAAAGATGTGTTCAGAGTACAGTGACTGGGCCACCGGCCAGGCCATCAAACACTGGAATCACTGTTTTCATAATATCATGACTAGAGACAATTGTAGAAAATAATGGGTTAAACAAGGTTAAAGTCCACTTTGAACAAGAGATGACATAAATACAGACCAGCAATAAATATATAATAATATAGTCATGTTGGTCTAGGAGACCATAAGACCATAAATAAGACCTGGTCCCTACTGTACCTTATGGTCCATGAGGTTCCCATGGGACCAGGTCCCAGCTGTATATGTTGGTTCTTTAGACCAGGTCCCAGCTGTATCTGTGGGTCCATTGGACCAGGTCCCAGACCAGTTCCCAAATGTATCCTGGTAGGAGCCAGTAGGACAGGAGGTCCAGGTCCCAGCTGTATCTGTAGACCAGGTCCCAGCTGTATCAGTAGACCAGGTCCCAGCTGTATCTGTAGACCAGGTCCCAGCTGTATCAGTAGGGTCTTCCTGGTAGGAGCCAGTAGACGGGCATCAATGCATTCACTCTCTTTGTGCGTAGAAGTCTGCCAGTGAGCACAATGTAATAAATCATGTCTCAATCTCCTCTGAGGACCACAGACACTTTAATCATCCTGTATTCTTGTGTGTTTAGCCATAATAATTTGGCTCTATCATGAAAGCACAGTCCTGGGTGTGATTTATGCGGTTGCTTCGGAAACTGAGAAACCAAGGCAGCAATAGTGAGGTTGGATTTGGGTAATGTTTCTTCACTGTCTGTAATCGGTTCTTCCAGTGGTTGTTTCTGTTCTTCTCCTCTCCTGACCAGCTCTCTTATTGAGTTATTGTCCGTGCTTCTTCCTTTCTGTCTTCCTTTTCACATTTCAGCGTGACCAACAGATTGATGTTCTTTATTTGTTATTTTATGCAGAAGCGAAGATGTGCTGTAATGTTTGGACCAGCTGAACAGGTAATATCCAGAGAGAGGGAGTGCGAGGGGGAGAGAGAGAGGGAGAGAGGGGGGAGAGAGAGATAAATTGAAGCACAATAACAGAAGAGAAATGTCATATTTGCATATCTCAAAAGTACATCACACAGGCGAGCACAGATAGGCATAAACGAGACTGTGAACCTAGTTTTGCATATTGAGAGAAATTTCTGCAGCTGTTTTGTGAATGCTGTTTATATGCAATTTTAAGAGGAAGCTATAAAGGTCACTTCTGAGAGGAACCAAAACATGATGGTTTGCCTTCTGGAAATAGGAGCTGATTCCAAGAGAAATCAAGGAGATTTCTCCTCCAGCTAAAATGCACTTCATGATTTGAGAATGAGTATCAAATAAACAGATGCATTGAATCCCTGCAACATATTTTACACGGCACAAAAAGGAAATGTGTTTTTTAATTGGTATTAATTAATTAATGATGAGGATGAGGACGATGTGAGTGAGAGATGGGGAGGATGAGGACGTGAGTGACAGATGAGGAGGGGGACGTGAGGAGAGATGAGGAGGAGGACTTGAGGAGAGATGAGGAGGAGGTGTGGAGAGATGATGAGGACGTGAGTGAGAGATGAAGAGGAGGAGGAGGTGTGGAGAGATGATGAGGAGGTGAGTGAGAGATGAAGAGGAGGAGGATGGGGAGAAGGAGGAGGATGTGAGTGAGAGATGAGGAGGAGGAGGAGGTGAGTGAGAGACGAGGAGTAGGACGTGAGTGAGTGTTGAGGAGGAGGAAGATGTGAGCGAGAGATGGGGAGGAGGAGGAGGTGAGTGAGAGATGAGGAGGAAGAGGACGTGTGGTGTGATGAGGAGGAGTCGGACGTGTGGAGAGATGAGGAGGAGGAGGACGTGAGTGAGTGTTGAGGATGAGGAGGAGGTGGTGAGAAAAGGCGAGGAGGAGGACGTGTGCTGTGACGTGTGTAGGAGGAGTACCTGAGGAGAGATGAGGAGGAGGACATGAGTGAGAGATGATGAGGAGGAGGAGGTATGGTGAGATGAGGAGGTGAGTGAGAGAGGAGGAGGAGGACATGAGTGAGGGATAAGGAGGAGGAGAACGTGAGGAGAGATGATGAGGAGGAGGTGAATGAGAGAGGAGGACGTGAGTGAGAGAGGAGGACGTGAGTGAAAGATGAGGAGGGCGTGAGTGAGAGATGAGGAGGAGGCTACTTGCGGCCACGGTACCATGCGCTAGTGTTTACAGTGGAACACTGAACACTCCGGCGGGAGTCCTTGAGCTCTATATCTAAATAATATCATATTATATTTAGATATCTATATAATATAATATATATTATCATGGTCAAAAGCTGTTTGCACCTCCGGATGATATTATGAATCTCAAATGACTGCGGGTTCTCAGACGCCTCTGGTTCTTCCACTTCCACGTCAAGTACAGACTGAACCGCAAAATGGAGGAGAAGGGGATTGTTGCCTGGGGTTGTCTGCGTCAGGTTGGTTGAGAAGGAATTGGGAACCGCGACATGGAGGAGAAAAGGATTGTTTGATTGAGCGGTCCATCGGAGCCCCACTGGCCGCTGGCCGCCGCCAGGACTGCCCGCCAGCCCCGCTCCCCGCCCAGCCCCGCTGCCGCGGCAGCAGTCCGTCGGAGCCCCGCTGGCCGCTGGCTGCCCCCGGTGCTGCCCGGCTCCGACGGACAATCCTGGGCAACAATCCTTTTCTCCTCCATGTCGCAGTTCCCAATTCCTTCTCAACCAACCCGATGCAGACAACCCCGGGCAACAATCGCTGGCAACAATCCCCTTCTCCTCCATTTTGCGGTTCCCAATTCCTTCTCAACCAACCCGACGCAGTCTAGTCTTTTCACCAAATGGGAGCTTTATGCAAGCTTGCGTTATTGTGTTGCGTGTCATGCTCCATAACACCAACAGCAGAACGGTTATCCAAATAAGAAAGAACACTTGCATTACAGTGTGTGTATTCACACACACACATGTGGCGCTCGCATGGTCCTAGCTCATTGTCTCATTGGCGGGCCAAATTCTCTGGGCGGGCCAAGCAGAGAAAGGGGAGGTAACCTGGTTCCGTATGACGTCATATGGGACCGGAAGCGAAATCGAAGCGTTTCAGCGATCCTTTTTTCAAAGACGGAGTAAGATAGCTACTTCTCGGTTTACACCTAATGCAATTTTTAGCTACTGGGGGACCATAGGGAGGCTAGGGGAACTCAACTTAATGTTAGAAAACCTCATAAAGTGAAATTTTCATGCCATGGGACCTTTAAGAAGATCAATCAAGAAAAAGCTTTTTGTTAAGAAAGATCAGAACACAAGTAGAGTGACCTTCTAAATCCTTGCCAAATACCAACAACAGATGATTTAAACCCTGGGCTCTCCTTCTGAAATGAGGAGCAGTATCCCATGTTTTTATTAATAAGGTAGAAATGTGCAACTCAAAATGTATAAGTGTGTAATTACTCTTTACAAAACGTATCTGGGTGGAATTTGAAATATTAACCAACTGGAAAGATCAGATGAAATGGGTAATTGCGTGTTAGTGGTCTCAAGCCCTGCTCAAAATCTTCTTGATAAGTTTTGCTCACAGGAACATTTTTAATGTGGAAGTCCATTTGGCCTCTCTCCGGTTTGGCACTAGTCCTGTGCTTCTGATTTAGACCCATCTGCCTCAGTAGACACATCCAATAACTCAGTGACTGTTCTCTCAGACAGGTCTTGTACAGAGAACCTCACAAACTTCCCCAATACTTGCAGCCAAACCATTCTACAAATACCAGAAGCCTCTTGTTGTGACCTGATTAAAATTGATTAATTAATTACCATACGTGCAGGTTGTGTCTTGTGATTAATGGGGCAGGAACATCCAATTAACCGCAGCCAGTCAGGCCTGATTGGCTCTGCTCAGTCTCTTCTGCTAAATGTTTTCATTTTGTCTCCCTCTCCTCACTGGATTGTATGCATATCTACCTCTGTCCAGTGAATGGAGGCTCCCTGTCTGGGCTGTGGAGGGTGTCTGTGTATAGCATCAGCCATGACTCAGAGCCTTCTCATCATTCATGTCATTATCTGAAAAGATTTCTGACACCAGACCTGGTCAAGATACCATGTTTTAATAGGCATTTTTACACCCCCAAATATGCCGTCTTATGCACGCCTTTTTCGCGGCACGGTCCACACGTTTACACTGCCCGAGGTAAATTGCATGCTTGAGCTAGCACCCCAATTTACCCTCCCGGAGGGGGGGGGGCTTGGGTAGAGGTGTCGCTGCACTGTCACCACAGAGACAACACGGCGATATAATCATGAGCAGATCTAACTGGAGAGAAAGTGAAATCTGCGAGCTGCTGATCATGTGAGAGAATGTGATGCAGTGGCATTAAACAAAGACGTTGAAAAATGGTGCGATCTATGAGAGAGATGCAGAGGAACTGTCCTTACAAGGCTTTTGTCGGGATAAAAAAAGTGGTCAGCAAAATAATAGTTAATCGCATTTGTAGCCTACACTCAGATGTGAACTCATTCTTGAATGCAGGTGTCTTCATTCATAAAAAAATAAAAACATTCGGGAGTATGCAAATTAGTTTAAAGAGGTCTAGACTCCATGCGCAGCCCCGCCTTCTCCAGTGAGGTAGGGGTCATCTCTCCTTTGGGGCCACGCCCTCTATGTTTGTTACGAGCTGTGATTATGGGACAGCCTCTCGAGCTGGAACAATGTTCCGGAAGCAGCCGTCATTTCTCACTGGCTGACTTTTAGGAGCTGATGGCGGATCCTGTCGCTGCCTGGCTCCACGGCATTAAGGAAGGCCTGGGATCTGTCACTGTGAGCCGCTAATGCACTACATTACTCGCCGCCATTTTAGAATAAACGCATTGCCATGGAAGAGGGAACGCAGCAGACCTTTGGTTGAACCCATCATAGAACTGCTCTCACTATTTCTCTCGCTCTCTGTCTCTCTTGCTCTACCTCTCTCTCACTCTCTGTCCCCCTCTCTCCCTCTCTTCCTCTCCCCCTCTGTCTCTCTCACTCTCTTCTCCCTCAGTTATTTAGTATTTATGTGGTTCTTGGTGGGGCAGCCCTTGCTGGCCAGGTATTGGCTGTGCTGTAATCGTATCTGTGTTAAGGGACCAATCAGACCTGGCTGGCCAGGAATCGTATCTGTGTGTGGGGACCAATCAGACGTGTATGGGTGAGCAAACACCATAATTGCTACTGATTCAGTTTCTCATTTTGTTTCCCAAAGTAATTTCCCCAGTTTCAATCGCACATCATTTTTGTTGTATTACTAGAATGTTGTGGCTCCTCTGTAATCGTACGACCATCTACCTGATGATCCAGCTTCTCTGGACCCAGCAGAGGGCCCAGCATCCAGGGTGACCCAGCATCCAGGGTGAGGACCACCACCTCCACAGACCAGCCGCCCCCTGATGGTCCAGGATGAGGACCACCACCTCCAAGGACCAGCCTCCCCCTGATGAGGACCACCACCCCTCCACAGACCAGCCTCCCCCTGATGGGGACCTCCACAGACCAGCCTCCCCCTGATAGGGACCTCCACAGACCAGCCTCCCCCTGATGGGGACCACCACAGACCAGCCTCCCCCTGATGAGGACCACCACCCCTCCACAGACCAGCCTCCCCCTGATGAGGACCACCCCTCCACAGACCAGCCTCCCCCTGATGGGGACCTCCACAGACCAGCCTCCCCCTGATGGGGACCACCACAGACCAGCCTCCCCCTGATGAGGACCACCACCCCTCCACAGACCAGCCTCCCCCTGATGAGGACCACCCCTCCACAGACCAGCCTCCCCCTGATGGGGACCTCCACAGACCAGCCTCCCCCTGATGGGGACCACCACCTCCACAGACCAGCCTCCCCCTGATGTGGACCTCCACAGACCAGCCTCCCCCTGATGGGGACCTCCACAGACCAGCCTCCCCCTGATGAGGACCACCACAGACCAGCCTCCCCCTGATGGGGACCTCCACAGACCAGCCTCCCCCTGATGGGGACCACCACCTCCACAGACCAGCCTCCCCCTGATGAGGACCTCCACAGACCAGCCTCCCCCTGATGGGGACCTCCACAGACCAGCCTCCCCCTGATGAGGACCACCACAGACCAGCCTCCCCCTGATGGGGACCTCCACAGACCAGCCTCCCCCTGATGGGGACCTCCACAGACCAGCCTCCCCCTGATGGGGACCTCCACCTCCACAGACCAGCCTCCCCCTGATGGGGACCTCCACCTCCATAGACCAGCCTCCCAGCTCCGCCCCCACTGACATCATTCAGTATCACTGACCAGGATCACACATCCGTCTCTAGACTGTAGGGCATGTGCATCTAAATAGAAGATCTGTTAAAGCATTGATATCATGCAGCACACGCATGAAGTTCTACATAGTGGTTCCAGACCAGTGTCTGACAGTGGGCCCATGGTTCTACTGGGGGAAGTTCCCATACATGGTGGGGAGGACAAAGGGATGTTTGATGGACATCATGTCGGTGTAGAGCAGTGGTGTGTGATAGACTAGAGAGATCAGGACTGAGACGGGTGGTAGGAGAGCGGGCCAACAGCTAACAGCTAGCGGCTAACAGCTAGCAACTAGCAGCTAACAGATATCAGAAAGCCACCTCAGGCTGATTGACACCAACCCTCCACAGGAAGTACGGCAGGGAGATTGCTGTTGAGATTGTGTGGAATATGGTGGTGGTGCTTGAGGGTGGTGGTGGTGTGGGGCGATGGTGGTGGTGGTTGTGCTTGAGGGAGACGGTGGTGTGGGGTGATGGGGCAGACAAAGAGAGATGGAGCTGATCCTGCTCAGGCTATAGACACGCGTGTTTTGACGGAAATTACATTTATTTATTTTGTTCCCCGTGTCTGTCCTCCGCTCTCCAATGTAAAGATATACGGCCGCTTGGAAGATAAGCACCGTGTCATACATAATGAAAATGGCCTTGCTTTCCTACGCCTGTTTGTGTGAATGCTGGATAGAGAGAGGGAGCCAGGTAGAGAGAGAGAGAGAGAGAGAGAGAGAGAGAGAGAGAGAGAGAGAGAGAGAAAGAGAGCTAGAGAGAGGAAGAGAGAGACGAGAGAGAGAGGAATATATTGAAAGAATCTATATAAATTGGTTCATATAGTACTGCATACCAAGCTACAGCTAAAGCTACAAAGACAATAGATCTGGCACCAACATGGCTTCAAGGTACATTGAGGTATGAAAGGTGTGAAATTCCTTTCCACTGAAACAATGGAGACACTACTTAAGAACAACCCCCACACAAGTACAGAAGGTGCAAACCCCCCTACTATTGCCCAAAACCAGAGGTGGAAAAAGTACAGAAAAAAGCTACTCAAGTATGGTCCTCCAGACCATCTTGGTCGACCTCCTGCCATTTCTTACCGCCCTCATCAATTCCTCCCTCACTTCCTCTCCTCAAAAAGTCTAGCCTCTTCTCAAAAAACCAACCCTTGACACCACCGAGATCCAGAACTACAGACCAGTATCTCTTCTTTCATTCCTCTCTAAAACACTTGAACGTGCCATCTCTAACCAACTGTCCTCCTATCTCTCACATAACAAATTGCTTGACCCTCACCAGTCAGGCTTCAAGAAGGCACACTCCACTGAGACAGCTCTCCTCGCAGTGACTCAGTCCCTCCGTGCTGCCAGAGCCTCATCCCTCTCATCGGTTCTCATTCTCCTCGACCTGTCTGCAGCATTTGACATGGTGAACCACCAGATCCTCCTTGCCACTCTCGCCGAACTTGGCATTGCTAAATCGGCCCTATCCTGGTTCACATCTTACCTGTCGAATCGCATCTATCAGGTCACATGGAATGGCTCCTTGTCCAAACCTTGCACACTTGACACTGGTGTCCCTCAAGGCTCTGTACTGGGGCCTCTTCTGTTCTCTCTCTATACCAGATCTCTATGCTCTGTAATTACACACAGTTTTTCATATCACTGCTATGCCGACGACACCCAGCTATTCCTCTCATTCCCCTCCTCTGACAAAGCCCTGATTGCAACGCGCATATCTGAATGTCTGGCAGACGTCAGCACTTGGATGACTGCCCATCACCTGAGGCTTAACCTCAACAAGACTGAGCTCCTTCTAATACCGGGGAAAGATTGCCCACACTTGGACTTACTGGTCACTGTCGAGAACATCACTGTATACAACCAGTTATGTTGCACCGCCAACATCACAGCAGTGGCCCGATCCTGCAGATTTGCACTTTACAACGTCCGCAGGATACGGCCCTTCCTCACAAGGGAAGCAGCTCAGCTTCTAGTCCAAGTGCAGGTCATCTCCTGCCTGGACTGCTGCAACTCACTCCTAGCTGGACTCCCGATCTCTGCTATTAAACCTTTGCAGCGTATCCAGAACACGGCAGCGCATCTCGTGTTCAACCTACCTAAATTCTCCCATGTGACTCCCCTCTTCCGCCACATCCACTGACTCCCTGTAGTAGCCCGCATCAGATTCAAGATGATGGTACTGGCATACAAGGCAGTCGATAGAACTGCCCCTGCCTACCTCCAAGCCTTGGTCAAACCACACACCCCAGCTTGATCCCTCCGCTCAACTACCTCAGCTGGACGTCTGGTACCGCCATCACTAAGAGCAACCAAAGGTCAATCAGCTAAATCACAACTCTCCTCCATCTTGGGACCACAGTAGTGGAACGAGCTCCCTGCTGATGTCAGGACCGCAGAGTCGCTCACCAGCTTCCGCAAATGACTCAAAACCCACCGGTTCAAAGTTCACCTAGAGTCTACATAGCCATTCAGTCCCTCATTTGTCTGTTGCACTATTGTTTGTTGTACGTCCTGGCACTTGATGAACGCACTTAATACAGGTTGTATTCATTCATTGTACTTAATTGTGTAGCATGTATTTAATTGTGTTGTGCATGCATGTTGTGTAGCATGTACTTAGTTGTGTAGCATCTGCAGTAGCTAGCTATCACTGCTGTATATGGGGAATGGGGTTAGCCTGGCGATTGTTAGTACTTGCACTTGGTTCTATGAACATCTTTACTGTACCGACGGTGATATATTGTTTCACTTCTTATGACAAATGTACTTATTGTAAGTCGCTTTGTATAAAAGCGTCTGCTAAATGCCCTAAATGTAAATGTAAGTAAAAGTATAGTTATGTCGCTTTTCCACCGACAGTATCAGCTCGACTCAACTCAACTCGCCTCGACTCGACTCGGTTTGGTTCCAGGCACGTCGCGTGTCCATCTAAAAAAGTACCTCTTCAATGTGGGCGGGTCGTAGAAAAGAACCTCTCGACCATGGGAGGGTCGTCATTAGGTTTTAATCACGGGAGACGCGATTCCCGGGAATCAAGACTATTTCCTGATTCCCGGGAAAGGTTATGATGGGAAATAAAATAAAATAAAAAGCGCAATGACTGCGCGTCTATTGTTGTCATACGGTAACGTTGATGGAGGCGAAACTCGAGCCCTGGGAAAGGAACGACACTAAAACTAAACAGCGAAACGCTGATCCTCGGTAGCGGGTCCGTTGACTCCAGCCACGCCGGACACACACAACCACATGCAGCCAAACTCTAGCCCCGGGAAAGGAGCGACAACGCTGTTCAGTGTCCCCCTCGGGAGCGGGTTCGTGGACTCCAACCACACCGCACACAACTTAACATTGAGTGATTATTCCCATTTACAGCCGCTGGCCAATCAGTTGCCAGCAGCCTGTTTACGTCACACAAAAGTACCTACTCCGCTCGCTTGGAACCTAGGTAGTACTAAAAAAAAGTACCCGGTACTAGGTACCGGGTACTTTTTTTGCCAATGGAAACGCAAAAAAGGCGAGCCGAGTCAAGTCAAACTGGTACTGTCGGTGGAAAAGCAGCATTACATCACTGACATTTTACTAGATTCCAAGATTAAGTATTGTAGTTAAAATGTACAAAGTACAAAGTTACTGGTAATATTTAACGCCTCACCAATCATACGTTTTCAACTGCAAGGGGGGGGTCCAAAATCGGCAATCAGGGTTAACTTTGAACAATGATTTTGAGCAATTTTACATCCTGTCATAGCATTTTACATCCTGTCATAGCAATTTTACATCCTGTAATAAGATAACTCTTGAAAACTTATCTTGAATATATTGGTTATATCATGACTTAATTCGTTGTTGTTGTTTTTTCAAACCCAACAAAACATAAATTAAGGCCTTCTATTTTAGTCTATGTATAGCCTAATTTGACTTGAAGGAGTGTCATGACACTATATGCTTGACATCTGTGATATTAACACTCTTCTTATCTCTGAATCATTCGTTCAATAGTCTACACAAAACGACTAAAACTATTTCAAGACCATAACTGAAGTTTCATTTTGAAGCTTGACATAACAAGACAGTCAGCCATTATCCATTCAACCCACCGACTAAGCCTAGTCTGACTGCACTGAAGGCTGAAATGTAGGCTTGTTGCTAGGTGAACTCAAAAATTCAGCAATGCAGCATGCATCTTGTCGTTCTCAACATACTTGCCTGCAATTTTATAGTAACTTGTGTGGTTTAATATGTAACTAAGTACAATACTTCAACCAAAACATTTTTTAAAAACTACTGAAAAAAATACAAAATACCAAAAAAATCTATGTAATTAGTTACTTTCCACCTCTGCCCAAAACCCCTGTACAGAGGCCATCAAAATAAAGTACCCAACCAGGGCAACACATGAGCCGGCACACAAAAAATGTAACGAAGAGCTCATCAAAAGCAACACAGAGACACATGCAGAATGCTTTAAGTGTGGAAACAACTTCCACACAGACAATCCCAAGGCATGGCACACTGCCATAAGGGTACACTATCCCTCCGCTAAGAATGAGGGCTTTAGCGGAGGATGGACCCTTAAAATAAACCCAGATGATGAGCCAACCACTGTTCAATTGTACAAGAAAGGCACAGTTTTGATTCAAGGAATCCTCTGGCCCCATCCACACGGGCAAAAACGATCCGTTTTCCTGTCTTGCATTTCAGGAATACCTCCGTAAAGACGAAAACGCATCGAGCTGTAGAAACGCTGTAGTACATATTCAAGGCGACTGTGTGGCTCTGGTTCTCCACAAAAAAAGTGGAGCGCATCAAACCTGCACGCATCAAGCCCATGCGCACTGTATATAAACATACAGTCGAGGAGGAGAAAGCAGTTGTTATACCTTTTAGATTGAGCAGAAATACTTTTTAATGTACAGTTAGTAATTACCTTTACCAATTACATTTACCAATTAAAAATCAACGCAACTCTAACGTCCCCAGCTGGTGGGGGGAGGGGGGGGCTGACGTCATCGTTTGCGTTTCAGGCGTCCACATGAATCCTAACACGAAACTGCATAGGTCCGTTTTTATCTGAATCTACCCTCGGAGGTGGTTTCAGAAAAGTGTGTTTTCGGGCACCAGATCCGCCGGACCCGTCTGGACGGTCGGCCCAAATGCCACCAAAAAATCGGCTCCGTGTGGATGGGGCCTCAGTCTCCTTGAACAAGACTTTTCCAGGATCAAAGAAAGAGCACAGGAGGAGAAAGCCTAATCTGGTGACAACCCCCCCCACCACAAGCCACCTGGACACACCCCCTCCAGACCACAGTCCAGCCTACCACACACAGCAAGAATGGAGAAAGAGACATTAGCTGCTTTCACATATGGACGTACAACCGTCTATTCTCCCGCTATTCTACCAATGGGCCATATATGTGAATGACATATCCTGACGTTGGACCTCCTGAAAAAAGACTACCCCTGAGGTAGTATTTTAGCCAGCGGAAATGCTAATTACCTTATATGTGAATGAGCAGTAGGATGTTGGCATTTCACACCAGTTGAGTGGGGGTGTTGATGACGCTTCGGTCTACGTTTGCATGTCATTAAGTGGTACCCGCACCCTAATCGATAATCAGCCTATTGCCTTTTGTTCGCTGAATGGTTTAAAAAATATTTTAATGTGGCACTGCTTTTCAGAGTCATTCGTGGTGATCGCTAAATGATCGGTCTTATCGTAACCCTCAAGTACAACATCATACAATAAATTACAACACATGAGTTCACAGCTGCACGCGTATATAGAAAATGTTTTTTTATTATTATGTTACACCTTTCCTGCTGTCGGCTCCCAGACCATAGTCGAGGATCACTGGGGAGACGTTCCCTCCAGGGTTGTTGTTCTCTCGGGAGGAACGGCAGTTCCAGCATTCTTATTTTCACTAACTACAGTACACGTTTGCACAGACACAACCAGACTTCTTCATTACTTCACTAAACTGACACGAGCTACCGCTTGCTCTCCTCGCTCGTCCAATCACACACACACACACACACACTGCAATTCCCGCGCACACACATATGCTACTCTCGTAACAATTATTATTGACAACAGTTAGCTGAACATTTTAGGGTCCTGTCCTTCCACTCCCTGTTTTCTCAGTTATCAACTACATTTGTCCCAGTGTTTGTTAGATGTGAAATGAAGCCAAAAAAGACGCTCTCTTCCTCCGGTAACGCAGTCGTTCGCAACACCTTTCTTGTTCGTCGTTTCTTCTATTTGTCGCTAACTCATGCTCCACTCTTTCATCGATCGATGCAGATGTTGTGGATGCAATGGAATATATGCATCACTGCAGCAACATTTAACATGATCATAATGAGTTCTGCCCCTTTTGCTTGCTGAGCTGCTACGAGCAAGTGTGTGAGAGCCCTCCGCCTTCCCTGAGAAGACCCTGCCCCAGCAGCAGATTGATAACAGCCCCAACACATCAACAGAAACAGACCAGCTGCCTTCCACCCCACCTACCCCAAACAACACTACTGCCAGATGCCCCAAAGGTACCCCACATCCAATGAGGAGACACAAAACCCACAGATTGTGCTCCTCATAGACTCAAATGGGAGGTACATAGAAGAGAAGAAACTCTTCCCCAAACACAGAGTGGCTAAACTCAGATGTAGGAACATCCAACATGCACTGGAGTTGCTGACCGGTCGCCTAGCCCAGGGTTGCCAACTCTCATGCATCTGGTGTGACACTCACGCTGAAAGCATCAATCTCACGCTCTCACGCACATGCAACAAATGTCACGCAAGCAAAGTGCTTAAATCAAGTGAAGGGATTTGAACAGAGTGCAAAGGTCTAAATGGAGTAAACAACGTAAACATGCTATTTAAAACACACACTATTTAAAAAAAAATATTATAATATATATATATATATATATATATATATAATAATGGTTGGAAACAAATAAAGTGACAGCTGAATGAAAAGTGCAACGCATTGCTAAAAATGCAGAAATGTAAAATAAATTGAACTGAAGAATCTGAAAGGTCAAATGTATTGCCCTGCACTGCTGAAAAATCTGGAAGCTGAAATCGAAAACTGACTGACGCTTAATTGCATTACCTGAAGAAGCAAAGTGCTGAAATACATTGTTACAAAAGTTGGAAGCTAAACTGTAATACTGTCAAAGCTGGAAGATAGTTGTAGTAGTGGTACTAGCTGTAGTAGTAGTAGTAATGGTAGTAGTAGTAGTAGTAGCTGTAGTAGTAGTAGTAGTAGCTGAAGTAATAGTGGTACTAGCTGCACAAACGATATGCCATATGAAAGGTATGGTATTGATTGATGTTTGTAAAAAGAAGAATAATCCCACCAGTTCTTTTTAAAACCAGCCGAAATTGAATGTACTCGCCTAATGCTCATTTTTTTAACCTAACGTGATTAAAAAGTCAAATTGGGCGGGAAAAATTGCCCAACCTCGCAACAATGCCTGAACGTCGTAAAAAGTAGTCAAATTGAGCGGCAAAAACTGCCCAATCTGGCAACACTGCCAGCATGTCCTCGCACTCCTCCCTCAGCGTAAATCTATGAGACCAACTGAAAACGAGGCAGACATGGAACTTAAACTGTGATTATGAAAAAAGTATAAAGGTAATCGAAATTCTGTTTAAACCTTTGAAAGAAGGTTAACGATAAAAAATTGACCAAGTTACAAAGTCTATACTAATAAGTAGTAAGAGAATGGGTGGACGGTTCCGCCGTCCTCCCATTGACTTCCATAGTAAAAGTAGAATATCTCAAAAAGTATAAAGTTTATAAATATGAAAAGTCATTGCCCAGATGTATGGACCTAGACCTTTGTGACAGATGTTGAATGGAATCGATTGGTTCAGTAGTTTTGGCCACATTAATTGCACAAGTTTGGTCGGAAGAAGAATAACGAAAAAGGAATATCAAGATTGTGCATTCCTATGCACAATAATTAAAAGAAAGTGGTGTTGGAGGAAAAACTTGCAACATCATGAAATCCATGTACACAAACAACAAATGTGCAGTCAAGATAGAAAGAAACACACAGACTTCTTCCCACAAAGCTGGGGTGTGAGACAGGGATGCAGCTTGAGTCAGACCCCGTTCAACATATACATTAACCAACTAGCAAGGACATTAGAACAGTCTGCACCCCCAGCATAACACTACACTAGACACTAGAAATCAAATTTCTGTTGTTTGTAGATGACTTGATGCTGCTGTCCCAACCAAAGAAGGCCTAAATCAGCACCTAGATCTTCTGCACAGCTTCTCTCAAACCTGGGCCCTGACCGTGAACCTTAGTAAAACCAAAATAATGATATTGACACATTTCATCTAGTTACTCTAGAGCAGGGGTGGGGAACCTTTTTGAAATAAAGGGCCATATCAGTTTTTATAACTGATATGGCCGCACATTTTAATATTTTTACCGCAGTGTGGAGCACATATAAACACTTTTAGAATAACCAAACGTGAATCATATGAAAGTTCCAAAGACTGATTTATTAACTGATTATAGAGTGCAACAGTGTGGTTCCGGAAGTAAAAATCCCATTCATTTTCCCCGTCAAGATTTGCATTAAAAGCCTTAATGTCGTAACCATCCAAATGATACGTACCACATGCCGTTATATTGTAAATCAATGGTTTTTGCTCCTGTAGAAAGATGCCACACGTTAATCGGGGCAACATCTAGTTTTTTAGAAAAACACGTTTTATTTGCGATGTGTGACACAACGTCTCTGATTGGTGGAGCTCACTGTTACCAGGAAATGTTTACTGCACCCGCGAAAGTTGGGAAAAATTGCTGCTGCTACCAGAGCCCATCTACAGAGACTATTCCTATTAGACACTCTGCTGCTACTGAACTCAATCGCTTACCACAGCAACCATGATTTATATTAATGGAAATTAGAGTTGCGGTTAGAGCTGTAGAGGTAATGAGCTGTAACGGTTGAAAAATATGTTGATATAGATAGAATATATGATAAAAAAACAAACACAAAACAAAAACAAAAAAAACTTTTTTGTAATCATAATTAAAAAATAGCCAGGCCGGACGTTCCCCACCCCTGCCCTTGAGCAAACAAAAAACGATAAAACGAAACCTACCTCGGCATAAACACAAACACTACAGGAAACTTGAACAAAGCTGTTAATGACCTGAGAGACAAGGCAATTTTATGCCATAAAAATAAATATCAAACTAGACATCCCAATTAAGATCTGGCTAAAAATCTTAGACTCAGTAGCCGTTTTCACATGTCCTCCATCTTTTCTCCGCATATGTGGATCAGGAGGTTAGACCGTGATGGTCATTCACACTTATTCACACTTGATGCCCAATATGTGGACATCGGTGTCGTCATCAGTAGAATCTCTGGCTGGTTTAGGGGGGGCGGGCTTGCAACGGGCGGGATATGACGCAGGGAAGTGGTTTGTTTTGGTTTGACTGTGTCACGGAAGGCGACTAAGGGGGGGGAACAGTATATTAACTGGAAAGACTGCTTTCCCCCCCCCCCCCAGATCCCGAACAATAGACTCTGGCTAGAGCCGATATTCCCTGCCCCTAGGGGCACTGTGGGTTGGGGTGTACGTTGTGTTTTCAGTATTTCCTGTACACAGAAGAAGGGACCAGGAAATAAAAGGGGCGAAAACATGGAGTTCGGAGCGCCCCTCAGCCCGAGGACACGGGGATTGATGCCTGGACGCCGACGACAACCCGGACCACTCATCACTACCCGCTACCTCCAGAGGACTACGCGACCAGACTTCGCAAGCCAGGAAGGACCTTTCGGACGTGTCGTCGTTTCCCTACAACGCCTGCGAGTCCCAGTCAGAAAGGGACGTACTCTAGCGGAAGCGTGAGTGAGTCGGATTCCGAAACGTCTGATCACCCTGACGCACCGTTTTTCTGTTCTGTCTGTTCTGTCTAGAGGATCTGGTGCAGGTCTTCTGGTCCGCTCCGGCCTCCGTGACCAGCGAGGGACGGCGCCGGCGGACGGATCTCCACTCCACATCCTAGCGCACTGTTTATTTGGTTTGCTTTGTTTTTCCAACTCGCCGTTTGAGGGACTGGTCTGGCGCGAGTTGGAACGAACGATTTTATACTCTTTTACTGTTTGTTGTCTGTTGTAGGGATATTTTATCAACAAGTCTGTCCTCCTTGTATGGGACCCCTATAAACCAGGGGGTGGCTACGGCAGGCCCTGTTGGATACCAGGCTGATTTGTTCAGCGAGCCCTTCCTTCTGTGTTCTTGAGGTTGGTCCCCCTCACGTGTGTTCAACGTGTGCAGTGTGTAGCGTTCGATGTGTGCTGTGTGAAGCGTGCAGTGTGTAGCGTCCAGCGTGTAGCGTGCAGTGTGTGTAGCGTGCAGTGTGTGTAGCGTGCAGTGTGTGTAGCGTGCAGTGTTTGTAGCGTGCAGTGTTTGTAGCGTGCAGTGTTTGTAGCGTGCAGTGTTTGTAGCGTGCAGTGTGTGTGTAGCGTGCAGTGTGTGTAGCGTGCAGTGTGTGTAGCGTTCAGCGTGTGCAGAGTTCAACGTGTGCAGTGTGCAGAGTTCAGCGTGTGCAGAGTTTAACGTGTGCAGTGTGCAGAGTTCAACGTGTGCTGTCTCTACAGGCTTGCAGTGAGGGCAGGGTGTGCAACGTGTGCGGTGTAGTGTGCCGAGGTTGGCTCATGAAGGTATGGTTACGGTTATCCAGAGTACCAGCCTACCCCCTGGTTTTCTCCCTCCCATATTAAGTGATAGGTAGATTTGACTTACTTGTGTTCCTTGTTTTATGAAATTGTATTAATAAAGCATTTCTGTTAATAATTGATCCATCGACTGCTGTTGTGGTATTTGGGGGAATCCTTAGTTAGGGGTTTGCGCGACACCTCTTTTGGCGTTGTCGGCAGGACCCCCCAATTCATCACAACAACATGTCTGTAGACGGTCATGCTGAGTCCGAAGAGCATCCAGGGGGTAGCCAAGAACAGGCGTCTGTTAGACCACTAATGAACACAGTGATGATGCCATGGTTTATGAGCTCTTCTTGGGTCCCTAAGTTCACAGGCGAGGACGACGGGCCTCCATTTAGCAAATGGCAACCTAAAGTAAGGTCCTACCTCAGAGCACAGGGATTAGACGCTAGTCAGACAGTAGACTTTGTGCTAGATGCGCTAGAGGGGAAAGCTCACCGACAAGTCATGTTGCTTCCCCCCGAACGGAGACAGTCAGAGGAAACTATTCTGGCGGAGTTGACCAAATTATATGGAGACACTAGGACATCATCCAGCATCCGTGCAGACTTTTTTGCCTGTAGACAAGAACAGGGGGAGGGAGTGGAAACTTTCACGTTGCGTCTTTGTGAGTGTTTCTCCAGATGGCAGAGGAGCTCCCCCGACACCACAGGCCCTCGAGATGAGGTCCTGAAGGACCACTTCGTTAAGGGCCTAAGGGAGGGCCCACTGAAGATCGAGCTGGAGCGACATGGCAGACGTAACCCTACGGTGACCTTTGGAGCTCTCTGCGCCGAGGCCGAGGCAGTGGAGAAGGAGACAACCAGGAGGGAAACGCTGGCTTGTAGGGCCTATGTGGCCCCCACCACCGCAGCCTCACACCAGGGACCCATCCCTCCATCGGAGTGGGACCGGCTGAAGGAAGCTCTCCACGCCGAGCTAAAACAGGAGATACAAAGCCAGGTGTCCCTCCTGGGCAAGACCATTGTAGAAGAGATACGCAGTCATTTACAGCAGGAACCAGCCCTGGCCCCTCGAAGTAACTACCAGCCAACCCGGGGAGGACAACCGACGGGACGAGAGACCCAATCATTCCAGTGGGATGACCAAGGGCGCCCCCTATGTGCTGAGTGTGGAGTCGCTGGCCACGTTCAACGCTACTGCCCACGACGACGTTCCAACCGGTCGGGTTTTCCTGCTCCTCGGCCACTGTAGGGCAGGTGACCGAAGAGGGTAGCCCCAGCGAGACCCTAGACAAGCCCTCCTTGGTGGGCCAATGCCCCGAAGTAGAGCTGATGATCCATGGGGTTAAAATTCCCTGCGTTTTGGACACGGGTTCCCAAGTAACTCTGTTTAGTTACTCCTTATTTCAGCGCTGCGTGGCTCCAGAACTGCTACAAGACCCGGACAGGATCCCCTGGCTAACCCTCAAAGCCGCCAACGGACTGCGGATCCCTTATGTAGGATATGCAGTGTTAGACTTTGCCGTTGGAGGGATCGAGGTCAAGAACAAAGGGATAGTGATTGTAGAGGACAGCTGTATGGGCACAGAGTATGGCCTTCTAGGGATGAACGTGATCAAAGACTGTTGGGAGAAGCTTTTCCTAAATGGCCATCCTGGGGAAATGGCGTTTAAGTCCACCGTACCCCAAGCCTCGGTCAAGGCGTGGGACAAGGCATTTGCCATATGCAAGAGGATCCAGGCCCCAGACGAACCCCTTCAAGTAAGGGCAAGGCTGACTCAGCAGAGCCCCATCTCCATCCCCCCACGCACGGAGATGATCGTCTGGACTGATGTTTCCCCAGTAGCAGGCTCCCCTGATCATCTCGTTCTGGTGGAAAACCTCCCAGACGATACCGGAGCAGAGGAGCGCGGTTGGCGAGTGGCCCGGACCTTGAGCTGGGCACGAGGAGGTAAAGTCCCAGTGCGTATCTGTAACCCCCAGCTGTTCCCTGTGCTTCTCCCCCACCGACAGGCATTGGCAACTGTTACTTCAGTTGACCCCGCGGACGTCCAGGGGCGGAACCATTTGGTACTACGAGACTCGACCCCAGGAGTGGTGGAGGT
The DNA here is from genome assembly GCF_964030765.1 of Micromesistius poutassou. Taxonomy (NCBI): domain Eukaryota; kingdom Metazoa; phylum Chordata; class Actinopteri; order Gadiformes; family Gadidae; genus Micromesistius; species Micromesistius poutassou. Next base: position 7,928,744 of record NC_140281.1, read on the forward strand.
GGAGGTGGATGTGCGGCCCGTGTGCCAGGGCCCAGCAAGAGAGACGCCACTGCAGGGAGGGGAGAGCACTGAACTTCTTCCAGGGCAGTCGGAACAGTTCTCTGCCTTGCTACGAAAGTGGCCAGGGGTGTTTTCTGCCCACGAGGAGGACTTTGGTTTTACCACGGCCGTGCACCATCGTATCCCTACTGGCACGGCACCCCCTATCCGGGAAAGGTATAGACCTGTTCCACCCACATTGTACCCTGAACTACGCGGACTGCTGAAGGGTATGCTGGACAGTGGTGTGATTCAAGAAAGTTCGAGTCCCTGGGCCGCCGCAGTAGTCCTTGTTAAGAAAAAAGATGGATCATTGCGCTTCTGTGTAGACTATCGGAGACTTAACGCAGTGACTCATAAAGATTAGTTTCCCCTCCCTAGGATTGAGGAGTCTCTGACGGGCCTCCATCAGGCGGAATGGTACTCGACGCTGGACTTAGCCAGTGGGTACTGGCAAGTCGGGGTGGCACCCCCTGACCAGGAGAAAACTGCGTTTGTCACCCCACTGGGCCTGTATGAGTTCTCCCGGATGCCTTTTGGTTTGTGTAATGCCCCCGCTACATTCCAGCGACTGATGCAACGTTGCCTAGGGGACAAGGTACACGACCACCTGCTGATATACCTGGACGACGTCATCATTTACTCCCCTGACTTTGAGACTCACCTGCGACACCTGGAACAGGTTTTCGAACGCCTCCAAAGCCATGGCCTTAAGCTGCAGCCCAAGAAGTGCCAGTTTTTCCAGCGACAGGTCCGCTACCTGGGACATGTTGTAAGTGGCCGAGGAGTGGCCACCGATCCAGAGAAGACAAGAGCGGTCCAAGATTGGCCTGTCCCCACCACTGTCAAACAGGTACGCTCCTTCCTGGGCTTTGTAGGATATTATAGGAGATTTATCGCTTCCTTCTCAAAGTTAGCTGCCCCCCTCAATCGCCTTCTCCAAGGGACAGCCAGCCGCTCCTCGGCACCAGTAACGTGGACCGCAGAGTGTCAAACTGCTTTTGAATTCTTGAAACAACAGTTGCTCAGTGCACCCATCCTGGCCTTCGCTAATTTCAATCTACCCTTTAAGCTATACACTGATGCCAGTCTGGACGGCTTGGGTGCAGTACTAGCCCAGGTGCAGGAGGGCAAGGAACGAGTGATAGCTTACGCGAGCCGCAGCCTGGTTCCGGCCGAACGAAACGACCAGAACTATAGCTCCTTTAAATTGGAGCTACTCGGTATGAAATGGGCTATAACCGAAAAGTTTAAGGACTACCTTTGGGGCGCAACGTTTACCGTATTCACTGACAACAACCCGTTAGTACACCTCGACACCGCCCGTCTTGGTGCGACCGAACAGAGATGGGCCGCCCAATTGGCCAATTTCTCTTATGACATCAAGTATCGGCCAGGTGCCTCTAACCAAAATGCAGACTTGTTGTCCAGGCTCCCAGGGGCCCTGAGTGCAGGTGTCCAGGTGACAGAGGACAGAGCGGAGGCCACCCCTGCTGAACCACCGACCCACCTCGGAGACCCAGAAGAGACGCCCTGGTTGGAGTGGCAACGCCAGGACCCCGACCTCCAACAGATCTGCCTCTGGGTAGAAGTGGGCACGCTACCACCGGACCTGGACAAGCGTTCCCTCTCTCCCCAGATGCGCCAACTACTGCGTGAGTGGGACCGACTGAAGATGGACAGGGGTCTCCTGATGAGGCAGGTGCTAGAACCTGATACTGGGGTGACAGGCCTCCAAATAATCCTCCCGCCTAAGTGCTGTTTTGAACTTTGGCTGGAGTACCACCGGGCCGCGGGGCATAGTGGAGTGGAGAAGGTCCTGTCCATTCTAAGACGACGGTTCTTTTGGCCAGGAATGAGTAGGGACGTCCGGGTGTGGACGCAAGAATGCCCTACGTGCGTTGTAAGTAAGGCCGGCCCTGAGATTCGTGCACCCCTGCAGTCAATAAAATGTAGCTACCCCTTTGAACTAGTAGGGCTAGATTACCTATCCTTGGGGAGACCGGCTGATGCCTTCCCATACATCTTAGTTATTACTGACTTATTTTCCCGCTACGCTCTGGCCGTACCCACACGGGACCAGACAGCCACAACCACGGTAAAAGCCTTATGGACAGCCCTAATCCAGCCGTTTGGGTGTCCAGAACGAATTCTGACCGACCAAGGGGGCGCCTTCGAGTCAGCATTGATGCGTCAACTCTGCGAGTTGTATGGCTGTACAAAAAGTCGTACCACCCCGTATCACCCCCAAGGGAACGGGGCATGTGAGCGGTTCAACCAAACAATTCTGGGATTGCTGAGCTCGCTGGATCCCACAGACCACCCGCGATGGCATCACAAACTTCCAGCCCTGATACAAGTTTATAATAACTCTGTCCATGCAAGCACAGGGATGACCCCCCACTTTGTTCTGTTTGGACGCCATGCCAGACTACCGATTGACATGATCCATGGAGTGACCCCGCCCCAGCGGCGAGGTACCCTCGAAGAATGGGTCCACCAGCACCAAAATACCCTGATGGACGCTTACGCCAGAGTGCAGCTATACGTCTCCCGCCGGCAGGCGTGGGACCAGAAACGGTACAATAGACGGGCATTGGCGGTTCCTCTGCTACCTGGCGAGCGAGTGCTGATCAAGAACTTCCGCAGAAGGGCACGGGGGAAACTGACATCAAGGTGGCTTCCCACACCTTATGTTGTGCTAGATCGACCCCGGCCAGAACAGCCCGTCTACCTCATTCGCCCGGAAGGGGAAGAAGGGCCCACTCGCACTTTGCATCGGAACAACCTCCGCCCATGCCCAGCAGGAGTGCTGGCCAGCCCGCAGGTACAAGAGGAAGGCCCACCTGGGGCCAATGTGGATGTCCCGCCCCAGTTCAATCTTCCCAGTTTCCTAGTGCCCCCGTGCCCCTCCCGTCCAGCTGTCACTGGTGTCTCGCCTAGGGCAGTACACCCCACGCTACCCCCCGGTCGCTTTTCCCCTATACAATCCACCTCCATTCCCATAGGTCCTCCAAGGCCTTCCTTAAGCATCCCCACCATGATGCCTCCTCACCCCCCTACTGCCCGACCCTTTGAGTTAGGGACCCAAGGTAGGACCACTGGGGGGGGACCAGGGTTAGTAAATGATAGGAATGTCGTTAACAATGATTCGTTGTTGATTAATGATAGGAATGTTGTTAATTATGATCCGCTGTTGGTTGATGATGAGGATGTTGTCTTAAATGATGAGGTATCCGTGTCCACTGATTCGGAAGGGGACCAGCACACCATGGGGCCGCGTCGCTCCCAGCGAAGCAACTTTGGGGTACGACCTACACGCTATACTTGATTCACCAGGTCGGGTGACCATGGATAAAGGGGGGGGGAATGTCACGGAAGGCGACTAAGGGGGGGGAACAGTATATTAACTGGAAAGACTGCTTTCCCCCCCCCCCCCAGATCCCGAACAATAGACTCTGGCTAGAGCCGATATTCCCTGCCCCTAGGGGCACTGTGGGTTGGGGTGTACGTTGTGTTTTCAGTATTTCCTGTACACAGAAGAAGGGACCAGGAAATAAAAGGGGCGAAAACATGGAGTTCGGAGCGCCCCTCAGCCCGAGGACACGGGGATTGATGCCTGGACGCCGACGACAACCCGGACCGCTCATCACTACCCGCTACCTCCAGAGGACTACGCGACCAGACTTCGCAAGCCAGGAAGGACCTTTCGGACGTGTCGTCGTTTCCCTACAACGCCTGCGAGTCCCAGTCAGAAAGGGACGTACTCTAGCGGAAGCGTGAGTGAGTCGGATTCCGAAACGTCTGATCACCCTGACGCACCGTTTTTCTGTTCTGTCTGTTCTGTCTAGAGGATCTGGTGCAGGTCTTCTGGTCCGCTCCGGCCTCCGTGACCAGCGAGGGACGGCGCCGGCGGACGGATCTCCACTCCACATCCTAGCGCACTGTTTATTTGGTTTGCTTTGTTTTTCCAACTCGCCGTTTGAGGGACTGGTCTGGCGCGAGTTGGAACGAACGATTTTATACTCTTTTACTGTTTGTTGTCTGTTGTAGGGATATTTTATCAACAAGTCTGTCCTCCTTGTATGGGACCCCTATAAACCAGGGGGTGGCTACGGCAGGCCCTGTTGGATACCAGGCTGATTTGTTCAGCGAGCCCTTCCTTCTGTGTTCTTGAGGTTGGTCCCCCTCACGTGTGTTCAACGTGTGCAGTGTGTAGCGTTCGATGTGTGCTGTGTGAAGCGTGCAGTGTGTAGCGTCCAGCGTGTAGCGTCCAGTGTGTGTAGCGTGCAGTGTGTGTAGCGTGCAGTGTGTGTAGCGTGCAGTGTTTGTAGCGTGCAGTGTGTGTGTAGCGTGCAGTGTGTAGCGTGCAGTGTGTGTAGCGTTCAGCGTGTGCAGAGTTCAACGTGTGCAGTGTGCAGAGTTCAGCGTGTGCAGAGTTTAACGTGTGCAGTGTGCAGAGTTCAACGTGTGCTGTCTCTACAGGCTTGCAGTGAGGGCAGGGTGTGCAACGTGTGCGGTGTAGTGTGCCGAGGTTGGCTCATGAAGGTATGGTTACGGTTATCCAGAGTACCAGCCTACCCCCTGGTTTTCTCCCTCCCATATTAAGTGATAGGTAGATTTGACTTACTTGTGTTCCTTGTTTTATGAAATTGTATTAATAAAGCATTTCTGTTAATAATTGATCCATCGACTGCTGTTGTGGTATTTGGGGGAATCCTTAGTTAGGGGTTTGCGCGACAACTGTTTGAGCGCGGAGGCAGAACGGGCGGAACTCATCGCGATCATCTTAAATGTTGCTGCAGCGATGCATCATATTATCCGTTGCATCCACAACATCTGCATCGATCAATGAAAGATTGGAGCATGAGTTAGAGACAAACAGAAGAAACGCCGAACAAGAAAGGCATGGCGAACGACTGCGTTACCGGAGGAAGAGAGCGTCTTCTTTGGCTTAATTTCACATCTAACAAACACTGGAACAAATGTAGTGACTTCTGCGTTTAACTGAGAAAACAGGACGGGACTCTATAATGTTCAGCTAACTGTTGTCAAAATAAGTGTTACGAGAGTTGGCGCATGTGTGTGCGCGAGAATGGCAGTGTGTGAGTGAGTGGACAAGCGAGGAGAGCGAGTGGAAGCGGTGTCAGTTTAGTGAAGTAATGAACGAGTCCGGTTGTGTCTGTGCAAACGTGCACTGTCAAGTTAGTGAAACTAAGAATAAAATACCCAGCCTGTCAAGAATCGGTGGCATATTCAAACCTATAAGCAGACCCATTGCCGTTCCCCCCAAGAGAACATCGGCGCTGGAGGGAACGTCTCCCCAGTGCTCCTCGACTATGGTCTGGGAGAGGACAGCAGGAAAGGTGTAACATAAAAATAAAAATAAACGTTTTCTATATACGCATGCAGCTGTGCTCATGTACTCATGTACTCAACTCATCAACTCATGTATTGTAATTTATTGTATGATGGGTTACGATAAGACCTATCATTTAGCGTTCACCACGAATGACTGAAAAGCAGTGCTGTGGAAATTGCATTTAAGTATGAGAGACAATTTTGCACGTTGAGCCACGACTGGGTGACTCATTTAATCAGTTAGCAAAACCCAGCAAAACAACCCGCACTGTAACAACAAACTCTGCGCCAGGCTCATACGTCATAAGACATTTAAAGGGGCAGCGATCCCTTGGACAGTAATGGATAAACAACACAGTGTGTAGAACAACACTTCAGAACTACACATCACAGGTGAATTATGCAAGAATATATGCATGTGACATTCACTACAGTGCCACATTTAAATATGTGTTAAACCATTCAGTGAACAAAAGGCAACAGGCTGATTATCATTTAGGGTGTGGGTGCCACTCAATGACATGCAAACGTAGACCGAAGCGTCATCAACACACCCTCAACTGGTCTGAAATGCCGACATCCTACTGCTCATTCACATATAAGGTAATTAACATTTCCGCTGGCTAAAATACTACCTGAGGGGTAGTCTTTTTTCAGGAGGTCCAACGTCAGGATATGTCATTCACATATACGGCCCATTGGTAGAATAGCGGGAGAATAGACGGTTGTACGTCCATATGTGAAAGCAGCTAGTGATAGAGCCCATTGCACTCCTCGGCTGTGAGGTCTGGGGCCCACTCACTAACTAAGATTTTATAAAATGGGACAAACATCAAATTGATACTCTCCATGCTGAATTCTGCAAATGAATACTAAAAGTCCAAAGAAAGACACCAAATAATGCATGCAGAGCAGAATTAGGACGATATCCAATCGTTATTAAAATTCAGAAGAGAGCCCTATACTTTTTATAGTACATTTATAGTATAATATCTGATATGTTTATATATTTTGTATTTAATGTTTTATACTTATTATACTATATTATACTATATACCTGACCTTTTTATTTTATTGTTCACCTGCTTTGGCAATGCAAATGTATATTTCTCATGCCAATAAAGCTTTTTTTAATTGAATTGAATTGACTAGAGAGGCAGAGAGAGAGTAAGAGATAGAGAGCTAGAGGGAGTAAGAGAGAGAGAGCTAGAGGGAGTAAGAGAGAGAGAGCTAGAGGGAGTAAGAGAGAGAGAGCGAAAGCGAGAGAGGGGGGCTTGGTCTACGAGGCTCAGTAGTGTACCTCGTAGCGAGCCTTGTTGAACGACAGGAGCCCGTCTCATTACAGGGCCTCCACACACACACTGCCTCCTCACATCCCTCCCCCGGCTACTGCTTCTCATTGGCCCGCAGGCTGGGGAGCCACAAAGGAGAGATTTAGAGACCTGCACTGAAATATTCCTCTCCTGTACTAAAACAATCTCTCTCTCTCTCTCTCTCTCTCTCTCTCTCTCTCTCTCTCTCCTCCCTTAACCCCTAAAGATGATCCACGCATTGATGTATATGCATAGCAACACTCCAGGCGCTGGTCATCTCCCGTCTGGACTACTGCAACTCGTTCCTAGCTGGACTCCCGGTCTCTGCTATTAAACCTTTGCAGCGTATCCAGAACGCGGCAGCGCGCCTCGTGTTCAACCTACCTAAGTTCTCCCATGTGACTCCCCTCTTCCGCCACCTCCACTGGCTCCCTGTAGTAGCCCGCATCAGATTCAAGATGATGGTACTGGCATACAAGGCAGTCGATGGAACTGCCCCTGCCTACCTCCAAGCCTTGGTCAAACCACACACCCCAGCTCGATCCCTCCGCTCAACTACCTCAGCTGGACGTCTGGTACCGCCATCACTAAGAGCAACCAAAGGTCGATCAGCTAAATCACAACTCTTCTCTATCTTGGGACCACAGTGGTGGAACGAGCTCCCTGCTGATGTGAGGACCGCAGAGTCACTCACCAGCTTCCGCAAACGACTCTAAACCCACCTGTTCAGAGTTCACCTAGACTCTACATAGTCATTCAGTCCCTTATTTGTCTGTTGCACTATTGTTTGTTGCACGTCCGGGCACTTAATGAACGCACTTCATGCAGGTTGTATTCATTCATTGTACTTAATTGTGTAGCATGTACTTAATTGTGTTGTGCATGCATGTTGTGTAGCATGTACTTAGTTGTGTACAGAGATGTATAGTAACGAAGTAGAACTACTCTATACTGTACTTAAGTACTAAAATGCTGTATCTGTACTTTACTGGAGTATTATTATTTTTTTTATATTCCACTTATACTTCACTACATATTTTTGATGAGTTTAATACTTTTACTCCAATACATTTTTCATGTGCTGAATCGTTACTCGTTACAATTATAAAAATGTTCCCATTGATTTCTGTTGGAAGACTCATTGCTCGTTGGCCGGAAACGGAAAAGGGGGCTGTTTACGTTTGGTTGTAGTCTTTTCTTTTGGTTCTCTGTCTCAACAGTAGGGCTAGAACCGAACAAAAAGACTACAACCAAACATAAACAGCTTTCCATTTACGGCCAACAATGAGTCTTCCAACAGAAATCAAAGGGATTTACAAAATGTGATAAAATAGCAATCAAACACGACAGAAACTGTATTTCGCTACGATACTTGATTTGGAACATCAACAAACACCACTATCCACTCAGTGAGTTGCACATTTCTGTAAACAAATTTTTAGGGTTGTTTTAAGGACACGTCACCAGCCATTCTGAAGCAGGCAGGGGCGATTCTAAATGAGCCAAATACCCGAGACAGGATTGTTAAAATAAACAATAAACAATATGCAGTGAGGGGCCGTCAGGGCCAACAGGGCCTTCTCTGCTGGCCCTGTCAAAATCTAAATTATATATATATATATATATATATATATATAAAATTAATTTTATTACATTAATATGTGTCTGAACGCATCTTAATTCCATATTTCTTTCAGTACATTACAATATAATTCCAGAAGGAAAACAGTTCTTTTTGTAAGGCTGAGCTCAGCTGAATAACACATCACAGCTACATGGACCAGCGGGGCCAGCACTAGAAGTATTGCTAGCCTTCTGCTGAAGCTACCACCTCCCATTGGATAATAAATTTGACTGATGTGTGTCATCAGCCAATCAAATGTTGATGTGTAGTGATAGAACGCCCCCAGGGCCCAGCAATATGCCGGCGCTGGCCCCCGGTGATGTCATCAGGGAAGTTTGAAACATTGGCGGGTAGTGAGAGAGAGTTGATATGAACTACTATGGCCACCGCCTTCACACCACCTAGCGATCCTGTTTCTGATCTCCTTCGTTTGCCTTTTTCAAGGCGATCGTTTGGAGAGAAGACAGAGTTAATTTAAAAAAAAAAAAAACTTTTGACTGCTTTCCTTTAATATAAACATAACACAATACTTTTACTTTCAGTACTTGAGTAGTACATTTTAAAATAAACTACTTGCAATACTTAAGTACAAAACATTTTGAATACTTTAGTACTTCCACTTAAGTGGGGTGTTTAAAGAACACTTCTACTTCTACTAAAGTCACTTTTTTGATACAGTACTTGTACTTTTACTTAAGTCTGGGTCTTTAGTACTCTATACATCTCTGGTTGTGTAGCATTGTGTGTAGCATTAGCTCAGGAGGTAGAGTGGGTTGGCTGGTACCCAAAAGGTCGCTGGGTCAATCCCCGGCTCTTCCTAGCTGAGTGTCGAGGTGTTCCTGAGCAAGATGCCTCACCCTAATTGCTCCCGATGAGCTGGCTGTCGCCCTGCGTGGTTGACTCCACCATAGGTGTGTGAATGTGTGCATGAATGGGTGAATGTCAGTCAACACTGTTAAGTGCTTTGGATAAAAGCGCTATATAAATGCAGCATAAATCACCGTTTAGCAGTAGCTAGCTATCACTGCTGTATACGGGGAATGGGATTAGCCTGGCAATTGTTAGTACTTGCACTTGGTTCTATGAACATCTTTACTGTACAGACGGCTATATATTGTTTCACTTCTTATGGCAAATGTACTTATTGTAAGTCGCTTTGGATAAAAGCGTCTGCTAAATGCCCTAAATGTAAATGTAAATGCACACACACACACACACACACACACACACACACACACACACACACACACACACACAACCTAGTACAGCGGTGTGTGGGGCAGCACGGTGACTCTGGGGGTCTCCTCTACGTGATGCCCCCCCCCCCCCCTTCCTCTCAGGACAACCGGTCCTGATCCAAGGAGCCTGAGGAGGAGGAGGATGAGGAGGATCAGATAGGAGACGAGATGCAGGATATTACACAACACAAAAGACAAATGGAGGTATTAAAACAGCAAAGGCGACAGGGGCTTGGAGGCGCTTTGTAATTCTCCGGTGGTTTCAATCATTCCTCCTGCAGACCAAAGCATCAGGAACAGGAGGAGCGAGGGGGGACAGGAGATCATACTGTCCCTGATGGGACAAAGCAAGGGCAGGAGAGGAGCTGGTGTCATCAGACCAGCAGGCCTGATGGCCACAGACCACCATGGTGTCACCAGGCATAATACAATGCTGAGGCCCTCACCAAGCCTGATGGCCTCATGTCCGTGTTCTGAGGGATCACAGAGGACTGACTGATGGCTTCATGCTTTATCTGCTGCCCAAAGCAACTCCAACAATCTATTTTGTTGGAACTGGAGAAACTGGTGAGAAGACTGGTGAGTCTTCCTCATGTGAGAAGCTCAGAAGCTTCTGGTTCATGGATCTGGGAGCCCGACGTGAGAAGAAGGAGCTAGAAGATGTTCAGATGTGGTCACGTCATTTTAATGGATCGCAACAATTAGAGCCTGTTTTTTTATAAGAAAAACTAATTTTGTCTAATTGGATATTGTTTTGTAAAACAGCCAATCACTCAGAGCCATTGATGTGTTAGCCAACGTGAATCACACTGGGAGAGAACGAATCAACATACATTCAAACAGAGTAATACTATTAAACATCAAAGTAACAATAAGCATCCTGCCCAGTGGATCAGAACTATAAATGCTGGTCTAACGAGCTGTTGAAGGCGTTGGCTCATGACTGCGCTGCAGCCTGCGTGTATTATGCATGATGGGGGAGACGTGTGTGTGCGCCGTTATTAATAAAATGTGTACACTGAGCCCAGGGGTCCTGTGTTGTCAGGTTTCCAATCTAGCTCAATTTCCTGTGTGTGTGTGTGTGGGGGGAGGGAGGTTCTGGGGTGTGTATGTGTGTGTGGGGTGGGGGGGAGTTCTGGTGTGAGTGCGTGTGTGTGTGTATGGGGGGGGGGGGGACAGGGGGACAGGAGGTTTCTGGTCTGTATGTGTGGGGAGGAGGGGGGGTTCTGCTGTGTGTGTGTGTGTGTGTGTGTGGGGGGGTTCTGGTGTGTGTGGGGGATAGGGGATTTTTGGTCGCTATGCGTTGGGGGGGAGGATTCTGGTGTGTGTGTGTGGGGGGGGAGGGGGGCGTTCTGGTGTGTGTGTGTGTGTGTGGGGGGGGGGGGGTCTGGTGCTCCAAGAGGTCTCCTCAACATGAATACTGCAGGAGCCCAATGAACACGACTCCCCCTATGCCGCTTTTCCACCGACAGTACCAGCTCAACTCGCCACGAATCAGCACTGCACGACTTGGTTTGTTTCCAGGCACGTTGTGTTTCCATATTAAAAAGTACCTCTTCAACGTGGGCGGGTCGTAGAAAATAACCTCTTCAACGTGGGCGGTAGCCTGGCTATTGCCAAACCAAGCTCAATCGTAGATTGCATGTTGGTCTGGAGAAGCTGCTGTCATTTTCTTCAGCACAAGAGGCGTTATCAACGGGCAGAGTTAAATTGACTCTGTACGCAATTGGCTGCTTGCTGTCGCTTCCCTGTCGTTATTGTGTTAAACCAGCCAATAGCGTGCCAGGGGGAAAAGCCAGCTTGGTGATTGGCTCCCGCAAAAACGTATCAAAACTAGAAAGAAATGTATGACTCTTCTGCAGGGCAAACTCAAATCGCCGGCAGAATGGGCGGAAAATCTGATCAAGACTATTTCCGGATTGCCGGGAAAGGTTATGATGGGAAACGGGAAATAAAATAAAATAAAAAAACACAATGAGTGAGCGTCTATTGTTGTCATACGGTAACGTTGATGGAGGCGAAACTTGAGCCCTGGGAAAGGAGCGACACACACGGCGCTGATGTGTGTCCCACGCGGGAGCGGGTCCGTGGACTCCAGCCACGCCGGACACACACAACTACGCCGGACACACACAACCATGTGCAGCCTAACTCTAGCCCCGGGAAAGGAGCGACACACACGGCGAAATGCTGATCCGTGTCCCCCTCGGGAGCGTGTCCGTGGACTCCAGCCACGCCGGACACATCTTAACTTTGAGTGATTATTCCCGTTTGCAGCCGCTTACACTCTTCTGGCCAATCAGTTGCCAGCAGCCTGTTTACGTCACACAAATAAGGCACACAAGTACCAGCTCAGCTCGCTTGGAACTTCGATGGAGGTGCTACTGAAAAAAGTACCAGGTACCTTTTTTTGGTGATGGAAACTCAAAAAAAGGTGGGCCAAGTCGAGGCGAGTTGAGGTGAGGTTAGCTGGTACTGTCAGTGGCAAAGGGGCACTAGTTTCCTCTTCTCCCCATCATAAACACAGCAGCACTATCAAACCATGTGACCCTGTCAGATGACCGTCAGCCTGGCCGTGAGAGGTGCAGTATATATATATATATATATATACAGGGGCGTAGCCTTCATTTCAGAAGTGAGGGGGACAGATTGTTCAGGAGTAAGCCGACTTCTATTGAGTGATTTATCATCCTCGCATTCAATTGTGCCTCTCCTTAGTGGCTGAATAACCGAATAACCTCAAACAGCTACCATACGGCAGAGACTCAAGTAAAATGATCAAAATCTAAAGTTTGAGCTGCCAAACTCTGGTTGAGTTGACACAGAATGACCCATCCTATATATATATATATATATATATATATATATATATATATATATATATATATATACATACACACATATATATACACACCCATATATATACGCACATATATATTAGTGCTGTCAGTTAAACGTGTTATCAATGGCGTCAATTTTTTTATCGCAAGATTAACATTTTATTTTTTTTTCACACCCTTTTATTGATGGACAGTGTTACATTGTCTGAGAGATTATTTGCTCCAAGTGTGAATGACTCCCAAGTGAGAATGTCAGTGTGAACTTGAACACTACAGTATATGGCAATGTTGTTTTCAATAAAAAAACATTTGCACAAAGCAAGCCGATCCACTTTTCCATGTTGCTAAGAGAGAGATAAAAAATAACAGGACAAAAAGAAATCAAGGGACATTTAGAATAGATAAAAATGTGTGATCAATTGCGATTAATCGCAAGTTAACTATGACATTAATGTGATTAATCGCGATTAAATATTTTAATCATTTGACAGCACTAATATATATATACAGTATATATGAACAAATATATATATATATATATATATACAGTATATATAGCATCTGTTTACAGTGTGCAGTATATTTAAGAAGAGTCAGTCAGTGACAGTGTTGGGCAAGTTACTTCAAAAGTGTAATGCATTATTTATTACTTGTTACTGTCATTTCAAAATAACTAGTTACATTACAATATTACTGTCTTTGAATTGTAAGGCATTACACTACTTTTACATTACTTTTGCATTACTTTCGCCAAAATAAAAGGAAATATGGATTTGGTGTTCAATAGATCTTCTTGTGTTCAATGCAGGTCATTACACAGCATGTGATGTGGTATGGCATAATGACTGAGCTAGGCTTAAGGCCAACACAATTACAATATAATGGTCGCAGTTATGGCTCATGGTGCAATACATTTTATAATAGAAATACTGTAACTTTAGGTATTCATATTGAAATCAATAGAGGTATTCATATTGAAATCAATACACAACCCTTTTTACATCCCTTTATTTTCTTTTACTCAGAGAATTCACAGTATAATGACATAGCTAGACCTATGGCTATTGCTTCTGTGGGGATAGCCACATTTTTCAAAATTACAAATGATAAAGTGCTTAAAAATTAAATTAAAGTGGCTATACATGAAAAAATGGAAATAAAGTCTAAACAGTGGACCTGTTACTGCCAAATAAATAAACAGGTAGCATGCAGCCAAACAAGGCTGGTAATATTAACAGAGGTAGCTTGCAGCCAAACAAGGCTGGTAATATTAAGTTAATATTACCAGCCTTGTTTGGCTGCATGTTTTTTTTTTAGTTTCTGCTGCTTAGTTTTTTCTCCACTCTCATCCTCAGTTTGCTTTCTTTTGGTTACTAGCTTGGTGTTAGAGTGGCACCTCACTAGGTGTTTCGTTAAATTACTTATGCTATTTCTTGAGGTAGAGAGATCCTTTGCTTTCAAACACAAAGTGCACTTAACTATTAAGTTCTTCAAATCCTTGTCCCTGACGTACTGAAAATAATGCGCGTATGACCATTGCGCGAATGTAGAGTCAGCCTCTGCTGTTGCTGTCATCTTCTCCTTCTCTCCTCTGCGAATCTCGCGGTGATAGCGAATTAGTATTGAGAATGAGGAGTCACGTTATTTTTGGGGAAGGGTTTGAGCCTGTCCGCCATGATGGCATCCACGGATATCGGTTGCCAGGGGCAACGTTGTCAGAGCGGCATAGAGACAGATGAGGAAATACGCAACATAGAGACGCAGGAGACATTACGAGATAGAAATAAAGAAATAAATGGAGAAGAATAAGGCGAAGGAAAAGGGTCCTAGTGAAAATGCAGAGAACACACTCTCATCGACGAAAATCGGCCAAGATTATCCTGTCTACCGTAGTGTTCTAAGATAGAATCTCATAAACTCCAAGAGCACCTGATCGCAAAATCAGGGTTATCCAATATGATAGATATTTTCGAAATGTTGAGTGAAGGGCAATTTCCACCAGAACCGTCACGGAAGCGGCACGGCAATAAAAACGTTCGCCGAAGACATTAGAAACCATTATAGTCAATGTAGGCTATTCCACTGGATACGGCAGTGGCACGGAACCGTCACCAAACCGGCACTACTTTTTTTTTAAGTTGCCGGTTCGCAGCTGTGTCTCAGAACACTTGTACAGCCATTCAGTTTATGATCTTTATTCATTAATTGCGCCGTGGCCGAACTGACGCGGATATTCTCTAACATTATGTAAGCATAAGCACCGCGGAAACCACTGCTGTCAAAAGACGCTGATCCATTTTCACTGTTGACGCGAGTTGCTCTAGTTCTACCTCCACGGCCCTGCAGTGGGCAATTAGCGGACAAGATTGTCCTATAGTGTGTGGTGTTCCGTCTTGTGTTCGAATCTCATGTATTTGTATTTACGATCGGAGAGCAACAAATCGGCTGAGATTCTCTTGATGTGTGTGGTGTACATCCGACTCAAAAATCGTAGTGTGGGGCAGCCTTGTGCGTTGTCCATTTAGGGAACCTGACAAACTGTAGCCCACTGTTCTTATGGTTTCCTCGACGATCGTGTGAGGCATTGGAGCAGTTTTTAACGCAGCAGTTATTTCCAGGAATTGTTAAAACAGTACAGAATTGCAACAACCTCCTCTGCTAGCAGCTACCGTGTCAACAATAACGCAAAGCTCAGCTGCACTCTCAGGGGCGTACCTTCCAACATGGTGGGAAGGGGAGGGGCTCTGTGCCGTGATGACAACTCCTCATTCTCAATAAAAACAACACACCAATTGACCGTTCGCGCTGTCCAATCACAAGACTGGTAAGGTCCGTCAAGCTTGCATTTCGCTATGGCGACGGCTCCAGAGAGGAAATCAGAGGAGAGGAAATCTTAAAAAAGGGGCGCGGGGCTTGCGAACGGTCAATTGATTTCGGGTTTAAAATGCATTGTAACGCACGTTACTGAGATTTGTACAGAGTAAAATATTACCAATTTTTTTTTTTGTAATGCCTTACATTACCGCGTTACAGCAAAAAGTAATGCATTACAGTAATGCATTACTTTTGTAACGTGTTACTCCCAACACTGGTCAGTGAAATGTGCTCATTATAACAGTTAAGGGGCGTTGTCAGCGGAGGGACGGCGACCCCCTTAACTGTGGTATAATGAGAACATACCACAGCCTATCGTGATCTATTGCTTTTATAAAATGGTTACGTAAGTATGGCAACAAATACAAAAATGTAGTCCCTCCTGGCTGCCTGCAAAGTGTACGGCGGTTGCTATGCAACACACTGTAGCGTCCTTCAGAGAGAAGGCTAGGCTAGAGACGGTAGCTTGGTTCGCCGGCAATTTAGCCTACTATCGAGTTCACTTACCGTGTGCCTATTGCTTTACAACATTTCCACCCTCTCCAGCAATCAACATATTTTTAGGCTTTAGTGAACTATGCTATTGCTTCAATCATCCCCACACTAGCAAGACCATCTCTTTGTGGTGCCATCACGTGTAGTACCACACATGTTGTCTACCTGATTCGCTGCCCTTGCGGCCTAGCATATGTGGGCAAAACGACGCAAGTGCTGCGAACTAGGATGTGTGAGCATAGGAGCACCATCAGAACATGTGATGAGTGTAGTCCTGTCGCCGCTCATTTTAAACGGGCTGGACACAATGTCTGTGCCCTCAGCAGTGTTTGGAATAACGTAGAACGGCATTAGGTAACGCCGTTATATTTTCAGTAACGGGGTAATCTAACTAATTACTGTTTCCGTCGTTACAACGCAGTTATCGTTACTGTAAATGTGGTGCGTTACTATCAATTGATTGAATAAACTGCGTAATCCGAACGCACCCCTGGCTCCACACACATACTGCTAGTGAGGAGACCAGAGGGGTATTCCATCAACCAGGCTAAGCGCAAAGCCGGGCTTATTTCGCTTAGCCGGGCTTCTTTCAGCTACAGTTGCTTTCCATGAACGTGACTTAAGGGAATCTCCGCTAAGTAACCATGGCAATTTATCCAACCAAACTAACCTGGTTGGGAGCAGGTTAACTGTCAGGCTAACTTGAGCGGTGTTTCAGAGAAATCCATCTGCCAGCAACAATTGTACCATCAGAAGGTTCCGCCAAGCCTAGTCCTCACAATTTTGTCATAAATGTACATATATGAAATACAAACAACGTATATTTTCACTAAGGGTCTAAGATTAAATGATGCAAATTAAATAATTCAATGAATTGCTATCTATTATTACTGTGGTTATTTCAACACATTTTTACACAAATCTATGTATTATCGCGTAATCAGGAATCAGCGGCTGGGTGAATGGTCTAGCACTTGCCCTGTGATAGGCACGACCCGAGTTCTTGGCGTTGGCTTCATTTTGTAATTCCCTTTATTCATTTTATTAATTCCCTAATTAAGAATATTCAAAGAAATGGAAAATAAATGGCATGAAAAGTTAGTTGATTTCTCTAGTAATCCTTCCTATATTACTAATTGCGTGGGGATAGAACCCCGGACGACCGGGTGCAAGTCTGACACGTTGACACGTTAACTCGAGACTATCTCCCTGCTTGCAAATCCATGGTCAATATTAAATAAAAATATGTTATGCTTAATACTACTTATGCATTCGACAGATCGCCGATTTTTGTGCCAGGCAGCCTCCCTGTTTCTATTAATGGTTACGGTGTTCCCTTTTTGAGTTAGCCTATTATATGCGTGTACTCCTCATAGACCTCCACAAGCAGCTTCTGTTCACCGCTGGAAAAGATCCCACTCTGTCCTTTTCTGACATTTGATCCATGATTCGACATTCACGGTTATGGGCTGGTTACATATCTCATGAACGCGCGTAATCCAGGATAACGTTAGCCTGGCTTGAACTAACCTGAGCAAGGCGCAGCTGAAATGCGTTGATGGAACGGCTTAAGCCTCAAGTAGAAGTTGGCGCTAGTTCTAACCGGGCTTAATCAACTAAGCACCGCTTTCGTTAGCGACTTTGATGGAATACCCCTCAGGTGGGTTAACAACGAGATAAGCGATTATGATTGGCTAAGGCAGAGTCATGTTTCATGGTAGCGAATCGGAGCCAGTGTTTTTACACACAAGCCAGGCCACGCGTACTACACACACACCAAACTGATTCAAAGAAGCAGCAGAGATGGCGAGTCTGGAGCAATCAGATGAAAAGTTGGCATTTTCAAGGTGATATAAGATATACGCACTACTTCAAATTCATTGAGGTCAAAGGCAAGAACGTGCATGTAAAGTGTACATTATGTCCGGGAGGGAAGACTTTGTCGACATCCGTTGTAAGCAACTCTAATTCAATGAAGCATCTCACAACGAGTACAAGTACCTGTCTGTTCTACTCATTTCAACTGACTTGTGAAAACTGCTCAGAAAAATCCAAATTCTTTGACATATAGCAACTTTATTTTTTACAGTAACACAAATACTTTCCCTGGTAACTAGTTACTTTTATTATAAAGTAATTCAGTTACTAACTCAGGTAGTAAGCACTTTTTGGAACAAGTAGTGAGTAACTATAATTAATTACTTTTTTAAAGTAACGTTCCCAACACTGGCCCTCAGTTATGTTGAGGTGGAGCAGGTCAGCGGTCTCAATGAAGAGTTTGACATAAAACTACCTATAGGCTCACACTCTTGTGCATCTTTGTGCAATGTACCTTGAAGGAGACTGACTGAGATCTAGTAAAATTGTTTTATGACTTTGTTAGGTAAATTTTCTGTATTTGTTTGATGTACGGTCATGTTCTGCCACTAATTGTTTTTCTTCTTTTGTTTCTCTTCGATAGCAATGTATATCGTATCTATTTAGGTTTGTTGGATCTTGAATTTTGGATTTTGAACTTGAAATATATTTTTTTAAATGTTTGTAATAACGAAAAAATAATGGTACTCTCAATTGAGTCATCAGTGTGGCAATCAGGCCATTTAGTCTTTGTTCACACTGAAGCTGTCATAGGTCACATTGTGAGTCAGCTGATCATATGACCTACTGTATATATATCCCCTCATCAAAGCAGGCTCACCATTTGCCTGAAGAAGACTGAATAGGGTCGAAATGTTGCTGTGAATTTTTTATTAAATTAATATGGGAGCTTAAGAAGTGCTGCGGACATTACATTTCTTTCATTCTATATTACTTCATTTGTCCTGCACCTGGCCGGTAGATGGGATGTGCACACAGCTACTTTTTTTGTACAGTATATACAGTATTTATAAAACGGGGGGCCTAAATCAAGCGATCTGATTGGTTCCCAACCGTTGTATATTGAGCGTATACACACAGCTATGACGCCCGTTCAGTTTACAGAGTCCAGTATCACTCCGCGCCTAACTTGAACTGTTGTTTATTTATATATAAAAGCAATAGCATAGTTCACAGAAGCTTAATAACATGTTGATTGCTGGAGAGGGTGGAAATGTTGTAAAGCAATAGGCACACGGTGAGTGAACTGCTCGATAGAAGGCTAAATTGCCGGCGAACCAAGCTACCGTCTCTAGCCTTCTCTCTGAAGGACGCTACAGTGTGTTGCATAGCAACCGCCGTACACTTTGCAGGCAGCCAGGAGGGACTACTTTTTTGTATTCGTTAAAAAAAATGCTTTTTTGACTTTCTAGCTTTTTAAAAATTGAAGGTGTCTTTGACTTTCATTTCGCCATACTTACGTAACCGTTTTATAAAAGCAATAGATCACGACAGGCTGTGGTATACGGTAATTATACCACAGCCTGTCGTGATCTATTGCTTAAATATAGCATCTCTCAACAGTATAAAGTATATATATATATATACTGTATAAAGTATATATATACTGTATAAAGTATACAGTATATATAATATGGGCTCCATGTGTGTCTAAGTGTTGACCTCCACCATGCCTCCACCTTGCCTCCACCTCTCCCAGGCAGTCACAGCGTATCTATCACAAAGCCTAAATGTCCCAGCCGTCAGCCCCTCTTTAGCCCGGAGGCTGTGCGATAGATAGTTCAGCCTCCACTGCTGATAATCACCGTATCGATCTCCCCTCTGAAAGAAGACACATGGCTGCCTGATTTCTTGTTGCCTGGAATGCAACTGTCATTGTAGTTTATTTTAAAAAACGACATTGTAGTATTTCTTAAATGTTGCAATTGCTTTATGAATGAATGGTATTCTGTATTTTAATTGAGTTAAAAAAAAAATTTGGTAAACCATATATGAATATAACCTTATTACTTATTATTACTTCTCTGGCCACTAGCCAATGGGATTACATCAAGATTACATATTTACATATACAATTACAATTACAATGTGCCTGAATTAAAATAAAATAAACAAGTCCCATTCATTGTGAGCATCGCACAAACAACGATCCTTATGAGAACCTACTTCAACCCCAGCTATTGTACCGCCATCCCCCTCAACAACACATGCCCAGCACAATCCTACTGTTCTAGCTGCCTTCATAATGCTCTCTCCTCAGGATCAGAGCTCACATGTAGACCACCAACCGGAACCTCTCCTCTGCCGAGGCAACATTACTAATAAGATTTGTCACAGATGGCAACATTTAATGACCTCCCCTGTTCTGTGGTCCACACCATTAAGCTGCCAGGATCTTTCCATAGCGTGGCCCCCTACCCTTCCAAGGTAACGTTTTATGACATGCTAATTTAAGACATGCTTCGTTCATCTCAAGTGTCGCCGCTGGACATACAAATCAAAAAGAGTCCTGCTGATATTTTCCTTCCTCATATTTCAGAGCCCACACATTATCCCTTCTCCTACATAATCTGTTTTGGATTTGCATTTTCACCACAATGAAATCCGGCAATAACTGTAAAAAGAGAAGAGGTCCAGGCTGCTGGTTTTATGGTTCAGGACGGAGCAGCACTCAGCCGCTCCACGTCACCACGCTTCACCCGAACCACCAAGGGGGGCCGCCGCTACTGAGCGAGATGGTGTGATGGAGTCAGGCCGGCCCGCCAACCTCTGAGGACGTTGTGGAGATCAGGGGATAGAGGTCAGGTGATGGAGATCAGGTGATGGTGGAAGTCAGGTGCCGCTGGAGATCATGTGATTGTGGAGATCACTGTGGAGATCAGGTGATGGGTGGAGCAAGGTGATGGTGGAGATCAGGCTGCTGCCTCACACCATGGAGACACCTCACCCCGCAACCTCCACCATCACCACCACCACCACTCTAACAACCTCCACCACCACATCCACCATCATCACACCAACCTCCACCAGCACCACCACCTCATCCACTACCAACACTTCAACAACCACCACCACCACCACCACAGCCACCTCCACCAGCACTGCCTCCACCACCACCACAAACAACAACACCATCACGACCACCACCACTAGAAACCCCACCAACTCACCAATCACCAGCACCACCACGCCGCCTTTTGTCTAAGTATACGGTCTCTCTCTCTTTGTGTGAGAGAGAGAGAGTCTGTGTGTGTTGGTGTGTGTGTGAGTGTGTTGGTGAGAGAGAGAGAGAGAGAGAACGGCTGCCAGATTGGATTGTTGCCGGGCAGCAACAGAGGAGGGGGGTCTGGTGGTAATGGGGGCTGCGGGGGGGGGGGTGGGGGGGCCGTGACACGGCTGTGCACATGTAAATAATCTATTAATTAAAGTCCAAGCGGAGGATGAAGAGGATGCGTCCTCCCCTGATCTCTCCATCCTCCTCTTCCTCCCCTCCTCCTCTCCTCTCCCCCTCCTCCTCCTCGCTCCAGGTATAGGCAACAGACATCTATTGGAAGATTAAAGGCAAATCTTTCCAGATTGCTGCATAAAAAGGTAATTTGCGATATTAAACTGCCTTTTTATCTATATGCAAATGGTTCCCTCCCACAATATATTTGCATAATGTATGTGAAGGTTTGTGGAGACACGAGGGGGGCGTCTCCTGTAATCTCATTAGGCTGGCAGCCTACCTGCTCTTCCCTGATTCGGGTCTTTCCAAACAGCCTTTATTTCTCTCAATGACTTCACAACAGCTTTCTGTCTTCAGCCGTGGATTAGAGAGAAGTTCCAGAAAGGTCTTTCCTCTCCTGAAGAACATGTTTGTCTTCTCTCTGCGTGGTGGGGGCTGCCTGGTGTACTTTGTGTAAGCTACCGTTGTGTTGTCAAACTAAAGGAGGTCGACACAAACCGTTACTCTGTTGTTATCCTGCAGTCCTGAATCACTCGGAGAGAACTGCTCTAAATGGTTCACAAAGTTTGTGAATAATCCTGGAGGTGGATTAGTGCGTGTCTATGAGGTCGTTCACGGGATGAATCTCATTGGCCAATCAGAGGACGTGGTTCCTCATATTGTGTCTGAGGCCCGAGACACACAGCGATATGAAGTCTCACTCCCAGCTAACGAGCAGCCCCTCTCTGAGGCTAGCGTCCTGACGCCGGCGGCTAATTGAGCATTATGTACGGTCAACTCTGCAGAGACACTCCTCTAATGGGCTAAGGATTGGCAGGACTTCACAGTGAGGCTGGCCTCTACGGTGGCCTTGACGGGACAGTTTGACAGGGTATCTGAGAGGGAGAGGAGTCTCCATTGTGATCCAAATAGAGCTTTACAAAGAGGAAGAAAATGTGCAGAAGACGGGAGAGAAAAATAGATTGAAAGCAGAGACAGCTTGAAGCACAAGAAGGTTTCAAGGTAAAAAAAAAAGAGGAGAGAGCGAAGGAGAGCGAGAGAGAGTGAAGGAGAGAGAGAGTGAGAGAGAGGGAGAGAGAGAATGAAAAAAAGAAAGGCATCAATAATATTATCATATTTAATACTCTCCATGTTACAAACTGACTTTAGTAATTGGATCCATAGAGGCAGTATTCACGCAACCTTGTGACTAGAATCTGTCAGTCAAGTGGGGTGGGTGGGTGTGTGTGTGTGTGTGTATGAGTGAATATGTGTGTGTGTGAGTGTGTGAGCGAGTGTGTGTGTGCATGTGTGAGTTTATTTGTGTGTGCATTTGTGTGTGTGTGTTCACATGTGTGTGCGTGTGTGTGTGTGTGTGCGCGAGTGTGTGTACATGCTATGTGTGTACATACACCATTATTTTACTGTGAGGATGAAAAAAAGGCAAAAATGAATGCTTGTCCTTAAATGACACACTGGTCACGATGCATTTACATGGTGTCAAATAAATGGACATATTGTGTTTTCATGTTGCATTAGCCTCTATTAAAAAATAAAAGGTGTATGAATATCAGATATGTTGCTGTCATGACAGCTTCAGACATCACCTCTAAGCTCTTTGAGGAGGAGACAAACTCTGCTAAACACAAAGCACCTGCTCTCCTCTTTCTCCTTGTTCTGAGCTGCTGTGCTCTTCAAGTCCATGGAGACGTTGGACATCAGACCCTCTTTGACCACCGGTTCCAGCATGTGGTTTGCTGTTCTGTTCCAACAAACTAAACCTTGTCTACCGTAGCATGGGCTGACACTGCACTGCCTGGATGCTTGTCGTGTATTCAGCCAACTTTGGGCCATTCCACGCTTGAGTAAATGCCATTTGTGTGCCTTGCTCAGTTCCCCAGGTTAGCGGCCCCACGCCACATGGTACTGACCGGGTCAGGGTAAGGGTTAGTTAACCCTAATCTTCAGAGCAGCTGTTCTGGTGCCTCCATCAACACATTCAGCCTTCATGTCTTCTACACTCTCACTGATCGTCTGCTCAGCAACCCTCGGCCAGAACAGTGTGGACTGGGAGGCTGACTGGAGTCTGACTGGGAGTCAGCCTCCCAGTCAGACTCCAGTCAGCCTCCCAGCAGAGGCAGACTGGGAGGCTGACTGGAGGCTGACTTGGAGGCTGGGAGGCAGACTGCGAGGCTGACTGCAAGGCTGGCTGGAGGCTGACTGCGAGGCTGGCTGGGAGGATGAGTTGAGGCTTACTGGAGGCTGACTGGAGGCTTACTGGGAGGCTGACTGGAAGGCTGACTGGAGGCTTACTGAGAGGCTGACTGTGTGGCTGACTGGGTGGCTGACTGTTTTATCAGGCGATCAGTGACTGACAGCAGAACGGACGGCTCCAGTGTTCTGGAGGATGAAGAGGACATCGTGCTAATGAGGCTCGCAGAGGGAGTATTACAGGAAGGCTGATCCAAAGGGAATATCTGTCCTCTTCAAGGTTGCTTACCACACTGGAAACGCATCCACAGAATAAACACATCTTCTCTGTTCCCACTGCATTTGTTTTCATGAAAACAGATCGATCTGCTGGCCACAATATTGTTAATATATTGTGCATGAAATAGAATATGGTGGATCTATATCAGTAGAGATGGTGGAATACATCATCCTATATCAGTAGAGATGGTGGACTACATCATCTTATATCAGCAGAGATGAACTACATCATAACTATATCAGTAGAGATGGACTACATCATCCTATATCAGTAGAGATGGACTACGTCATGTCTATATCAGTAGAGATGGACTACATCATATATATATCAGTAGAAATGGTGGACTACATCATATCTATACCAGTAGAGATGGACTACATCATCCTATATCAGTAGAGATGGTGGACTACATCATACCTATATCAGTAGATATAGATACTCTTGCTCAAACCCTGTCTTTGAACAGCACATGTAGTGTGTTTCTGCTGCCATATGCTTCCATGGTTGAAAAACCCTTTGTTGTTTCAGTCAGCCAATTGCATCCTTTATAAGTGGAGCGACATCCTTTCTCCATCTCTGTTAAGCAATGTTGGATATAATATGAAGATAAATATCAAAGCACATCACAGGGGTGAGTTCTGCTGACTGAAGTGAAGACATACGCATGCATTTATATAATACACGTTTAAAGGAATCTAGAAAGACAACAGTACATCTCTGTTTGGCTCCCTGTTTGGGTGCTCAGAGCATAACATCCACTCTGTTTTAACCATTCATCAAACTGTGTCATCGCTTAAAGATATCCTCTTCATAGCAAATCAATAGGAAGACAATTAACCCTTCGATTTGCCCTCATCAGCTGTTGACACATACTTCATAATGCTGTGATAATGGTGGGGCGATGTCGTAGGAATGGATGTTGGAGCAGTCACAACATAGAGAGAGAGAGGGGGAGAGAAAAGAGGAGGTTGAGAGAGAGAGAGAGTGGGGGGAGAGAGAGGGGGGAGAGAGAGAGAATGGGGGGAGAGAGACAGGAGTGATTGAGAGAGAGCGGGAGAGAGAGAGAGAGAGAGATGGAGGGAGAGACAACCATAGAGGAAGGCACACACAGACCGACAAGAGATGAAGGCGGGGCTTAATGAAATGTTGCTGTTGTTTTAAAAAAGAACTAAGAGTGAGACAGCCATGAAGTTATGGTCTAAGAAACCATTACTGAGAATGATTTATGTCCCCTTACCAATCTACACCTACTATCCACCTTTTTATTTTTTCATTAAATATGATTTTCAGGAAAATATAGAAAGATACAAGGCATGCTTTGTATCTTCCTAGCCTTTTCTAGTAGCCACTGAGGAACATGTAATATGTTACATATGATATTATATACTAACTATAATATACTATAATAAACTATATTACTAACTATATTACATGTAATATTATATAAACTACATTACATATTATATTATGTTAAATTTATTAAATATTATATTATCTAATAACTCTCTTATTTGGGACTAACTCTCTCGCTTGGGAGGATTTCCCCCCAAAATGCAATCAACCTTAATTGTTTAGTGTATCTTAATTAATGTGCAGAACTGTATATATTAACCTAATTTGTTAATATGTATAAATTAATCAGCATCTTTTCCTACGTTGAACAATTGTAAACGTAAAACCTTCAACCTCAGGGGGAATAAGGCATGAATCAATGTGGAGCCTAATTGAAGATTACCTTCATAATGCTGAATGGATTACAGCTAGATGGATGCACACATGACACATGCATAAAAAAAACACAACAAATATATTAAACATAAAACAATTATATATAAACATATAGAACATATAAAACACATACACAACATATAAACATATAAAACATTTGAAACATATAAAACACATAAAACATCTTAAACACATATAAAACATAAATCCTATAACATATAAAACTTTTAAAATATATAAAACCACACCATGAGGTCAAAGGTCACCGCCGAGGGAGTCTCACAGGAACTCACAACCCCTTTTGAAAGACAAGATCACACGTGATCACAAGCTATCACTGAGAGTTCTTTGTATGCTCAAAGGGGTAAAAATAGAATCATTAAATATCTCTGTCCTCGACCACTGAAACCAGGAGAAGAAAAAGATCTGAGATCAAACGTTCAAAGTATTCTGTGGTTTTTCCTTCTCTTCCTGGGATCGCTCAGGGAGGGGCTCGGCATTAATCTGTCACCCGGGGAGACTTGTGTTCCCGGGAGACACCGTCTGGGATGCTGGCTAATTGGGACCATTTAACCAGAGAATCTGTCTGCTGGAAGGAAACCAAACGTTTATGTGCTCATTATCATTCTCTGCTGCACTCCAAATAGAAGCTTCTAGGATGGGGTGATGGGGGGTGCTGGGGGTGATGGGAGTGATGGAGGGTGATGGGGGTGATGGGGGTCATTAGGGGTGGGGGTGATGGTGGTGATGGGGGGGTGATGTGGCTGGTGGGGTTTATGGGGGTGATGGGGGGGTGATGGGGCTGGTGGGGTTTATGGGGGGTGATTGGGGTGATGGTGTTGATGTGGGGTGATGGGGGTTATGGGGGTGGTTGGGGTGATGGGGGTGGGGTTGATGGGGCTGGGGTTGATGGGGCTGGTGGGGTTGGTGGGGGTGATGGGGGTGATGGGGGTGGTGGGGTTGATGGGGGGGTGGGGGTATGGGGGTGGTGGGGTCAATGGAGGTGATGGGGCTAGGGGGGTGACGGAGCTATACAATCATAACTTATTATAACACTGAGCCATTCAATCATAACTTATTATAACACTGAGCCGTACAATCATAACTTATTATAACACTGAGCTGTACAATCATAACTTATTATAACACTGAGCCGTACAATCATAACTTATTATAACACTGAGCCGTACAATCATAACTTATTATAACACTGAGCCGTACAATCATAACTTATTATAACACTGAGTCCTCTCAATGTAGATTGACAGTGACTGATGAATGGATGACATGAATGGGCCTCTCTGCCCCTCTGAGTGAACGACTTTAATCATCATCTGTTTGGATTTCTCCACTAAAGTTCTCTGGGTCTTGACCCTTTCCTATCGTTTTGTCCAAGTGTAATTAAGGCTTAATTGCCAGTTGTGTGTCTGACATGTGAGAAGGTGAATTCAGTAAACCCCGCACTGTGGGGCATCTTCAAATTAGCTTAGCTCCACATTAACTGCCACGTCTCTCTAGATCGGTGGCCAGCTTGAGTTTGAGAAAAACACGTGAAAAACAGTGAAACTCAATTAACTCGCTCACTCGCATTAATCTCCCACATGTAGAGAATAACCTTTGACCTGCCACTAAAATAAATGGTGTGATTTTTTTTCCATCTCATTAAAAGTTGGGAAAGAACACGGAGAAGCCGCACACACTCTGCTGGTGCGTTCGTTAGCGTTAGCGGCACACCTGGCCACCGCCGCCTCATGGAGCCTTTCAGGGGTTTGGAGATCCACCAGATCGGCTTTGAAGAGGTAAAACAAGTTGGACCATCTGTGCCGTTAGTCTCTCACCATCACTCTGGTCGTTGGTGAGAGAACACAAACACAGCAGGACTCCATGACTCCTGCCTCCATGCCTCCATGACTACATGAGCCCATGCCTCCATGACTGCCCGTGTCTCCACCGGTCAGCAGCAGACCAGCTGACCAGGTGTTGTGGACCAGCATCAGTCTGGAGGGGAACTGGATCCTTTTGGGACTTTAAGCACAGATAAGGATCTGCTTTACCAGAGTCCAGGTCCAGGTCTCATCTCTGGTCTGCTTTCTTTGTTCTACAGACGATGAAGTCTCGGATCTGCTCAGAGAGTGAGAGACCGAGAGAGAGAGAGAGAATTTTGTAATTTTTTTGTAATTTTTTAATAATATCGCACATTTTACTTTTTATAGTAAAATTTGATATGCATAAATATTTTGTATTTAACATTTTATACTTATTATATATTATACTGACCTTTTTACTTTTTTATTTTATTTTCTAACCCTTTTTATTTTAATGTTCACCTGCTTTGGCAATGCAAATGTATACTTCTCATGCCAATAAAGCTTTTTTTAATTGAATTGAATTAAACTGAGAGAGAGAGAGAGAGAGAGAGAGAGAGAGAGATAGAGAGAGAGAGAGAGAGAGAGAGAGAGAGAGATGTTGGCCCCTATGTTAGGGCCCCTATGTTAGGGTCTCTATAGGGGATTATCACGCGGTGAATCACTCATCACTCTGGCGAACCCATGATGGAGGACCCTAAGTTGACTTATACTGCATCCCTGGTAAATTTACCCAAAATAACGTTTTCAGACGTACATCGACTAACTGAAATACACTCCATCACAGCCCGCTCCAAACTAGACAACAGTTTCTTTTTCAAGAACTTCATTCATGACTACAAAGGTGAGTGGCTACTAGATAGCTAACGCTAGGTAGGTTGGCTTATGCTAACGTCAGTTTGGCGTTAGCTCAGATGTTTGTATGGTTATAAGGTGTTTAACCAACGTAGGAAGGATAGGATAGGAAAAATTGTTTATGTATCATTTGCAACAAGATTTTCATTTTAGTCTTTATCAACTTAAATTATTAGTGTTGTGTCTTTAATGTAGATTGTTTTCCAAGCTGATGCAGCCAAACTTCGAGAAACCTCATGCAGCTGTACAGCAGGCAAGGTTCTTTGCAACCATCTAGTGGCCTTGTTGCTCCAGAGTGCCCATCACAGCATGTTGCAGGTCAGGGCTGAGGTGTGGGATGATGTTTACATGGGCAGGTTGATTGGAGTGACACTGGTTCTAGAGGTCTACCTTTGATTGTTGACAAGCACATCCTCAATCCCAGTTTGCTCTCTTGTTCTGCAGGTGAGAGCTGTGCCACCACCTATGGCCTGCACAAGCTCTCTGCAGACATGGCACCGACCAAGGACAAAGGTGACATTGTAGCTGCGCGGAGCTGCACCGCATTGAATAGACTTCAAGGCTATTTCCAGCCGCGTCGTCAGCTGCCCTGCGTGCCACCCTTAGCTCTGCGAGCAGTGTGTTGCACACGTTACACACTGAGCGGAGCGGTGCAAGAAGCATCCGAAAAATAGACAAAGTCTATTCAAAGCGGTGCAGCGCGTGGGGCCGCACGTCTGGCTACATTGGTAACATGGGAGTGAATTAGAAGCGGCTCCACTCCGTGTGGCTACGACGAGCAGTGTGTTTACAATCATGGCTACTTGTTAATATCATTCCCAAGGGATTTCCTACCAGTGTCCTCCTGTGGTCAAATGCAGAAATTATGTCCAACACCCAGATGCACCAACATTCCCTAAACTTCCTTTAGGGGGGTCAACATTTCCCACGAGGAGCAGACACGTGAGCAGTCTGAGTGCCTATTATGGCAAGCTTTACACAAGCCTAGAGTGACAGCTATTAGGTTCTATGAGGTCAGCCATGTGAAAGGACCGTCTTCCGGTCAGTCCCTGGCAGGGCGGATACTTAAGGGAGTATGCCAAACTCCTGCAATGAAAAGGGGCCTTGATCGTGAGCCGCAGGTGCTGGAACAATATTCAAAACATTTCAATGTAAATGTCTCACCCTGTTGATTTGTTATCCATCCCGATGCTCCTCACCTCGGGGCTAGCCCCGATGCAAGAGTATATGACCCAAGTGCCATTCCGTGTTTTGGGCTTGCTGAAGTTAAATGCCCAGTCATCTCTAGCATTTCTGAAGCAGGACATGTAAAAATGGTGAATGGTCAGGCAAAACTGAAGCAGAATCATAAATACCACTGGCAGGTTCAAGGTCAATTGGCAGTAACTGGATTGAGTTGATGCGATTTTATAACAGACACTGAGGGAGACTTCACAGTCGAAAGACTCTGGAGGGATGATGAAATGATAAAAGAGATGAAAAATAAGGTAGACTTGTACTTCTTTGGTACATATATGAATGTGTATCTTCAGCAGAAAGTGAAATGAACTGAATGACTAAAGGAACTGAAAGAATAAAATGATTTAATTAATTCCCTTTTTACATTACAGTACATTATTTACTACATTATTTTGAATACTTTCAGGACGGACTGACCTTTAGGATTGATTATTGATGAATGACTTCTCATTCAATTATATACATATCATTAAATATATACAATGTTTTCAGTATTCAGAAATATATGCATGTGATCAGAGGAAACATTATTCAACAGGGATGTAGCCTTTTAAATCAAGTGGTCCCTGGAAGTTGGTCATCACACAGCAGACAGCTGGTTCTGTCCCAGACAAGGTTAGAGGGAGAGTGTCTTCCCAGATGCGGTATTCCTTGACTCTGTGTATTAATCTTTCCACGAGGATTTGAAGTCTGGCGATTGCTTGTGTTTTCAGAGCATCCTTTTCGGTGAACTGCACTGTGGTTAGAGATAGAGAATTTCTATTACTTCAGTGAGTGCCTCAGTACATTTTAAACATTTGTCTGCAGATCTTAATGGTCACAGTTTTAATTTGAAATGTTCATTCCTTTCATGCCTACCTGTCATCTTGAAGGGTGGCATAATCAGTGTTGCCCCACGGTCACGGCCAGTGTTGCCCCACGGATGACATGAGACTGGAGCTGAGAATCATGGCTTGAATGCCACATGTAGACTGGCACAAAATGGCGACTTCCTGTTTTATAGCAGGCTGCTTCCTGTTTCAAAGCATGCTGCACTTCCATCGAGGCCTTCAAGGTTGTTGTGTTTTTGTATGATGAGAAGACCTCTGACTGGAGAGTGAGGGATGATGGATTCTGGCATTGCACCTCGGTGCAGTCGATGATTACCCAAACATCTGGACTGTACTGCACAAATTTGCTTGGCATGGTGTTCTTGACTTGCTGTTCAATCATCCAGATGGGAAGGGAGCCAAGGAGCAGGTAAAGGTAGTTGGCCCACGTTATAATAACACGGGAGACAGTGGACACACTGACCTGAAACATGTCAGCCAGCACCTTCTCTTGCAGGCCTGCAGCAACTCGGCAGCAGAAGAGAAAAAACTCATCAACCAGTTGCAGTCTACGCGTTGGACTGGGATAAATGGGTTAAAAAGTTTGTCCCTTTTTCTGAGCTTTCGACCAATAAACCACCAAAAACATCTCTTGATGTGAATCTTGTGTAAAAAAGGATGTCCTTGTCTGAGACACAAAATCTGTGAAAATGCACTTGATCCACTTTCAGCTGTGACAGCTCTGTTGTCAGCTCCTTGATTTCATCTTCCAATTGCTGTATGCGTGCAAAAGTAGCATCCAGTGCACCTGTATGAGATGAGAAAAAAATGAAAAAATCTGACCCAGATTTTGGCTGTGACTTGCATACTGGAAGTAGTTTGGACCTCTAAAGAAATAGCTTTTTATAGCTCAATATTCACCTTTACATTAAATCAAGTAAGATATAAAATGCAACATTTGTACTTGTGATGAAGCTTTTTTTACATTGTGGTATTGGTCAAATGCTGGGACATCAATAAGACTGAACATTTTGTGCCGGAGTTCTGAAAGGTTGACCTACCTCCTCGGTATGACCTACTAATAGTCCATTCTGTGCTTAAACCATAGGTAGCACATCCTGCAGGTAGGAAATGTCTATCAGAATGCCCTACTACTCATTATATTGGGTAGAACATCCTGATAGACATTTCTTACCTTACAGGGTGTGCTATCTATGGTTAAGCACAATATAATGAACAGTAGGGCATTCTGATAGACATTTTCTACCTAACACGATGTGCTACCTATGGTTTAAGCACAGTATGGGGTACTGGTAGGTCATCATGAGGAGGTAGGCCAACATTTCAGAACACTGACAAACACTGACATACCTGGTTTAGGAGCAGAACCGTAATCATGTTCTGTCATCACCACTGAAGCTGCGATATCCTCCATCTTTAAAAAGTTTTAAAAAAAAAGTAAATTGTTTTGGCAAGTCCGGACTTACAAGGACGCGAGTACACACTTGCAATTGGAACAGCAGTGGACTCGATGACGTCACCAACTCAGCTCTGTTAACTGTGCTTTACGGCCTCATGTAGGCATATACTACTGAACAATATGAACAAATTATATAAAACTAAACCCCAGCCTCTTTCATTTTAAAATATGTATGTTAATATTTTGAATGAATATAAATGAAAAGATTGTTATATATGTAAAATGTTCTCATATATAGCCAATTATTATAGCTTACATACTAATATTTTAAAACATGGGAATGCGAAATGCATCCTGGGATATTTAACGGTAAGTCCACACAAGCCACCTCCGATGCATAATGTAATGCCAACATTTCCTTTTATTCTTATGTTACAGTTTTAAAATTTACGAGCTTCAGTAAACAAACTCAACACAGAACCCCGTTCTCCTTGAGTCATTTGAAGTTTCATGTTTAACTGACTGGATAGTTGGATGTTCATCTAGCGAGAACAGTACAGTAAAAAGACAATGCGTCTAACAAGTATCTCAACAAAGGATGACATGAGACTGGAGCTGAGAATCATGGCTTGAATGCCACATGTGGACTGGCACAAAATGGCGACTTCCTGTTTTATAGCAGGCTGCTTCCTGTTTCAAAGCATGCTGCACTTCCATCGATCACCACTAGGGGCATTAACAACATAAACCGCACAGGGTCCAAAACACTCCCCCCCGGGGTCTTAGAAAAGACTCCAGATAACTCCTGCTAATCTATGATTACTAAAGATTAATCCGGATCCGGTGCTGGCCTCCGTAGCCTGGAGCGTGCTGGCCTCTGTAGCCTGGAGCGTGGTGGCCTCTGTAGCCTGGAGCGTGGTGGCCTCTGTAGCCTGGAGCGTGGTGGCCTCTGTAGCCTGGAGCGTGGTGGCCTCTGTAGCCTGGAGCATGCTGGCCTCTGTAGCCTGTAGCCTGCTAGCCTCCATAGCTTGTAGGGGGTCATCCCTATGTTCCCCAGGTCCTATGTTCCCCGGGATCTATGTTCCCCGCTTTGTATGTGACCGGGGAGCGAATGTGTTTTTCATAGGCGGAATCCGGAAGAATCATGAATATTAGGGTTACGGTTAGAGTTAGGGTTAGGGTTACGGTTATGGTTAAGGTTAGGGTTAGGGTTAGGGTTAGGAGTCAGCGTGCGAGTTTGTCGTGACCGGGGAACATAGGACCCGGGGAACATAGGTACGCTCCCGCTTGTAGCCTGTTGGCCAAAGTAGTTTGGAGCCTGCTGGCCAAAGTAGCTTGGAGCCTGCTGCTGTTGCTGGCCTCCATAGCTTGGTGCCTGCTGGCCTCCATAGCTTATAGCCTGCTGGCCTCCATATCTTGTAGCCTGCTGGCCTCCATAGCTTGTAGCCTGCTGGCCTCCATAGCTTGTAGCCTGCTGGCCGGCATAGCTTGGAGCCTGCTGCTGCTGGCTGTGGTAGCTTAGAGCCTGATGCGGCTGGCTGTGGTAGCTTAGAGCCTGCTGCCGCTTGTAGCTTGGAGCCTGCTTGGAGCCTTTGTTTTTTGACTGCAGATCCTAGATCGCTCTCAGCTAAGCCAGCTTCCATAATTTTCGCTTTGGCATAAGCAGCATCTCTTTCTTTTTCTACCTGAAGGGCTTCGAGGGTAGCTTTTATGCTGGCTTGTTCAACCTTTTAAATCTGCCGTTGAGCATAGGACACTCATAGGACAGCTTTGGCTTTTGCTCTTGCTCTTGCGACAGCCAGAATGGCCTTTGAACTGGTTGATGAAACACTTGCTCTTGAACGAGTATTCAGAGACTGGGTTTCCCGGCAAACTTCATCGTGAGTGATTTCCATTTGCTCACTGACTTGGAACTTTTCTGACTCATCGTGTGATAAAATGTGGCTTATGGCTGTTTGAAATTAATGATGCTCCACGTGAATGAATCCGATGTGTACAAATTGTTGTATTGCTGTCTTTTTACTGTACTGTTAGGGCTCCTATGTTAGGGCCTCGATGTTAGGGCCCCTATACTAGGGCCTCTATGTTAAGGGCCCTATTTTAGGGCCTCTATATTAGGGCCCCTATGTTAGGGCCCCTAGGTTATGGCCCCTATGTTACAGCCTCTATGGTAGGGCTACTATGTTAGGCCCCCCGTGTTAGGGCCTATTAGTTAGGGACTCTATGTTAGGGCCCCTGTGACCGGGCCCCTATGGCGTGTTTTGAATTTATCCCCTCCCTTCCATTAGCACTCACCACCCCCCCCCCACCACCACCACCATTCTGGTGGGCTCTAACACGGCGGCGGAAAGCAGAGTGGTCCTGGTGGAGACGGGGGCCACAATGAGGACCTCTCTGGCTCCTGAGTGCCCCGGGGCCGCTGGGAGGGATTAATTGATGTCTGTCGGTGCCACTCAGGGCTGGTGGGGACTAAAAGGCTTTTCCCCTACAGATACAAAAGATCCAAACACAGTATCACCCTGGACCTCCACGGTGTCTGAGCTCATGGTCTGACCCGGGGTCAAGGCTGCGTCACGCTGGCGCCTCAGAGGAACACAGACTCACGCAGTGTCTCTCTCCTCACACTGACTCGCCCACAGGGCAGAAATTATCTGCCACTTTGTGCAGAGTGCTTTTCAGAGAGGTCTGTGTTGGAGAACGTCTGGTGTCCCTTGAACACAAGACAGCCCAGTGTCGGTCCTCTTAGACTGAGTACCCCCAGCCCGTTCTTCTGGCGATTTGAATTCGCCCTGCAAAAGGGTCCGGAGAAGAGCAATACATTTCTTTCTGCTTCTGATATGTTTTTGCAGGAGCCAATCACCAAGATGGCTTCTCCCCCTGGCACATTATTGGCTGGTTTAACACAATGACGACAGGGAAGCGACGGCAAGCAGCAGTGTACAGAGTCAGTTGAAATAGGCCCGTTTATCGCGCCTCTTGTGCTGAAGAAAGCAGCCTCCCCAGACCAACGTGCAATCTACGATTGAGCTTGGTTTGGCAATAGCCAGGCTAGGGTCCTATATATATATTCATATATATTCAGAGGCTTCTTCCTTGTGTGAAACCACAACCGTTTGGTGCGCTCCCAGCCTGAATAGGCAATAGACTAAAGACCTAAACAGGTTATAGAGGTCCTGCAATCACAGGGTTTAAAGATGCCTTCACCACACTGGGCGTAGATATTGGACACAAACTCCCATCAGAGGAAGTTCAGCTGACCCCCGAGCTGTTGAACCTAACCCTAACCATAAACCTTACCCTAACCCTCTACACTAACCCTAAACCTAACCCTCACCCTAAACATAAACCTAGCCCTATAACAGTAACCCTAACCCTAACCCTTTACCTAACCGTAATTTATTAACCAACAACTAACCCTGTCTCCATTTACTAACCAACTAACATGTCTCAGTTTTACTAGCCAACTGAGACCTGGTTTTTATGAGACATTCACTGCATTTACATTAGATAGCTGATTGTAATCTGATTACAGTCAGTGCGTTTACATGACACTCAAGAAAGTCGAATTATTGGCTTAGTCCAACTATGATTGGATTATTAAGATGCATGTATACACCTTAGTCGAGCTAAAATCGAATCAAATTGGGTTACTCATAGTTGAATTAAGACCCCTAGATAATGCAATTCATAGCCGAGCGTGCATGTACGGAGTCGAATTGGAGTATGCATTGAATTGCATTCTGCGCATGCTCGAGATCTTTTCCCGGGACCGTGAGCCGGAAGTAGAAGGAGACGATAGTCGTGTTGTTGTTGTCGCCGTCGGAAAACGAGAAACTGCGATTTATTTAAAAAGGTGGCGCAGAAGATGGAGGAAGCCGGTGAATGTAGTTACCCCCTATAAGAATTGTGTCCCGGCCGCGGGAGTGTGCATGGCATGCATTCATTAAAGGTGGAAGCACACAGACACTACGCTTCGATTTCACCCAAGGCTGAATTAAAAGTACATGTTTTTCTAAATGTGGGTCATTAACAAGGTTGTAAACTTCGGGCACATCTGTCAAAATAAATGTTTTTTTCTCCCGATGTGTTTACGATCTTTATTCATTCATTGTGCCGCGGCGAGGAATGCCGTATACGGACGGGCGGCGGAGGGGCTGCTCCGGCGGGAGAAAGATGTTTTCAGACAGCTGTCAACTCACTTCGGATAGGCGATTTATTTTAAAAGCTGGCGCAGAAGATGGAGGAAGCCGGTGTCGTGCCAATGTAGTTACCTCCTATAAGGAGTGTATCATCATCAACATGCATTCAATACACACTATGCTTCGAGGAGTCGGCATATGACCGAGAGGTCGGAACAATGGAGCGTCTGAGAAATGATATGGACCCGAAGTGAACTGACAGCTGTCTACTGAAAACATCTTTCTCGAATGCCGCCTGAGTTTGTTGTTGCTGGTGACGTAAAGAGGTCAGCCGGTGGCTCTATTACCACTAGTTGAAATGGGCACAGCGCCACCTATCGTACCGGGGCATGACACACTTCGGCCAATGAATCGATTTACTCACCGGCATATATACCCGGACAATTGCAGTTGTCCAATTGCGGAGCATAGTCGAACTATGGCTTTAATCGGATTAAGCTGTGCATGTAAACGTACTGAGTGGTAATCTTGTGTCTTAACCGCCATGTAAACACTGAAACCCACGTCCATCCCCTAGTTGATCCTTTCCTTACCCTGGACATCCTTATGCTTTTTGTAATGTAATCAAAGTTAGTCTCGTTGGTCTCGTTGGTCTGCAGTCTGTCAATCTGAAATATGGCAACTCAAAAAAATAAGTTACTCAATTGTTAACTGATCCATCACGTATCCCTGTCATCGTATTTAACGCACAAGTTTGATTTGGGTTGGTTTAAGGTGATGTTTTCACACCCAGACAGAACCGACCAGAACCAAATCCAGGAGGATTTCTATCATAACTTTATAGAAGGCAGCCGCAGTTAATACAAATATAAAACAAATAAGAAACCAAATGCCAGACTAATGTCAGCGCTGTGTCAGCCTGAACCTCCTAGTTTGCATCGCCCTCACGTCTCAGTTCTTATGAGCAGAACTCTGATGTTTTATTGACAATCAGTTCCATATCATGCTGCTAATAAAGTCTGTAAAACAAAGTCAAAGTCTTTGAATTGAACTGGGTGTGGAAAACAACTGTGACTCGCTCCACCGTCCAACGGAGTCACAGCAGCACTCAGTAGTGAGGGAGTCACAGCACTAAGGAGTGAGGGAGTCAGCAGCACTAAGGAGTGAGGGAGTCACAGCACTAAGAAGTGAGGGAGTCAGCAGCACTAAGGAGTGAGGGAGTCACAGCAGCACTCAGTAGTGAGGGAGTCACAGCAGCACTAAGGAGTGAGGGAGTCAGCAGCACTCAGTAGTGAGGGAGTCACAGCAGCACTAAGGAGTGAGGGAGTCACAGCAGCACTAAGGAGTGAGGGAGTCACAGCACTAAGGAGTGAGGGAGTCACAGCACTAAGGAGTGAGGGAGTCAACAGCACTAAGGAGTGAGGGAGTCAGCAGCACTCAGTAGTGAGGGAGTCACAGCAGCACTAAGGAGTGAGGGAGTCACAGCACTAAGGAGTGAGGGAGTCAGCAGCACTAAGGAGTGAGGGAGGCACAGCAGCACTAAGGAGTGAGGGAGGCACAGCAGCACTAAGGAGTGAGGGAGTCACAGCACTAAGGAGTGAGGGAGTCACAGCAGCACTCAGTAGTGAGGGAGTCACAGCAGCACTAAGGAGTGAGGGAGTCAGCAGCACTCAGTAGTGAGGGAGTCACAGCAGCACTAAGGAGTGAGGGAGTCACAGCAGCACTAAGGAGTGAGGGAGTCACAGCACTAAGGAGTGAGGGAGTCAGCAGCACTAAGGAGTGAGGGAGGCACAGCAGCACTAAGGAGTGAGGGAGTCACAGCACTAAGGAGTGAGGGAGGCACAGCAGCACTAAGGAGTGAGGGAGTCAACAGCACTCAGTAGTGAGGGAGTCACAGCACTAAGGAGTGAGGGAGGCACAGCAGCACTAAGGAGTGAGGGAGTCACAGCACTAAGGAGTGAGGGAGTCACAGCAGCACTCAGTAGTGAGGGAGTCAGCAGCACTAAGGAGTGAGGGAGTCACAGCACTAAGGAGTGAGGGAGTCAACAGCACTCAGTAGTGAGGGAGTCACAGCACTAAGGAGTGAGGGAGGCACAGCAGCACTAAGGAGTGAGGGAGTAAGGAGACAGCAGCAAAGACAACATGGGATTATTGCAATTATCGATAATGTGGCTGCCAGACGTACTACAACATCAACAACAACAACATCAACAACACCAACATCAACAACAACATCAACACGGCAACGAGGACGACTTAGTGAAGAGGAGAGGAGGGTGGGGGGCATCGGCCTGGGGGGCTACAAGTACCAGACAGGAACCCATGGGAAATAGACTGGGTCAACACAAACACCCAGACGGCTGTCGTGATCAAAGCCTTCTTGAGGAGAGGCCAAGGACCCCTGGGCAACAAGGTAATTTGGCCCCTGCAGGGGCTTCAAAGGCCCCTGGTGGGCCAAGGGCCCTGGGCCTTTGTCTGCTGACAGAAACAGACCGACCAGCATTTATTACTTCATGAGCGGAAATGCCTTCTCCACCCCAGGCAATTACAGTGACAGAGAAAGGTGTAGCGCCAGGGGGGTCTGTCTGGGTGGTCTGTCTGGGGGGTCTGTATGGGTGTCTGGGTGTCTGAGTGTTTGAGTGGTCTGTCTGGGTGCTGTCTGTCTGGGTGGTCTGTCTGTCTGGTCTGTGTGGGTGGTGTGTCTGGGTGGTCTGTGTGGGCAGTCTGTCTGGGTGGTCTGTCTGGGTGGTGTGTCTGGGTGGTCTGTCTGTCTGGGTGGTCTGTCTGGGTGGTCTGTCTGGGTGGTGTGTCTGCGCTTTGCGTGTGTGTGTGTGCCTGCATGCACGTTTGTGTAGGGTTTGTGTGCAGGCTGAATGTGGGATGTGTGTGAGTGTGTGTTTCTTCTGAATGAGGAAGGTGAATGACTGCAGGTGTATGGAGCCTTGCTGATGAAATGCCTTCAAGATATTTGACAAATAGATACAGCCAGACACTTTCCCTTCCCTTTATCAGAATGCTAATCTGTACACACACACACACACACACACACACACACACACACACACCTGTTCTGACTCCTGAGAGAGAGGGAGAGAGAGAGAGAGAGAGAGAGAGAGAGAGAGAGAGAGAGAGAGAGAGAGAGAGAGAGAGAGAGATGTGTGGCTGTATGAATTAGCATTGTGTAACCATTGTGTTACCAGTGTGTTAGCATTGTGTTAGCATTGTGTAAGCATGTGTTAACAAACGTCTGAATCAGCGCGTCAGCCTTGGTCCATGAGCCTCCAGTGGTTTGAAGAGGTTCAAATCCTCTATATGACTGCAGTCACAACTCAATGAACCATCCACCTTAAGATGCACGTTGTCGTGGGAACTGGGGACACATCATAAAGGGGAAGTTAAAGAATTACACTCTTTCTCCTTAAATGTTTTTCTTCTCTCAATGCATTACATGATTATTTCTTATATGTTTTATAACAGTAAGTTATAACAGTTGCATATGATCTGATCTCTGTTGGTCCATCCCTCGCCAGCAGGTGGTCTCTAGAGAAACGTCTTCATAAGGTTTACATACAGACAGAGACCATGGAACATCTGTCTAAAAATGATATGTACTAAACATGAAACGCTAAGATAGCATTATTTTTCCTGCAATTTGAAAGTGCAAATGGGCGCAAAACACCCTCCCTTTCATCAACGCTCACTTTGACATTCCCACAGCGCCATTGAGTCGTGGAGATGAGGAGCCAAAGCAATCCCTCTGAAATGAATTATTGTATTGTTCCTTCAGACATAATTTGTTTTAATAGGAGCAGCTCCTAATAACACCAATAAAGAGCTCAGTACTACCAGGCTGCAGGAGCAACATGAGGCAGAGAGAGGAAGGGGGAGG
Source organism: Micromesistius poutassou (assembly GCF_964030765.1). Lineage (NCBI taxonomy): Eukaryota > Metazoa > Chordata > Actinopteri > Gadiformes > Gadidae > Micromesistius > Micromesistius poutassou. Next base: position 7,968,268 of record NC_140281.1, read on the forward strand.
AGGGGTGGCGAGAAGGAGGAGGAGAGGCAGAGGAGGAGGAGAGAGGCAGAGAGAGGAGGAGAGAGGCAGAGAGAGGAGGAGAGAGGCAGAGAGAGGAGGAGAGGCAGAGAGAGGAGGAGGACAGGCAGAGGAGGAGGAGAGAGGAGGATGAAGAGAGGCACCAAGGGAGGAGAGGCAGAGAGAGGAGGAGGAGAGGCAGAGGAGGAGGTGGAGAGGCAGAGAGAGGTAGAGTGAGGTAGTGAGAGGTGGAGCGAGGACGAGTGAGGCAGAGAGAGGCGGAGCGAGGCAGAGAGAGGCAGCGGCTATTAACATATATGAATAATTTAATCCTGAATAGCTGGCCCAAGTCCAAGTGCATAATTCACTAATTGCAATCAGGCATGGAAAGTCAAGGAAGCAGAGTGCTAGGAGTGTGTATATGTGCAACCATGTGCGTATGTGATCATGTGTGTGTGTGTGTGTGTGTGTGTGTGTGTGTGTGTGTGTGTGTGATAGTGTGCGTGTGTGTGTTAGTGTGTATGTGTGCGACCATGTGTGTGCATGTGATTATGTATGTGTATGTGTGATAGTGTGTGTGTTAGCGTGCATGTGTGGTAGTGTGTTCTGTGACTCATTCCGAACAGGATTATTAAACCCTAACCGTTTTCATTTTGATGTCAAATCCACGGTAGAATTGTACATTATTCTAATAAGCATGATAGTAATCATTGGATATTTACAAACTGCTGTCCAATGACTGAAGGAAGCAGCCAAAACAAAGAGCGGAGGGACACTGTTGCTACATATTTATATATATATATATATATATATATATGTAGTATGTAGCCTTTCTGTGCTGTCTCCGCTCACAGAGCGTCACTAGATAATACAGATGCAGTTGTATAGATACAGTATAGATACAGTAGTATAGATACAGTAGTAGAGATACAGTATAGATACAGTAATATAGATACAGTATATATATAGTAGTATTACAGTAGTATAAATACCGTATAGATACATTAGTATAGATACAGTAGTATTACAGTAGTAGTAATTTATTTTTGACAGTAAACCAACAGGGGAACTAACTGTCGCTGGAGAGGCCAAACGCAGCCTGCCTACAGTGGTTTAATCCTAAAATGGAAGGCTGGAGGTGGAGGCCATGACTGAATAAAGACATGACTCCAATGATTCATTCACCAACATGACGGAAGTATCCCCTGTTCCTCTAACAGGAGCCATCTGAGCTGGATCTCAGAGTAACTCTTCAAGGTGTAGGTATTGATGGGTGCTCGCTCAGCCATTCCTCATGTTCTTAATGAGTCCCAGAATGTCAGGAGGAGACGTATGGTATTGAACTGCGTGTGACCTTGTAATTGGCGTGTGGTTTGGGCCCTCAGACGAATGGCCCCATTCGTTCTTGTCGGTACGCCACACTGTGCTGTGATGTTGGTGTTGGCATCAGAGGAGGATAAGGTGGCTCCTGTGTTTGGAGTTTCTAGGAGTCCTGCAGCACAACACCAGACATTTTGAGGTTTGTCTTTTTATTGACTCATCTTGTAGATAAACTAATTCAACTGATAAATACTGCAAAACCTGCCGTAGCACACCCTCTTGACTCTGATCAAGAACACAAACACAGACAGTTGAAAAGCCCTGATAGGAAACACTTTCTGTCCAGAATGTGTTCTCTAAACACAAAACTGTAAAGGTGTCAAGCTGCCCTCAATGAACACATCATACAATGATCTGTAGTGTGGTTACATCTTAATGAACTAGAGAACACCATGCTGTAGGAGGAAGAGTTCCCTCCCAGAGTCTGGGTTCTGCCAGGACCGGTCTGGGTTCTATCAGGTCTGGGTTCTATCAGGTCTGGGTTCTACCAGGTCTGGGTTCTACCAGGACCAGTCTGAGTTCTATCAGGTCTGGGTTCTACCAGGTCTGGGTTTTATCAGGTCTGGGTTCTATCAGGTCTGGGTTCTACCAGGACCAGTCTGAGTTCTATCAGGTCTGGGTTCTATCAGGTCTGGGTTCTATCAGGTCTGGGTTCTACCAGGACTGGTCTGAGTTCTATCAGGTCTGGGTTCTACCACCTCTGGGTTCTACCAGGACCGGTTTCTATCAGCGATATTCCTCACAGCTTACAGTACAGACTCATGACGTTTAAAAGCGACCCCTAACGTTCCTTTAACTCCAGTATCCCCCCCTCCATAGAGGCTCCGCCTTCCACACGTTCATCCCAGTGATGGTGCTTGAAAAGGCAGAAGAAGAAGAGGTTATATACTATTCCGCACATCATTTGGTCAGTGCAATTATACCACCAATACTTTCTATCTAAAGCCCTCCTCTAATACTGTGGGATGTCCAATACCCAGGTCGCTCCACTGCAGCTCCTAAATGAGCCTCATATCCACCCACCAATCTCCATCTCAGAGCATGTCCAGGGGGTCCCTGGTGGGTCGGGGCTTCAGCAGATCACTTCATGGTTCCTGCACAGCACCAACAATAGCAGGGCCTCATTAATGTGGAAGACATGCGCACCTACAAACATATCTATGCAAAGCAGACTTATGCTGAATCCTTCCTATGTCCCTGTGCTATGGAAAAAGCAATTGCAATTTGAGAAAAACATGTTGCAAGTGTTGCATTTGACGCACCTGTAATTGTCTCACAAGATGGATTTCCTGAACCAATCGCAGAAGAGACGCATTGATTGGTCAGAAATGAGTGGAACGTTGTCTAAATCTAAATTGGCACAATACTTCCCACCTTCCCTCTACAATACTAGTTTTTAAATCTTACATCCAGCACCTTTAACATACATATAGATCACTTCAGGTTCAGAACATTGCAAAGAATACAAATCCAAACGTATTGTAAAGCTTATTCTGGTTTATTTAACATTTGTTTTACCATCTTAATATCACACACTGCATCTTTAAAAAATGAGCTGTAGAATATCTTGTTTCTCTTTGTTGTAGTGTAGGGTGAGGGAGAGAGAGAGAAAGCCTGAGAGATAATGTGTGTGAGAGAGAGAGAGAGAGAGAGAGAGAGAGAGAGAGAGAGAGAGAGAGAGAGAGAGAGAGAGAGAGAGAGAGAGAGAGAGAGAGAGAGAGAGAGAGAGAGAGCATCTTCTCAAAGCTAATAGGGCCTATTCCACCTTTGGCTAATGGTCTACATTATTAGCGGTAGTACAGAGCTGTCACTTATTAGGCCGCAGGTAGATGGCCACTCAGCGCTGTGGCCTCTGAGTCCTGCTGCACCGACGCACTCTGACACTCTGTCATCACCGGCCAGACCACGTGACCCTGAGGCCCCTGACACCACTGGGGACGTAGAGCAGCACTCGTCAGGGGCACCAGCGGACTAGCCAAACGCACAGTGTCACCTCATTTAGGGAAGCTAGTGAGAAGTGAGCTCTACCCCCCTATGACCGGGGCCCCCCTAGTGCCGAGCCCCCCCCCCCTCCCCCCTAGCACCGGGCCCCCAAGTGCTGGGGCCCCCCCTGGCGCCGGGGACCCCCTAACACCGGGCCCCCCTAACACCGGGCCCCCCCCCTTACACCAGGGCCCCCCCTGGCCCTTGATGACTGGAGCTGGTTCAGCCCCAGGGTCAAGATGGACGTTGTGTTGATATCTATAATGATGTCCCCAGCGGAGTGAGGGGGCAGGCGTCACATCCAGGTCCTTCCTCTCCAGATGTCCTCCAATCAGGATTGTTTGGTGTGGATGAGGGCGGGGCTGCATCCACTCGGTGGACGATGGGTGGGTGGGGGTAGGCGAGCTCAGCAAAGGGTCACATGTTTCTGAGGAGGACAGCGTAACGTTAGGTAGGACACGTACCAGACGTCAGGAGGTCACAGGGGAAGATGCAGGGTTCAGAGTTCACCTAGACTCTGCATTGCCACCCCGTCCCACCCCTCCTACTTATTGTATGTCATACTTAGTTATAGTCAGTGGTGGACAGTAACAAAGTAAGTAATTTGTTTCCGTACTTAAGTAACTTTTTAGCATATCTGTACTTTACTTGAGTATCATTATTTAGTGAGACTTACTTTTACTCAACTACATTTCATAGGAGAAAATCTTACTTTTTACTCCACTACATTCCAAAAACCTGTCATTCCTTTCAACGTTCCTTTCCACCACATGCATGCGTGACCATAGACAGTAAAGTGACAGATCCAAATGAGTGCACGTGCACCGCAAGTGTTCCAATCAGAACACATGATTCGTGCAGTTTGGGCGGGTTTCTCCCAACTTTGCTTCTGTCCTCGTATCTCTGTATAGCCTTCGAATTTCGCTGTCACGTTTGACGTTTATAGCTAACACACAATAAAGGAAGATGTGCCAGATATTGGAATTGAGCACCCATGGCCATATTTAAGTGAACTATTTGAAGTAGTGGAAAGGAAGAACGACTTGTTAATTTTTAAGTGCCTTCTCTGTCTGCCTGTGTCATGTTTGGTATGGTAAATGGAAATACATCCTTAGATAGATAGATGTATTTACTTTATTGATCCCAAGCTGGGAAATTGCAGTGTAGCAGCAGCAATACACACAGTAACAATACAAATAGAGAGAAACAACCTTGACATATATATATAAAAAAGAGGCAATATAAAATGTAATATAAAAAATGTATAAATAAGCAGTATAATTGTAGTGCAAAGTAGAAGGTAGAAAGTATAAATATAAGGTGCAAGTGAACAGATAAAATATAAGGTGCTTTGAGACTGTATTATTATTATTATGACATTATTATCACCCTCATCTCCCCCTCTTATACACCCGACAACAGCTGAGTCGTCAGAAAACTTCTGCAGGTGACATGACTGAAAACTTTCAGTACAACATGAGTTGTACTGAAAGTCAGTGGTGTACAAGGTGAAGAGGAAGGGAGAAAGCACAGTTCCCTGTGGAGCTCCTGTACCACTGACCACCACGTCAGACAGGACACTGCCCAGACGGACAAACTGTGGCCTGCCTGTCAAGTAGTCAGTAATCCAGGAGATCATAGTGTCATCAACACCCACCACCCGCAGCTTCTCACCCATTAGCAGAGGCTGAATGGTATTGAAAGCACTGGAGAAATCAAAGAGTGTGATCCTCACAGTGCCTCCCCCACCATCCAGATGCATATGGGCTTGTTGCAGCAGGTAGATGACAGCATCATCAACTCCTAAATGGGGCTGATAGGCAAATTGCAAAGGGTCCAGAAACGTCCTCACCTGTGGCCTCAGCTGGGCTAAGACCAGTCTTTCCAGGACCTTCATCACATGCGATGTTAGGGCGACTGGTCTGTAGTCTGCCGGGTTGGATGGCCTCGACTTCTTGGGGACTGGGACCAAGCAGGATGTCTTCCACAGCAACGGGACTTTCTCCTGACTCAGGCTCAGGTTGTACAGATGTCCCAGTACAGGGGACAGCTGGCTGGCACAGGTCTTCAGGATCCTGGGTGAGATGCCATCAGGGCCTGCAGCCTTTCGCTGATAGTTTTTCCAGCTGCCTCTTTACCTGGCCTGTAGTCACCGTTGGGCGGGGGTTGGTGCAGATGTCACCAGTGGAGGAGGAGGAGGGGGTGGGGGGGAAGGAGGGGGGGCAGATGATGTTGTCAGTGAAGGAGGAGGAGGAGGGGGTGGGGGGGGCAGATGATGTCATCAGTGGGGGACAAGGAGGAGGGGGTGGGGGGGAAGGAGGGGGGGGCAGATGAAGAGGTGTTGTACAGGAGAATGCTGGGGGGAGGGTCCAGCCATTTGATACTTAAGTACATTTGAAGTACTTTTATACTTTTACTCAAGTCAATGTTTAAAGGGAGTACTTCCACTTTTACTGGAGTAATAGGTATCTCAACTTTTACTCAAGTGTCTTTGTTATATACAGGGAATGGGTTAACCTAGCGATTGTTAGTGCTTTGCACTTGGTTCTATGAACATCGTACTGACAGCGATATATTGTTGTTTCCCCTTCTTCTGACAAATGTACTTATTGTATGTCGCTTTGGATAAAAGCGTCTGCTAAATGCCCTGAATGTAAATATAAATCTGAAGACCTTCCTACCAGGGCTGTGCTGACAGTATTCTGTTGTGAAGACCTCTATCTGTTATGTGTGTGTTTGAGGTGGGAGGAGGGTGTGTTTATGTGTTGCAGGCCCAGCATCAGCCTGGATACCCACTGGACTATGTTCATGCTTTAAGAACCCTTGTCACCCGGGAGAATAGGGATCAAATGTTAACGTTGAAAACCCTCTTTGATATTGCATATTCAGTAAATGAATACAGCTTGTATGTTTGCTGTATTGTGGGACACAAACATAATCTCTATATAGTACAAAGCAAACTTTCCTTTAGAAGGAACGACAGAACATTCTTCTTCTCAAGATGGCTTGAGGCTGCGCTTGGTTTGTGGAAGACGGAGGGTTTAATTAATATGGTTTATTTATATGAATTAAATCAAAAAATTGACACCCAAACTGTCACTTTCACAGCTAATATGTCATCCGATAACTTATGGTCTTCCAAAGTTAACACTTATGAATATGTGCTGCTGAGGACCCAGAGGACTAAATGTATAACTTGACCTCACCTAACCGCAAGGTTGCTAGTTCAATCCCTGGCTCCTCCTAGCTGAGTGTCGAGGTGTCCCTGAGCAAGGCACCTCACCCTAACTGCCCTCAACAAGCTGGCTGTCGGTGTGTGAATGTGTGCATGAATGAGTGAATGTCAGGCAATATTGTAAAGCGCTTTGGGTGGCCTCTGGTTACAAAAAAGCATTGTATAAATGCAGTCCTTTTACCTTTTTACCATTTACCAAGAGGAGACACAGTCAGGAAACCACTCAGCCAATAAGCATCAGCGTGTTTCAGATCGGCTGGACTCATTCAGCCACAAAGCATCAGTCCAGGCCTCTACCTGCACTGTTCTCCCAAAGGCCAACACAAACAGGTAGCGACAGCCAGGTGACGGACCTTGCTGTGCTGGGTGTTCTGTCTGCTGAGTCCTCAGCCGCTATGTCTCCGCTCTGTCCTGACTCACAGGGAGCACTCAACTCAACATCGAAGAGAGTGTGTGTGTGTGTGTGTGTGTGTTCAGGTGTGTGTGTGTGTATGTTCACGTGTGTGTGTGTATGTGTGTGTGTGTTCAGGTGTGTGTGTGTGTGTGTCTTCACGTGTGTGTGTGTGTGTGTGTGTGTGTGTGTGTGTATAAGTCCTACTTGACCTTTTTGGGTTCCAGCAGAAATCCAGACTAGTCTTTAGATCTAATGACCTGGAAACAGTCAAACATGACCTTTAAAGTTACAATAACCAGACCGTACACTACTGACCGACTGCAGTGCACTCACCAGCACCCAACTATATTGACTATATTGTCCCACTGCACCCTACCTACAGTCAGGATAGCTACCTTCACTCAGGACGGGATTTTTCATCTGTCAAAATCTTTCACAAGATCTAATATTTTACCAATATAATTTTCTTTACTAAATAAGTCTACTTATATTTGACTTATTTGAAAATACTTTTTAATGGCTACTGTGTCTATGCTAAGCTATATACCTCTAGATGTATCAATTACGGATCAAACTGGAAGCTTCCCTGTCCACAGGTCAAACAGAGCTTCAATCTGACATTAAAGCCGTTTTTTTACATCTGGCTCACCTGACCAAAAGGTACCTAAAAACCACGATGAAGAATTACAAATGATGATGATGATGAGCGATAGGAAGAGTTTTAGACTATTTAGGACTGGAGACGGCCCATACCATCACTGTGGTGTAAGAGCACAGCCTGCTGTAGGAGAAGCATGGGGCAACCCTGTACTGTGACCCTCGCTGTGGTGTCAGTAAGAGCACAGCCTGCTGTAGGAGAAGCATGAGCCCTGAGCCCTCAGGCACCGTGACCCTCACGTTGTCATGGTGATGACGGTGGGATCACCGCCGGCTGACGCTGTCATTAAAGGTACTTATAAACCTGATTTGTCTTCATGTTTTGCAGCCAGATATTTCCTAAAAGGCTGAATGTCTGTTGTGGGGCTGAAGGTCCTCTGCAGACCGCTCGGTGTGTCATCTGCTCCACCCGACGGACCTTTTGATCTGTTTTACAGCCATGAGATCAGCTTGACATCTTCTGCCTCAGACACACAGGCGCCAGAGATGTGCTCACGTCACGACTCCTCTCAGGCACGCACATGCTGTCGTCCTGGCAACAGCTTGGTTGGTGTGGCAGACAAAGGAAGAACTCGGAGTAGAGTCAGAATTGTATGGCTGTCCCCAGATGTATATACAGTATACACCAAAGAGGAGGAGGTCGAAACATGTTATTCAACGGCATCATCCATTGTTTCATCACTTCTATCCGTCTTGTATTTATAGAGAAGGCATTAAGGATGTGCAATTCATGTGATGAGAAGATGCTTGTGGTTGACTCCAGTGATCCCAGGGAACCCTCTGGACCACAAAGTGTCCTTCAAACAGCGACCAGCCTGTTCCTACGCTCCTGCTCATCACAGTGCTCTGACAGATTACACTTTATTTAATGATTATTGAATATTGAGGCAGAGACAAGCTCAGATGAACGCATGTTCCCACGGTGGGAGGAACAGGTCTGTGATTAGTGTTGTATTGTAAACACTTCTTGTGATGGAAGAGGTGGAAACTAAAGGTATGAAGACTAGGTGCAGAGTTGCTTGTATGTTTTGTTACATCTTCCTCCCATCCTCTCTCCCCTCCCACACACAGCTCTGAAAAGGTCAGCCCCCTCTGGACCAGAATGGGGTGACACCTATGGCACTGTCTCATGTGCCCCTACTGGGCTCGCTCTCAGATCACTGCTCCCATCAGCCCTACTGGGCTCGCTCTCAGATCACTGCTCCCATCAGCCCTACTGGGCTCTCAGATCACTGCTCCCATCAGCCCTACTGGGCTCTCAGACCACTGCTCCCAGTCAGCCCTACTGAGCTCTCAGACCACTGCTCCCAGTCAGCCCTACTGAGCTCTCAGACCACTGCTCCCAGTCAGCCCTACTGAGCTCTCAGACCACTGCTCACAGAACGCAGTTGACTGGGCTACGGGATGTAGCATATCTTTCTCCTCTTAATTGGTTGTGTAATAAATCTGTTTGACGCCATATTGAATCTACCACTGATGAAGGTAGTGCTGGCCCTTGTCCCAAGAGGAAGAGGAATCGATCATGTTTAAGGAGGGGCTCTGCGTCCTGTGTGCAAATTTAGGAAATTTATACTGCATAACATCTGTATACTTCATCACCACAAAATAACACCAACTGAGACAGAAAAGTACGTAAGCAATACAGCGAATGAGATAAATAAATAAGTGGTAAATGCAAAGAGATGGCGGCCAATAAGTCCCTGGATTATTACTGGTGTGTTGATGTCTGTTAATGTCATTTTGCCTGCCTCATCTCTACTGGGGATGGTAAGACCACTGAGACTAACCCTCACAAATATTTATTTTGTACATTGCAGCAGCGTTTGCTGCATCCGTTCCCCAGTCTTATGAGGCCATCGGAGCAGAGAGAGAGAAAGGGAGAGAGAGATATGCTTGCCAGTTATTAATAATACAGCTTCAGTGTTTACCTCTGAGTGGTGGCCAGAGTATTTCATCAGCAGAAGATGGAGGAGATCCTTCAGCCAACATTGACTCTGTGTTCTATGGAGCAGCCGAGGCAGCAGTAGGAGGAGTCCAAACCAGATCTGATGATCCAATAAGCTTCTGAGTACACACATCGTCTCTCATTCAAGAGGAAGGAGGAAGCCTCTTCCGTCCTGCAACAACTCTGAACTCACCAGTAGGAACAGAGAGGGAGGGGTGGAGAGAGAGAGTCTGATAGGCACAATAAAGCCTGATAAATAAACTTAAATAATGAAATAATGTTGCAGAGCATTACTTGAAGGTATTTTCAACAAAAAGTGAATCGGTCATGAAAACAAGGTGCTTCAAGCTTAAGTGTATCGTACTCTAGGTCCCCTTCTCCAGGTGTGGTACCTTCTCTAGGTGTGTTACCTTCTCTAGGTGTGATACCTTCTCTAGGTCTGGTACCTTCTCCAGGTCTGGTATCTTCTCTTGGTCTGGTACCTTCTCCATGTCTGGTTCTTTCCTCCAGGTAGGACCTGCCTTGGATGAGCAATACCTCTTTTTCCTCTGGTTTGGACCATGTCCTTGTTTCTTCCTTTCAGCCACCACTGAGCTTGGCTGACTCCAGGACAGTTCTCGTGGTTCCTGCTGCTGGAGGCCCTCTGCTGTAAACTCATGCTCTAGCCAGGCTGAAGACATTGGCATGTCAACGAGCGATCTGCCTCCTCCATCTGAACGCATCTTGCCGGGCTGGAGAGGCCACTGAGCGCCCCTCTCATCATGGAGATGGGGGCTCCCCGGTGCAGGGGAAAGCTCTGCCTGCAGCGCCAGTAGCTTGTCTGAAAACGCTTTGGTTTCTGCAGAAGCAACATGTTCACTAGCAAGGACCCAAAAATACCTACCTCTTATTGTTTGGAGGGAAACACGATCTCAGGGACAAAGGTATTATTGGATGTATTATCATATCCTGCCCCAGTGCAAGAGCAGAAGGGCTAACCTGCATCAGCAGCAACAGCAGTGGTTCAAGCTGTTTGCACCCTGAGAGCTGACTCCAAACGCTGCACACTTCTACACATCTCCAAGTCCTCTCTTCTGCTGAGGCATCTTCACTTACAGACGCACATGTGGGACAGTGAAAGCTTACATGGAGCCGTGGGTATGAGGATGGGAAAACCTGTCATGGCACATCTAAATATCCCACAACAGGCAACACAGCAATGAAGCCAAGCTGTGGTAAAGACATGGGTGCAGGATTCTTATGGTGCAATAGCCTCAGCCATCTAGTTTTCTGGAATAAAACCAACACCTTGTTAGAGCTGGGACGCAGCGCCAGTAACTAAAAAAACAGCTCAAACTGGTCGGTATATCTCTAAATCTCTCCATTTAGTTTTCCCGATATGTGCCACAGTGTGTAATTAGCTCAAGAAACACCATGGAGCAGATAAATATGCACGCTTGGCTCTAGGAATTGGCCACCTTTATTGATACAGAGACAAGCTGAAGAAGATGAGAACCATAACAACATCTGACAACTACTTTGATTCTGAGGAAATACCCCCCCCCCCTCTCTCAATGTCCACGTATCCCAAACTCTTCTTCCAGGGGTTCCTCATGAGGAACCAGGTCCAACCATGGGTCAGAAATATACAAAATGTTCTCCATTCATCAAAGCACAGGTAAATGCACTTCTTACAGCTGCTCTCTGTTTGATTCTGATTTTAAAATATAATTAATAAGAGAATCATCTTTAAATGCAGTGTTTATGTTTATCTTGACTGTATTGTTTACCAATAATGGTGTCTTAATGATTTGTTGACTCTCCTTGTTGTTGGCTTATCATCAGAAGCTTCTGAAAGCCTGTGTGATGGTAAAAGTGGATCTTCAGAGTGTACCAATGTATTGATGAAGGAGCTCAAGTGGCGCCACGTGCCTCTCGCTGTGTTTACGAGGCAAACTTATCCCCTCCACATCCGAGCTCTTAGATTAGCATATTGATGACAGCGAGGAGAGGATTCTGCATGTCACTAGACACCCTTCCAAATTGGTGCATACAAATGAACCATAGCCTGGGATGTCTTTGAGTGTGCGTTGTGTGCACGTGGGAGTGTGTGTGTGTGTGTGTGTGTGTGTGTGTGTGGCGTGCATGTGTGAAAGCATCTAAGAAAAAGAGTTGGAATATTTATGTTGGAATGAGACAAACACATTAACACATGCACACACACAGAGTGAGAAACACCAGGGCAGTTTGGTGCTTTATGGAGATTTCCTTCATGCCGGGAAGCCAAGATGATCTCAGCCACAACACGCTGAGACTCTGTGGAAATTCAATCAGTCCGCTCAGAGGGGTCCCCTAATTCATTTAGACCAAAATTTCAAGAAATTGCCCGGAGGAAATTTGGGATCCTAGCCATACAGAAGCAGCAACACTGATTCCTTTAATACATACAGACTTGGTATTCATCGGCAGCGTTTAACCTACACAGCCCAGGGTACCTTTAGAGGGAACTTTGGAAATTATCTTTTCATCTAGCTTTGTTGTACACATAGTTGTATTAATACAAATTATTCCCCTATGATACAGGTTATCTTTAAGAGTAAATAATTTTCAAGGGAAATAGTATTAGAGATGCTACCTTTCAGATACATGGTGTGTTTATAATCCAGTTTCTAATCTTTATGCGCCGCTATTCTGAAGTAAGTAAATACCCTGATGTTAAACCAGTGCTATTATTTTAATGCACACAAGTTAACCATCAGCAAAGGACTAGAGTGTGCATAATAAACCAATAATATATATTCAGAACTACGTGGTCTTGAGTTTCATGTAATGAAAGTTATTATTTCCAGATCTGCATGAATATGAATGAGGATTAGGAAACAGAGTAATCATCCCACCACAGCATTGTGTGAATCAAGCACTTGGTTAGTGTGACAACGTGAAGGTCCCTCATTAAACCTGGAAACGTACGAGAGGAAACGTGGAGAACATTAGACCCTTTACATTATTATTATTGAAATCAAGTTATTGAGAAGCACGCTCAGCAAACGTAGAGGAGGCGTGGTCATTAACATATGATGGGAGATGGCCCACAGGCCAATACATTTAAGTGCTATCGCAACAATTCATATACAGGCTTGAGATCTGCAAACTTACCCTTTAACTGGGCTTTTAACAAGGGGTAGAGGGCCCTTCCCTTTAATAAGGAGAGGATCAAAGTGCTTTTCATTTTAAAACGTTGAGAACCAAGCAATTAAGTATGAAATGTATGAAGAAATCTGAGAAAGTGGAACCAAACAGAAGGATGAATAAAATCAGCAGCAGCTCCTCCGAGAGCCGCGTGACATTCGAATGAAACCTACCAATTATTAAACGGAACAGGAAATATAATGGCTGCTGCACTAAGGAATAAAAAAGGACCCAACAGAAGGTGGACTGGTCCTCTGATAACCCTATGGATGCTGGGGTCAAGTTCCTCTGGTCAGCGAGACGCTCCATCATGAAGGGTTCCATGAGATGCTCTGTGCAGGGATGCTGACCCTGAGCCCTGGGGTCTGCAGACTGAGGAATGAGAGGTCCTGTGTACACCTCATCTGTTTAGAACAGTGTTCTGCCTGTACACCACTGCAGGTCTTACTGAGTGCTACAGAGACAGGTGTGGCCCAGAGTTTCTGGCCGTTGTTCAGATTGACTGTAAATAAGAATGAGCAGTTTGTCACGTCCATCCAATAAATAAGAACATCTGTATGTATCAGACAGTACAGTGCATTACATTATTATGAAATGAACATCAAGTTTATACGTTTATACACTTTTACTGACTAAACTTTAACTGACTTTTACTGATGTGCGGACAACAAGCAAGGAAGGTGTTGAGGAGGAGAGAATATAATGATCTACGACTGATGGAATGTAGAAATATTGACGTTCCAAGCTCCCAGGAAGAATGGAGTATCCTGAGCTCTACAGGCTAGCTATAGCATCAGTTAGCAGAGGACTGAAGTATCCTGAGCTCTACAGACTAGCTATAGCATCAGTTAGCAGAGGACTGAAGTATCCTGAGCTCTACAGGCTAGCTATAGCATCAGTTAGCAGAGGACTGAAGTATCCTGAGCTCTACAGGCTAGCTATAGAGCTATAGCATCACGATGCACTTTGCTGCATGCCACCAAATATAAATATATACCAGTTATGAAGTAATAAAATATCCTTTAGTGTCACCAAATGTTTCTTGTTAGAGCAATAACCAAATGAATAACCAAAGAAGAATTTACATTAGGAATATGTGTGGCTGTAGGGTAGGCTATAAAATGCATGTATGTATATTTATATATATAAATATATACATAAAGTTGTGCAGAAGTAAATATTTATAACTATAAATACATACATATTTATGCATACGTCTTTTTTCTTATTCTATTAGTTTTTTACATTAAAACATTAATGCAATGACTGAGGAGGGTAATAATTGTGAGATGTCTCCTGACTAAACCAACTTTAGTCATGGCATAATGAAACATGAAAGGCCAAACATATCATAATGTCCTCAGCCTGCTCATTAACGTCAGTCGGAGAGAGAGAGAGACCCTCCCCCCAGTGCTCCCCTGTCTCTGGGTACATGTGTCCCTCCATTACACCGCCTCACTACGGATACCACCTCAGAACTCCATCATCATAAACCACATGCCAGGCAGGACAGAACAGAGGCAACAGGAGGAATCCTGAGAGAGAGAGAGAGAGAGGGAGAGAGAGAGAAAGAGGGAAGGAGCGAGAGAGAGAGGGGAGAGATAGAGATAGACAGAGAATGGTAGAGAGTGAGAGAGGGAAAAAGCGAGTGAGCAGGGGAGAAAGAGAGTGAGAGATAGAGAGCGGGAGTGAGAGCGAGAGAGAAAGAAAGAATGAAAGAAAGAGCGAGAGCGAGAGTGAGCGAGAGAGAAAGTCACTTAGGCTCATTAAGGACACAAAAGGCCTCATTAGGGTGGCCTGTCTTTGGCGTTTGGCTGTAGTTGTCCTGTCCGTCTGACACCAGCTCTCCCTGCTAATAGTCTCAGCCATTCAGCAGCTGAGAAGTGTCTCTGTGCTTTTAATGAGATGGGGGCGAGGTCACCGCTACCCACAATGCACAGCGCCGCTACGTCATTAACAATCGGCTCTGTATCACTAATTGGACACCATGTTGGTTTATTTGGCCCCGCCCCCACTCCCCCCCCTGTTCCTCTGTCCCTCCCCCTCCCCCTGAAACGTGTTGTGGAATGGAAAAAAACTGAAGCTAATCACCATGCTTTTGATTTGTTTATGTATTCTATTTGTCATATTTGCTTCCTAAGACTGTAAATCAAGGGGGCAACGTAGCATGGGGCGCTAATAACCTCGCTACATCTGCCTCCTAAATTATGCAGCGAGCCGCGGCGGCGGGCTGTCTGTCACTGAGCCCGGCTCAGGTCCTCAGGAGGCCTGCGTGTGCGTGTGTGGGCGTGTGTGCTCGTGTGCATGCGTGCGTGCGTGTGTGTGTGTGTGTATGTGTCCGTGTGTGCATGTGTGTGTGTGTGTGTGTGTGTGTGTGTGTGTGCCTATGTGCATGTGTGTGTGTGTCAAAGAGCTGTTAAACAGTTAAAAGTTGCTCATACTGGCTGTTATTAAAACTTTTGTTTGGACTCCTAATGAGCAGAAGCAGAGCGCCCAAATAATGGAGACCTGATATTTAGAGGCTAGTTAGAAATAGAAAGGCTCCCCGACTCCTGGCTTCATCGTCGTCAGGCTGAACCGCAGCGATGGAAACTCGTTTCTCCCACAAGGCGCGTGATAATGTGAATGTAACAGTCAATAGATTTTGTGCATCTATGGTATTGTACTGAATAACACATCTATACAATCAGTCAAATTATCCAATGGCCAGGAACACTGGTTCCCCTGAATACCGTGAGCAGGAGGAGGAATAGGATGCTGGTATATGACAATATTAATATTTGCAAGTAAATACTACCCCTCAGAGGCCTTGTGAATAATCTGTGTAAAAAGCTCTGTGGTTTCAGGCCTCTGCATGTCGTTCTGCCAAATATAAAAATAAAAGTGAAACCAATAACGATGTGTGATGAAAACGAGACGAACACGTGACTGATATATATATATATATACATACAACATTCTCATAAAAACATGTTCACCAGTCAGATAAGAAGCAAACACAAACGGCTTTAGGTGACACATCTAAAGCCGTTTGTGTTTGCTTGGGAGGTGGGAGGGGGGGCATGAAGTAGGAAGAGGAGGAGAACTCTCCAAAACTTGGTTTAATCATCTGTCGTGCAGCAGTATTACTGTGACACTGCCTTGTGTTTCACCCTCCCACTGCTGCAGTCTCTCTCTCTCTCTCTCTCTCTCTCTCTCTCTCTCTCTCTCTCTCTCTCTCTCTCTCTCTCTCTCTCTCTCTCTCTCTCTCTCTCTCTCTCTCTCTCTCTCTCTCTCTCTCTCTCTCTCTCTCTCGTAATAGACCATGATCATCAACATAATGTTAAAATGCACATTATCCTTCCTGTCTTTAACTCTGTAGGGTCCAGTGCTCTGGTTCAATAGCTCATGGAAAAAAAAACACATACACACACACACGCACACACACACATAGCATGATTGACAAGATGGCATAACTTACAGCGCAGCATGTTAACAGGTCACACGTGTGTGTGTGTGTGTGTGTATATGTTTTTTTTTCCATGAGCCATTGAACCAGAGCACTGGACCCTACAGAGTGTGAGTGTGTGTACGTGTGTGCGTGTGTCAGTAGTGGTGTATATGTCATGCTGGGTTTCAGAGTGGCCGGCCTCTAGCTCCTCCCCCTTCTCATGGCCTCAGGCCAGCGATGCCCTATGCACCACAGGTGAGCTGTCACAGTCTGTCTGGCTGAGCAGACTACAGAGAGCCTGACAGGAGACACAACTCTCACTGCCTCTTGCTCCAGCTCTCTCTCCTTCCCTCTCTCTCCCCCCTCTCTCTCTCTTTCTCCCCTCCTCTCTCCCTCTCCTTCTCTCTCTCCCTCTCCCCCCTCTCTCCCTCTCCTTCTCTCTTAAAACATATAGATATGCTCAAGCATCCATTTTTTTACATTTAACATTTCAAATGTGAAGCAAAATATTACTCATTAGTAGTACTGAATGTAAAACATAAACCACTGACCAGGCTGCAGGTGTTCTGATCTGTGGAGAGCTGCAGTCCTACCGCAGATACACCTTTAGAACGTATACACTACATAAAGTAAAGTTATACTTTACGTCATGTTTACATGATATTTACAGCTATGTTCTATAGCATCAATGCACACAGGAAACACAAAATCAAAACAGAGGAGAGAGCCTCCCAACTTCCAAACAAACAGGCTGGTTGGTTAAAGAGTCAATTCTGAATGTGTTCTGCTTCTCTTTTGGTCTTATGGTCGGTGGGGAGATCACAGACCAGGAGGTGGGAGACACGCTGAGACCCCCTGGAGTGAGAGGGTGTGGTCAAATTTATTGTAGTGGATATACTGTGATGAGATCATAAAGGGATCCAAATACTCACACAAATTGAGTCATTCCTACAATGTGATGAATTCTAATACTATATTTTATATATATATTTTATATATTTTATATTGATGTAGTGTTGATGTACCGTGCTCACCAGCAGGAAGGCATGAAGGGATGAGGCAGGAGGATATGAAAGCATGAAGGCACCACCACCACAACCCCCTCCCCCCCCCCCCCCCCCGCCTCTTGGCTTCATCCGTCTTTCCTCTTCCTGTTCTCTTTCCGTTTCCCTGTTGCTTGCGGCTTCAACAATACCCCCCCACCCACACAGCGCACCTCCCACACACATATCCCTCCCCCCACACACACACCCATTCACATACAAATCGCTCTCCCCACAGTCAACCCCCCCCCCCCCCCCACACACACACAGAAACACACACACTCGTCTCTCACCAGTTAACACCAGTACACACCAGTACACTCTTGATACCCCACGCACTACACCAGTACATTCTTATACCCCACACACTACACCAGTACACTCTTGATACCCCACACACTACACCAGTACACTCTTGATACCCCACACACTACACCAGTACACTCTTGATACCCCACACACTACACCAGTACATTCTTGATACCCCACACACTACACCAGTACACTCTTGATACCCCACACACTACACCAGTACACTCTTGATACCCCACACACTACACCAGTACACTCTTGATACCCCACACACTACACCAGTACATTCTTGATACCCCACACACTACACCAGTACACACCACACCTGATACCCCCACACACTACACCAGTACACACCAGTTCACCAACTCACTCCTCTTATCCCTTCACCAGTTCACCAACTCACACTCCTCTTATCCCTTTACCAGTACACCAGTTCACCCAGTCACACTCCTCTTATTCATTCACCAGTACACCCAGTCACACTCCCGTCTCCTGGAATCGTCTTAGTCCTAATTCTCCACATTCTGCCCTAAACCCCCTTTATTAATCTTTGCATTAAAGTTTGAGCTGCTGCTGAGAATGGTGTGTGTGTGTGTGTGTGTGACACAGGTTATTTCCTAGAAGACCTAGCCACTAAACCCACGTAACCCTCACATAAAAAGCCTCTCATTTGCTGTTAAAGGCGTCTTTACTGCCTGCTTCTTCTACACGTCTCTTTCTGTTCCCTGCTCACATTTTGGCAACCTGGTTTAAATGTCTTCCTTTAGAAGAGAAAATGAAAGATTGATGAATTTCTAAACATTTGGGTGGGGAATGTATTTAACAGCAGGCAGCTTGGAACAGGTTTGAGTTTCTTTATTGGGTTGCCTCGTGTAGCATTCGATTAGGCCTGCATTTTGTAAATACATTATTCTCTCCTTCACATGATTGATGTTCTGTTTCAAAGTAAAGTGATGGCAAACAACTTAGTACTGAAAAGAGGCTTTTAAGTTGGAAGTTATTCATCATGGTTACGTTTGGCCTTTCACGGAGGGCCACAAAGCTAAATGTTTTTATTCAGTTATCAATGGGGCCGCTTTACAAAACACAAACTCTGATCGGACTGATGTTTCGTGTCCTGATCTTCTAGAAGCTCTTTCCCACACTGCCTTTCCTCAACCACATATACGATTATTGGTTTGCCGTTGTATTTCAAATGTGACTTTGTGAATCCAATGCCCAACACTGGACTGGTTAAATAATAACAATATAATAATAATAATAATAATAACCTAAAGGATTATATATATTTAACTTTGCAGACGCATGTGCGCTTTATTGTAGGGAACAATACAGTTCCAAGCACACAAATAGGAAGATACACACACATTGCATTGTTTAAATATGCCTAATGCAGCAACTGCAAAATTCATCACAGAAATGTCATTACATGAAACAAGGTATTCTGCGGACAATGAGTCCAAAGGGATGAAAAAAGTTATTGATCTATTGGGTCAATACAGGAGAAAGCCAGCGTTAGCCTCAGGGTCGGTCCAGCTATTAGGAAGAGCCAATCTGTCCCCCCACCCCAACACACACACACACACACACACACACACACACACACACACTTTATAAAAGAAGGGCTGTAGAACAACGGGCACATTGTTCTTTAAGGGACAAAGTGCAGACATAAACATTCTTTCTGACAGCCTATCAAAGACAGTTTGGTATACCCATAGTGAGGAACCTGCTTCAGCCAGCACCTTACTACATGGATATTATACTATTACTGCTACAACTGTTTCTGTACATCTGCCTAATGGCAGCTGTGGCTGAGAGGAAGGCTCCTGCTTCAGTAGTTCTTCTCAAGGCTTCTCCCTCCTCTACTGCACTGCAGGACATTCTCCTTGCCTTTCAGATGACAAACTATACTTTTGACAAGCTCTGCCATGAGTCTCTGCTAAGTCCTTTGTAGAGAGCCATGGCCTCTACAAAACCCATAAAAAAAACCTACAAAACCCATCTACAAACCTTCAAAACCCATCTACAAAACCCATTAAAAAAAACTACAAAAGCAATCTACAAAACCTGTCTACAAAACTACAAAACTGTGTGTGTGTGTGTGTGTGTGTGTGTGTGTGTGTGTTTCTATTCTGTGTAATTTCTCACCCTTGACACTCGCATTTGTACCCTACATATAAAAAGTTGTGTGTATAGCTTATACACATGACACGCATATCTTTTCATTTATATTCATTCAAAATATTTACATACTATTTTAAAATGAAAGAGGCTGGGGTTTTGTTTTATATAATTAGGGACCGAGCCAAACTTGGCAAGGACCCTATTGAAACCCTCATGATTATTCTTCTTCTTATTTTCCCTCGTATTCGACTGCATTTTTTTTCCCCCCCTGCACATATTCGAAAACTCATTTTTTTTTGGTGCATTTTGTGGGACTGCTGTAAAATTTGATATTCTAGCCCTCAAATTCACATTCGCCCCTAGGTGGCGCTATACCAACTATGCCAAAATTTCAACGTTTGCACAAGCATAACTTGTGCAAACGTACTTGGGTACTTTGATAAATTTCAAAGTACCCATGAGCCATTGAGTTCAAAAAGGGGTGTGTTTTTCACCCCAAAAATAGTAAATAGCACATATCTACATTAATTGAACTCCTATGGTGTTGGACCTCTCTACTAAAGTTGTTCAGAATCAAATTCTGAACAAGATTAAGTCAACAATTTTTCAAATGGGGCGTGGCATCGAAGTGGGCGTGGCCCGTTACTAAAATAGCCACAGTTCATAGACGCAATGTTTGATTTGAGTGCGACCAACTCAATGGCCGTTAGGTACCAAAGTTCTAACTGCTCACAAAAAATTAAGTCGATTTAAAAAACAACATGGCCGCCAGAGGCTCAAAATCACTCTGCGGACACCGTAATAGTTATGAATATGAAATTCACAGGACACGTGTAAACTGGTGCCTCTAGCTCACATACCAAAATTCGTGTTTCTATTTTTTGTAGCGCCCCCTACAGGAACTTTAAAATGCAGCCCCTACGTCACGTTTCACCAATATGTATGAAACTCAGTATTCACGTACAATGTGCCCATACCTACAGAAACTCCTCTTGGACCCATGCCCCAAACCCCACAGGAAGTCGGCTATTTGCATTTCAAATTTTCACTTTTGGCGGCCATTTTGAATTTTTTTCACTTTTTTGCCTTGTATTTGAATGAACTCCTCCTAGGGAATTTATCGGATCTGCTTCAAAATTGGCCAGTAGTCATGAAGTGGTGCTGAACCAACGCCGTGCTATTTGTGACTGTACGTTGAAGGGTATGGCCGTGGCGTGCCGTCAAAGTTGGCCATTTTGAATGGAATTTCACTTTTTCACCTTGTAATTCAACTAACTCCTCCTAGGGAATTTATCGGCTCTGCTTCCAAATTGGTCAGTACAGTCATGAAATGGTGCTGAATAAACGCCGTGCTATTTGGGACTGTACGTTGAAGGGCGTGTCTGTGGCGTGATGTCAGAGTTGGCCATTTTGAATGGAATTTTTGCACTTTGTCGCCTTGTATTTAAACTAACTCCTCATAGGGAATTTATCGGATCGTTGATATAGGGTTAATGAACATGTAATTCAGTTAAATTTGGTCTTACATGTTAATGTCAAAACAATCAGTAGGACACCACAGGGAATCTAACCCCATCCCAGTAAACCAGGAGTACCATTACTAGTGTCTTTTTGGTTTATCGAACCCCATCCCAGTAAACCAGGAGTACCATTACGAGTGTCTTTTTGCTTTTTGACAATAAATGAAAGGTAAAGCAAAAACTGCATTAGCATTTTGACAATACATGAAAGGTAAAGCAAAAACTGCATTAGCAATAGCATTTAAGTATAAAAAAAATGCATATTATAACATTTAATGTCATGACCAAGAGCAAACAGCATGCAAGAAGTTTTATTCATTTCATTATTTTATTCACATTAAGATAATTCATAAAACACATTATGACATGCACATTATCAATACAGTTATTCATGTTGTCCCTGTTCATGTTCTAAACGCCTAGATGTAAATGAACATAGAATCCCTTCATGGTTAATGTCAAAACAATCAGTAGGACACCACAGGGCACCTCTGCTTCTACAGATTACATAAATTCACGAATTTTTTTTAAAACTGCGCTTTTTTTAAACTGCGCGCAGTGATGAACGGGACCTCGTGCCGGCTTGCGGCTGCGTCACGTGCGGTCCTAACATGTGCACATCTTGCCAGCACACATGTTACGACGGCACGTGACGCGGCCGCAAGCCGGCGCGATTTTTTTTAAAAACTGCGCGCAGTGATGAACGGGACCTCTTACCGGCTTGCGGCTGCGTCACGTGCGGTCCTAACATGTGCACATCTTGCCAGCACACATGTTAGGACGGCACGTGACGCGGCCGCAAGCCGGCGCGAGGTCCCGTTCATCACTGCGCGCAGTTTTAATTTGTTTATATTTTTCAGTAGTATATGCCTACTTGAGGCCGTATAGCACAGTTATCAGGGCTGAGGTGGTGACGTCTTCGAGTCCGCTGTTCCAATTGCAGGTGTGTACTCCCGTCCTTGTGAGTTTGTACTTGGAAATCCGGACTTGCCAAGTTCGCACTTCCAAGTCTGTGAGTCCGAAGTTTGCATATTTGTTATTGAGAAACGGCTTGGGTGTGTGACGTAGAGACTGGGTATAGCTAGGGTGTGACGTAGAGACTGGGTATAGCTACGGTGTGACGTAGAGACTGGGTGTAGCTAGGGTGTGACGTAGAGACTGGGTGTAGCTAGGGTGTGACGTAGAGACTGGGTGTAGCTACGGTGTGACGTAGAGACTGGGTATAGCTAGGGTGTGACGTAGAGACTGGGTGTAGCTACAGTGTGACGTAGAGACTGGGTGTAGCTACGGTGTGACGTAGAGACTGGGTGTAGCTACAGTGTGACGTAGAGACTGGGTGTAGCTACAGTGTGACGTAGAGACTGGGTGTAGCTACAGTGTGACGTAGAGACTGGGTGTAGCTACGGTGTGACGTAGAGACTGGGTGTAGCTACGGTATGACGTAGAGACTGGGTGTAGCTACAGTGTGACGTAGAGACTGGGTGTAGCTACAGTGTGACGTAGAGACTGGGTGTAGCTACGGTGTGACGTAGAGACTGGGTGTAGCTACGGTGTGACGTAGAGACTGGGTGTAGCTACGGTATGACGTAGAGACTGGGTGTAGCTACGGTATGACGTAGAGACTGGGTGTAGCTAGGGTGATGTAGAGTGGGTGTAGCTACGGTATGACATAGAGACTGGGTGTAGCTACGGTATGACGTAGAGACTGGGTGTAGCTAGGGTGATGTAGAGTGGGTGTAGCTATGGTGTGACATAGAGATTGGATGTAGCTACGGTGTGGGTTACATAGCTGGGGCGGAGCTACAGTAGCATATGGACACTATAAAGTATAGTTAATGTGGGCCTTTAGGTTAGAGTATAATGCGCCCTTTGACTCTGTTATGTGTTTGTTAAACACACACACACACACACACACACACACACGCGCGCGCACACACACACACACACACACACACAGGGTTGAATTACAGTGTATTAATACGCGTGTTATACAAACTATCAATATTCCTCTCCATCTGTGTCTCTC
Organism: Micromesistius poutassou; assembly: GCF_964030765.1. Classification (NCBI taxonomy): domain Eukaryota; kingdom Metazoa; phylum Chordata; class Actinopteri; order Gadiformes; family Gadidae; genus Micromesistius; species Micromesistius poutassou. The sequence continues at coordinate 7,991,488 of NC_140281.1, forward strand.
ACACTTTCGCTGTGGCTCTGAGTGAGTCTCACTCCTGTTTTTTTCTTCCCTCATTAACTATTCCTTTTAGTTAATTAAAGGTTACTCAGATGGAATAAGGCTTATCAAGTCACTCCACCGATACTCAGGCGAGCTTGTGCACATTCACACAAGTGCACACGTAAGCCAACAAAACACACACACACACACACACACACACACACACACACACACACACACACACACACACACACACACACACACACACACACACACACACACACACACACACACACACACACAATCTGTGGTAGTGACTGAATCATGACATTTACCGGCTAAGCCACTCTTTTAACCAACAGTTGCTCAGATGCATTCGAGAAGCTATATCTCAAAGAGCTCTTCAGATGGTCACACCTGCACCAGGACAGCCGCTCCAAGGTTCTTCCATTAGTATCTCACATTGTTGGTCAGATCTTTGGCGTTTGGTGGAATTCACATTGTTACCCACTTAACCCGTCTCTCCAATGGTCCAAATGCTCATGCTGAGAAACAGGTAGTAAGGCATGGTTGTTTGGTCTTCATACTACCAGGATATGTGCAGTATTTATCTTTAGCACACACTGAGCATCAACACAGGTTTGACAGAAAGGTTCTCTCCTCCCTTGAGGGTGGTTCTTTTCCAAGATGTTTCCTCTCTTTCCTGAGGTAAGACGAATATCTTTTTAAAGTATAAAGTACAGTGCCTGGTGTCCCCAAGGCCTTATGAGGCACAGTGAGAGCATGTTTACTTCTGCACTAAAACTCTCCCATTGTCACCGTTGCTTAGTGTTTTTTTGTCCCCTTATTCAATGACAAGTCACAACAAATAGTGTTCCTGTTTAAAAGCCCCAGTGTACTGCAGGCTTGTGTATTTAAACATTGCATTTCCCAGCACCAGCGGCCCCATGCTGAGTTAAATGAAGGCATTTATTCTCCTGCCGCATCAGGCCTGGAGATATGCTTTCATTAGGACAGCGATTAGCATAGTGCTTGTTACCGCTGGGCTTGTTAGCGAAACAGGGCTGGGTGTTTGACTGTCTCCACACGTCCTCACATGCAACACATCTATAGCTGCACAGGGTGCTGGAAGATACATGGTAGCCATCAGAAACTGATTTACCCATCTGAACGTACTGCAGGCATTTTCTTATTGGGATGTTTTTCTTTGCATTACATGTTTAGCATCTTTCAAATGGGCTTCTGCTGTTTTAATTTCAAAGTCTCCATTACAAAGGAAGGGCATTAGGTGTGTGAAGGCACCAGATATACACAAACCACAACTGGCTTTTTGTCTCCTATTGTGTGTTTATCGAATGAAGCTTCCTTGGTCGGCCTTGGAGGCAGACCCTGCATTAATTAGCATTGGTTAGCCGCCAACGCACTGGGTCAGACTCAGCACCATCTCCTATTCTAGGGGCTAGAGAAAAGCCTCATGTCAAAAAAGAAGAGGGTTGACCTGACTCGAAGAGCAACTGCATACAGATTGAACAGTACACATTTTCTGAAGCTAGTGGCAGATTGCAAAAGGCAGACAAGTAACAGCTTTAAAATAAAACTAAGAAGCATATCTCTTTGACTTGATGGATCCAATGTGTGGTGGTCCACCCGTTCCCCCGTGATCACAGAGCCCTGCTCGGTCAGGATGTGTCGGATCACCTGCATCCACAACACCCAGGTCCACAACACCTGGATCACTGCAACACCTGGATCACACTGCATCCCCAAGCCCCGGGCATCATGGCAGCATGCCAGTTATACTTGAAGAATAAGGCCAGTGTCACAAGGACATGAGGGGCTCCATATCCAGGATGTCCCAGGGCCAGATCATCCAAAGCCCAGCACCAACCCTGAGGACCCTGGCTTACCCCAGTCCAGCTCATGCAGGCTGAACCCTGGGTCAGTAGGAACTGTTGTGGTCACAGCAGTCTGCTGTGTTTTTCCTCCTCCTGTCTGTCTCACTTCACACCTGGCCGTCATCTGCAATCATGCTCACCTGGTCGTCATTTCCAATCAACTCCCCTTCATAAACCCTTGGATTCCCTGCTGTCGGTGCCAGATCGTACTTCGCTCTACAGTGGTAAATGATACGTGCCTGGCTCCAGTTTTCCTTGTACCTCGCTATCGCACTCTCGTTTCTTGTTGCGTTCGACCACAACCTAACCCTGTTTCCCTCTGCAGTTATCCGGATCACGCACTCCAGCTCGCCTGCTTCACCCTCCCCCCGGCTTCCGCGTCCTCTACCTGCTCCTCCACCTCATTCAATAAACCCTTTTGCATCAATTCAACACCGTCTCTGTCTGCTCTTGGGTTCAGCATCGTTTATCATAACAGAACGATCTGGCCAAGATGGACCCAGCGGACTTTGACAGCATCCGCGGAGCTCTCGCCGCCCAAGGCACTCTGGTTGCTGAGCACAGCCAAGCCCTCCGGGAAGCTATGGAAGCTTTTAAGAATCTCGCTACCCGAGTCACTCAGATGGGTGCGCAATTGGACTTACTGGCCCCCCTTACCACAGCGCCTCCACCGCCAGCTTCACCTCCGCCGGCCCCCACTCTCCCGACACACCTGCCACGAGCTCGTGAGCCTCTCATTCCTGCGCCTGAGTGCTACGCTGGGGACATGGGTACATGCAGAGCCTTTCTGATCCAGTGTTCACTAGTTTTCAGTCAGCAGCCCCTCACCTATCCCACTGAAAAGGCTAAGATCGCCTACATTATTGGGTCACTTAGGGGTAACGCTTTAGAGTGGGCTTCCACATTATGGGACAGTGATTCCCCAGTCAACGATAATTTTGACCTTTTTGTAGCCGAAATGAGGAAAGTTTTTGATCATCCAGTAGAGGGAGGGGACGCCGCCAAGCGGCTTATTTCCCTTCGTCAGGGCTCCCGCAGTGTAGCAGAGTTCTCCGTCGAGTTCAGGACCCATGCAGCCAGGTCGGGCTGGAACGACAGGTCACTATGTGGGCTTTTTCTTTCCGCTCTCAGCGAGTCAATCAAGGATGAGCTGGCTACTAGGGAGGAGGCTAACACTCTCGATGAACTGATCTCCCTTTCCATCTGGCTGGATAATCGTCTACGCGAGCGGCGTAGGGAGAGGACAGGCAGTTCCGTGCCCCCGGCACTCGCTGCTTCCTATTCTCCCCACTTCCCGAGAGCTGCTCTCTCTGCCCCCGTGATGCATGCAGTCACTGAAGAGGAGCCCATGCAGCTGGGGCGCACTCGTCTTACCCAAGCGGAGCGGCTTCATCGGATCAGGACCGGAGTGTGTCTGTACTGTGCGCTGCCCGGGCATCTCATCTCCACCTGTCCGTCACTACCAAAAGACAGGGCTCGGCAGTGAGACTCGGGGCCCTGCTGAGCCACACCCCCTCCGTCCCCGTTCCTCACTATGCATGCTCACTGCTGGATGCCACTCTGCTGTTCCTCGGTCATCCCGTTTCGGTATCGGCCCTTGTGGATTCGGGAGCGAATGAGAACTTCATCGACGCCGCCTTTGCGTCTCAGGTTGGCATTCAGTTGGAACAATTACCCTCTCCATTAAACGCTAACGCCTTAGATGGCCACCACCTGGCCCTTATTACTCACTGTACTAAGCCCTTGAGTTAATTGTTTCTGGTAATCACCACGAGATGCTTCAGTTTCACGTCATCCTGTCTCCCCTTACTCCCCTGGTTCTGGGCCACCCCTGGCTCAAGCGGCACAATCCCCAATTTGACTGGACTTCTGGCAAGGTGGTGAGTTGGAGCACTTTTTGTCATTCCACCTGCTTGCAGTCTGCCCTGTTTCCAACAGAGGGAGGTGTCCCCTTGCCCCAGGAAACCCCCGACCTCTCCTTGGTTCCCCCCATCTATCATGACCTGGGAGAGGTGTTTAGTAAGTGTCGTGCGCTCACCCTGCCTCCCCAGCGCCCCTATGACTGTGCCATTGATCTCCTCCCCGGCGCCCCTTTGCCCAGTAGTCGCCTGTATAACTTGTCCCGTCCTGAGAGGGAGGCCATGGAGAAGTATATCAAGGATTCTCTTTCGGCTGGCCTCATGAGACCCTCCTCTTCTCCTGTTGGTGCAGGATTTTTTTTTGTTGCCAAGAAGGACAAGTCTCTTCGTCCATGTATCAATTTCAGGGGACTCAATAACATTACAGTCAAGAACAAGTATGCCTTGCCCCTCATCAGTTCCGCATTTGAGCCGCTGCAGGGTGCTACAGTCTTCTCAAAATTGGATCTACGCAATGCCTACCACCTGGTGCGTATCCGGGAAGGCGATGAGTGGAAGACTGCCTTTAACACCCCCCTCGGCCACTTTGAGTACCTGGTCATGCCCTTCGGCCTCACTAATGCCCCTGCCGTGTTCCAGAACCTGGTAAACGACGTCCTCCGGGATTTTCTCAACCGCTCAGTTTTTGTCTATTTAGACGACATCCTTATTTTTTCTCGCAACCAGGAGGAACACTTCCAGCATGTCAGGCAAGTTCTTCAGCGGCTGTTGGAGAACAAATTATATGTGAAGGCCGAGAAGTGTGAGTTCAGTGTCACCTCTGTATCCTTCCTTGGGTTCATCATTGAGAGCAGGCAAGTGAGGACCTGTCCCGAGAAGGTCAGTGCAGTGACAGACTGGCCCATTCCCGATTCCCGCAAGAAACTGCAGCAGTTCCTGGGATTTGCCAATTTCTACCGGAGGTTCATCCGTGATTACAGCAGGGTTGCAGCACCTCTCACCCGTCTCACCTCTCCTGCCCGCCCATTTGCCTGGACGCCTGAGGCGGAGACTGCCTTCTCTGGTCTTAAGAGACTTTTCTCGTCTGCCCCCATTCTTATCCAACCTGACCCCTCCAGGCAGTTCATCGTGGAGGTCGATGCGTCTGACACGGGGGTGGGGGCGGTCCTGTCCCAGCGCTCTGCTTCTGATGAGAAGATTCACCCCTGCACCTTTTTCTCTCGCCGGCTGGTACCTGCTGAGCGTAACTATGATGTTGGTAACCGAGAGCTGCTGGCTGTGAAACTGGCGTTGGAGGAATGGCGGCACTGGCTTGAGGGGGCAGAACAGCCGTTCGTGGTTTGGACCGACCACAAGAATTTGTCGTACATCCAGACAGCTAAGCGCTTGAATTCCCGCCAAGCCCGGTGGTCCCTGTTTTTTGGGCGGTTTAATTTCTCCCTCACCTACCGTCCTGGATCCCGTAACGTCAAACCTGACGCCCTCTCTTGTCAGTTTAACACTATGAACACACCGGCCTCCCCTGACACTATCCTCTCTCCTTCCTGCCTCAAGGTTGCTGCTGTCACCTGGGAGATAGAGTCCCTCATCTGGAAGGCCCAAGTCACCGAACCAGATCCGGGCAATGGCCCTCCTAACCATCTCTTTGTCCCCAGTTTGGTTCGCTCTCAAGTTCTGGTGTGGGGTCACACATCGCGCTTTCCCTGGCGTGGGCCGCACCCTGTCCCTCCTGAAGAGGCACTTTTGGTGGCCAGCGATGGACGCTGACACCCGGGCATTCGTGCTTGCCTGCACGGTGTGTGCTCGGGCCAAGTCCTCCCATCAACCTCCTGCTAGTCTGTTACGCCCCCTTCCTGTTCCTGGTCAGCCCTGGTCTCACATTGGCCTTGATTTTGTGACTGGTCTTCCTCCCTCTAAGGGCCACACAGTAATACTCACCGTTGTGGACAGATTTTCGAAGGCGGTTCACTTCATTGCCCTTCCTAAGCTCCCCAATGCCACAGAGACTGCCCAGCTGCTTGTGCAGCATGTCGTTCGCCTCCACGGGATTCCCGCTGACCTTGTCTCCGACCGTGGTCCCCAGTTCATTTCCCAAGTGTGGAAGGCCTTCTGCCGAGCGCTGGGGGCCTCTGTCAGCCTGTCATCAGGTTACCAGCCGCAGACTAATGGGCAGGCTGAGAGAGCCAATCAGGACCTCGGAACCGCGCTGCGTTGTGTGGCAGCGCGCAACCCCTCGGCTTGGAGCGACCATCTCTCTTGGATCAAGTATGCCCACAATTCCATGTCCTGTGGTGCCACCGGCATGTCCCCGTTTGAATGCTCCCTGGGATACCAGCCACCCTTGTTTTCTGCTCAGGAGGATTACATCTCCGTCCCCTCGGTCCAGCACCATCTCCGCCGTTGTCGCAGGACGCTCGCACCGCTCTGCTGCGCTCCGCAGAGCAGAACCGGCGCATTGCTGATCGCCACCGGGCTCCCGCCCCTGCCTATCGGGTGGGTCAACAGGTGTGGTTGTCCTCTAGGGATCTCCCCTTACAAACTGGCTCCAAGAAGTTAACCCCTCGTTTTGTTGGCCCTTTCCCTATTATTTCCGTCATCAATCCCTCAGCGGTCACACTCAAGCTGCCTCCAGCCATGCACGTCCACCCCACTTTCCATGTCTCTCGTCTAAAGCCAGTCTCCACCAGCCCCCTCTCCCCCCCGGACGTTCCCCCCCCCCCTCCCCGTTTGATTGACAACCACCCAGCTTACACTGTCCGGCGGTTGCTGGACATTCGTCGTCGGGGCAGAGGGTATCAGTACCTCGTGGATTGGGAGGGTTTTGGGCCAGAGGAAAGGAGCTGGGTTTCGCGGGGCCTCATCCTCGACCCCTCCCTCATCCGGGATTTTCATCTGGCTCACCCAGAGAGGCCTAGGCCGCCTGGAGGCGTCCATTGAGGGGAGGGTACTGTTGTGGTCACAGCAGTCTGCTGTGTTTTTCCTCCTCCTGGGTTTGCCACTCCTCCTGTCTGTCTCACTTCACACCTGGCCGTCATCTGCAATCATGCTCACCTGGTCGTCATCTCCAATCAACTCCTTCATAAACCCTTGGATTCCCTGCTGTCGGTGCCAGATCGTACTTCGCTCTACAGTGGTAAATGATACGTGCCTGGCTCCAGTTTTCCTTGTACCTCGCTATCGCACTCTCGTTTCTTGTTGCGTTCGACCACAACCTAACCCTGTTTCCCTCTGCAGTTATCCGGATCACGCACTCCAGCTCACCTGCTTCACCCTCCCCCCGGCTTCCGCGTCCTCTACCTGCTCCTCCACCTCATTCAATAAACCCTTTTGCATCAATTCAACACCGTCTCTGTCTGCTCTTGGGTTCAGCATCGTTTATCATAACAGGAACAGGTTTGGTCTTGAGTCTGGAATGCCCAGGGCTTGGACCCAAGCTTCGGCTCCACGAAGACCTTACTGCTGCAGGGACTAAAATGCACCTGATCAATTTCGACCATCACTTCAAGATGTTCCTGGAGCTCCAGCCATTCCCAGTCCACCACCAGCTACTGGCTAGCCACCTTAACTGCTGACTGGCCACCTAACTGATGGCTGGCCACTGCTGGCTGGCTACCTTGACTGCATGCCGCTCCAATGCAGTCAACTGAAACTCACTCTGTACCCACTAGACCCGCCCCGGTGCCAAAACGCAGAGCTGTCCCCATTCTGGCACCAAGCTCAGGTAGGGCGTGACCGCCTCTGGCAGGGGAGTTGTGATGGGCCTTAATTAGCCAAGAGAGTAAAAGGGCAGATATGCTGGCCTGAAAGGCTGGGGTTTGGAGTTTGGGGTTACTCTGTGGGTCGGCCACTTCAGTGGTTTCAAAAAAGGACTACGATTTGGCTTTCAGAATCGAGAACTCTCAGCTTTAGCAAACAATCCTACACTCCTGTTTACTTTTCTAGTTGAACAGTGTTCCTCGTTCGAGTTCCATCAACTAATCCATGTCTGTTTGGCTGGTCCCTGATTCTGTTTGGTACAATGATCTTATCTAGATTAGCAAAATAAGACTGAAAATTAAGGGCCTGCAGAAGTTTAGGCTCAATGGTGTTTTGTGCCCCCAACGGAGCCTTCAAGGCAGCGCAGCCTGGAAGGCACTCCCCGCCCCCAACAGTTTCAGCCAATCACAGCACTGCTGCAAGATTTTAACTTCTTCCCTGCCCCCGACAGTTTAAGCCAATCACAGCACTGCTGCTAGATTTAAAGACCGGGTAAACCAAATTCAGTATTTTTCTTCTTATCATATTAATTAGGCCTTAAATGTGTCCCTCAAAACATGTAAAAAATATTTTTCCCATTCATCATTTCCTTGAGGAGCTAGGCCTCAGAGAATGTTCTGTGTGCAGGTTTAAAATGGGCGGGTCTACATCGATGACCGCTTTACGTAAAGCGGTCATACTCACATAAACCCGCCCCCTGCTGCCCTCTAGGTATAAATACATTAACCGCGCACTAGCATTCTGTGGTTTCACCCGTCTATGGTTTTACCGCTCACGAGTCTGGTTTGAATTGTCAGTTTGCAGCTAGCTTGCCCGTTATGCCTCTTCAACCTCGTTGGTGCATCTTCCCTGGATGCCACAGTGGGAAACGTAACGTTAACGGTTCGTTTACTTTATTTAAGTTTCCAACCGAAGACCGAAGACCTCTCCGGTGATGGGCGTGGTTTCCTGGCCTGCAGCGCACACGCCCCCACCGTCCTGAGCCAGGGATTACTGCTCATTTTTCATCAACTTTGAAGCATAATTTTATATACTTCTCGATTTTTTTAGTCCTTCAAATTTGGCAGGGTGGTTAATAATATATTTTCCTGTGGTATTATAAACTCAAAACCCATAATTATTCTTGGTTTACCCGGTCTTTAAACTTGTTCAGTTTTTCTGCATTGAGTGAGCTCTACAATGGTTAGTAAGTAGATATTTAATGACAGTATTTTGACAATATCTAAAAATAGCACTAGCGCTAGCTAACTTTCAGGCAGCCAATTCATTTTTAGCTAACTCTTTAAAGTCATGGTTAGCAGTTTAACAATATTTTAAAATGTCAGTTGCGTGTCCTTTGAAATATAGCCAGAACTAACTGTTGAGGTTTTTCTAGTGTTTCTTGACTGAACAGACACCTAAGCTAGGTCTGTTCTTTTTACTTTTTAAAGTCATGGTTAGCACAAGTGCAGTCAATGAGTTAAAAATATCAGTGGTGGACATTCAAATTATGGTGGCAAATATGTTGATATCAAGGCTATGGTTTACTATTAACAGGCTAGCCATTGGTGCTAGCTAACTTCCAGGCAGCCAATTCATTTTTAGCTAACTCTTTAAAGTAATGGTTAGCTCAATTGCAGTCAATGTGTTAAAATAACTAGCAATGGTGGACATTCAAGTTATGGTGGCAAGTAACCTAACTAAATCAATATGTGACAAGTACGACTGAACCTTGTTTTGAGTGAGGTGCACATTGAGACTAACTTCCAACTAACTCTGTAATGCTGGCTACCGCTGAGGCAGCCTGTTGCATTGCAGATAGCTTCAATGCAGCTTGGGTTATGTTGTCACACTGGGTAACTCAGAGGTATCCAGTTGTTGAAAGATAACTGGGAGTTATTTAGACATAAGTAGTTTAAGTCAGACAGACTCCCAACTAACTCTGAAATGCTGGCTACCTCTGAGGCAGCCTGTTGAATTGCGCTACCTTCAATGCAGCTTGGGTTATGTTGTCACACTGGGTAACTCAGAGGTATCCAGTTGTTGAAAGATAACTGGGCGTTATCTAGACATAAGGAGGTTAAGTCAGACATACTTCCAACTAACTCTGAAATGCTGGCTACCTCTGAGGCAGCCTGTTGAATTGCAGATAACTGGCACCTTGGGCAAGTTACTCACAGGCAGTGTTGCGGAGTAGATTCATTCATAATCAGGATAGCACAAGAAAAATGTCTAATATACTTGATCGGTGCAGTGATTTCACATCATGTCTGGTCATGGGAGTACCTATAAGGAACTTTGACTGACAAAATAGATGAGGAGACTTCTAAGTTGTTCTGCAATACTGGTTGCTAATAGTTGATAAGATAAGGATCTATGTGTATGTGTGTCATGTATAATTGTTTGTTCTATTTTCCTCCTCTTCAGGTACAGAGACATATCAGATGAAGGCCATTGAGGATGGCCTTAAGAAAGAAAGAGATCCGAGAATAGAGCGCACAATAGAAAACGTTGGGACTATTCCAGATGACCTTTTTATGAGGACCCACCTGGATGGCCTAAATGAGAATGGAAAAGGGAGATTCTCCTGTAGGAAGACTCGGACAAATGTCATTCAGTGGAGGTGTGAGCGATCCCACTGTCCCAAGTATGTGTCCTTCCATTTTGTAACAAGTGCCAACTTCAGGGGTTGTGTTGTGAGGCAGATGTGTGAGCATAATGGCCATGACATAACCACATAAACAAAGACTTGGTGGAATTCATTTACGGTGGGATTTCTCAAGGGCTCTCAAATAGCGCCATTCTTTTAAAATCCATTGACTGAGAGCCGGGGAAAAACCGACTTTATGGACCGAACATTCGAGTACAAACACTGAGCTTGTACATAGTAAGAGAACATGGGGTCACAAGTTCTAAACCAAGCTCAGAGTTGGTTGGTTGTATATATAATTTTTTATTTACTTACTTCGCCTTTCCTGCTGCAACACTTGGGTCACTGGGCAACGGCATGGTCACCGCCTCAAAATGAATGCCCTTGGCGGCAAGAACCCCAACTGAATGGCAGAGCTCCTTTGCTTCATTTTGAATAACAAAAGGTAAAACAGAAAATAAATTAGAAAACAATGAACACAGCTTTTGATATACTGTTATGTTAAAGTGTATTTTTAACTACATAGCCAAATAAACGTTTTAATGTAGAACTGTTTATAATTGAACTGTATCCTCTGTTAACTTGCCCAAGGTGCCATAGTTATCTGAAATTCAACAGGCTGCCTCAGAGGTAGCCAGCATTTCAGAGTTAGTTGGAAGTCTGTCTGACTTAACCCACTTATGTCTAGAAAACTCCCAGTTATCTATCAACAACTGGATACCTCTGAGTTACCCAGTGTGACAACATAACCCAAGCTGCATTGAAGGTAGCGCAATTCAACAGGCTGCCTCAGAGGTAGCCAGCATTTCAGAGTTAGTTGGAAGTCTGTCTGACTTAACCCACTTATGTCTAGATAACTCCCAGTTATCTTTCAACAACTGGATACCTCTGAGTTACCCAGTGTGACAACATAACCTAAGCTGCATTGAAGCTATCTGCAATGCAACAGGCTGCCTCAGCGGTAGCCAATATTACAGAGTTAGTTGGAAGTTAGTCTCAATGTGCACCTCACTTAAAACAAGATTGAGTCATACTTGTCACATATTGATTTAGTTAGGTTACTTGCCACCATAACTTGAATGTCCACCATTGCTGGTTATTTTAACACATTGACTGCAATTGAGCTAACCATGACTTTAAAGAGTTAGCTAAAAATGAATTGGCTGCCTGGAAGTTAGCCAACGCTAACGGCTAGCCCGTCAATAGTAAACCATATCCTTGATATTAACATACTTGCAACCATAATTTGAATGTCCACCACTGATATTTATAACACATTGACTGCACTTGTGCTAACCATGACTTTAAAAAGTAAAAAGAACAGACCCTGCTTAGGTGTCTGTTCAGTCAAGAAACACTAGAAAAACCTTAACAGTTAGTTCTGGCTATATTTCAAAGGACACGCAACTTAGATTTTTAAAGATTGTCAAAATACTGTCATTAAATATCTACTTACCTTACCAGTGTAGAGCTCACTCAATGCAGGAAGAGGGAAAGACGGAAGAAGTTAAAATCTAGCAGCAGTGCTGTGATTGGCTGAAACTGTTAGGGGCAGGGAAGAAGTTAAAATCTAGCAGCAGTGCTGTGATTGGCTGAAACTGTTGGGGGTGGGGAGTGCCTTCCAGGCTGTGCTGACTTGAAGGCTCCGTTGGGGGCACAAAACACCATTGAGCGAAGTTTAGTCTTTATGATACAGGCACATTTCACCATAGCAGCCAGCAGCGTAACTCTCTGCAAAGAATTAGCTCTTACTCTTTTTCTTTGCTTGTTTTTCAGTCAGCTTTTAATTTTCTAGAAAAGTAGAAATACCACCAGCAAATTAAATACGTCCTTCCTTACTGCATCATAAAGATGACTTAGGGCAGCACAAGCATTCATTATAAATCGTTGTTCATTACTATGAATAAATATATTGAAGAAGCATCTCTCAAGAATAAGCAAAATCCGAACATTTAGTAGAGAGTAACAATTCTATGAGTTTCCACTGTGATTTAGACGGATTGTTGTCCATGAGACAATAACTCAATAAAGTGAAATGTTGGTTGTTTATGACACAGTGAATGTTGTTATATCATATTTCCCCAAACAAAGATTAGGTGTACAAACATAAGTTGATGAATCAATACATGTGCACTTAGCCTTGGAGGAGAAACTGTCTATAACAACAAGGCAGTCTTTATTCTATTGCAATCTTAGAATATAAATGTAGGTATATGATTCTTACGGAGTGCATTTCTAACGTTTAATTATTTGTATTCATTGAGTGCCCTGTCCAATATTGCCCCTGCTTGTAGTTTAACCCTGTGTATTGTGAGATAAGCTCAGATAAAGGTTTGTGAGATGGGTCAATTAAAAGCCAAGATCTATCAACCCGGTTTCCTATTGAATTGGTCATTTTATTGGATTTGCCGTCAGATGCTGTGTGAGATGGACCGTCTTTCAGGAGGACTAGAGAGGTTGAGGTTATGGTGAGAGGGTTAGGGTTACACCAAAATATGTGCTAAGGCTGTGGTGTTGTCTGGGTTAAATAGAGTATCAATGGCACAACTGTAGTGGGAGAAAGTGCACACCTGGATGAGTACCAGGATATGTACAGGGGGCACTAGTGGTCAGTGATAGGTTGTGTGATTTCTTTAATACTAGGGAAGCCTGCATGAACATGGGGGATAGTGGAGGTAAAGCGGAATAAGGTAGGGAGGGACGCATTTATTTGTGATTAAAAGCTTCACAAAGGATAGAAGAGGCCGATGGTTAACACCAAAAGGCTTTAGACCATGTGTTCAGAGCAGTTAGGTGCGAGTTAAACTCCAGGAGACCTGAGCCTCTCTTAACTCACAGACTGTGTTCCCCTGAGGATGCTAAGCTAAATTGTCAAGTGATATTTGTCTTCTCTGCAGGTAGAAAAAACACGCCTGGAAGGGAGGCCGACACATTTTATGAGTCAGTGAATACAAGAGATTCCTCCTGACAGCCGGCTGCAGTTAGAGGATGAATTCAAGTGGACAGAAGCTCTCTCCGAGCGTGGGGCCCCTGCGCTGTGAGCTGAATGCCGCGGCCTCTGCTCCGCCCCCGATTACATCAATAAACCTGAAACATTTATTCCTTAGACAGACTTTATCAGTTGTATTTAATATTAAGTTATTTTGGCCAGGCTTAGTAACGTTTTGGACCAGTAGGACACTAGCTCAAACAATTGTCAGCAGAGTGAATATCTAATTAGCACAGCACAGCCAATTGGTATCTCACACTATCAATGTATCACACACACACACACACACACACACACACACACACACACACACACACACACACACACACACACACACACACACACACACACACACACACACACACACACACACACACACACACACACACACACACACACAGTTCTTACTTCGGTCAAAGAGGAGGCTGAAGCTAAGATTGTAGGATTGTGTTAAATCAATGCCATTTGTTCGAGTAATGTCCTTGGAAAATCGATTAGACAATAGTTGAATACTCGGCATACAAAAGTAAGAAGGAACGATAAATAAATAGAAATGCATTTCAGCATTACACACATATATACACACACACACACACACACACACACACACACACACACACACACACATATATATATATATATATATACATATATACATATATATATATATATATATATAAATGCAGTTCTGAAGACTCTGAACAGACTCTGGAGCAGACTCTGGAGCAGACTCTGAGCAGACTCTGAGCAGACTCTGAGCAGACTCTGAGCAGAATTTGAGCAGAATCAGACTCTGAACCAGACTCAGAACAGACTTAGACTCTGAAGCAGACTCACAATCTGAAACAGACTCAGACTCTGAACAGACTCTTAAGCTGACCCCTCCCTTGGCACGCAGCACTAAAGGAACAAACATATTTAGGCTTTCAACATTTTTGCCAAAGAAAAATGATCCCTTCTGTGAGGGACCGGCGTGGTCACCCCACGTATCTGGGATATGGCCAACCAGATTCAGAGAGTGTGGGCAAAAATGAGGGCAATTGTCTCAGGGCAAAATAAAGTGAAGCTTTATTTTCTTCAAAAGCATTCACAAAAAAATAAAGCAAAGTTCCAAAAGAAAAGAAAATGACTGCATAAATCAGCAAGCATAAGCTAGATAGCATAACATAGCTTAACCAAAACATACCGCTCTCACACTGACCTCCCATCAAGCCAGCACCACCTTCAGCCCCCAAACACCAAATGAGGCAGCCCTTAAATAGGGAAATGCATTGGACCAATCAAGGCTGTATGGGCCATACCACTATTTGGGGGAACATTCTGTAGCTAAAGCTACCAATTCTACATAACTGACCAGAAAGTACATTGTGTGAATACCAAATAAACATGACACTAAATAAACAATCACCAAATATATACATACCCACACCTTGTGCACAACCTATATATATTTACAAAACAGCTGTTTACATCAACACCCCCCTGGGCTATTCCCTGATGGCATGATCCTGAGACTTCATTATCACACTGCCCCCTATCGTGGCGGAAGTCCAATTTCACACCATCCCAATTATAATATATATATACACAATATAATAGTAATAATAATAATAATAATAACAATAATAATAATAATAATAACAATAGTTTCTCTTATGTGAGACTGTGAGAAGGGGGAGGGTTTCACCTTCTCACATTTCCCACCACCTCTGGAGTTTCGCCAACAGGATGGCGAGACAAAAAGTCTGCCACAGTATTCTGCTTTCCCGCTCGGTACTGCACCGTGAAACGATATGGCTGCAGTGCCAAGAACCAGCGGGTGATGCGAGCATTTGAGTCCTTCATGCGCCCCAGCCACTGTAAGGCGCGGTGATCAGTCTCTAGGGTAAAGTCTCTACCCAGCAGGTAGTATTTCAAAGTGTCAAGTGCCCACTTGACAGCTAGGCACTCCAGCTCAACTGCCGCATACCTGGTCTCCCTGGGAAACAACTTGCGGCTTACATAAGCTACAGGTTTCATGTTGTCCCCCTCCCCTTGGAGCAGTACTGCCCCAAGACCAACACCAGATGCGTCAGTCTGGACAGTGAAGTGCTGTTCGAAGTCCGGGCTCTGGAGCACAGGATCCTTGCAGAGCGCCCCCTTTAAGTCCAGGAACGCCCGCTCCTGCTCCTCTCCCCACTGTATCCTGGCGAAGCCTGACTTCCTGGTCAGGTCAGTCAAGGGAGCTGCTCGTCGGGCGAAGTCTGGCACAAACCGGCGGTACCAGCCCACCAGACCCAGGAACGACCTCACCTCCTTCTGAGTCTTGGGGCGTTGGCATTCCTGTACCGCCTGGACCTTGTCCTTCTGTGGCCGAATCACACCCCGGCCTAGAATATGGCCAAGGTACTTCACCTCCTCCTGTGCCGCAGATGGTCTTCCCAGGTGGCGCTGTACACCACAATGTCGTCCAGGTAGGCTGCCGCAAAGCAGTCTGTGCCCGCCAAGACGATATCCATCAGTCGTTGGAAACTGGCTGGTGCCCCCTGCAGGCCAAAGGGCATTACCAGAAACTGGAAAAGCCCCTGTGGGGTCCGAAAGGCTGAGCAATGCCTGGCCTCCTTGGCCAAGGGAACCTGCCAGTAGCCCTTGCATAAGTCCAGGGTAGTGATGAAGGACGCTTTGCCCAGGCGCTCAATCAAGTCCTCGAGCCGAGGCATTGGGTAAGCGTCAAAGTGTGATTGGGCATTCACCTGGCGGAAGTCAATACAAAAGCGCATAGTGCCATCCTTCTTGGGCACTAGCACCACCGGGTTACTCCACTCACTGGAGGACCTCTCAATCACCCCCAAAGCCAACATCTCCTCCACCTCGGCTTTGAGGCACGGCAGGAGACGCTCAGGAACCCGGTACATCTGTTTGCGCACAGGGGTAGTGTCTTTGAGAGGAATGGAGTGTTCCACAATGGTCGTGAACCCCGGCCTTTCTTGGAAAAGGCCAGGAGGCAGAATCCCCGCTAGCTCCTTCTGCTGGCGGGAGGTCAGGTGAGACAGATCCAGGGTGGAGGACTGCTGGCTGATGGGGAAGAACTGCTCTGGACTCTCCTCCTCCTCCGCCACAGCCTGCACCCTGAGCTGCAGTTCCGGTGGCCTCTCATGCCACTCCTTCAGAAGGTTGATATGAAAGGTCTGCCTGGGTTTCCGTCTGCCAGGGAGGTCAATCTCGTAGGTCACCGGACCCATTTTCCGCACCACCTCGTAAGGCCCTTGCCACCTAGCAAGCAGCTTGTTCTCCGAGGTGGGCAGGAGAAGCAGAACTTTCTGGCCCGGTTGGAGGATCCTCTGCCTGGCAGACTTGTCATACCAGGTCTTTTGTTGTGACTGGGCTTGCTCCATGTTGGACCGCACTAGCTCAGTCATCTCCTCCATCTTGTTCCTCATTTCGAGGACATGAGCTACCAGGCTCTGGGTCCTGGGCGTCCCAGGTCCCACCCAAGCCTCCCTCAGCACATCCAACGGGCCCCTCACCTGTCGGCCATAGAGCAGTTCAAACGGTGAGAAGCCAGTGGAGGCCTGGGGAACCTCCCGGTAGGCAAAGAGCAAGTAGGGCAGCCAGCGGTCCCAGTCCTTCCCATTAACTGCCACAAACTTCCTCAACATGCCCTTTAATGTTTGATTATAGCGCTCCACAAGGCCGTCCGTCTGAGGGTGGTAAGGAGTGGTCCGAATGCCCTTAATGCCTAATAAGCTGTACACCTGCTTTAAGGTCTTTGAAAGGAATGCAGTGCCCTGGTCAGTGAGGACCTCCTGGGGAATTCCTACCCTAGAAAAAAGTTGCAACAGGGCCTGTGCTATGGGACGGGCTGAAATCCTACGCAGCGGGAAGGCCTCGGGGTAGCGGGTAGCATAGTCGCAGATAACTAATATATACCTGTAGCCTGTCTGGGTCCTTTCCAGGGGTCCAACAAGGTCCATTGCTATGCGGGAAAAGGGAACCTCTATTATAGGGAGTGACTGTAGTGGGTAAGGGCTAGTCCTCCTATTGCTAGTTACCTGGCACTCGGGACAGGTTTTGCAATACTGCTGCACATCGATATAGAGCCCTGGCCAAAAGAACCTGGCTGCAATCCTTTCATAGGTCTTGGCATTACTCAAGTGACCTGACCAAGGTATTTTATGACCCATAGCTAACACCTGTTCTCTGAGCTGTTTAGGCACAACCAGCTGCTCTGCCCTGCCCTCTCCTGGCTGATGGTACAACAGCCCTTCTCTTACCCGGTAGCTCTCTCCCGACAAAGCTGGAGGTACTCCTGTGGAGGTCTCATCAACTTTAGTGACCTTGTCATAAGCTTTTAGCAAACTCTCATCCTCTCTCTGTAACTGTTCAAAATTAGCTGAGATATCACCCCAATCTGCATCTGGTTCTGCAAGTGGTAACTCAGCATTTCTTTCCACCGTGCCCACTAGCCTATCCCGCCTGACCTGCATGCGTGACTTTTTACCCCTCACTGGCAGGAGGAGCAATTTCTCCTTCTGCAAAAGGCAAGTCCCTTAGGGTAGCTAGCTCAGCAGGATCCTCTGTCTCTTCTTCAGGAGCCTTTGCTCGGCTCTGGGACCTGGTGACCACCACATTAACTGGCTTGCTGGCCTGCACCAGCTCTGGCAGAACCAGTATATCCTGGCCTATGACGACTGCATGGCTCAGCCTCTCTACCACACCAACAATCATCTGGTACGCCTGCCCTCCGACATCCAGGTAGACTTCAGCTGTGGGGTACTCATGTTCATCCCCATTAACACATAGAATTCTGAGGTTCCTACCCTGCACAAAATCCCTTCCCTTCACTAGGTGGGGCTGCACTAGTGTCTGGGTACTTCCAGTGTCTAACAGGGCAGTGGCTTCCTTCCCATTAACTAGGACAGTGGTAGTCTGCAGTCTTCCCCCAAAACCTGTATCACCCTCCCCTGATCTCGGGATACAGCTATGGCCCGAGAGTCTAGGCTTCAATTTGGGACAATCAGGCTTAATATGACCCTCCTCACGGCAATAGAAGCAGACCACCGGTCCTCCGGGCTTCTGCTCTTGCACTACTCTAGGCTTGGCATACCTATAAGACTTCTGGACAGGCACTTTATTAGGCTCATTAGTCTTTGGACCACTCACATTACCAAAACCCCCAAACCTACTTTGGGCTGCTGGAATAGAGTAGGACTCCTGTCTGAAACTCTTTTGGCCCCGCCGCGCCGCCAGGAAGTTCTCCACCAGCTCTGCTGCGCTCTGGCCACTCTGGGGTTGGTGCTCTTTCACCCAGATTCGGATGTCTGGAGCCAGGGTCCGGAGAAACTGCTCCAGGATGAGCACTTCTGCCACTTCTTCGACTGATTTATCTGCCGGCCTGATCCACTTTTCAAAGAGATCCCTGAGGCGGGTGTACAGCTCTCGGGGCGATTCACCAGGTCTGACGTCCGGTTCGCGGAACCTCCTCCGGTAAACCTCCTCGTTGATTGCATACTTGTGAAGGATGGCCTCCTTCACTCGGTTATAGTCAGTGGCATGATCCATGTTCATCGCCACATAGGCGCTGCGTGCTTTGCCGGTGAGGTAGGGCACTAGAAAGACTGCCCAATCCTCTCTTGGCCAGCGATAAGCCATTGCTAACCTCTCAAATGTTATGAGGTACTGCTCAATGTCGTCATCCTCTTCCAGCTTGGGAATGGCCGCCCTGGGCCAGGTCACGGGCGCTGCTGGTGCAGGTGCTGGTGCCAATGCCGGAGCTGGATCTGGTGCAGGTGAAGGCCTCCGGTCAGCCTCGACGTCCTCCCTGAGTTGGTTCAGCTGCATTTGGACACTCCTCCAGCGCTGCTCCTGCTTGGACGCCTCCCGCTCCAAGAGCCTCCGCACTGCGGCAAGGTCAGACCCCTCAGGCGGGTCTCCGCCAGATGCCTGGTCCTCGCCATGGCCGTCTTCCCCCTCCATCTCCAGAAGGACCCCTCTGGACAGCCTCTGCTCCATCCGCCGCCAGATTCTGCCTCGTCCTCGCTGTCCACTGCGTCCTCGTCTTCCCACTCGTCTCTCCAGTTTCTCAGATGGCGTCAAAAAAAATCCCACCACTGCCACCAAATGTGAGGGACCGGCGTGGTCACCCCACGTATCTGGGATATGGCCAACCAGATTCAGAGAGTGTGGGCAAAAATGAGGGCAATTGTCTCAGGGCAAAATAAAGTGAAGCTTTATTTTCTTCAAAAACATTCACAAAAAAATAAAGCAAAGTTCCAAAAGAAAAGAAAATGACTGCATAAATCAGCAAGCATAAGCTAGATAGCATAACATAGCTTAACCAAAACATACCGCTCTCACACTGACCTCCCATCAAGCCAGCACCACCTTCAGCCCCCAAACACCAAATGAGGCAGCCCTTAAATAGGGAAATGCATTGGACCAATCAAGGCTGTATGGGCCATACCACTATTTGGGGGAACATTCTGTAGCTAAAGCTACCAATTCTACATAACTGACCAGAAAGTACATTGTGTGAATACCAAATAAACATGACACTAAATAAACAATCACCAAATATATACATACCCACACCTTGTGCACAACCTATATATATTTACAAAACAGCTGTTTACATCAACACCCCCCTGGGCTATTCCCTGATGGCATGATCCTGAGACTTCATTATCACACTGCCCCCTATCGTGGCGGAAGTCCAATTTCACACCATCCCAATTATAATATATATACACAATATAATAGTAATAATAATAATAATAATAATAACAATAATAATAATAACAATAGTTTCTCTTATGTGAGACTGTGAGAAGGGGGAGGGTTTCACCTTCTCACACCTTCCTTATGGCACACATTTCTGCGTCATGGTTTACACCTGATATGAACGTTTGAAAAGGCATGCGAAAGATACAAGACGGGACAGCACCGCCCTCTGTTCTGTAGGGTGTGGTGTACAGAGTGGAAGCAGCCCACCCTAAGAGGACAGATGGGAGTGGACCCCCACACCCAGCCTGCCAGCTGGGCCCCAGCGGGCCCACTGTACTTGATGCAGAATGTTTCTCACGTTCCAACGCTGCCTGGTGTAAAAGAGATGGGGGCAGGGATAGGGCCACAGAGTATGAGAGGCCAGGAGGACTAGCTACAGCCTAGCATTCTAGATCAGTGTTGGGCTACCAGCTACAGCCTAGCATGCTGGATCAGTGTTGGGCTACCAGCTACAGCCTAGCATGCTGGATCAGTGTTGGGCTACCAGCTACAGCCTAGCATGCTGGATCAGTGTTGGGCTACCAGCTACAGCCTAGCATGCTGGATCAGTGTTGGGCTACCAGCTACAGCCTAGCATTCTAGATCAGTGTTGGGCTACCAGCTACAGCCTATCATGCTGGATCAGTGTTGGGCTACCAGCTACAGCCTAGCATGCTGGATCAGTGTTGGGATACCAGCTACAGCCTAGCATGCTGGATCAGTGTTGGGATACCTTGGTTTCCAACATGAATAAATATGAGTTACTTTAATTTTTAAAACTTTAAATTTATAAACAAATTATTTTCGACATAATCAATCTATTATTTTTGCCTTGACAAGGAAAAATCTGGTCAACTTTCTCTGTTTTTAATGTCAGAATTGTAGCTTATTGATTTGGAAGTGTTAACAGGCAGAGGGTTACATGCTGCCATTCCGACATGCTGCCAGTCCGACATGACCCCATTCCGACGTGCACCCTCACTTTCCGTATCTGTGCCCTATGTCCCCTGCATATGTAGCCTACGAGGGGCTTCCTTAGTGTGGTTCTGATTGGCTGCTTCTGAGACAGCCACTTTAACTGTCCTCAGAGGTCGTCCTTCGTCACAATATTATTTTGTAATGTAATATAGTTCTATCAGGAGAGCCTGCAGAATATGATACTTGTTTTCAGTGTTATGTCACTTTTTGTTTGTCAATGAATGATGTGGCTTATTACCCAGTTACCTTGTCACTTCCATGCCATTTTGTGTGCTATTGACTTAACATAACTGCTTATAGGAACTACTGAACTTTCTATGTTCAGTGTTGTCACTTGTCTGTCTATTTACACTGTAGATGCCTGAGGGTCATTCTGTGTCAACTCAAACTTTTGATTTTGATCATTTTACTTGAGTCTGTGCGGTAGCTGTTTGAGGTTATTTGGTTATTCAGCCACTAAGGAGAGGCGCAATTGAATGCGAGGATGATAAATCACTCAATAGATGTCGGCTTACTCCTGAACAATCTGTCCCCCTCACTTCTGAAATGATGACTACACCCCTGCCCATTCCGACACCTTTTAATAGCACCATTCTGACAGTCAATCAGTGGCTCCAACTTGAGATTAACATTGGGGGATCATGAGGCTTCCGGTTTTGCAATGTAAGAGGTCAGCCACGCATTGGGACAGCTCCCGTATATTTCATATATTCATGCACTATTTTGATGTTTACCCTATATGACCGTACTCATTATTTGAAAAGTAAACTTGCCGACATTTCGAACGATTCAACTGAACTGGCTTTACGATGTCAAGACCACAGCGGCAGGTAAAAGATTTGGCTTCAACTCCAGCAACATCAGCACCTAAGATGGCGGAGTCGCTAACCGTTGCTAGCCTCGTGCAAGAACTGGACAAACACAAAATAAGCTTAGCCGCAGAACTCAAAACGTTCCTCACAACATCTTTAGACACCTCCCTTACACCTATACAGACGTCTTTCGAAACTATCAATGCGGCATTGGACTCTCACAACCAAAAGATAACGACCATTGAAAATACACTCACCACCCATAGTGATGAGCTAGCCGAGCTAACAACAAGACTTGATCAGCTGGAGAAAGCCAATGCTGCACTAGCATCCAAAGCAGAGGACCTTGAGAATTGTTCCAGATGACAAAATGTAAGAATCGTTGGTTTACCGGAAGGTCTGGAAGGAGGTTCACCGTTGGAATTCATGTCGAAGCTTCTCCAAACAGTTATTGGAAATAACGTTTTCCCCGCATCTCCGGAGTTGGACAGAGCGCACCGTACACTAGCTCCAAAGCCCGCCTTGGGAGAACGTCCGAGAGCCATCATTGTTCGATTCCATCTCTATCAGGATAAGGAGCGGGTGCTTCGATGGGCAAGATCACAGAAGGAAGACATAAAGTTAGATGGCAACAGAATCCTATTCTTCCCCGATATGAGTGCAAGCCTGGCCAAGCAACGAGCAACATTCAAGAACATCAAGGCCAAACTACACCGCTGGAATCACGTTCTCCCTACGCCACCCTGCTCGTCTGTGCATCACTGTCAACAGGGACAAACATCTTTTCAACACCCTGAATCAGCAGAAACATTCTACGAACGGATAAAAGGGAACTTTTCAGCCAACACTGATGGAGAACAAGACTAAATGTTGCCTGCTACATCTGAAAGGTTTGAGGTATGCTAACGCTAAATGATAGGCTATTACATGCTGACTGTGGATCATTAAAATAATGCCTGAATCGCATTTAGCGCATTAAAGGGATAGTTTGTACTGCATCGCCAGGAGTGCAGAGTGTAGAATAGACCTGCAGCTCGCTTCCAAGGAAGGACAAGCATAGGCTTTGAAAAACTCAGACAGACTGTTCTAATGCTGCTGGGTTTATTCTTTTTCAATTTTTCTTCATGGGGAGGGATGTGGGAGGGAGTATGTTGGTCACCTTTGATTATAAATGTCATTAGTATCTATTGTTATGTGTACAACTGGTTTTATATACTATCTTTATTTGTTTATCATATATTTGCAGTTATCCTACACACTAGTATACCTACATGAGTGAAATAAATAGTCATGGTAGGATGGATAAGCTACAGGTCAAATTAATTTCATGGAATGTGAGAGGATTAAATGGCCCTGTAAAGAGAGCAAAAGTTTTTCAACATCTTAAACTACACAGGGCTGACATTGTCTTCCTTCAGGAGACCCATCTCAAGATAGATGATCACACAAGGCTTAGGCATCCATAGGACAAGTATTTCACTCATTATTTGATTCAAAAGCCAGAGGGCTGCCATTTTAATTTCTAAAAAAACAGAGCATAATACCTGATCATAATGGGCGCTTCATCATTGTTTCAGGCAGATTATTCCACTTACCTGTTACATTAGTCTGTGTGTATGCGCCTAACTTTGATGACGCTGAATTCATGGCTACGCTCTTATCCACTATTCCAAATATGGATACACATCAATTAATTTTTGGAGGGGACCTAAATTGTGTAATGAACACTCAGTTGGATCGCTCAAGCTCCAGAGTGACCAATCTTTCAAAAATTGCAACAACATTACAATCATTCATGGAGGATTATGGAAGTTGTGACCGCTGGAGATTCTTACATATTGACACCAGAGCCTACTCATTCTACTCGCATGTACACCATGCCTACTCAAGGATTCTTTTTGTATCAATAAAGAATTACTACCATCTATTCACTCCATTGAATATTCAGCAATAGTCATATCAGATCACTCCCCTGTATTAATAGATTTCAGATTTGATTCTCCATCAGTGGGAACCCCACAATGGAAACTCAATACATCACTACTGTCCAATGACGTGTTCTGTTCTACCATAACACAGGCTATTGAAGACTTTTTGTGTTTTAACTATTCAGAAGAAATTAACTCTTCATTACTTTGAGAAACCCTAAAAGCCACCATCAGAGGACAAATAATTTCATACTCCTCTTACTCTAATAAACAATGTAGACAGACACAAACAGACATAACTGATAAAATACCTGAAATCCATAGGCAATATGCAATAAATCCTACTCCAGAGCTGCACCAACAAAAAACGAATCTCCAAACTGAGTTTGATCTCACCTCTACAGGGAATGCAGAGAGAAGCATACTGAGATCCAAAGGGAGGCTTTGGATCTCAGGATCTCTTTTTGGATTTTGGAGACAAATATGGCGACAAGGCAAACCGACTGCTGGCCCTCCAGCTCAAACACCAAGCGACATCACGACACATAGCTCAAATGAATGATCAGCCAATTGGTCTTACAACATGTCCCGTGAAGATCAATGCAGCCTTTAAAGCATACTACTCCAAACTTTATACTTCTGAACCCCCTCCTACAGACTCAAACATGGACACATATTTGGACAGCATAAATACACCAACTATTGATATCTTAACACAGACATCACTAAAGCAACCAATAACCTTAGGGGAAATATGTGACAGTATTAGGGAAATGAACAATGGGAAAACACTGAAATCTATTTCAATTATCCTTAAAAAGGATAAGGATCCAGCTGAATGCAGTTCTTATCGGCCTATATCACTCCTAAATGTTGATGCAAAAATACTGGCAAAAACACTGGCGAGAAGATTGGAAACATCTCTCCCCTTAATAATCTCTGAAGACCAAACTGGCTTCATCAGAGGTTGTCAGCTGTCATCTAATATAAGATGTCTATTAAACATTATCTCTGCCCCATCCAATGCTATGAAGCCTGAAATAGTGCTCTCATTGGATGCGGAAAAAGCCTTCAAGGGGTGGAATGGGGGTACTTGTTTAAGGTGCTGGAAAAATTTGGCTTTGAACACATCTGCAGGGTATCAGACGGGGAAATATTGAGCATCGTGTCTCCCTGTATGCAGATGATTTACTCATTTATATAACAGATCATCTGTGCTAATAAAATAATACAGATATTAGAGGAATTTGGTAATTCCAATTCAAATGTTCACAGGACATTATCGGGAAACAGGGCCCAGCACAGCCGTTCAGGTGAAATTTATTGAGCCACAGAATAACAACAAGTCTTATTTGTACATGCCAAATGCCAGCGTGCAGTTGTAAGATTGCACATAACATGTTTGCATAGTAATCTATGTATAGTAGTCTTCTTTTTCTCGACTCTCCAGCATTCTCTCAGCATTCCCTTAATTAATGGCCTCGGTGCGCAAAGACAGGCGGGGTTTCCAACGCTCCTTTTACAGTAGGACCACTTAGGGGCAGTAGGGGCGGCATTAGCTCAGGGGGTAGAGCGGGTTGGCTGGTAACCGCAAGGTTGCTGGTTCGATCCCCGGCTCCTCCTCCTAGTGTCGAGGTGTCCCTGAGCAAGGCACCTCACCCTAACTGCTCCCGATGAGTTGGCTGTCGCCTTGCATGGCTGACGCCGCCGCCGCCGCCGTCGGTGTGTATGTGTGTATGAATGGGTGAATGTCAGGCAATATTCAAAAGTGCTTTGGGTGGCCACTGGTTACAAAAAATGTGCTATATAAATGCAGTCCATTTATCACTTCACAATGAACGGTCAAATAAACCCCAGTGTCCATCAGTCCCAACATTTAGAAACATAATCGAAAAGTCCAAGCATGAATTGGGTCAGTTGGGATTTTGGGAGAGACTGGAGTGATGGGTTGGTCGCGAACGAGCCGGTTCAAAGAGCCGGCTCTTATAAGTGAATGATGGGAGTCGGCTCCTGGCCGCGAGCCATTCTTTTTAAAATTTTACATTTTTTTAATATAACGTTTGCCGAGGCAGAATGATATGAAGGTCTCTGCGCTACGGGTGCTCCGTACATGCTATGCATGTGTGCAGTGACTGACTGTCACGTTTATGCATGCAACCAATCAAGTGTGGATAGACAAGGATCATTTAAGCAAGGGGCGGGTATGCACGTTGTGCTCATATGCAATGAAAACAATTGGCTACAGCAATTTATTGATATTAGAAAATGTCATTTTTACTTATAATACTAATATACATATTAATAAGATGTATTGAATAATTTAAGTGTTATATAGGCCTACACATACAAACATAATTCAAAACGGGCTACACGGCCAACAAGAGCTGGCTCTTGTTGGTGAGCTGATCCTAATGATCCGGCTCCCTAAAAATAACGGAAATTCCCGGTCCCCCAGGCGGTGGTTATCCGTTAACGCACACAAAGGTAGTGCACACCCTTGGACCGTTATTGACCAATCAGGTCAGGTAACAAACAGGTAACAATTCTGGGGTATAATACTACATAGCAGAGCCTGGTTCCATGGAGAGTGGTGACTGATTCACCTCCACCTGGGGGTCCAGTAGAAACATGTCTGTCTGGGCCTTAAACGTACTGAAAGTGAAAGTCAGGAAAGATTTGAAGCCTTTGCAACCAAAGCTATAGAGACTCTCACTTAGTGGAGGGAGCCTCTCCACTAAGATGAGAACTCTAGTGGAGGTAATAGAGTGGAGGATTAAAAAACCCAGCCAACAAGTCAATGGTGATAGACAGTCTGGTTTCTCAAGAAAAAGGGGCTTGATAAACTGAGTGAGAATCATCACAACTTGTGTGAAAATGCATCTATTTCAATTTAACGTAATCTTCAACCAGAATCTCAACCAGCCAATTAAATTCAAGGGCTCTGTCATATTTATAAAAGTCTATAAAACCTATGAACATTTTCCAAATGTAAAGTGCAAACTAAGTTCTGGCAAGAATAAATAGGCTAGGTATTTCTTTGATGAAAAAGGTTTACAGAGTACTTCCCTTGGGAAAAAAAGTGAATCATAAGGAAATTACAGAATTGGATACAATAACCTTTTAACTGAATACTAAATTGTTAACCGTAGCCTTGAGAGTGAGGAAGGAAAACATTGCAGTTGATGTTAATTGCATGTGGGATGTTTGGCATATAAAAACTAAATCAATAGCTGGCAGAGCAGAACGATGACTCGTCTGCACTGACAAACATCGATGTTGGGTTTGTTCCACTTCTCAGCATTATGGGATGACCCGTGATGATATGCTCCACATGTCAGTGATGTGCAGTGAGGTAATGATGTACTCCATATGTCAGTGACATGCAGTGAAGTAATGATATACTCCATATGTCAGTGACATGCAGTGAGGTATTGCTTTCTTAAGCTGGCTAGAGTTAGCACAGCTACTCCTAGTCCTGCTGGAAGGACTTAGCCATTTTCTGTGCCTTATGTCACAGAAAATGAGCTAATCCTTTATTATTTTTGGTCGTCCTTTCTCAATATAAGTTTCTCAATAATATACATTTTTGCTTGGTTTATTTGAAAAAATCACAGCTTTCCATCACTCCTGTAATCTACATAGTGATGAGAACTTGAGCACTCAGACCCATGATGGCCAGGGTGCGTCCACTGGAAGCATCACAGCTGTTGGGAATGCAGTACATGTGGCGGACAGTTGAACCTGCAAGGTCTTTATATGGCCATGAACATGTGACCCATTCTGATCCAGACTTAATACGATGACAGTGATAGAAGGGAATTAAGAGAGAAGGAAAGTGAAGTAAGACAAAGAGGAAATTATATGGTAATAAAATAAGGAGCGGTAAAAGAATGTGTCTCACACGGTAAAGTGTATGAGACAGTATGTGTGTGCTTGTATTTACCATAGTAAGTGCCTTGGCACAATGTGTCAAGATACTTTCCATGGTAAGAGTGAAAAACATTTCTAAGCCTCAACGATACTGAAATAAACAAGGAATAGGAAGACAAACTGGTAACAGCTTTTCAAACAGGATGCTTCGCTGGAATGGGTTTTTTATCAACCAAGAACAAATTGTTGTTCATGTTATATTTGCATTCGAAAAAGTTTATGGACTTTAAAGTGAATGCTTATTTATTTTGGAACTGCGCAGCTGCCTCTTTGGTTCATGCTTAATTAGAAGTGTGTGAATCATAGTGTCCTGTCTCTATGGCCTGAACCGGTATAGACTAGCATAGAGGAGGGCATAGCAGTGTCTGTTATTATCTCCTGTTATCCATGACATAGTGCTTACAGAGTCTTACAGACAGAAAACCGGACTCTCCAGAAACTAAGATTAGATTAGAGTTCATAACACTATTGCGTATATTATGCTATATATTGTAGTTTATTTAAATTAGAATATCCATACCCTAACACACAGTACAACAAAACACAAACTCAATATCAGTACGGAGTAATTAAGACACAGACAGCCCTTCACCTCTGCCTTGGGCTGCGATGCTTCCTTAATATTTTATTATTAATCATAATAAAATATATATGACAAAGAAGCAACATTATATCTGGGCTTGAATAAAGTTGATAAGATGCTTATTCTGATAAAGAACAAGAAAAATATTCTCATTGGGTCCATAGAGTGCTGATGTCCTGCTCTGATGTGTTGTTGCCGATCTGCGGATGCCCAGACATCAGACAACTCAAACAAGAACCACAATTAGGAGCATTCCAGACTGAAGGACATGGGGTGCAGATCATTGAACAGGGTCCATGTAGGTGGTTCCTCTACTCATCCATTGATCACTGAACAGGGTCTGTAGGCTATTCATCCACTCATCCATCACCAGTATTCATCCCTGTTATGTCATCCCATTTGGTAAAACAAAGGATTAATAATAATAAATGTAAACCCTTCTCTATGGGTAGCCGGCCTACCTTCCTTAGAGTCAACCAATAATGTTAACCTTCATACTTGGGTAAACCGGTCGCAAGGGAGAAGACTCTTAGGCACTCTTCTGCTTGATGAGAAAACAGGCAACTCTGTGTCTTGGGTAAACATTACTTGATTTGATTATTGACATCTGCAATGTGGGGAGGATCTGAAACAGTATAAATACCTCTGCTAGAGAGGAGTCTAATATATGCATGCATTAAACCTAGGTTAATTGTCTACAAGTATTGTGTGCTTTTTGCATTTAGAAATCTCTTCTGTCCTAGACGCAATATCTGTTAAAGGAAATTGCCATGACAAGACGCTAAGGGGTTCATCTTACCACGATGTCACACACATTCACACGGAGAGGAGATCAGCAGTAGTAGAGAGAGTAGAGCAGAGTAGAGCAGCATGAGGCCCCCGGTCCATGTGTCCATGACAACATGCTGTTGTTCCCTGCGTGAGCAGTCAGCGTGGAGCTAATCCGGAGGCCCTATTGTCAGAGGCTGGTATGTCACATGTGAGCACTCTAATCCCAGCCACGCTGTCACACACTTCAATCTCTATTTGGCTACTCCTTCCCTTTCTTCGCTCCCTTCCATTTATCTTTCTTTCACGCCCTGCCCCCCCCCCCCCCCCCCACACACACACACCCCCCCCGCCACCGTATCACACACGGTCATCTGGTTTTTCTCTCTCTGTCACCCCTCACCCACCGCAAGCACTCCCCCGCTACCACCCATGGCTTTGTAGTCACCCCCCCCATGAATCCCATCTCTCCCCCTCTCCTTCCCTCTTTTATTCCTGCTGACGCGGCCCGTCTCACACACATTATCCACGGCCTTTTCTTATCAGAGGAGATAGCTTTATCTGCCTTGATAGCCTTCTCCTGTGAAGTCCATCCCTTTGTAATCCCTTCAGAGGAGTTGTGTTGTGTGCGCACGCACATCAGCATGCAAACACATAAAGAAAGATGTGGATTAATCAAGACATCAAGTTCCAATTGAGAAATAGCCCACATATGAATAACCAAATTTTTGCCCCTGTCATTAAGTGACGACCAGGATCTCTGCATGCCACTCCTCACTCACTACTCACCTTTAATTTACCAGCAAATATCTTCACAGTTATGTTGAGACGATATACCCCATGGTACCAATCAATAGAGAAGAGGAGGTTCATAGATGGATGGGTACGTCCTTCAAAAAACTCCTGGGAAAGGAAAGGTCTCCTATAAAAGGGCTGGAACCCTTCCCCTTCCCCATTGCAGCAGTGTGGAAGCTGAGGTGGTGGTGGATGGAGAACACTAGATGTAATCAACAGTTGTGTAGTGCGGTGTGTAGATGTGTAGTTTGTTGTATTGTGTTTATTGTGTGTTGTAAGGTAGTATATAAGCCCCAAGGTGATTTGTGTCATAGTGAGATCACATGATTGAATGCCATTGAGTCCAACATTCCAAAATAAGAATTCCAGGTGTGTGTGTGCATGAACACACAAAGAGACACACAACGCCCCATGCACACCAGTGCCATCACACTCACACACCAGCAGTATAAATCAGTTCATGCAGTCCCCTGCCTGGCGTCTTGTTCACTTATTATTTACAGCCAGGCGGGCAGGAGCCCCTGCTCTAGACCGGGCCTGACAGGTCAGACCCCCCCCCTGGCCCCCCAGCTGGGACCCAGTGGGCGTGGGGTCCATTGTGCAGCGCCGTGTGATTTGTCCTTCAGCGCACAAAGGAGCCGAGGGAGCGGCGTTTATGTCAGAGCACAGAACCCCCAACCCCCCGCCGACCCCCCCCTTGCTGACAGCTGGGCAGGTACACACGCATCCATCAGCACAAACATGCAACTCTGGGCTTTCCCCATCAACCAGTTGGTCTGACACTTTATACGTATATATATATATATATATATATATATATATATATGTGTATTATGTATTAATACCAACTCATCCATTCTCGGCCATGGGGGGGTTCAACTTTAAGAAGCAATGTCCCGATTCAACCCGCCCACAGATCCTAGAGGATTTGGTTATTCCGTCCGTTGCTATGGTGTCAGGCCTGCTTTGCTCCAGTGTTTCCCCGCTCAGCTGATCTACAGTTCCTCCTAAGGCACATTTGATGATCCACTTCAGACTGCATTCATGTTCCCTTCACAGGAACACAAGAGGGCAGAGGTTCAAATCCACAATGACATGAACCGACGGGCAAATCTGCAAATGGGATCGCAAGACAGAAGTCGCTCTGTTGAAAGTAAGTTAGAAAAGCGAAACAAAAAGATCAGCGTATCAACCAACTGAAACAGATTGATGGGTGCAGTCATTTTATTCTTGTGTTTTCCTGTGAAACAGGGTTAGAGCAGGGTGTTTCAAACATCCTAGCGTCACCCTACTGGATTTACCCTTATTCACTCATAAATTAACCACCTGTTAATCAAACAGAGGCTCCTTTTATATATATATATATATATATATATATATATATATATATGTGAATGAATCATCTTGTTTTTCAGAAATGAGATGTTCTTCAGTCATCAAGCTGTTTTTAAACAGTGGGTGTCTGAAGTGAAGACATCTGTTGTAAAACAAACTTTACCGCCGTGCTCCTTCAAAGGTACTCTGCTCTACCCCACCCATGTTCACACACTACTCCACACACTATTCAACCAGCAGGAGTTTATTTATTCTTTCCAGTTGGTTTCATCGTTTTCGATGAACATATTTATATGCAATACGTCACACAGGTCAGTCACTGGACACCGATAACTGTTGATCAGTAATTGACATACAATACAGGGAGCTGTAACCCTAACAGCATCCATCTCCTATCACCATCCAACTCCCATCACAATGCACCTCCCATCACCATCCATCTCCCATCACCATCCACCTCCTATCACCATCCATCTCCTAGAGAGAGAGAGAGAGAGCGAGAGAGACCGAGACAGAGAGAGACCGAGACAGAGAGAGACACAGAGACAGAGAGCGAGAGACAGAGAGAGAGACAGAGAGATGCTATGCAGCTTGTCTGCTTGGAGAGCAGCTTGGTGCAAAGCAGGTCATCAGTTTGACATTATGCTCTCACCCACAGCCACACGTCACATGACACGCACTACACACTTACAGCCCCACATGCAAATGAACACATTCCACACATTCTCATACATACCTATGCATGGGCATGCATGGATACTCCACTTACCAATGAGAAGGGCTTCCCGGACACACACACACACACACACACACACAAACACACAGGGAATGCAGCAATATGCTAAACCATGTAGCAAGATGCTACAAGGCAGTGTTGCATCAATAAGTGATGGTGGCGGCTGGCCGTGCTTTGCATGGCTAAAACGTGCTCTGGGAGAATGATATATGAAGTATGGAAGCAGAGTGCTAGAGCTGGGAATGTTCTGGAAGGTGAATAAGAATAGAGCTGGACCCTCACTCTGAGCTCCCCACCACAGAGACACACTGATATGCGGAAATGCATACATCACATACACTCACAGCACAGGGGCGAAGGAACACACACAAACTCGCAGCACAGGGGTGAAAGAACAGATACACACTCACAGCACAGGGGCGAAGGAACACACACATACTCACAGCACAGGGGTGAAAGAACAGATACACACTCACAGCACAGGGGTGAAGAAAAACAGTGAAGGAACACACACATACTCACAGCACAGGGGTGAAAGAACACACACACACTCACACTAACAACACAGTGGCGAAATAACACACATACACACACAAACACACCAGCGGAAACCCTGTGTGGATTTGAGGTCAACTGCATATTCAGTGGAACACACCAGGCTTTCCACCAAGGTGGAAAGAGGTGCAAGAAGTAATAAAACGTGCAAAGGCCTCTTCAGCCCCGGGACCTAATGGAGTGCCCTACCGATTATATAAGAGCACGCCGGATGTTTTAAGATTTCTATGGAAACTAATGAAAATTGTTTGGAAAAAGCAGACTATTCCCAAGGCATGGTGTAGGGCTGGGGGAATATTTATTCCCAAAGAGAGGGACTCAGTGGAGATTAATCAGTTTAGACCAATTAGTCTACTGAATGTTGAAGGGAAGGTCTTCTTCAGTGTTGTGGCTCGGAGATTGACAAGTTGTCTTGAAAATAATAAATTAATTGATACCACGGTTCAATAAGCTGGAATCCCTGGTTTCTCCGGGTGCTTAGAGCATACCAGCATGATTTGGCACCAAATTCAGTTAGCGAAGCGCGAGAGGAGAGACCTGTATGTTGCTCTTGGATCTGGCTAATGCTTTCGGATCAGTACCACATAGTCTGTTATGGGAGAATCCCAGGTAGCATTAAAAGCCTAGTTAAAGCATACTTTATGGATATTCAACTTTGTTTTACTACGGCAGAGTACACCACAGGGTGGCAACAGCTTGAGATAGGAATTATGGCGGGATGTACAATTATTATCATTATCATTATTATCATTATTATCATTATCAGGACCTCTAAGTGGGTAGTGGATGGGGAGAAGTTGCAGGGAGGGCCACGCCTCCCCCTAATTAGGGCCTTCATGGACAACATGACAACCATGACGTCAACTGCTCCATGCACCAGCAGGTTGCTGGATAAGTTAAGTAGCAATCTGCAATGGGCTACAATGAAGGTGAAGCCAAGTAAGTCTAGGGCTGTGTTCCGATATCCATACTATCCGCACTCACTATGCTTAGTTTGAGTAGGTAGGGCGTTCCAATTCAGATCGGGAAAAAATAAATGTACCTAAAGGACCTGGATGGTGTACTCTAAACGGTCAAACCGCAAAGTGTGGATCGATGCACACTTTTCATACTCAACGGCAGCCATCTTAGCTACGTAGCGGAAAAGCCGGCGCCGGGCTGAGACAACATCGGCACATTTTCCACATAGCCTGCATTAATTGAGTTATTCTGTAGCTTTTATAGCTTTTTATAGCTACTATGCGTAAAGAGTTCACTGTTCAAGGCGGGATGTTTATTGCGGGGTAGGAGCCACGGCAGCAGTCGCAATCGTAATTTCCGGGTAGTGCACCATGGAGTATTCGATTTGAACGACACTGACATCTGAAAATCAGCGCAGTGCGGATAGTGTACTATGTGCAAGTGTACTCATGGAAGTATGGATATCGGAACACAGCCTAGGAGTCTCTCAATCGTTAAAGGGAAGGTAGTAGATAAGAAGTTTGCTATGAATGAAGAGGTGATGCCTACAGTTCTGGAGAAGCCAGTGAAGAGTCTGGGAAGGTGGTATGATGCAAGCCTTAGTGATAAGTCACAGGTTGAAGAATTGAGACAGGCAACTAGACAAGGTATTGCAAATATAGACAAGTCAGGGCCAGTGGTGTAGTCTACGTGATACGCAGGTATACGCCGTATACCCATTAAGAAAGCTCCAGCATTTCCGTATGCCCACTTAGAAATGCGCAATGACACGTATCAATTTCGATAGTGGCGGAAATTATGTTAATTTTATGAATGAAAGTATGACAGTTCTGTCACAGAACGTACATACTTTCATTCATAAATTCAACCTGTGCGCTGTCAACCTCAGCTCGACTAATATATCATGAATCAACTCTCCTTACTACTGGCGTGCAGGTTTGAGTGACAAGTCTGATGGCCCTCCCTCGCCCCTAATTACTATTGGCCAGGCTATTGTTTTTACTATATACTATTGTTTTTAGCATTTAGCTTCTACCGGGAGTACACCCGGATATGTAGCATTAGCAAGCACCTAGCTTCTAGGCATATAAACGGTGGTCCCCACAGACAAACGCCCAATATATAGAGCAATCATATTTCCAATCAATCATTTTAGCGCACGTGGAACAAGAAATAAACGTTTAAGCTTGACATTGTGTTTCTAGTTTAAATATTGATGTGCTCTGCGACGTCCGCAATGGTTAGCTTTGTGATAGCCACGCTTGTGGCGGATTCCAAGCGTCAGAGTGTCATTGATAATAACAATAACAATAATACGAACAGTTGCTGATATGTTTTATTTATCTTAATTTATTATTTAAGTATTTTTGTATGGGAAACATAGCCTACATGTTTTTATTTAGTATTTTCGCATTTATTGTTTCTTATATAGGGTATTTTATTTGTTTAGTGAGGGTGGTGGTGGTAGGACGGGTGTGGAAGAGGCTAGGAGGGAATCACAGTATACCCACTACAAAAAACTAGACTACACCACTGGTCAGGGCTGCCAGGTAAGCTTAAGTTGTGGTGTCTGCAGTTTGGTTTATTGCCTCGGCTAATGTGGCCATTGACAGTTTATTTAAGTTCCTCTGTCAAAGGTAGAAAGGATGGAAAAAATGAAGGTAAGGCAGTATTGCAGGCAAAACAAGGGCAGTGGGTGAACTGGGAGGGAGTGGAGAAGAAGAAGATAAAATGGAGAGATCTATGGAGCATGGAGCCAGCAGGATCAGATTCATGATAGGTGCTACATATGATCTCCCCAGAACTTAAATCAATGGTTTGGTGAGGATGAGACATGCACACTATGTTCCCGTGTGTGCAACCTCCGCCATATCCTATCAGGATGCAAGGTCATTCTCTCCCAGGGGCGGTATACGTGGCGTCACAACCAGGTATTGAAATGTTTGGCAGAGGCTGTTGATGATAAACAGAGAGAAGTTAATTCATCAGCCGCTAGTAAAGAGGGTAGGCAAATTAACTTTCTGCGTCAGGGGGAAAAGGCTAGACCACTTAGAGGCAGGCACAGAGCCAGGCAGCTAAGTAATGGAGGAGCCTGGGAAATGAAAGCGGATCTTATTCAGCAGATTGTTGTCCCTCCACACATTGTTAGCACTAGGCTAAGACCGGATATGCCATTGTGGTCGGACTTGGAGAACATCGTTTATTTCATTGAACTTACGGTTCCTTGGGAAGACAGAGTTGAAGAAGCCAATGGCTTAAGAAAGCGAAGTATGCTGAAATGGCTGGAGAGGCAGCACAGCAAGGCTGGAGTACGCGACTAAGGCCTATTGAAATCGGCGCACAGGGGTTCGTAGCTAGATCTGCTACTAGGTTGCTGTCTGGCATTTGTGGACGAAGTCTGAGGCAGGCGGTTAGTAACATGTCCTTGGCAGCAGAACGAGCAAGTGAATGGCTGTGGGTAAGGAGAAAACATACTTCCTGGGGTGCAAGCTAAGGTAAGCCAGCTGACTAATGTGCTAACATGTTTGTTTGATCAGGGTTAGGGGTAGGGCTAGGGGTACGATGCAGTAAATAGAGTATTAAGATGCATTAAATGTGGCAATGCATAGAGGGGGTTGACTCCAGGACGCTGGTTTCATTGTTAAGCCCTCAGGAGGTGTCGTGGGCCTAATTTAATGAAACATCTGTGAAAGAGGGTGCCCACTTGATAACCCCAATGAATTTCTGCATACTGCATACTGCTGTTAGTTGGGCCATTTCTCTTGTGTTTTTCACCATTGGTTGGTAGCTTAGTGGCCAGTGTGCTTATAAGGTTGGTTTGGGCCGGGGCCTCTGAATATGTGTTTTCCTTGGATTGTGGCACAAGGGGTATCTGATCCTGTGTATTAATGAAATATCCAACATTTATTATCAGAATAAATTGTGGTTAAATTTAACCAATAAAAAATATTGTCTATCACAAAGAAAGCTGTATCGTTTTATATATATCAGAAACACATACACACATAGCAACAATAGCAACATAGCAACAATTACTGTGACTGCTGAAACCAAAGGGAATTAAAAGCATATTTGATGGAACAAATTGGAAAATAAGGATGATAAGGCAGCATCCTCTCTGCAGACGGTCAGCGGCTCAGCGGACTCTGAGAGGCTGAGAGTCCATGTGCTGGAGGTCTGTGGTCTGCTGTCACCCAACGGTTCATCAGGACTCCTCGTCCACATCCCTTGGAAGTCATCTGGGCCAGATGGCATTCCAGGCCGTGTCCTCAGAGGGTGCGCCGACCAGCTAGCGGAGGTTTTCACCTCCATATTCAACCTCTCCCTCAAACGGTCTGTAGTCCCCACCTGCTTCAGACTACTATTGTCCCCGTACCAAAGAAACCTTCCATCACCTGCCTGAATGACTACCGCCCCGTAGCACTGACCCCCATCATTATGAAGTGCTTCGAGCGGCTAGTCAGAACCCACATCTGCTCCATCCTTCCTGACACCTTAGACCCCCTTCAATTTGCATACCGCCCCAACAGATCTACAGACGACTCCATCGCCCTGACACTTCACACCGCCCGCTCCCACCTGGAAAAGGGTAACACATACGTGAGGATGCTGTTCATAGATTACAGCTCAGCATTCAACACTATTGTGCCCACTAAGCTCATTCCCAAGCTCAAGATCCTGGGCCTTAACACCTCCCTTTGCAACTGGATCCTGGACTTCCTGGCGGGCAGACCCCAGGTGGTGAGAATGGGCAACCTCACCTCCTCTGCACTGACCCTAAGCACCGGAGCCCCTCGGGGCTGCGTACTCAGTCCCCTCCTGTACGCCCTGTTCACGTATGACTGAGGCCACACGCAGCTCCAACTCCATCCTCAAGTTTGCGGACGACACCACCATCCTGGGACTCATCTCCAACAACGATGAGACCGCCTACAGAGAGGAGGTTGGGGACTTGGCATCATGGTGCCAGGACAACAACCTCTCTTGCAACGTCTGCAAGACTAAGGAGATGATCGTGGACTTCAGGAAGCGGCAGGGGAGGAGTCACGCCCCCATTCACATAGATGGAGCGGAAGTGCTTCAAGTTCCTCGGTGTGTTCATC
The DNA here is from genome assembly GCF_964030765.1 of Micromesistius poutassou. Lineage (NCBI taxonomy): Eukaryota > Metazoa > Chordata > Actinopteri > Gadiformes > Gadidae > Micromesistius > Micromesistius poutassou. Next base: position 8,028,819 of record NC_140281.1, read on the forward strand.
AAAGACGACCTTACCTGGTCTAGACAAGCAGACTCGGCGGTAAAAACTGCCCAAAAGCGCCTATACTTTCTGAGGAGACTCAAGAAGTTTGGCATGTCTGCCAAAACTCTCACCAACTTCTACAGGTGCACCATTGAGAGCATCCTCTCTGGCTGCATCACTGCCTGGTTCGGCAGATGCTCTGCTGCTGATCGCAAAGCCCTCCAGAGGGTGGTGAAGACAGCAGAGCACATCATCGGCTGCCAGCTCCGCTCCGTGAAAGGTATCTACCACTCACGTTACCTTAAAAAATCACGGAAAATCATAAAAGACCACAGCCACCCAGGCCATAGACTGTTCACACTGCTGCCGTCTGGGAGACGTTACCGAAGCATACAGGCACGTATTACCAGACTCACAAACAGTTTTTACCTGCAGGCCATCAGGCTTCTCAACCAGTAACACTAACCATCAACCGTTGATCATATTGATCACATGAACACTAAGGTAATGTACATTCAATGTACATTACCTTAAATCCCACTTTATTTTGTTTACATTATTAAGTACTGCTGCTAGTGTTCTATTTCTATGATGTTCTATTTTATTTCTTTTTGTGATGTAGACTCCTGCTATTCCTGCCATATTTAGTGATATTTCATTGGCACATTCCACTTTAAATCTACAATCTATAGTACTTAATGTTTACACTCTCCATTGGATACATATGCTGCACTAGATACATTACATACATTACTCATTTCACTTTATACCTATAGTATTTAATGTTTCCACTCTTCATTGGACACACCCACTGCACTGGTAGATGTTTACATGTTTATATTCTCTTAAACTATTGATAGTGTTCTTGTTTTATTAGGGACCGAGCCGAAACCGGCAAGGTCCCTATTGTTTTTTATATATTTTTATTATGTATACTTTTTCTTATATATATTTGATTTGTTGCTATTCTTACCACATTTTTCACATTTTCTTTAAAATATATTTATTTGTATCTCTTTTGTTGATTTATTATGCCTACTACGGATTGTTTGCCTGCCAGGTCAAAAAGAATTTCAATGTACAGAATGACCCTGCGTTTTCTGAACAAATGACAATAAAACACTTTGACTTTGACTTTTATTATTTGGACGTGGGTTGATGGGAAAGACATCTATTTTCAGAAAACATTAAAGTTTGATTAAACAACAATGAACAGAGTGTAATTTAACATAATGTTCTTTTTATTTGAGAACAAAGTGCAGAATTTTAAAATAAATCCATCAGGAAGTTGTTTAAGGAGGTTGGGTCACACACACATACACACACACACACACACACACACACACACACACACGCAGATTGCACTCAAGGAGGTGGAGCAAAATCATCAATTGTATCAGTTGTATCCTTCAATAGCTTTTTTAACATAAGCGTCTAACAAGAAAAACAAATACGCGCATACAAATACAAGATACGCGTGACCCGAGTTTGCGTCCAGTGTATTGTATAGTATTCTTGGCGTTGGCTTCATTTTGTAATTCCCTTTATTAATTTTATTAATTCCCTAATTAAGAATATTTAAAGAAATGGAAAATAAATGGCATGAAAAGTTTGTTGATTTCTCTAGTAATTCCCTTCCAATATTACTTATTACGTGGGGCTTGAACCCCGGACGTCCGGGTGCAAGTCCGACACGTTAACTCGAGACTATCTCCCTACTTTCAAATCCATGGTCAATATTAAATTAAAATATGTTACGCTTAATACTACTTATGCATTCAACAGATCGCCGATTTCTTTGCCAGGCAGCCTCCCTGTTTTTATTAATGGTTACGGTGTTCCCTTTTTGAGTTATTATATGCTTGTACTCCTCATAGACCTCCACAAGCAGCTTCTGTTCACCGCTGGAAAAGATGTGCTCTGTCCTTTTCGGACATTTGATCCATGATCCGACATTCACGGTTATGGGCTGGTTACATATCTCGTGAACGTGCGTAATCCACAATAACGTAAGCCTGGTTTGAACTAACCTGAGCAAGGCACGGCTGAACTGCATTGATGGAACGGCTTTAGCCTCAAGTGGAAGTTGGCGCTAGTTCTAACTCGGCTTAATCAACTAAGCGCCGCTTTTGTTAACGACTTTGATGGAATACCCCTCTAGACTCGGTCGAGACCAAAGCCATATTTGGCAAGACCAGTGGCCGAGACCGAGACAAGTCCAAGTCCAAATACCAGCGAGTCCGAGACAAGTCTGAGATCATAGAAAAACGTCCGGACTCGAGTCCAAGACCGGACTCGAGTACTACAGCCCTGGTTGGCAGCCATCTTGGAACCCTATAAAAAAATACTAAATAATTCACAATATTGCCTGTTTCTGGTGCACCAACCCCGACCTGCACCTCATTACATGCAGGATGTTGCATTCCTCTGTGCACAATAATAATTGTATATTCATAATGAACATTACCAGTCTTGCCCATTCAAGACCAAGGAAAGACCATCAAGATAGCTTTGACAATAAGTCACAAACCAGGCCCATCTCCAGCCCCGGGCTTGTTTAATTGAATATTTATTTGACATAGAATGGATTCTACATAAACATCTTCAGTGGAATCAAGAATTATGTGACTTGAAGTAAGACGCCCTTAGCAACATACCTCATCTATATGTGTGTTGTGTTGATGTTGATGTATAGGAAGTAAATAAGAAAGGAGGTACTTGGGGAAGGCTCCCGGGGAGAGAGGGAGAAAGAGGAAGCCTGCCCCTCTTCTTTAGTCTTGGGTGTGACCTGACCGTTGGGCAGGGGTCGGACTCACACCGGCAGTACCGTGTGTCACAGCAGACTCATAAATAGCATTAAGAATGCATCTGCCAGGCTGTATCCCTGCTCCTGTGTCAGAGAAATAGAAGGGAGTGTGTCCATAAATTATTGAGACTTTGCTCCATCAAAACAGCAGGAGGATAATATTTGTGTTTGGAGAAAACCAAAAAATGGAAAGAAAAGCTGGCAGGTCAGGGAGTTGAGGGACTGACAGGAAATATGTCTCCCCTGCCTCCACCACATGGAGAGAAAATACTTAAATAGAAGCCTTTATGTGCTGTGTACCAATACCCAGGATGTTCCACTGTGAGAAAAGACACAAAATGAAGGGAAGGAACAATTATATCTTGAACTTGAAATTATCCAAGAAATGGTGAGTTACAAACTCAAGCTCACTTGACCAAACCACGATGATTTGAAGTATCCATTCTTCCTCTGTTCTACTTACTAATGAAGTTACCCATTAAGCATTAAGCCACTGATGCTCTGAAGGTAGAGGTTCAAGAGGCTCTGGAGGTTCTGGAGGTTCTGCAGGATTGAAGGTTCTGGAGGTTCTGGAGGTTCTGGAGGTTCAGACGTTGGCCAAGTTGTGCAAAGGAAACTGATTTACAAAACGCTACAAAATGTGGCTGGCTTAGCCCCGTTTAAATGGAGGCCATCTTTGAAATGTAACCTTCACTTGTTCAAGTTTTATTGGCATCAGACAACAATGTGATGATCTCACCCAAGGCCGTTTGAGGAGGCAGGTTGACCCGACGTAGACCTTTCCTCTTCCACAGGCAGGCGATAATAGTCCGCTGGTTTCTCTGACAACATCCCTTCTAGCACATCTCCGTTGTGTGAGGACAGCATATAGGCAGCATATATACTTTGAATGTATAATGGTTTGTCATTTATTTAATATAAAAAAATCATATAAAAAAACAGAATGCAGTTGTTGTCCAGTGAGTCACAGACTGGCTATCACCTCCTATAACAGAGATCGCTAAGTTTCAAAGAATTTAAACAGACTCAGACAATCTTGTTATTCAATTTGCTCACTTATTATGGTAGATGTTCCAGTCAATTGAAAGTCAGCCCCGGTACAAACATGGGCTTGCAGTTTTTTAATTTGTTTAACGGATGGAATAACAACTGCATTAATTCATCAAATAATTTGTTTATACGGTTAACGTTTGTCGAATCGTAATCTGGAGCAAAAGAAAATGTGCCAATATACCAGCCTACACTCCATCCTCCAATGTTTACAAATAACGAATACTCACTCATTATTTACCTTCCGTCCGCAGTCAACCTCACATTGATCAAGGAAAACTGGAATGAACCTTCACTGTGCTGAATGCTGTCAGTCCTCTCCCTGGTACACGTCAGACCTCTGGACCCTCCTGGGTCCAGTCCTGGATTTTAAAGATTTCAGACAGTTTTCTCCGTCCTGTTGCATTTCAATTATGGCCACTTCATCTACCACGCTAGAACACACACACACACACACACACACACACACACACACACACACACACACACACACACACACATACACAGGGATAGAGAGACATAAAGATGGATTAATAGCGATCCAGAAACAGTGGGCACGGAGAGTGAGTAATTAGGAACACTTTTAAACAAAATAAGCTCCATCTGCCAGTGCTATTAGAATGACCAGCATGACTGCTTCAGATAACACACACATACTGACACACACACTCGTACTGACACAAACACTCACACACGCCCTCGCACACTTTTGAGTTGATATAACGGTATGAATGCCCACATTGGCTCACATTGCCCACCTCCGCAGAGGTCTGACTCCAGGTCCTCGTCTCTCCTCAGGTCTCTGGTCTCTCCTCAGGTCTCTGGTCTCTCCTCAGGTCTCTGGTCTCTCCTCAGGTCTTTGGTCTCTCCTCAGGTCTCTGGTCTCTCCTCAGGTCTCTGGTCTCTCCTCAGGTCTTTGGTCTCTCCTCAGGTCTTTGGTCTCTCCTCAGGTCTTTGGTCTCTCCTCAGGTCTCTGGTCTCTCCTCAGGTCTCTGGTCTCTCCTCAGGTCTTTGGTCTCTCCTCAGGTCTCTGGTCCCTCCTCTGGTTCTCAACTCAACGTGAGTTGAGAACCAGAGTTTTTTTTCTTTGTTCTTAAAAAAATAAAAGTTCTTGAAAAAAGGTTTTGGAAAATTACAACAACAATGCCTGATTTTAACAACCATAGAGGGTGGAAATGTGTACATATCCAAGCAGAAATACATATCGGGAATGTTTACAATGTTCTTCTCTGGATTAGACTCAGAACATTAACGACAACAGACATAAGGGGAAGCTGGATAAGGAGCCATATCGTTTAGCGGTGAGCGGCGGGGATCAGACTCACGTGGACCAGGCAGCCGGCCTCTCTGGCCTGCTGGGGCCGGCCTGGCTGCAGTTTACAGCCGAGGTGTCTGTCACTACTGGCCACACTGCCAAGACCACTACGGCTCATTGGAAGCATCTGTTGGGCTGAAATTATTCAATTAGGAAGAAAAGAAAAACAACATGAACCAGTACAAGCAGTGAGATATTTTCCACCACAAGCTTTACTGTATGATCACCATTTAGGATGTGTCCATGGAATAACGTATGGATATCGCAGATATCCATATCGATATCGAAGATATGTTTGAGGAGAGGAGCTCAATGTGCGTGTACAGTGTGTGTTCATCACACACGCTGGCACACAGTGTGTTGAGAGACTGTCTCTGCCAGGGACAGATGTTCTCTAACTCCTTGGACACATCCACGCCAACGTGGTGGAAAGGGAGGGAACTCAACTCTTATTTATTCCTCGATATACAAGACGACGCATGAATAGCAGAGTATTCCATTAATCTTATTTAGCCCTGGTTTCTAGCAACAGGCAGTAGAACCCTCCAGTAGTAATATACTATTGTTATTAAAGTGTTTATTAAGGATTCATTCATTCCTTCATGTCAATCACATTTTCTTTATTTGTATTATTTGGCTTCTGTTTCATATAATTTTTTCCATCCATTACATGCAATGCAAATAAAGAAAGAATGCTACAGATTTGGTTAACATGAAACTAAACTGTAGCGTTTAGAGACCATACACAGACAACCCAAAGAAGCTTGTTAAGACAGGAGCTCTTCAGAAACCTAATAAAGAACCCAGCTCACACTGAGTAGCTAAAATGACGACAGCCGACTGTGTCTTTGTGTTCTGCAACATGAACCGATACCATGCTGCTGCATTTGGCAACGTAATGATAGACAATTCAGGAAGTTGTGATCTCATCATGTCATTTGTAGAAGAATCTTTGGCTTGTATCAGTTTTGTGAAGATATTCTACATTGACTATGACTATGACTTAATTTGACTCTTGTATTGTATTATTGTATTCTATTTCATTAAATCAACTTTTAATGGTTAAAATAGGATGATTGCGTTTATTAACAATAATGATTGTAAAGATAAAACCCTTTGAAAAAGGAATTTGTAAAATAATCGCAAATTGAGAAATTGAAATATTATAATAATAATATTAATAATATAATATAATAATATTATTATTGAAATATAAGTGTTATGCTGTAATATATATTAGTTAATATGGAGTCAGACAATTTAAAATCCAGCAGATGTCAAAATGAATTCCATTTTAATTATCAATAATAGCAGAGCAGACTTATAATAATCTGGCGTTCATTGACAGTAAAAACTGCTCTACCACTGTGCCATAATTTAAACGTGCAGTTGAAAAGTAACTTCTTACATTTTATTTATAATGTTTTAGTATTATTTCATGTCATTATTTTCCTAGAGTTTTTCTTTAATGAATATGAAAGGTGCCTACCATGTCCTCCTGATCTAGAGATGTTACAGCACTCCTTTCTCTTTGAGCTCTCATGCTGCAGTATTAGCAACGTCTGATGAACCCATCGATGGGGTCTAGGGGGAAGCTAGACCACACATTAATGACATCACACACACCACACACACACACACACACACACACACACACACATGCTGACATTCCCAAACACACTCATCATCTTATCAATCATCTTTTCCTCTGGGTTTTGTCTTCCTGTCTGTCCTCAACATCTTTGTAGTTTTCTCGGGGATCCTTTTTGACATATTCAGCAGCCGGTAGCATATAGGCCTACATGGACCATAGCAGGTAGCATATACATGGATCTTAGCAGGTAGCATATACATGGACCTTAGCCGGCAGCATATACATGGACCATAGCCTATAGCATATACATGGATGATAGCCGATAGCATATACATGGACCTTAGACTATAGCATATACATGGACCTTAGCCAGTACCATATACATGGACCTTAGCCGGTACCATATACATGGACCTCAGCCAGAGCCATCTCAGCCAGCTGCTGATGCACTACTCTTGAACTCACACATGTCTCTGGTCCACAGAGGAAACCTTTTTGAAAGGGGACATTTAATTGAAGAACATGGATTTGTAAATATGTGTGGGCGTTTGGATCACTGAATGATACTTTTTTGTTGGCATCACAAACCACATGGCCAGTTTCACCAAAGGAAAATAAAGCATGATAAAAGAACAAGAGTAGATGCAGTCAGACGCGTTAGACATGGAATGAAACATTAGTCGTGCCAAGACAGATAAAAGAAAGGGACACATTACAGAGAGACCGTCTCAAACAATATCCGAGGATGTTCTTGTGGTGCTCATCTCGTACCATTAGGAGATTGCTCTGTGCAATTAGGAGCGTTTCCCTGGAAGAAGAGGCAATGTTATGCTAAATGTGCTACCAGCTCAGGAGGCGAAGGGAGTAATTACACTATACTAAATTATAGTAATTATAGTAAACCATGATGCCAAAATATCTGATAATATGATTTTGGACAACATAATTGTTTTTTTTTAAGTTATAGTTCAGGACCCGATGGAGTTTAGGCTTATGAAACGGGAAGATGCATAAAAAACATTTTAAAGTCCTTTAATTCACATTCTAGCTCCAGGAGACTGAACTGTGAGGTGCTTTGCCCTTCCTCTTCTGCCCTTCCTCATCACGGCATAGGAGGTCGAAAAGTGAACTACTTAGTAATTGCAGATTTTTAACAAAGAAATTTGTTAAAAATGTAAAATATAAATGAGCAGTAACCATTAGAGAAGAAGCACATACAAATACAAAATCTGCTAGACACGTGATGCACTATATGCTGTACACTATGACAGTATGATTGTCACTGTACACTATGACAGTATGGTGCGTCACTGTACACTATGACTATAGTACAATCAGTAGGCTATAATTGCCCATCTGTGAATCAAGATGTCTGCTAATTTGAGGCAATGGTGCGTAGGGGAGGGCCACGATGGCCTGCAGTTCGACCAATGTCTTTGTCTCTGCCAGCTCCTGGAGGGGCTGAGAAGGTCACCCCCCATCACAGGGCCTGTCCTGCTGATTAGTGGATTGATTCTGCTGGCTTTGACTCAAAGTGTGTTGGCTCCCCAGTAGACCAGTGGCTGGTAGAACGCATGGAGCAAGGATCTGCACACTGTACACCTACAGACTTCTGTTCACTGCTCGTCATCATCTACGAAGCCGGCCAACCCGTCCCCCAGTCCAGTCTATCCTCTGACCCGGGACTATCCTCTGACCCGGGACTATCCTCTGACCTGGGACTAACCTCTGACCTGGGACTATCCTCTGACTCGGGTCTATCCTCTGATCCTGACTATCCTCTGGTTCTGAGTTATCGGTGCTCTCCTGAAGTCCCCCCCAGCCTCCTGCTCTTATGGACACTGAGTTCAGGTGCAGCTCAGCTCCTGTGCCACCAGCCCTTCACAGGCTCCTGGGCTCCTCCTGTTGCCTCCTCCTCCTGTCTCCTCCTCCACCTCAAGAGACGCAGCTGACGACCTGCCAGGCTCCGGCTGAAGTGTTCAGGGCGAGCAGCTGGACAGCGTCCCCTGAGGGCCGTGGGGACTCAGGACCTTGTCATCACGGCCCCTGAGGCATACAGGTGGTGACGTGCCAGTCAGTTGGGGGGGCACAGAGGAAGCCCAGAGCCCTGTAGCTTTCCTTTACTGCCGGTTGTGGCATGCTGAATGTGATTTAATAATCCAGCTATGTCGCCCTTGAATACACGTTAAGGTTTATGCAGGAGAAGATAAACTGGAAAGGTTTTATTTATATATTTCAATGTCAACGTGGATCAATACTTTGAATCCATGACCTTAAAGCCACAACTGTCTGTCAGGTGATGGTGTGCTCAGAGCTCATGCTCTTATGAAGTTCAGAGCAGGATCGGTCCTTACAGCAATCTTGTTCCAAGAGTGAAAGGTATTAAATGTGTTGGAGCCAGAATGTACGTTTATGGTTAGTTATTATTTATGGTAAAGATAGAGTTTATAAAATATGTAGTTTATGTTTTGCATTTATTATAACTTAGTTTAATAATATCTTTGATTCATTTGGATTTATTTATGTATTGCCGAGCAACTTGGAGGTGCAGACGTGTGTGGGGCCCCTCCCTCTCAGACAGGTGACTGCAGCACGTGACCTGATTAGGACTAATTAAAGCAGTCTGTTCGCTCAGGGATCAGTCAGCTGGCAAGTTATGCAGCCAACAGGTTTTTTGACCGAGATAAGCGCTATACATTTGGAACAGGAAAAGGACTGGTTTGCATCTCCATGTTGCTCGGAAGAACCAAATCAAGGTAGCATACCCATTTTTGAAGAAACAATAAACATATTTCTTTGTGACAACCACAAACCATCATGAGATTGTTTTAGCGCTTACAGCGCGTCAACCTAAGGCTGGATTAACAATTCGGTTTTACAAAATGAATGATGGGGAAATGGTGAATCATCATGCCAGGATATTTGCTCAGATTTTGGGCATCATGTTTGTTTGTTTGTTTGTGGTTAGCTTTATTTGTACTTATTTTTATTTATTTTTTAAATTGATTTACAAAGATTGTGTAAAGGCCTGCTAGATATTTTTTCTGTGTTCATCGTGTATGAGCCACACTTCAGATCCCCCCCCCCCCCCCCCCCCACAACCTTCTCCTCTGAGAAAACACAGTTTGGGCCAGTAGGAGAATCATTCATGGAGTGAGAAATGTCCAAAGCCCATCCACAGAAGGAGATGCAGGCCCCCCTACCTGGCACCCCCCCAACTCTTTATTGGCAAGCCGTCGCAGAATACCCCAACACCCAGTCCCACTTCAGGCTGGGTGGCTAATTTATCACAGTGTAACAAGACTTAGACACGGTCCTATCGGAGACCCGCCCATCGTTCTCTGCTTTCTGGGTCATACCAAACGGTGCCACCCCTGGACTTCCTAATGGGCCATCGTTAGTGGAATTGTTTAAATAAAGGTTCAATCAATGTTCATAAGGGTTCAATATAGTTTTAATAGATGTAATCCACCACGTGTGTGTGTGTGTGTGTGTGTGTGTGTGTGTGTGTGTGTGTGTGTGTGTGTGTGTACACACGCTGTAGCAACGGGTCGACTGATTGGTCAATCATTCATCTAGGTGAGAGACTCCCACTTGAGATGTCACCAAGTCACAAGGCAGGGTCAATTCTGAAATGGTTTGTAATGGCTTATCACATAATTCTGCTGAAATGGGTTGAATATCCCTGTCATGAAGGTTGTGGGGCCAAGAGCTAGACACTGAAACGGAGGGGGGATGTTAGAAAGCAGGAAGCAAATAGTGCCCACATATCTTGATGAATAAAGTAATAACTGAGCTTACACAAATCAGGAATGACTCAACTGAGAACATCAACATGAGGCTGTGGGGAAGGAGGGAGGGCAATGCAATCTTTGAAGTGTGTGTGTGTGTGTGTGTGTGTGTGTGTGTGTGTGTGTGTGTGTGTGTGTGTGTGTGTGTGTGTGTGTGTGTGTGTGTGTGTGTGTGTGTGTGTGTGTGTGTGTGTCCTCAGAGAGTAAGGAGTCAGGTTAGAGTTATGGCTTGGTTTGGTTATGACCCACTATCCATTGCCTTGAATTATTAACGCAATGTCCTCGTCATTTAAATAAAAGGTTAGAATAAGAAGAATAACTTGGAATAGGATTGAAACGTGAATCCCATTTGGAAATTTTCTGGTTCCCAGACATTTTGTGTATTGTTGGTGTTCTGTGAACATTGATGCTGTGTTCCATCGTTTGATACATCTGGTGAATCCTTGGGGCCACAAGACCTTTGGCTCACTGAGGGGCCTACTATCAGAGGGTTAACCCCACATCATGGCCCCTCACATGTAAACCCTCATGTCCCCCCACATGTAAACCCTCATGTCCCCCCACATGTAAACCCTCATGTCCCCCCACATGTAAACCCTCAGGGCCCCTCACATGTAAACCCTCAGGGCCCCTCACATGTAAACCGTCAGGGCCCCTCACATGTAAACCCTCAGGGCCCCTCACATGTAAACCTCAGGGCCCCTCACATGACTTAACTTCTAATTTCTAATTTCTTCTAATTTGACTTAAACATGGTTATGGGCATGGTTTTGGGTTTAATACTAAGATTGTTACAAAAACAACAAGCTGATAGAAATGGTGTAGAAGTGGTTGATTGGTAGTAAAACTCTTCTCTATCAGGGAGGGCTCATATGTGGTGGTAGCAGAGCGAGGGGTGAGAGAGGAGAGAGAGGCCCAGAGTGATGGAATGATAGTGCGCTGTGCTGTGGTTCACGCCGAAGTTAGCTGCCCAAGGCGCCTCCTTTCATTAGCTCTCTGTCTTACAGCAGGAAGGCACAGAGCTCAGAAACAGCTCTACGCTCCCCTGGATAGGGGCCGTGTGTGTGTGTGTGTGTGTGTGTGTGTGTGTGTGTGTGTGTGTGTGTGTGTGTGTGTGTGTGTGTGTGTGTGTGTGTGTGTGTGTGTGTGTGTGTGTGTGTGTGTGTGTGTGTGTGGCGCATGTATGTGTCCATATGCTCAAAACATGTACGCCTTCATATATACGGAAGGCCTCCAGTCTTTTGTTTGAATGCAGCGTCTGCTGAGGTTCAATGACAGATGATAAGTGAAGCAAACCGACTGACCCTACATTCAAGGTCTGATCATTTAATTAGCATTGTGGAAGACTAACCCTTCCCACTTATGGCTGGTTCAGACTACACGATTTCAGCCCGATTTTGCCCCGATTCGTTCGTCACAGACAAATTTGCGAGTCATACCGGATTTTGAAAGGCTGGCGACGAGACAAGGTCTTGTAATGTGACATGCTTGCGATCTACGATTTTTTTAGTCTGCGACGATGATAAGTTTGGCATGCCAGAATTTTTGGGGGAATCGCAGTGACGTATCCATTGTTGACATGGAGGGAACCCCGCCACCTGTTGCGAGAGGGAATCGTGCAAACAGCTGGAGCTCACGCGCAGTGTTTACTAACTGGTAAAGAAATAACTAAAGTAAGTGGGAGGGGTATAGGCCGGGTGGAAGGGGTCTAGGTGAGTGGGAGGGGTATAGGCCGAGTGGGAGGAGTTTATGGTGAGTGGGAGGGGTATAGGCCGGGGTATAGGCCGAGGGGGAGGGGTATAGGGGGAGGGGTATATGCCGAGGGGGAGGGGTATAGGCCGAGTGGGAGGGTATTAGGTGCATCGAAAGTATGATTCTTGTAAACAAAGAGAGGTTTGGGCTGGCCAGCATTTTTTTTTTTTTTTAGAATATAACCATTATACGATACATACGTATCACATATGTGATTTTATTGACAACATTATGTAAATCACTATCAACCAGTAACCACTGAAGATATTTCCAGGTTATGTTGAGCTATGAGCTAGAATCATGGCTCATAGTCGACCACAAGGAAATGTGTTTTACTAGAAGAGCTGTGTGGATTGACCCATCTGCTGGCTGTTCTTCAGTGGGTTCTTCAGTTGTTCTCATGGTCAGCCTGGTTCAGAAGGCACATTTCTCATTAGATGTTCTGCTTTGTCAACCTCTTCATCTGGTTCGTTTCACTTCCATCAGAACATTTTGTAAAAACTGACTTTTGACAATTTTTCCTTTCATGTAATTTCTGGCAAAAAATTATTTGTTTTAAAGTTTTGTATTATTGATTTAGAATTTGTGGCACCTATTACTCATAATTTCATGAACTGCTCAACCACACATAGATACAATATACCAACTTTGCATTTTGAATGTTATAGTTTCTGCTTCTTGTCTGCTCAGTTAATTTAGTACAAATATAATATATTCGTTGATCAGAAACGTTTGTTTGCCTACACACTGACAACCAAATACAGGCACTCACCAAATACACTACACTGTACTGTTGGGTACAGAATTCTACTTTGATCATTAAAGTCCACATCAGCAGCCTCTCTTAGCCTCACTTACCTTCTGAAGCTGGTCTTGTGGAGCGTTTTGCTCTGTGTTTCACTGATAAACTGTGGGTCTGCGAGGCTTCTCACCATGAAGAAGGCAGGAGCTCCACTCCACCACAAAGCGTCTGATGCTAACCCGAGCGGAGGAGTTTGACAAGCTCCATTACCCTCACTGCAGAGGGGGGCGGCACTGTTTACCAGCCATGCAGATAAAGACACTATCCTCTCTGGTCCTGTTACGGTTGCACTGTTGATTCAACTGAATTCAAATTTTAAATGACAACAAATTGAAACGAGGATTGAGTGGCATCTATAGTCACCAAACTCTACTCGTTAAACTTCTACTGCTTTAGCTTCTAACGGAGCGTCAACAGCGCACATGGTTTCCCATGACCTGATCAGTAGGACATGACCACGTGCTCACACAACCCTCATGTTAACACAAAGGGGAGACTCTTATCGTTTAACACTGCTTGAGATCCTGAAGTAGCAGAGCAAGGAAGCTCTGTCAGACTAAAGATAATTCCATTATGTCGTGAAATACTGAATGATGTTGCACTAATCACTTGTGAACGTGCACACGCAAAACAACACAAATCCACATCAGCGACTAAACAAACGGTAACCAGGATCACATTTGAGTCATGGGACGCAGCTGAAATCGCATTAAACATGTTACGTTCTCGCCAATCTTTGTGTTCATGTGAGCAGAGTTGTTCAAATACAAGGCAGTTTATGTTTTTGATTAGATGCAACATTGTGTCACTTGATTTATATGCCTTTAAACGCAACAAAGTTAATATTGTCTTTACCCACCATGCGGAGAACCATCCCAATCTCTACAATCTCTCAAAAACACTGAGCGCGGTGTGGACAGGAAGTCTCATTCTCATTTTAAGTGCTGGTGTTAGATATTGTTAGATATTACAGATGCTTTGTGGAATACTGAACCGTGTTCTCTGTTCTGCTGAGCACCAGCCTGGTGATGGGACACGATGAGCTGAGAAGGTTGGATTCATGTGAGATGTTCCACCCAGAGCAGGAGCTGCCGCAGGAGCATTCTGAACTACAGCGGCGCCAATGAGGCTGGAGCAGACCCAGACCCTGTCGGATGTTTTATTATATGTTTTTGCATCAACGTTAACCTAAGATGGGAACTGAGAGAGAAAAAACATAAATCATACAAATGACAACTGTTCCGAGTCAGTGAGCTGGTGACATAATCACACATTGTGTGTGTGTGTGTGTGTGTGTGTGTGTGTGTGTGTGTGTGTGTGTGTGTGTGTGTGTGTGTGTGTGTGTGTGTGTGTGTGTGTGTGTGTGTGTGTGTGTGTGTGGGGGGGGGGGAGGACAGGTCACCCTTGTGGAACTGATGTTTCTGATGTGATGTTTTGTATTGCCGTGTGCTTGTGCGTGTGTGAATATTGTGTCTGACTGTTTTTGTGAGAGTGTGTGTGTGTATGCATGCATGCACAGTCTTACCCCACCGTCCTCGCCTCCTGGCCACGGAGAGATGCTTCACAGCCAATTACATTCCAGCAGCGTCTTAAAGTCAAATGGCAAGACAGAGATGTAAGATGATGAAAATAAAAGCCCCTCCAACAACCTCAGCAGACGAAGCTTCAGACAGATGACGGCTTCAGTCGGCCAATCAAATACACTCAAGGATAAGGGATACGGCGGAGTAACACTTACTCAAGTAATTAATCAAGTAATCTTGATTCTTTCTGAAACCGATCCCTGCAATTGATTCTAATGTATTCTAACGCTGCTAATCAGATCAGCACCCCCTGGCGGCCGGCCAGAGGCAGGACCCCGTTGGTACACAGAAGGGGTGTGGCCCACAATATCCAGTAGCTTTCACGCTCCATTAGGGACGAGAACGGACAGAGACAACACAAGGAGCACGCAAGAATCCCTCAAGCCAATCAGCAATGATTTGTCTAATGAGGCACCGAAGCCCCTCATGGAGGAGAACCCAGGAAACACCTACTGGTCTGACCCTCTGAACCCAGGAAACACCTACTGGTCTGACCCTCTAACCCAGGAAACACCTACTGGTCTGACCCTCTGAACCCAGGAAACACCTACTGGTCTGACCCTCTGAACCCAGGAAACACCTACTGGTCTGACCCTCTGAACCCAGGAAACACCTACTGGTCTGACCCTCTAACCCAGGAAACACCTACTGGTCTGACCCTCTAACCCAGGAAACACCTACTGGTCTGACCCTCTGAACCCAGGAAACACCTACTGGTCTGACCCTAGGAATACACCCAGGAAGGGATAAATTAATCTCATTTCAGATCCAACCTATAGAAACCTAAATTATTGATTTCTGCTGTACGTGTGGGAAGCTCTCATCAGTTCACACACACCCACCCCCCCAGGGTCGTCAACAGAATAGTACGTCTCTGCAGATCTGAACACGATTTGTGTTCTCCACCATGCTATGGAGACACAGCCTCGATAGCAGCAAAACTTTTGTTTGAAGGTAACAAAAGACACAATATTGGTTAGGCATGCAAGAAACCCCTCAAAAGGACGACGTTGTCTGTGGTCTGAACCTCAGCGAGGCAGAGTTACAGCTAGCAGGATACACTCACGGTATATCCATTGTGGTACTTTAGTAAGCGTTACCGATCCAGTTGAGTTGGGTTTGAGTTTGGAGAGCAGCTGCATCTCCTGGTCGACTCGGCTAGATTCCGCTGATCCAGCCTTTAGTTCACTGTCACAACGCTGTCATTCAGTGTTAGTATCTGTTCCGTATCAAATATCTTTCCAACTTAAAAAATACGAAAACAGGTTTTACTGGTTAATGATTTGCTTGACACTCCATTACTTATTAGACATATTTGAACTCAGCCGTATCCACCATGCTACTCCCCAGCCAGCTAGGAACTCGGAGCACCTTTTGTTACAGACGGCCAGCATCACAGCATGTCTATCAGACTGTGTGTGTGTGTGTGTGTGTGTGTGTGTGTGTTCCGTTCTCATGTGTGCAACACAATATTCAGTTTGAGGAAATTCCAGATTTTGTGTGCAACATAATCGATGTGTGTGTGTTTGTGTATCTGCTACTGAGCAAACAGCCCAAAAGCCTCTCACAGGTTGGTGGGACCCTTCGTTCCTTCCTGTCAGTGCTTCTGCCTCGGCCAAGGAACAAGGAAAACAAGCCTCCTGCTTCTGGACTAAATAAAACAGTAGGGCTTCACAGAGAGAGGTGAGCATTACAACCTAGAGGAGGAGAGGAGAGAGGAGGAGGAGGAAACAAATGGTGACCGGAATACAGAGTCCCTTTTTGGATGGGTTAGGGAGCGTTAGTACATTTATAAACGGTAAATGGACTGCATTTATATAGCACTTTACAATATTGCCTGACATTCAATCAGTGTCATTCATGCAAGGCGACAGCCAGCTCGTCGGGAGCAGTGAGGGTGATGGGACTTGCTCAGGGACACCTTGATAGGAGGAGCCGGGGATCGAACTAGCAACCTTGCGGTTACCACCAAACCCGCTCCTGAGCTACTGCCGCCCAATTTAAGAGCGAACAGTGTGAGATGAACCCACAGCAGGTATAATGAACGTCCTGGTGATGGGAGCACTGAGACAGGTTTATGAATAGTTCTGATTCCGTATCATTCTGAAGCGTTATAAAGCTGTAGATTTCCTTCCCGTGATGATAGGTTCTGCTAGTGAGATCGCTACGCAGAGTGAGGAGAGGTGAGAGATGAGGAGAAACAAAGGATGGAATGGTGCACCAGTGGCTGCTGGAAGGAGAGCTTTAATTCAGAATGACACTTCAGCCAGAGTGTGAATGGAGAGAGAGGGAAAAGGGGAGAGAGACTTTTGAAAGTAGTATCCTTAGGCAAAGAACAGAGATAAGTGTTCCCTCACAGTCTTCAGTGTGGAAATGAATGGTTGACTCTCCTTGAAAACAGAGTTGCTATGACAACCAACCTTTTTCCTTTTTCTCTATTTCCAACCCCCCCCCCCCCCCCCCCCTCCCCCCACCTCTTCCCGCTCTCTCTTTCTTTCTCCCGCTCTCTCATTCTTACCTTTACACACACACATACGTACACACACGCACACACACACGCAGCAGTGCGGTACTATGGTAGTGGGCTCTCTTTTGAACAGTAATGGTATTTCATTGGTGGTGGCTGGGGGGCTAGATAGAGAGAATACTAGTATTACCACGCTGACAGCAGCAGGGTTTGGAGAGAGGGGCGTGGGCGGGGCCTTCAGCCTGGCAGCTAGTTGGACGGGGTCCTTGTCTCTCCAGGTCGTGACAGCAGCAGGGTTTGAAGAGAGGGGCGGAGCTTCAGCCTGGCAGCTGGTTGGACGAAGTCCTGGTTGCCGTGGGAGATGCATGGGGACGGGTTGAGAGCTTCTTGGGAGCGAGCCTGAGGTCTCCTGGAGGCTCCAGCTCCCCAGACGTCTGGCCCTCAGTGAAAAGCTTTCCTGGGTTTTCTTTCTTGACTTAACTGCTTGGAACTCGCTCCGCCTCGTTTCACAAATAGGAATTATTAAATTACCGTTATTCTCCCCTTTAATTTCTTATGTTCACTGGTTTGTTTGTTTATCAACCTGCTCCCACCTTCTCACACTTTCATAAAGTGCTTGTTTCTCTTTCCCTCTCTAGACTTTAAAAATGTCAACACAAACATCAAAAACCAAAAACAATAAACCGATAAACAGAACAATGAACTGTAATACGTGTGGTACCGTGTTGACCAATAGGTGCTGGGTGTGGGACAGTGTTGACCAATAGGAGCTAGGTGTGGTACCATGTTGACCAATAGGAGCTAGGTGTGGGACAGTGTTGACCAATAGGAGCTAGGTGTGGTACCATGTTGACCAATAGGAGCTAGGTGTGGTACCGTGTTGACCAATAGGAGCTAGGTGTGGTACTGTGTTGACCAATAGGAGCTAGGTGTAGTGTCGTGTTGCCCTTCTTGGGACCAGTTCTCTGAATATGGATCTGTCTATCTCCCTCTCCTGTCCTCTTATCTCCTCCCTCTCTTCAGCTCTGCCTCTCTCACCGTTCAAGGGAAACAGTGTGATCTGACCCCCTCCACACACACGCACACAAAGACACACACACACACACACACGCGCGCGCGTGCAGGGCAGTGTTTGAGGCTTGGCAAACATCTAACTGAATTAGAGCGCGCTCCAGACTGAGATGACTTCCTGCTGGTTCAATATTTGGGCCGCTCAGCCTCCGGGTGCCAGGGCTTCAGAGGCTCAGAGGAGCAAACACCAAGGGGACAGACCACTGGGAGGACCACTGGGAGGACCACTGGCCTGCAGGATCAAGCCCACACCGAGGACTCACGTTGACATATCTCCCTGGTGGGAGTCCCTGAGCCGGCCTAGAGTCCAGGGGCCGTATTCACAAAGCTTTTTATCTTACCGCTAGGAGTGCTCCTAACTCGCGCTAAAACATTTTATGTAGGAGTTTTTTCTTAAAAGTTATTCACAAAGCCGCTGAGACCTACTCATACTAAGGATAAATCACTAAGAGTGAACTAAGAGTAACGCCCCCTAACGCCCCCTTACGTCGATTCTCGTGCACGAGTTTTGAAGCGGTGAGTACGGTGATTGGCTGTTGAGTGCCGGCGGTCTCCGTGAAACTCATGCGCAACTTCCCACAAACGAGCCCACTAAATCAACGAAAAATAAGGAAATAGCCTAGGCTACAAATTAAGTCCTATCAAATAGTTATGGACAGTGCAGTTAGCAGAATACACGCACGATGACAAGTTTGTGCAGACCACGATAATGACGTTGTATGCACGTTAAAAAGAGAGCCAAAGCAAACAATAAAAATACGTAAATTATATCAAGGAAGTAATTAAAAGCACCCTGCAAACTATTATCCAATGAGCATATTTCCAGCACTTAAAGTTTGGGCGTAGCCAGAGATTGTAATTAAGGTGCGCCTGTGAGAGTTTGGGTGGCCTCAAGTTCAGTGATTTACCGGAACGCTATTAGAATAACTGCTGCAAGTGTCCAGTGGAAGCCAGGGTCCGGAGCGAACGATACGACCATCCTGAAAGCAGCCCTGGCTCTCCACTAAATCAATCCACGCTGTACATGGGGGAATGAAATGTATGGATATAATCGCAAAATCCAATAGGGGGGTTTCCTTCACAACCCCGCTTCTGTGGTAGCGAGTGCGTGGACCTAGACCGGTCACTACGCAGTCCTAGTGCAACGCGCACCGCTCACCGCGCTCTCTGTCACATTTTGCTTTAAATTGAAAGAAATCGTTGCAATGAATTAATTCTGAAAATATTTAGGTGTGCCAGGACCACGCCTGGGTGTCCCAGGCACACCCATGCACACCCGTGGCTACGCCACTAAACACTTTAAATATCAGCCCATACCGCCGTTCAAGTCCTCCTATCATGATGAATGAAGGAGAAGACAACGTGAAACGCAAGCGAAAGCCCAAATGGTACGACTCCCGACTCCTTACTGAGCTGATTAGAAACTCAATACAATAAATTATCTTACAATAAATGATTAGATAGTAATCATAAGTAAGAGTAGTTATAGGCCTATTATTTTTTACTTCAAACCATTTATTTTTATTTGAAATAAATAATGATGATTAAAGTGTTGTATTACTATTAATACATGAGACAAATAATGATGGGTTAAGTCATTTATTTATATTTATATATTAAATAATTAAGGATGATTAAAGGTACATTTGTAACATTGCACCCGTGTGTTTTAACCATCACTGATGGTTGCGATATTCCTAAATCGTCGTCATTGCAAAGTTGCATTTTCCCTGTTGCTAATTATCGGAGTGTTATTCACTAATTCAACCACAAGTTTGATACCCTCACGATTTTGCCTATATCGCCTTATCAATTCACAGTCTTCCATTGTCTCCAAAACATTTCGTCTCGCAGCCATTTTCAGATTCTTTGTGAATAGGTCTTACTGAGTTAGGAGTCCTCTCGAGGACTTTTAAGCTCTCCTAGACTTAGGTGCTACTTTTAGGCCTAAAATACTTTGTGAATTGCTCTTAGTGAAAAAAGTTAGGAGTCCTAAATTTAAGACTGACACGCCCATTATTTTTAGGAGTTACTCCTAAATTCGCCACTTATGACCTACTTTTAGCCCTAAGATTCTTTGTGAATACGGCCCCAGGACTGTCAGAGACCACATGATTCAGGAGCTCTTTTGTTCCACGCTGTGTTGCCAAAGCAAGCGCTGATGCTGAAAAGCACTTACACACACAATGGGTGTATTGGACTACACACACAGTGGGTGTATTGGACTACACACACAGTGGGTGTATTGGACTACACACACAGTGGGTGTATTGGACTACACACACAGTGGGTGTATTGGACTACACACACAGTGGGTGTATTGGACTACACACACAAAGGGTGTATTGGACTACACACACAGTGGGTGTATTGGACTACACACACAGTGGGTGTATTGGACTACACACACAAAGGGTGTATTGGACTACACACACAGTGGGTGTATTGGACTACACACACAGTGGGTGTATTGGACTACACACACAGTGGGTGTATTGGACTACACACACAAAGGGTGTATTGGACTACACACACAGTGGGTGTATTGGACTACACACACAGTGGGTGTATTGGACTACACACACAAAGGGTGTATTGGACTACACACACAAAGGGTGTATTGGACTACACACACAGTGGGTGTATTGAACTACACACACAAAGGGTGTATTGGACTACACACACATTGTTACAGCCATGATGCCAAGAGATCTGTTTTATGTCAGTATTTCAATGAATAAAGGAAGAAGAGGAGGGGGACAGGAAGGAATTAATGACATTAAAAAGCATGAAGTGAGAGATACACCATGCACGCAATATGTTGTGGTAAGTTGCTGACCCTACGGTCCACCACCTCTCCCTCAGCCCACACTTCAGGAACACAGAGATGGAGGTTCTGTTCTGCTGCTTTAAAAAGAGAATCCTTTATTTTACATTGTTCCTCCTCTTCTGTCACTAAATCGATTATTTAGAATTTTACATGATCAGAGTTATTAAATCAATAAAGGGCTCATAGAGAACAATATTGGCTGAGTGCCCCACTGGGTGAGGCACCTCTTCTCGACCTCCTGTTCTCTCTTCATCTCCTCCTGTAGGATAACCCCATGGTGAAGCACCTTCTGTAGTAATGACAGGAATGAAGTCACCTCCTGAGAGAGCAGCAGGGAGCCACACAGGGCAGCTCCTGTTCAGCGGTATCAGCGTATAACCCAACGCCAAACCTTTCACTCAATCAAAGAACATCACTTAGATCAGGAAATTCTGAATCAAAATCAGAATTTATTTATAAGTACACAAGACTAAAATGATTAGGCATGGTTCCTCAACAGCTGCATAGCAGCAACAATACAAGAAAAAATTGGTTCCATGTTTGCAATATCTCTAGCCGGGTTGAATGTCAATAGAAAACAGAAAGCATACTCCCATCTTTATCCTCCCATCCCCTGTTAACCGGCTCTATGTGAAGCTGACTGGCTGTATGTGAAGCTACTGGATGCTCCACTGCCTTAATGGAAGATTAAAATAATGATGTCTCTAAACGGCTTAACTGAGGCGTTACGTAGACAAAGTTCTTAATAAATCAGTTGAACCCTCGCTAAATCTAATGGTTTGTTTCTCAAATGCCAATGACAATTGTATGCAAAGGGCTGAAAACAAATTATCTTGATTATCTTCCATAATAAAGTAATAGGTTCTATTCAGGGCCTGTATTAAAGAAATTAGTGAAATAAATGGACAATTCCATTATATTATATTATGTTTGACTTTTAAAGAAAGAAGAAACGTTTGGTTGGTATGGGCCTGGAACAAGCTGCTAGGGGGATTCCTAGTAAGAGGCTCTCATTATCATGTTTTCAGCATCACAGGCCCCCTAACACTGTCCCTGAATTAAAACAGCAGACCCTGCACTAATCCCCAATAGATAAACCAGTTCAAACAATACTACGTTAATCCGTTGTTATTGTGCCCGCAGCGCTGCGCTGCTGGTCGCGGGGGTCCGTGCTGCAGACCTTTAGACTGTCCAGCTCTCAGCCTCTTATCCCTCGTTACCACCGCGGTGCTGGAGCCCGGCTAATAGCGCCCTAACAAGTCCACTAACAAGCGTCTCCATGGAGATAACTGGACATAACCTGCAGCCACCCTCCCCCGCGCCTGATGGCCGTGAGTACACTTCTGCACCGCTCCCTGTGCGTGGTCATCTCAGCGTGAGCCAACACAACGTGTCCTATAGGTCCAGCCTACCCCTGACACTGGGCACATCGTGTCCTATAGCCCCAGCGTCCTCCTGACACTGACGCCCGCTGAGGCCCGCGTCTCCCTCTGCTCTCCTGTGACTCCTGGAGTAATGAGCATTCATCCCCAGCTCAGACAGCCACAATTTAGATTATTTGTGCCAAACTCCTCTACTTTATCTGTCCGAGGATATTGAGGAGTAATCTTCCGTGGAACACAGCTCCACATCTCCTTCCTGTCCGGGCACATATACACTCATTTTCTCTTTTTTTCTGTGCACTGTAATTGTAAAAGGTCTGATTCCCATTCCCACGGTAGAACGTCCCCAACCCCCCCCCACAGCACCACCACGAACAGGGAGTGATGTGCTATTACTTTAGAGTGTTTTACTTTAGGAGCATTTCAGAAGTTTCAAACTTTAGAGCAGCTGTTCAGTGCTACGATCTGGCAGTCGTACGATCACTGTGGTAGTTTATGATACCTACTTGTATTTGATACTTAGTCTATGATACCTAGTTGTATATGATACCTACTTGTACATGATACCTAGTGGTTCATGATACCTAGTTGTACATGATACCTAGTAGTTCATAATACCTAGTTGTACATGATACCTAGTGGTTCATGATACCTAGTCTATGATACCTAGTTGTACATAATACCTAGTCTATGATACCTAGTTGTACATGATACCTAGTTGTACTTGATACCTAGTTGTATATGATACCTAATTATATCTGGTACCTACTTGTACATGATACCTAGTTGTACTTGATACCTAGTTGTACATGATACCTAGTGGTATATGACAGTCTTTCCCAAAGACTGGGAATTGGGTCGCCAAATAAATTTAAATTACATTCTTTTACACACTAACATTAAAAAACAAGAAGCATGTTTTTGATAGTACTGAATGTTTGTATTGTTCTTATCATTTTACTTATAACATTGAATCTAGTATGAAAGACTAATGTACATTGTGTTTGTTTTACTGATGAGAGGAAATAAAAACAATGACATGTGAAATGTATACCTAGTTGTACATGAAATGAAACATACAATGAAATGTACATGATACCTAGTTGTACATGATACCTAGTTGTACTTGATACCTAGTGGTATATGATACCTAGTATGATACCTAGTAGGGAGGCTCATTTTGGATTGATCATTGTCATGATCGATTACTGACACTCACTAACGGGCCATCAACCATTTAGTGATAAGAATAAATGTTCTGTAAAGAATGGACGAAGATCTGAATGCTGACGTTCCGAAGGTACATTTTAATAGTTAATTTGAAAACCAACATACACCAATGAGATATCCCAAAGCGTGTTGCTGCTTGGAGGGAAAAACTAACGCAGAAAGCTGGGGTGTTTTGACCTCAGTGCTTTTTCCTTTAAAACTGAATTACTGAATAAAACAAAGACAATTGTTTCATTCAATTGGCATGTGTCGACTGGCTAAGGGAATCTTGTGTGAGCATATACACCCAGCATTATAAAATACAACAATAATTATTACCAAGGCTTTTATTACAACCCACTAATGATATCAGCTATGGAAGCACTTGGTTGCGATTACTATATAGCATGCTAACAGGCTATTGGTTAGTTTAAAGTGCTCCCAGTGACAACAAATCTTGACAGCTCGTCTGTCTTGCTGTTTCTCAAGCGGTACCTTGTAGCGGGGGTGCAGCATTAACGCATGAGGAACTGAGAGCCAGAAACACTTGAAGTGGCTGCTAAAAGCATGGATAAGCATTAATGACAATAACAACAGAAGTGCTAAAGAGTATGTCGTCACTGAAAAAAACGCTGAATAAAACCGCAATCTAAAAGCAGAGTAACCTGAACAATGGCGTGGTAACACCTAGAAGGTAAGACGTTATTGGGGAGGACCCAGGCTTGTTGGACTGATCCTCACCTCATGTCTGCCCAGAGAAGGTCACCACAGACCAGTGGAAGGATCTGGACAACAAGCTCAGACAAATGCAGTCATGCTATCCTTAAACTGAATATTTATGATACATTGAAGAGAAACTGACTAATTATTTAAATATTTATTTCCTTTTTGAACTGAAAGAGTTAATTGGTCAACATGATAATGCCAGTGAGCAGTCTAACGTCCCTGATACCAATGAGATGGTCTAGGAGTATATATATATTGATATAAAAAGCAATATGTTTCTCTAGGAGAATCATGTTTAGGTTTATTATTTGGCCTGATTACTTTTGTATTTATTTTATATATAGGCCTATATATATATAAAACATTTTTTTATGTATATATATTTATTATCGACACAGTATATCAGCAGGCTCAGTCTACGTAAGAACCAGAAGAACCAGAACTTTGGAACCCTAGTTTGAAGCCCGGTCATCTATATCAACAATTCTCTCATGTGTAGGTCTCTTCTTCACCAGCTGTACAACACACACACACACACATAAATAAACACACACACACATAAATAAACACACGCACGCACACACTCATGCATGCACACACACGCATGACCACACACACACACACACACACACACATAAATAAACACACACACACACACACACACACACACACACACACACACACACACACACACATAAATAAACACACACACACACACACACACACACACACACACACACACACACACACACACACACACATTCAACCAAACCAAATAAAGGAACACTCGAATTGCACACCCACACATAAACTGGAAACATGACTGAGGAAAGGCTAAAGTTGTTTGAGTTTATGCTTTGTTTGACTATCCAGCATGCACACATATACACATCCCCACACACATGAAAAAACACGCAACCACACTCACACGTACAAAGACACAGGCGCGCACACACACACACACACACACACACACACACACACACACACACACACACACACACATACACACACACACACACACACACAGACATACACATACACGCACACACGGGATTCAGGAGCTCCCTCTGCTCATTTGTGTCAAATGTGTCAAAAGACGTGGAGGAGAGACTAATTGATCAGGAGATAGGCCCCTCTCTTTGTGCTGCCTCCATTAGGAGTGTTGGAGAGGAGGCTGATCTATAAAACCATGTTTCATGTCTCTGAGGAGAAAGAGGAACTGTCACCAAGAGCAAATATAAGGATTCAAAACGATCGCCAAATGCTCATTAACACCGAGACAAGCTCAGGGAAAAAAATCAAAACGCTGTCTAGCCATCGCTAAAAATACTCTTTCAGAAACATATTTTAGAAAACTGGCAAATAAATAGAAGAATTAGTTTGTGTTATTCCATTTCTTCTTTCACTGAGCGTTGGCCAAAGCGAGCATATTGATGTGTTATCACTGTAGGCTTCTCCCAGACAATCCTTATTGGCTCAGAGAAATCAGAGCGCTGGTTAGGGGGAGGAGGGGCTAAAGCACTGGTTAGGGGAGGAGGGGCCAACACCGTTCAGCACGCACCCACCTCTTCCTCCGAGACCAACGAAGACGAACCACCGTCCAGCCCACTCGTGTGTTTGTTCCAGTTTGAGCTGCTGTGATCATCACAGTCCTCCTGTCGGGCTCCCGCCGTGCTGTGATCCACAGCCGCCTGTGATTGGCTGCCAGCCCCCCGGTCCTTTGGCTCTCCTGGTCTAGGTGTAGTGGGAATAATGGTGTGACGGGTTTGTGCTGTTCGATGTGTTAGTGGTTCCTGTGGTGCCTGCTGGGTATTAAGAAAAACAAGGAGAGCAGTTCCCACTTCCCCCACAGTCAACAACCATCTTATTGTTGCCTTGTTTGTTATTGACACTGGGAGTCAACGTAGAAAACAGAACAGAATGATCTTTATTGTCATTATAATCCAGGAATGTGGCATTGCTCCTCTCGAAAACCAAAAGAAGCAGTTACAAAGAAATATGAGCTTCAAAGTGACATGTAAATAAATAACTTACGATTAAACTTAAATAAAAGTCACTCGTTAAATAACATTTACACATTTATAGGGGTATGAATGTTATGAATATTAATTAAAGTATTGTGTTTGTGATCATGTGTTTGAACAGTGTCTGCTGCAGCTGTCTCTGAGGGTGTCTCAAGATCTCATTCTTATTGGGACAAGATCTCCAACGAGACGACTCTATGAGCTCATGTTTTATTTGTTCTGGCATAGGAGTCTGATATGATTTCCAGCCGAGCCGGCCAATCACTTTATCTAATATGGGACGTTTTTGATATGATGACTGTATGGAGCAGTGCCCATGGGAGCGCCCTTTAGGCCTTTTCATTTCCACTGGCTCCACCAAAGTCCTCATCGTGAGTCTGGTATGCTCTAGTTTGGTCTGGTCTGGTCTGGTCTTAAGCCATCACCCAGCTCCTTCCCCCCCGCTGACCAGCTGAATGTGCCCAGGCCTTTTGGTGGGCGTCTCTGCTGCCGGGGTAATGGAGCAGATCCGATGGACACTCCGTGTGGGGCCCTTCAGCTATGGAGCCCAGGACCCCTGGTGGTGTAGATGCCACCAGGAACCGGCTCATCAGCCTGTCCATCTGCTGCAGCCCCACAACCAGATGGTAACGCTCAGAGGATCTCTACCCCTACACTCTGAAGAGGCAGTCAGAGAGACCTTCTACACCTGCTTGGATGAGACACGGCAAAAATCCCAAAGAGGACAGGATGAGGACATCAACCCAGGGCTGGACCAGGACCCCCCCCTAGAGGAACGCTCACTCACACTGAGGTCTCCTCCTCAGGAAAAATCCTCACACACTCACCATCACCAATCACTCTTTCATCAGAGAAACACAGTCACCATCACCAATCACTCTTTCACCAGAGAAACACACTCACCATCACCAATCACTCTTTCACCAGAGAAACACACTCACCATCACCAATCACTCTTTCACCAGAGAAACACACTCACCATCACCAATCACTCTTTCACCAGAGAAACACACTCACCATCACCAATCACTCTTTCACCTGAGAAACACACTCACCATCACCAATCACTCTTTCACCTGAGAAACACACTCACCATGAACAATCACTCACCATCACCAATCACTCTTCAAACTGAAGAGGAAAAGATCAAGGCTCCATTCACCAGTTCATCAGACTGAAGAGGAAAAGGAGGTCCAAAAGAAGACTGGACCTTGAGGACCTGAGAGAAACAGCCTTTCAGAAGCAATTTCAGGCCTCTCTGGGGGAAGCCTCCAGCAGCACCGATCACATCCCAGAGCCCTGCTCACATCAGAAAGAATCGCTCCAATCAACCATCCGCAACTCTCTCAAACCATCTGGGTCTGAAGAGAAATAGATGGAGCTCATCTCCAAGAAAGGAAAGCCTTCTGAGATGGGCCATTTCAAGGGCTGTGGGAGCAGTCCTTGAAATGGTGCTGCTTTGTGCTGCTCTGAGAGCAGTGACCAACTGGTCTCTGCAGAGGATTGGTTCTGAAACTCCCGAGTGTGGAAGAGTGTGGAACCGAGTCAGGCTTCTGGTTCTTCAGAAAAGGAACAAAAGAACAAATTTGGGTAACACTTTATAATAAGGTGCCATAATAAATAGCAAAGTTAATAGTTTTTTCATCATTAATTAAATATTAGTTGTTTGCATAAAATATGTATGTTAATGTTTTAACAAATAGAAAACAATCTATTAACTAATATTGTATTAATAGTTTTTTTTTTGTGCATTTTTTCCGCTTTATAATAGAGTGGAAAGTGTGGGAGACAGAGGGTAGGACATGCAGTAAATGAGTATAATGATGATAATATGTCATTAACTTTTATATTAACATATAGTTTATAAATAAACATTTAACATTTAAATGATGTAAATAACTGTTAATTAGTGCCAAAAAGATTTTTTATAGTTGACATTTAGTAAACTATTAACAAATATTAATACAATATTAGTTAATAGATTGTTTTCTATTTGTTAAAACATTAACATACAGATTGTATGCAAACAACTAATATTTAATTAATGATGAAAAAACTATTAACTTGTGCCAAATAGATATTTTAGTAACAATTAACAAATATTAACAAAGGGTTAGGTAATGACTAGTTTGCTATTTATTATGGCACCTTATTATAAAGTGTTACCGTTTTTTGTCAGTATATTGAAGACAGGAAAGTTAGTCACCTTTGTTACACAAAAAACAAGAAAGCACCATTAATGAATTGGGTCAGGTGAAACACGCGTAGTAACAAGGTAGAAATGAAATGATCAAATTACATCAATTACTGAATACAAAAAACAACAACATTAGTTTACATGATTCAACTTTTCTCAGGATCCAAATAAATCTCATCAATACATGAACCAACTATTTTAGGTAAACACGATTAAACCGTTGGTGGCAGGTTAACTACATGTAGAAACTAAAATGGAAGAGTTGAGGAATGGCATGGCTATATTTACCGAAGTAGAAGCCCAGATGGTCGCCACAGTGGTGAGACTCAAGGGTTCATCAAGCTGCTCTATCGGAGACCAGGGAATAAATAAATATCAAGTAATGAAGCACTACTTTCTCTATCAATCTGTCTTTACTCAGCTTTGCAAGGCATGAAATCCTAGATACAATCTGTATTATTTTGTACTTGGTACATTTAAATAATGTATGTGTGTTCCTATCTGGCTGCTAAAACACACATCCCCCGGGGACAGTAAAGATTTGTGAACTTGAACTAACTAAAGTTTGTAAAACCAAGATCCCACTTGCTGAAATGAAATAACAGCGGCCTGCAGAACAACACATCAGCACTCTGTGTGTGTGAGAGAGAAAGGGTTTCAGGGCCAGACTCATTCTTAGACTGTGTTCTTCTAATTCCTCATTTGACCCCTGCTACCTTCCTCTGCGAGCCCCGCAGCGCTGCTCCATAAATACAGTAATTACTCGTACACAGGATGATGAATGTGCTGATGTAACCTCAGCCTACTACAAGAGGAGTCGTGTTGAATGGATCTCTGCCAAGGAGGACCTGAGAACTGGGACATTAGCTGCTTTCTATTTTATTATTTCCCAGTAGAGCAAAATGTAGAACAAAGTGAGGCTCATATTTGATCTGGCATGAACTCAATGTATTTCTCTGTATCATTCTCTCCTCTGCTGTTATTGTCCTAACAATGCTTACATTTATATTGTTATGTAAACTACACCTCAGTTGCATCCTAATGAAATCCTGTTATGCAATCGAGAAAATGACCTGAATGAAACATAACTTTGCATCCCTCCGTATTAATGCTTATTAAGCTGTGATGACCACTAAGTAACTCTCCTCTGCATGTCTGTGATGTCATTTAAAGAGCAGCTCCTTGTGAGCGTTAGATGTGACATGCTAGGTGCTGTAGATCCCACCACAATGTCTATTGGTCATATTCGGGTCCACACAAAGCTAAATTTGGGAAATTTGGGACATACAAACACATCTTGAAATTCCAATATTTATATTGATACAGAAAAAAATGTGTTTTATTTTATAATGTTTTCTTTCATTGAAATTGTATTTTATATAGTATTTTTTCATAGTATTTTTTGTTGTGATTTTGGTTTACTCAAATGAGCAGGGTTGTGTGCTGGTAAGGAATTCCTCGGGAAAGGCATTCTGCGTACATAATAGCTAAACTAGAGTCTACTCTGCTTTCCTCCATTATGCTAAAATGGGTCTTCCTAAAGCGGGAGAGAGGGCTCCCCCCCGCCCGCCCCCCCACGCTGTCTGCTCTGGTGTGGCGCTAACTGCTAGAACAAAGTTCTGCATGAATTTTTTTATCTTGTGCTTCCAGCTCTGTAATCCCCCGCCATACACTGAACCTTTTCAGACATGAATACACGTAGCAAATACTAATCCAAGGCACTGGACTGCATCAGGCTTGCACATACAAGCACAAGCACACACAAGTATGCACGAGCACGCACACACACACACACACACACACACACACACACACACGCACGTACAAGCATGCACACGAGTACACGCACCTCCAAGCAAGCATACACATGAGCACGCACACACACACCCGAGCACGTACAAGCACGCACACACACGAACAACCTTTGTTGCCTTCTACAGAGACTTTAACTTCAGTCAGGGTTTTGCAGGTTTTTTTAAATGTTTTTATTTGCAATTATTTTCTCCTTTCTTCACATTTTTTTTGCCCTGACTCCATTCTCCATGTATCCCTGGTAACCAACCTCTCTGTCTATCGCTCTCCTCACCCCCCCCCTCTCTCTCCTCCCCCCTTTCTCTCTTTCTCTCTCCCTCTCTCCTCCCCCCTCTCTCCCTCTCTCTCCCCCCTTCTTTCCATCTCCCTCGCCCTCTCTCCCCTTTCTCTCTCTCTCTCTCTCTCTCTCTCTCTCGCTCTCACTCTGTCTCTCTCCTCCCAGCTCTCTCTCACCTCTCTCTCTCCTTCTTTCTCTCTCCCCCTTCTCTCCGTCTCTCTCTCCCTCTCTCCCCCTTCTCTCTCTCTCTCTCTCTCTCTCTCTCTCTCTCGCTCTCTCTCTCTCTCTCTCTGCATCTCTGTCTCTCCCTCTCTCCCCCTTCTCACTCTCCCTCTGCTCCAGAGAGTTGGGGGTCAAGAGGGTCAGAGGGAGAGGAGAGCTCATAATCCTCCATATTAAAGCAGCGTTGGCTGCTAATGCAGATCAAACAGCCGCTGTCCCGCTCTGAGGGGGCGTCTCACCGCCGCCCGCGGCCGCAGGCCGTATGCTGTGGTGAGGACAAGGGAGCTGAGCGCCAGTAGTGTTGGAGCGAGCATCTTATCTGATGCTGTGGTGGAAGGAGGAGCGCTTCACACAGCCTCCTCTCACAATGAAGGAATGATCTGATTTAAAGGATACAGAGAGTGGAGAACAGGCCGTACACACACACACACACACCACTCCAGGGCTGAAACAAAGAACATCACCTCCATCCTAATCTCCATCCTACACCTTAGTGAAAATCATTTTCTACATATTTTCCCCGTCTTCAGGGACTTGCAGAGACTACACAGTCAACATCCAGGGTCTGATATTTATATATATGCAGAGAATGATACTTTAATATGCAGGCTATGATATTTAAATATGCAGGGTATGATATCGACTGCTTTGTGTTTGGTGCTAATTCTTTATTCTAATGTCTCCACCGCCCGTCTTCACTGGGAGCGGTCTCTCTCTCTCTCTCTCTCTCTCGCTCTCTCTCTCTCTCTCTCTCTCTGGTCTCTCTCTCTCTCTCTCTGGCCGTGTTTGTGGGGAGGCTCGGAGATGTGTGCATACATGCGCGTGCATGTGTGTGTGTGTGCATGTCTATTCAAGCATGCACGTATATGTGTGTTTTGTGGTGTGTGTGTGTGCATGTCTGTTCAAGCATGCACGTGTTTGTGTGTTTTGTGTGTGCATGTGTGTGCGTGTGTGTGTGTGGATTGCACTGCCAACAACTTGCATATTTGGAGAATTCTACCAGTGTGGAACCCACAATAATCATTCAGATTGTTCCCCCAAAACTGTGTTTGGGGTTTTTTCCCCAAAACTATTTGTTATATTTATGATACAATATGTATTATACACGTACCATTTATTTAACGCCATGGTCACAAGAGCTAATGTGGTCTCCCTGCACTTCTATGAGAACAAATCATTTCTGAACACTAAAAACTGATCGCTCTGTTTCTTAACAGATTGAGATGAACGAATGAACACAGATATTGAAGAGTAGACGCATGAATGAGCCTGGAAGAGGAGAGAGAGAGGAGAGAGAGGGGGAGGGCGAGAGGGAGAGGAGAGAGAGGAAAAGGAGAGAGAGGGAGAGGAGAGGGAAAGGAGGGGAGAGAGAGAGGAGATAGAGAGAAAGAGAGAGAGGGGGGGAGAGAGAGTAGAGAGACAAGGCAACAAGCATCCGTATGAAAGGCGGAAGCCTCATTCATCTTGGTCGTCCATACCGTCTGCACATCATTACATAATGATGTGTGCTGTTGCCTGCACACACACACACACACACACACACACACACACACACACACACACACACACGCACGCACGTACGCAAGCACACACACACACACACACACACACACACACACACACACACACACACACACACACACGCGCGCGTGCACACGCCCATATACAAACACACACACACACACACACACACACACACTCCCCCGCTCTCTAGCCTTCCCTCTCTCCCTTTTACGCACACTATCACACACACGCTCACCTGTACACCCACCCACACACATACTATCACACACACACACACATACACAGACACACAAAATAAAATGTACACAAAGATAAACAAAAAAAAATAATACACACACTTTGATCATTGTCATTGTATGTCGGTAGAGTATCAATCGTTTGCCACCAATGCACCAGTCATAGATCCTAGTCACGCAATACCTAGAGAGCTTTAGAATAATGACACCATCTTAACCAGGATCACTCTCTTCTGGTGATTTGCACTTCCACAGGACCCCCCTCCCTCTGTTCCACACCTCAAACCTCCACAAGATCTCTCTGCGTCCGCCACACCTCAAACCTCCACAAGATAAGCAATGTTGTATATGAAACGCACCACACACCGTAGCGTTATGCTATATGTGTCCGGGAAGCCTCACCCTCCCTTAGCAACATCAGCGCTGCCACACACCATAGCGTTAGCATAGCCTCTTGCCGTTGCCGTAGCTTCTTTGTGATGTTTAGCGGACTGGAATTCGGAGAAGCGTAAAACGTTCACAAACTGGTTGGTGGAAAACAACAAAAACCTCACATTTCACACCCGTTTATTTTAGAACCAAGGACAAACAGCGTAGCTATGCATAGCATGGAGGGGGTCCGAGGAGTCACACCCCCCACCCCCCCCCCCCCGCCCCAGACAGCTCAGCCAAGCACTCAGCCACACTCACATTCTTCAAAGCTTTCTAAATTGTTCTGCAAAATATGCAAATAAATGTGGCTCATATTTGGTGATTCATTGGAGCAGTTGGCAAGATTCAAGACTTTCCACAAATATGAAGATATGTGTGATTGCGATTGCAGGAAGTCACCATTTGTTTATTCTACACTGTGCGTCTGGGAGGGAACCAGCCAGCCATTCATCTGCGTACAAATTGGCCAGTGGCCAGTGATGTGTATTAACTCCACCCTGTAGAACACGTCTCACACGCAGTGTGTTATTGCTCTCTGCAGCCTGAGCGCTCTGCACTTCTCTCTGTGCGCTTATTAAACGCTGAACTTGATTCTTCATCAGTGTGGCCGTGGTCTCAGCAGCTGGTGGAGATTGAAATGTATTGTGATGATATCTCACTGCAGCTGAACCAGCAAATGCATACACACAATAAAGATATGGATGTGTAAACGCACACACCACACGCCACACGCACGCATGCACGCACACACACAGACACCCAAACACACATACCACATGCATGCACACACACACACACACACACACACACACACACACACACACACACACACACACACACACACACACACACGGGTAAACTGGCAACACAGTGCCACAGTTGGAGACTAAATAATATAAGGGACAGAATATGCAAAAATGTATATGAGTATGCAAGCGTGTGTGTGAGTATGTCAGGCGGGGCTATTAGAGAGTGATACATGGAGAAGGATATTGTCTGTCAGCGAGGACCATCACTCCTTCTGCAGCATTGTGATGCAAGGCTGGTCCTCACATCTTCCTCCTCCGCTTCATCATGTATATCTTGCTGTCAGGAGACACAATGTGAACAAAGGACAACGCGTCTGTGCAGATTGTTTCAACAGTGTTTAAATGTCTTGATTCCCGTTGCGTCTTCCTCTCTTTACTGTCAGACCAAAGAGAAGTTCTGTCCTGATCGGTGATGTCAGAGAGCCTAGCACCCCTTTGAGCAGAGAACCGTATTCTACTGAGAAATGATTCATTCCACTGTTGGACCGTTTGAGATGCATAGAGACTGTATCCTCATGTTCTGCTGTGTTAGCAGTTTAACACGGCACATGTTTTATTATACTGTATAAGTGCATATAACAGAAATGTTGCGTGTACTCTGTGTATCGACTCCACACAGGGACATGGTGATGTATCGAGGGCCCCGGTGGTTAGGGCCCCTAGCAGAGAGCATTAGGAGCTTGGCCCAATTACGTTGGTGTGCATTGCTGTTAAAGTATAGTTTCAATAACATCCTACCTTGGAACAACACGACAGCTGAAGGGATTTCTTTTTACCTAGTCAGCTCATTTAGTCGAGAAGTTTTCATGTTTCCCTGATTGTAAGATTATAAGAATTCTTTTGTACTCCTGATATTGCAAATCAACTCCTGCTCGATCGATTTACACCGGTATATTTAGTCCAGCCCTCATATGATGTCTCATCCGTTAGTCGTTTTTTCACCAGTCACGATAAAAAGAGGATTGTACAAAAGGATATGGTTGTTGGCTGTCACAGAGGAAACTTAATCGCTGGGTGTTGAAGAGCCCAGCGAGTTTGTCTCCATTCACCATGTTGGTCTGCATCTATTAATTATGACTATTTATCTATTGCTCCAGTACTGTATAACTTTAGTCCTGAAGATAACCTGTGGTCTGAATCACCATAAGAGCTCTCGCAAAAAGGTAGAACAAAGAGCAGTTTACACTGTTAAGAACCACCAGCAGAAAGGAGTCAAATAAAAGCCACCCCATCTATCTATATCACTTATAAAAACCGCAAAGGAAAACAGAAAATACATTTCGTTGAATTGTTTTCACCGCAATTTCATTTGATTTAATGAATTCCGTTTTTGTCTCTTGAGGAAAGCAACACAAGCCAGGCATGAAGCAGGAACCCAGCCTGAATGGAGGTCACCACCGAACACATTCAAACCGAACAACAATTAGCAGCATCCAGGAGACCGTCAGAGCAGGAGGGCCCGGGCTGATCTCTGCTGGCTAGGCTGTCAGCCGCGTGTTCAGGGGATTCTCTGTCACTCCCAGCTTTGATCGCCCAATTAAGTGTGTTTAGAGCTGGTAAACATGTAACTGCTGTGGTAATGAGTCCTCCTATACACTCTCCCTCTCCTCTAACGCTATGCACCCAAACTCTGGTCTGGATTTGAATCAGCGTTCTAAACAGGAGGCGTCCATGTGTGACCTGCGGCCGAGAACAACACTTTGTTTAGTTGGGCTTCTTTTGTTGGTTTGGTAAGACAACAAACACACACACACACGCACACATGTACGTGAACAAACACATGCAGACATGCACAGATGCAAACACAAATATACACGCACGCACTCACACATTTTGTTGATGATATAAAGCAAACGTCTGTCCTCTGTCTCTGACAGAGGCCTCTGTCTCTACCGTAGCGTACACGGCGACATAGCAAGGAGCCGCAGTGAGGGTAACTAGCTAGGCTTTCCCCTCGTCTCCCTAGGCATGTCGTATTTAAAATGTATTTTAAAATGTCTGCCAGCGTACGACTTTCTTTATTTGACAAGTTGATTAACTTCTGCCTGAAATATTATTTCCATTTCATTCAATTTCATTGAAGTTGTTTAATCATCAACTAAATATTTAATAGTCACTGCAGTCACCGGTGGCCTTCATCACGTGGCCTTCATCACGCGGTCTTCCTCACACGGCCTACATCAGGACATTGTGGACTGAAGCGAGGCGTGGCGATGCTGGGCCGAGAGGCCCTCAGCCTCAGCCTCTCATGCCAGACGAGGTCTGACATGAGGCCGTGAGACTCGCTGAGGTTGTGGTGGCGTGATGCACTCACACACCGCTCAGGGCTGAGGAGAGGCATGCGGGGCTTTGTGGAACGGCACCGATGACAGCGGCTCGCTGGACGCACACACACACACACACACACACACACACACACACATACACACTGATCAAACTTAAGTGTGGAGTGTCAATGTGTAAATTTGTTTGCATTTGTCTTTGCGGGGAAATGTTTGGTTTAGTTACTCTCAGTGTTCACTAAGGTTATGGTGTTCAAGTAAACTAAGTAAACTAACAATTGTATAAATGTATGCATTATTTAAATGGTACGGTTAACCCTAATCCTTATCCTAACCCCAATGCTAATGAAATACAATAATGCATATTACTGGTTTGACATATTAATTTATGGATAATTAATGGGTCCTTGTTGCAAGTATTACCGTTAAATGTGTTATATTGAACATATATAACATAACAGATATGCATAACCCACAGCCATCCCCCACTCTTAATCCCCCATTTTACATGAAAAAACGAAACGTTCTCCAGAATGCTGTGCTAGCCAAATTAACTGTCAGCATAATTAGAGAATTCACTGAGTAATTAGCAGTCAATTAGTCAACGCCCCCTTTACCATCCCGACTAACTTTACTTGTGTTCGCCTGCTTCCCTCGTCACATCGATCTGGTCCACGTTCAATCGCTGGCTTAATGTGGAGAAGCCGCTCTCCAGCACGGAGCAATCACTGACACCATGAGCACGGGTTGGTGTGGGTGTGGGTGTGTGGGGGTGTGGGTGTGGGGGCGAGTGTGTGCATATGGGTGTGTGTGCGTGTGTGTGTGTGTGTGTGCGACGCTGTGTGAGGAATGTGAGGAGGAGGGAGAATGAGACTCGATGAGAGGAGGAAGATAAACTATATAGAGAGATATATCTCTATATATCGATGTATACCTCTGTATGTAAGAAGATGTAGGGTCCACTAGAGATATATCTCTATGTATATCTAGGTATATCTATATATATATCTATATATATATATAGATATATATACATATACAGTATATATGTATAAATCTCTTTATATGTAATAAGATGTGGGGTCCACTAGGCCCTCTCCCAGCCGCGGTGCCTGAGGGATTCAGGTGCGGCTCATGCGACCGCCGCCGCACTCATCGCCGTAATGTGGTTCCCATGGAGACCGAGTGATCACTCAGTCACCATGGTATCATGGCTAATCAAGGCTTTATTGTGGAACTCCATGAGATTTTTCATTTTAATTGCACCTGTCCCTCCAGCTTGGAGGAGAGCCGCTATCTGCACATCAGGGCCGGTCCTCCGCCGCTGCTAAGCAGACACAGTGATCAATGTGCTGCTGGATGAGGACTCACACACTGCCTTTATTCAGGCCTCAGCTGCAAACACCAGCAGCACTGGGGAAACCGGCCCTTACACAACAGCAATACCAGAGTAGGTTCAGAATATGAATCTCAGAGTTAGTTTGATTGGTTAGAATGTTACAATGTTACAATCCGACCAAAAATCCTTTAGTTTTGGTCGGAAAAAAGAGGAGGAGAAAGAAAGAGGAGAGCCTGTGTGTTTTACTGGCACAGCCACCAACATGGCACCAGAACTGTACTTCCTGGAGAGCTGCCTGCTATTACGGTTGTGATGATGTAGTTCTGATGTAAAGAGCTTTTTACTAATTACAGTCCCAGAGGCTTAACAAGGCCGTGTTCCGATGCTATTGGATCCTCCACCTCCTAACTCTCAACAGGCCTCAACCACTCTAACTAGAGGAATGGCTCATAACATCGCAGATAAAAAAGACATGATGAGAGTTCAGATAGAGCTGGGCGTCAATCAGCGCTGAATGCATTATTTGGTCTTCTTGTAGTAGATGGCAAAAAGAAGACACACTCTTTCGCTGTTTACTGTTTCACAGTTTACTGTGTCAATCTCTCAATCTGTGACAACGTGAGGAAAAAGCCACTTCGGTGGAGGGAGAGGGAGAGGGAGATAGAGAGAGAGGGGAGAGGGGAGAGAGAGAGAGAGGGAAAGGGAGAGGGAGAGAGAGAGG